>NC_080782.1:199617940-200269190 GCF_028018385.1 Neofelis nebulosa | reverse complement strand
CTTTTATGTTAAACCTACATACGTTGCTGCATTTGAATTGATCTAAGCAACAAGGTGATGTGCTTGTGGCAGCTTTTGTCAGCTTGGCTTTTGGTTGATGTGTCTTGGCGGTACACTTGGGCATGTGAGAACACCCAGTTAAGCCTGAGAGAGGAATTAGCTTAACTAGGCCAGCTTCTTTTGCAAGGTTGAGACTCAAGATGCTGAGCCTTCAGCTTTTGGTAGACGAGTTATAGGAGGCCCTGCCTGAATGTCGTTCCTCCAGTCCTGGGGTTCCTAACTAGCGTGTCTTTCTCCTGTTTTTCAGAATACTTTTATGGCTGCCCCTTGCATTAGTTCAATGGTTTACTGAGATACTTGGTTGTGGGAGGGTGAATGATGGGAGGAATAGATAACTCTATGCCAACTTGTCCAGACTGGCTGTTTAGTTACTATGATCTAAAGTGTTAGCGTTTAAATGATTGAGCACCTACTATATGGTCATTACTCCACATATATTTGTACTTTACCTTGGCTTATATATTTTATATCACAATAATATTTTCGCTAATTTTGAAAGCATATTACATATTTTGACATTTGTTATTTTAAAACAGGGATAATTCCCTTTACATTCTGTATTATAATAGTTAATAAATGATATTCTTAATTATTTAGGTAACAGTGCAGGCTTCATATGCTTTCATAGGCAAAGTAACCAATATCTTATATCTTTTCCATTTAAAAATCTATAACTTCACATTCACTTATTATACATATCTTACCTTCCAAACATATCTCCAACTAAATTATGCCCTAATATACTGCATTTAAATTGCATTATATCAAACTCTGCTGTTTTTATATTACAATTACTCAGTAATTTTATTGATAAAATATAGTTTCTGGGTACTCTTTGCACTTTCTGGATATTTAGAATTCTGGGTCATAAGATTGTCCTCTATGTAACTTCTGAATCAATTTGATGATCTGTTTGTGCCTGGATTTATTACCTAACAGATGTCTGTGTAGTTAGAGACCCATATGAATACTGTATCCTGTTGCTTAAAATGCCTTTCAGGTAATCAGTTATAACTTAGACTAAAAGACTTTGAATTTAGAAGATAATTTAACAAATACTTGTGTTTTTCACATTATTTTGAGGATTCTAAAAAAAAGTTTATGGGGCGCCTGGGTGGCGCAGTCGGTTAGGCGTCCGACTTCAGCCAGGTCACGATCTCGCGGTCCGTGAGTTCGAGCCCCGCGTCAGGCTCTGGGCTGATGGCTCGGAGCCTGGAGCCTGTTTCTGATTCTGTGTCTCCCTCTCTCTCTGCCCCTCCCCCGTTCATGCTCTGTCTCTCTCTGTCCCAAAAATAAATAAAAAATGTTGAAAAAAAATTAAAAAAAAAAAAAAAAAGTTTATGTAGCTGACTCTATGGTCACTATTCCACATACATTTTTGTTATTACTAATAATTTAACATAATACTACCAAACAACTTCAGATATTCAGCTACCACATTTTAAAAACATCAATAATATATTTTATATAAAATATAGTAAAATTTAAATTTATGCTAATTTTAAGTTTTTATTTTCCACTATCGTAATGAAATTGTGTGAGACAGGAATATAGATTTTCAAAAGTTATTCAGAATTAGTGAGGAAAACAACTTGAAAACCACTGTTAGGTATATTGTGTTCTAAAAATAATTAGCTAAGGAGTCTACTATGGTTTTTCACATTGATAAAAATATCCTAAACATAGCATTGAGATCAAATGGGAGAAAAATAATATGATGAAGTAATAATATTACTAATATTATTATAAAAATAATTTATATTATTTATTATAAATTTATATTGCAAATTATGTATTATTTGTAACATAATAAATGGAATATATAATAAATGGGAGGAGATTTATCAAGAAAGATATGAACACATGACAATATTTTTTTAAATATTAATCTGGGACATTAGCAAGATGGTAAATAACAAACCTAAGACTCTCCTTCCTTCCATGGAGACAATACATAGACCACTTCTTTTTGTGAAAAAAAAAATCAGAATCTAATTAAAGGACTCCTATATACCCAAGATAAGTGTAAAACCAGCTTCACTGAGCTGGTAGGAAAGTCCGTGGCCCCTCCCTGCTCACCATAGCCCCTCCCCAGAGCACAGTACCACGTGACCAGGAAGAAACTTCTACCTCCCAATCTAACCCTGAGGTGGGAAAGAGAATACTAGACCATACAATATCCTGATGTTTCTAGGAACTACCTGAGGGACCGGTTTCTGTTTCACCTGTTTCAGAGTATGGATGGGATCTATTTAGCATGCTCTAAATGCTTGGAGGTCATTGAAAAGTAAAAAAGGGGGACAAAAAAAAAAAAGATCTGGGCAGCATATTGCTGCTCCAGCAGACCTGCAATAGAGCAGACAAGCTGATAAAGCCTGAGGGCCTCTTCTCCCAGCAGGAAAGCGAAGGATGGAGCATATGTCAAATGTTCCAGCTTTTCAGGGGACTGCTTAAGGGACTAGTTTTTGGCTAACCTGACTTTGGCATTGATGGGACTCAGAGTAATCCAGATACCTGGGGGCTACTGAGAGTTGGGTAGTGTGCTGTGTGCCGCTGGTTTGGAGTACAGTCGACAAACATTAGAGGGAGCAAGAGATCATAAGGTCTAGAAAGAAAAGAAAGGAAGGAGGGAAGGAAAAGAAGAGAAAGGAGAGGAGAGAGAGAGAGAGAAGAAAGAAAGATAAGAAAAGACAAGAAAGGGAAGGGAAGGGAACAGAAGGAAAGGAAAGGAAAGGAAAGGAAAGGAAAGGAAAGGAAAGGAAAGGAAAGGAAAGGAAAGGAAAGGAAAGGAAAGATCAGCCAATCCTTCTAATCAAGAATCTACATGCACAAGTCCAGAGAAGACACATCTACAGTTTGAGGGGTCCCCAGAATCTCTAGTTAAACTGAATGGTAAAGGTATTTCCCTGTACCAAGCCAGTGGCTATTTTTTCAAATACATAGATACCAACAAAAAATTACAAGGAATGTGAAGAAAAAAAGGGAAACGAACCTATCAAAAGTAAAACATAAATTACCTAAAATAAATCTTAAAGAAACAGATATATATTTGTTATCTGAAAAATAATTCAAAATAACCATCATAAAGATGCTCAACAGGCCTGTGTAAACAATGAATAAATCAAATGAAAATCTCAACAAAGAGATGGAAAATATAAAAAAGAACCAGTAAGTTTCTGGAACTGGTAAGGTGATTGAATCAGTAATCCAAAATCCCCCAACGAATAAAAGCCCAAGGACAGATGGCTTCACTAATGAATTCTACCAAACATTTAAAGAGGCATTATTAGCACCAGTTCTTCTCAACTGCTTCCAAAAAAAAAAAAAAAAAAAAAAAAAGAAGGGAAAAATTTCTGCAAGTTCAACTCATCCCAGGGAGACAACTAGATAACACCTCTGTCAGCATGAATAACCCAGGAAACGACTCAAAGACTGGTAGAACAAACTCCACAACTAATGGCAAGGAAGAGGCCATATCAAAGAAGGTAGGAAGGGTGAAGACACTGTCTGGGAGCAAAACAGGCAGAGGACATCTACAGTGGGGAGGGAACCAGTAGTGTGGAGAAGGGCAGAAAACTGATTTTCACACCAGGGAGCCCATGAGGTGGGAAGACTAATCTCCATAAGATATGCCTTGGAAAGTGACAGGGGCCAGATTTCATTAGTTCTTAAAACCTGTAGGACTTAAAGCCTGGAAATTTCAAAATTGGTGGATGGAACTCTGGGAGAGCTGTGTGGATGTTAGGAAGTGGAATCTCTGCTCTTAAAAAGAGAGCACAACAAACAGCCAGTGCAGATACAGCATAGAACCAGCAGTTTGAAAAACTCTGGGAGCAAATGGCAAGGAGAGTGATTTGCTCATCCCAAAGCATGGCCTGGAGAGACAGGGATCATAGGGAAACCCCTCCAGTAACAAAGGAGATAGCAGGTGCCATTTCCCCTCCCCATTCCCCAGCATAAACAATAGCCACCTGTGGGAATCAGCATGGAGCCCACACTCCTTACCTAACTTGCTTGTACCAAGCCTGGTCCCCTACCTACACTTCAGCACATCCATCCTTCCAAGTCACATGTGGGTGAGTCCCAGTACTTTGGGCCCCTTCCCCAGAAGACCTGCACAAACCCTACAACACCACATTTCCTGACCCCACGTATTTTGCAGGACTTCAGTTCCGGAAGTGGTGGGTGCAACTCTCCTTTTGCAAGCAGACCACTGCATACCCACAATAGGTGAAGAAACTCAGAAGACAACTGGCCTGAGGGAAAAAGAGGCCAAGACTCAATAGCACAGCACACACCACTCACATAGGAGACACTCCCAGAAACCCAGGTCTTGGAGAAAAGGAGACACTGCACTGCAGGGCACTACAAGACCTCTTTATAAGGCTGTTATCTTTAAGAGCAAGAGAATTAGCTGAATTTCCTAACACAGAGAAATATACAGAAACAGATAAAGGAAGTTAGACAAAAAGAGGAGACAGAGAAACATCTTCCAAATGAAAGAATAGGTCCAAACCGCAGCAAGAGACCAGGGTTAAACAGGTAAAAGTAATATGACTTATAAAGAATTTAAAATAATGATCATAAAAATATTCACTGGACTAGAGAAAAGAATGGAGGACATCAGTGAGACCCTTAGCACAGAGATGAAAAGAACCAATCAGAGATCAAGAACACAATAAATGAAATTCCATCATTTTACTCCATCAAGGGTAATAATATTTGCATTATAGGGATCTTAGAAGAAGAAGAGAAACATAATAGGGCAGAAATATATGTGGAAAATAATAGGTGAAAATTTCCCTAATCTTGAGAAAGAAACCGAGATCTATACCCAAATATGTATGGACAACTAATCTTCAACAAGGCAGGAAAATTCTTTCCAATGGTTCTGGGAAAACTGGACAGTGACACATAGAAGAATGAACCTGGACCATTTTCTTACACCATACAAAAAAAAATGGATGAAAGACCTAAATGTAATATAGGAAACCATCAAAATTCTAGAGGATAAAAGAGGCAACAACCTCTTTGACATCAGCCACAATAACTTCTTACTAGAAATGTCTCCCAAGGCAAGGGAAACAAAAGCAAAATGAACTATTGGGACCTCATCAAGATAAAAAGTTTCTGCACAGTGAAGAAAACAATCAACAAAATAAAAGGCAAGCAATGGAATGGGAGAAGATATTTGCAAATGACATATCAGATAAAGGATTAATATCCAAAATCTATAAAAAAATTATCAAACTCAACACCCCAAAAATAAGTAATCCAGGGAAGAAATGGACAAAAAACATGAACAGACACTTTTTGAAAGAAGACATCCAGATGGCTAACAGGCACATGAAAAGGTGTTCAGCTTCACTCATCATCAGGGAAATACAAATCAAAACCATAATGAGAAACTACCTCACACCTGTCAAAATGGTTAAAATGAATAACTCAGGAAATAACAAATGTTGGCAAGGATATGGAGAAAGTGGAACTTTTGCATTGCTTGTGGGAATCCAAACTGGTGCAGCCACTCCAGAAAACAGTATGGACTTTCCTTAAATAATTAAAAATAGAGCTACCCTATGACCCAACAATTGCACTACTAGGTATTTACCCAAAGGATACAAAGATGTTGATTTTAGGGGCACATGCACCCCAATGCTTATAGCAGCACTATCAGTAATAGCCAAATGTCCATCGAATGATGAATGGATAAAGAAGTTATGGTATATATTACAATGGAATATTACTCAGTGATCAAAAAAATGAAATCTTGCCATTTGCAAGAACATAGATGGAACTAGAGTGTATTATGCTAAGCGAAATAAGTCAGTCAGAGAAAGATAAATATCATATGATTTCATTCATATGTGGAATTTAAGAAACAAAACAGAACATAGGGGAAGGAAAGGAAAGATAAAATAAGATAAAAACAGAGAGGGAGGCAAACCATAAGAGACTCTTAAATACAGAGAATAAACTGAGGGTTGCCAGAGGGGTGTTGGTGGAGGGGTGGGCTAAATGGGTGATGGGCATTAAAGAGGACACTTGTCGGGATGAGCACTAGGTGTTTGATGAATCACTAAATTCTTTTCCTGAAGCCATTATTGCACTACATGTTAACCAATTTGGACTTTAATAAAATATAAATAAATAAATAAACAAAGTAAAAGGAATTTTGGTGGGAAAAATATGACACTATATACATAAATTCTAGGAGTGAGAGGAGTAAAACTTAGGTCTAAACTTAAGTGACCATCAACGTACATAGAGTGCTATATGCAGAAGATGTTATGTACAAACCTAACCACAATTCAAAAACCAGTAATAGATAAGCAAAGAATAAACAGAAATTAATCCAAGTGTATCTCTAAAGAAAGCCAACAAACCATGGAAGAGAGCAAGAGAAGAAAGGATCAGAGAAAATGTATAGAAACAAGAAGAAAACTTGCAGCCACTTTGGAAAATACTGTGGAGTTTCCTCAAAAGTTAAAATTGGAACTATCCCATGACTGAACAATTGCACCACTAGGTATTTATCCAAGAGATGCACAAATATTGGTTTGAGGTGGCACGCTGCCCTGATGTTTATAGCTGCACTACCAACCACAGCCAAATTATGGAAGGAGCCCAAATTTCCATCAACTGATGAATGGATAAAGAAGAAGTTGTGTATACAGACAATATTTCTCAGCCTTCAAAAAGAATGAAATCATGTCAAATGCAATGATGTGGGTGGAGCTAGAGTGTATCATGCTGTGTGAAACCAGTCAGTTAGAGAAAGACAAATTCCATATGATTTCATACGTATGTGGAAAGTAAGAAACAAAACAAATGAATGTGGGGAAAGGAGATGAGAGAGAGAGAAACCATAAAAGACTTTAAAATTTTTTTTAACATTTATTTATTCTTGAGAGAGACAGAGAGAGAGAGAGAGAGAGAGCAGCAGGGGGAGTGGCAGAAAGAGAAGGAGACACAGAATCCAAAGCAGGCTCTAGGCTCTGAACTGTCAGCACAGAGCCCGATGTGGGGCTTGAACCCACAAACCACAAGATCATGACTTGAGCCAAAGTTGGACCCTTAAACAACTGAGCCACCCAGGAACCCCACACCATAAGATACTCTTAATTATAGAGAACAAACTGAGAGTTGCTACAGGAGAGGTGGGCGGGGGATAGGCTAAGTGGGTGATGGATATTAAGAAGGGCACTTGTTGTGATAAGCACTTACATATAAGTGATGAATTGCTAAATTCTGCCCCTGAAATCATTATTACCCTATATATTAACTAACTAGAATTCAAATAAAAACTCGAAACAAAAATCAATCAATCAACCAATTAATGGTTTAAAAAGAGAAAAAGAAAACACAATGGTCCAAAATCTTTGGGATGCAGCAAAAGTGGTTCTAAGAGGGAAGTTTATACAAACACAGGCCTACCTGAAGAAGGAAGAAAAATCTCAAATAAGGAACTTAACCTTGTACCTAAACGAGTTAGAAAAAAAAGTCCCAAACCCAGAAAAAGGAAGGATGTAATAAAGATTAGGTCAGAAATAAATGATATACAAACAAGCAAGCAAAAAGAAAAACAATAGAACAAATTAATGAAACCGGGATTTGGTCTTTGAAAAATTCAACAAAATTAATAAAGCTCTATCAAGACTCATTAAAGAGAGTGAGAGAGAGAGAGAGGGAGAGAGAGAGAAATAACTCAAATAAACAAAATTACTAATGAAAGAGGAAATAACAACCAATACCACAGAAATACAAGCAATTTTAAGAGAATATTATGTAGAACTAAATGCAAACAAATTGGACAACTAGAAGAAATGAATAAATTCCTACAAAAATATAGCCTACCAACACTAAAGCAGGAAGTAATAGAAGAATTTGAACAGACCAGTTACTAACAATGAAATTGAATCTGTAATAAAAAATCTCCCAGTTGGGGCGCCTGGGTGGCGCAGTCGGTTAAGCGTCCGACTTCAGCCAGGTCACGATCTCGCGGTCCGTGAGTTCGAGCCCCGCGTCAGGCTCTGGGCTGATGGCTCGGAGCCTGGAGCCTGTTTCCGATTCTGTGTCTCCCTCTCTCTCTGCCCCTCCCCCGTTCATGCTCTGTCTCTCTCTGTCCCAAAAATAAATAAAAAATGTTGAAAAAAAAATTTAAAAAAAAAAAAAATCTCCCAGTGAACAAAAGTCAGATGGCTTCACAGGCAAATTCTACCAAATAATGAAAAAAGAATCAATGCTCACTTTTTTTAAGTGATTCCAAAAAAAAAAAAATACAAGAGGAAGGAATGCATTCAAATTTATTCTATAAGACTATTATTACCCTGATACCAAAACCAGATAAAGGCACCACAAAAAAAAAAAAAAAAAAAAAAAAAGAGAGAGAGAGAGAGAGATCCATTGGCTGGTGTCTCTCATGGATATAAATGCAAAAGTTCTCAACAAAATATTAGCAAACTGAATCCAACAATATATAGTTAAAAAATCATATACCGCAATAAATTGAGATTTATTCCCGGGATGCAAGAGTGGCTTAATATTCTCATAACAACCATAGTGATAATCACATCAAAAAGAAAAAGGACAAAACCACATGATCATTTCAGCAGATATAGCAAACACTTTTGACAAAGAACAACATCCATTCATGATAGAAACCTGGGATATTACTCAGCCATTGAAAAGAATGAAAACTTGCCACTTGCAGCAAGATGGATAGAGATAGAAAGTATAATGCTTATTGAAGTAAGTCAGCCAGAGAAAGACAAATGCCATGTGATCTCACTCATATGTGGATTTTAAGGAACAAAAACAGTAAAGGAAAAGAAAAGAGAGACAAACCAAGAAACAGACTCTAAACTACAGAGAACAAACTAATGGCTTCCAGAGGGGAGGAGGGTGGGAGACCGGGGTTAATGAGACATGGGGATTGAAGAGTACTCTTATCACGATGAAAAATAAAATGAAAACAACAAAAAATAAAAATAAAATATAAAATAAAATAATAAAATAAAGTAAAATTAAATTAAATTAAATTTAAATTAAATTAAATTAAATTAAATTAAATTAAATTAAAAACACATAGCACTGGAAATCCTAGCAAGAGTGATTAGGCCAAGACAATAAATAAAAGGCATCCAAATCAGAAAGGAAGAATAAAATCCTCTCTGTTCACAGATGGCATGAATTAATATACAGAAAGCCACAAAGAGTCCACAAAAGAAATTATTTGAACTAATAAACCTATTCAGTAGGGTCAAAGGACACAAAATCACAATACAGAAATAATGTGAAGCTTATATGGTAATAATGAATTATACAACAAAATAAATTAAGAAAACAAGCCCATTTCTTCTTTCTCCAGACCAAGGGATGGAGCCCATGCAGGCCTTTTTAGCTCACACAATCCCAGCCAGACTGTAAGCATAGAGGCCAGCCTGTGTATAGATGAGTTGAAGCTCTACATGAATAAGAATTTCATCTCCACAATCCCTGCCATCTAGGGGGATACAATGATGAGCATCAGAATTATCTGATCCCACTTCACTGGAATCCTAGCTGGCTCCTTTTTTTATAAAAAATTCACAGATTTGGCCACAGCCAAGAAACATTTGCATGAAATTAATGGGAAGCCCCTTCCAGGACCTACACCTTTACTTAGCTTACAGCTGTACCAGGCTGGCACATCTGGGTTCATAGAATCATGGAGCTGGCAGTGCCCTTAATGGTTACCTTCATTTTATACAGAATAAAAAGCTGTGGCTTTTTTTTTTTTTTTTTTTTTTTTTTTTTTTTTGCCAAGGCAGAACGTTTTTAACTGAACTATGACACTTATTGGAAACAACCAGAAAACAGCCTTGAGTATTTCTTCTTTGTGAGGGACCTGACCCAGATGTGGATGATGGCATATTGTATGAATTCTTCGTCAAAGTCTACCCCTCCTTTTGGGGAGTCAGGGCAGTTTTGGACCAAAGAGATATGTCTAAAGGCTATGGTTTTGTCACAGTTGCAGATGTACTGAAACAGAAGTGAGCCCTGACCGAGTACCAGGGAGCAGTCAGCCTGGCATCTAAACCAGTGTGGCTGAGGAGTCTGGCAATCCCCATGTGAGCCAAGTGAAGTCAGTGAGGTAGAATCAGAGTTAATACTTAACAGCTACAACCCCCATTACCAGCAGTAGCAGAACTACTACACCCACTGGGGCATGACCAGAACAGAGGCAGCTACAGCTACAACTGTCCCTAGTTTGTTACACTCAGAGCACTATGTAGACATATGAAGAAGCTGGGGATGACACATTGGAGGACCCCATGCCACAGCTGGATGTGACTGAAGCCAACAAGGAGCTCATGGACCAGAGCGAGGACCTGTAGGATGCACTGATGGACCATAACTAGCAGCCCCTGGACAGTGTCTTCAGACAGGACACAGGACAAGCCAAAATGGACTATGTGAGGAAGATGAGAGACTCTTTTTAACAACAACAACAACAACAACAACAACAACAACAACAAATATTGGAAAACTTTAACTTTTGGGAAATAATTTGTAAGAGTTTAGTAATTGACTAGTCTGAGATTATGACTATTCCTGAAACACTGCTGCCTTCATTTGACAGTGAGACATGTGAGTTTGAAAACCAAAGGACCAATTCATAATGTTTGAACAAAGTTCCAAAAAAAAGAAAAAAAAAGAAGAAAAGAAAACAATCCCACTTACAATATCATAAAAATGAATAAAATACTGGGGCGCTTGGGTGGCTTAGTTGGTTAAGCGACCAACTTCGGCTCATGATCTCATGGTTTGTGAGTTTGAGCCTCGTGTCAGGAGCTCAGAGCCCAGAGCCTGCTTCAGATTCTGTGTCTCCCTCTCTCTCTGCCCCTCCCTGCTTTCATTCTCTCTCTGTCTGTCTCTCTCTCTCTCTGACTCTCTCTTTCTCAAAATAAATAAACATTAAATTTTTTTAAATAGAATAAAATACTTAATGATAAACTTCACCAAGGAGGCAAAAAGCATGTACACTGAAAACTACAAAACACTGATAAAAATAATTTTTAAAAGATACACATAAATGGAAAGGTATCTTGTGTTTATAGCTTGGAACACTCACTGTTGTTAAAATGTCCATACTACCCAAAACAATGTACAGATTCAATGCAATCTCTATCATGATTTCAATGGCACTTTTCACACACACACACACACACACACACACACACACAAAGAAAAATATTCCTAAAATTCTATGGAACTAAAAAGGACCCCAAATAGCCAAAACAACCTTGACCAAAAGAAGAAAAAGCTTCAGGACACACACTTCCCTATTTTTAAAACATATGAAAAAGGTACAGTAATCAAACCTGTATGATACTGGACAAAAACCACACCTGTAGACCAGTGGAACAAACTTGAGAGCTCAAAAATAAATTCATACGTATGTGGTCTCCTGATTTACAACAAGATTGCCACATTAGGGAGGATGATTCTGGGAAAACTGGAAATATACGTGCAATGGAATGAAACTGGACCCTCCTCTTACACCATACACAGTTATCAAGTCAAAATAAAGACTAAGGAAGATGTTCAATTGTAAAATTCCTAGAAGAAAACATAAAGGAAAAGCTTTGTGACATTGGTTTTGGCACTGATTCCTTGGGTATGACCATCAGAAACACAAGGAACAATAGCATAAATAGATAAGTCAGAATATATCACACAAAAAACTTCTGCATGGCAAAGGAAAAATCAACAGTATGAAAGGCAAAATGGAAAAATCAACAGAATGAAAAGGCAGCAAATATTTTCAATATATATGTACTAAGAGGTTAATAGTATATATATAATATATTATATAAGTGTTGGCAACCATGTGGAAAAATTAGAACCCTTGTACATTACTACAGGGAATGTAAACCGGAGTGACCACTGTGGAAAAAAGTCTAGAGGATCCTTCAAAAAATTAGAAATAGAACTACCATGTGATCTAGCAATACCATTTCTGGATGTTTATCTAAAAGGTCTGAAGTCATAATCTTGAAGAGTTGTTTGCTCTCCCGTGTTCATTGCACCATTATTCACAATAGCCAAGAAATAGAAACCATTCATATTTCTATCGACAGAGGATTAGAAAATGTGGAATATATATATATATATATATATATGTACATTGAAAACTACAAAACATTGCTGAAAATAATTTTTAAAACATACAGATAAATGGAAAGGTATTTTGTGTCCATGGGTGGAAGACTTACTGTTGTTAAAATGTCCGTACTATGCAAACATATATACACATATATACATGTATACACATATATGTGTGTCTGTATGCATGTATGTGTATATATACATATACATATACATATACATATACATATACATACATATATATGTATATATTAAAACCCTGTTCTATGCTACAACATGGGTTAATTTTGCGGACATTCTGTTAAGTGCAGAAGCCAGTTACAGAAGGGTAAATATGCATAATTCCACTTATATCTATCTTATACCTAAGATAGTTAAAATCATTGAAACAGAAAATAGAATGTTGGTTGCCAGTAGGGGAGGGAAGGATAAATGGGAGTTGCTGTTCAGTGAGTATATAGTTTCAGTCATGAAATAAAAGTTCTAGAATTCTACTGTGTAGTATTCTGCTCATCATTAACAATAATGTACTATACACTTAAGTTTTTATTAAATGGGTTGATTTCATACTATGTGCTGCTTATCACAATATTTGTCTGAAATGTAGTGGCGGCTAGATTGAAGAAGGGAGTTGGAATAGGAGGACATACTAATGTGGGATAGTTAGGATTAAAATGGGAAATGGAAGAAGTCTTGATTTAGGATGGTAACATGATTTTTTACAAATTTATTTTTCTCAGTTTTGAGAGAATGAATTGCTGTTCTATATTAGATGCATGATAGATGCAGAAAGAAAATAAAATGAGAATATTAATAACAGAGGATGTTTTCAGATGAAAGGAGAAATTAAAATTAGACAAATGTGAAAATCTGAGAAAAAATGAAGAATTTTAAGTCTGTTTTTGCCATCTGTTGCTTACTGCAGTTTGGCAATTTTGTATCATTTGGCATTTTAAAGATAGGTAACACTTGGCAAATAATAAGTGTATCTTTTTAGGCATTTAGTACAAATAGTACCAAAGTGTAGAAATAGATCTTTTAAAAAAATCTGCCCAAACAAACAAACAAAAAAAAAAAACAAAACAAAAAGTCTGAACAGAACTTCATTAATAAAAATATTTAAGATTCAGTATGGAAAAAGGACACAAAAAGTTGGTCAACATACTTTAAGGAAATTAAAAAAAAATTAAGAAATCTGTTTAGAGTGACTAAAAAACCCTAACCACTGAAAATATCAAACTTGGTGAGGGTGTGTAACAACAGGAACTCTTATTTATTGCAGGTAGGAATGCAAATTGGGACAACCACTTTGGAAGACAGTTTGGCAAGGTAAACATCAAGATAAGCATAGACACATCATGTGTGATACAACAGTCATATTCCCAATGATTAGGCAGATATTTCTCTAAAAGCTGCTTTTAAACTAAGTTAGTGTTTAACAGATGTCCTGAATTGGAAAAAGTGCATAAGACTATTATATCTCCCATCAATAAATCTTGGATAAGGGTGGCCCTGAATATTGGCCATGATCTTAGGTAAGCAGCTCCTCGTAATAGACTATAACCCAGAAAAAAAATGTAGCTGCTAGCCATAAGCAGTCAAACTTCCTAGAAGTTTGGAAAATAAGTCCTTGGTCATTAAGGTGATCTATTTTAGTGGCACACCAGAATACCAACTAAGTCTAGTTTTCCTCTTTAAAACTGCAGGTCTCCTCCCTGAATTAGAACTGTAGATGGGTTGGTGGGTTTGTCAGAGATTTTGTAGGTTCTTATTACAGTTTTTTCCTAGTCAATTAATTTCATGTATATGAATGCGCATGTAGAGTAACACTTTTCATGTATTACATGTAATTTTTCTTAGTAAAATAACAATAATATCGTAGCTTCATTTTGCTAGGTCATGTTTCCAAGTAGATGATTCAACTAGTATATTTTAAGGGAATTCTAGTCACTTGCAAAGAAGTTCAATGATTTTACACAATGTTATTTTAGAAGCTCCTCCTATGAATTTAGGAAAATTCATAGTTAGGAAATTAGGAAATTTCTTAAATCTCTTTCTAAGTTTTAATTTGACCCTCTACAAATTCCCATCTGTTTCATATTACTTTCTTGTTGGCTTTATCTAAGTCAGATCTTGAATTATTGGTGGCAAAGAAAAAGGAAATACGTGACAATTCACTCTATACTCCTTTATAATACAATGTTGTGACAAATATGTTTTCCATTTTTTGACAAAATACATATGTTATATGTCCCTTCGATAATTGAAAAGATTTCCTTTTTGAGATCTTTATGGGAAAACACAGTTCCAAGTGTCTGATACTCTTCATGAAGTCAGTCACAACTGCTGCTGCCCTGAGCATCAGAAATTTACATGACTCAGTTCAGGATAGCAAGGAAACGTCTTTTAAGATGAATTTGTATATTTTTGTGTTAAACTACGACTTGTGCAATGAAACCATTGTGTCCAACTTCCGGTAGGTTTTTCCCCATATTTATATTCCTTAGGCTATTTCAGTGAGATTTTAGGTAGAATGTAAAATCTTGAAATGAAACTATACTTAGTATACAATGTTTTAAATATGTGGAATTTCCCAAATGGACAAATTTTGAAATTACATTACAGTTTATATGCCAAAAATGGGGATTTTTAGGTATTCAAAATGGCAAGCATCAATTGATACTCAAATATATTTTGATACAATATCCCATGAGTACTACTATTCAAAGTTGTTTTTCTAAGGCATGCATACTCATGACATGTATCTTGTAAAAGTAAATTTAATTTAATTTAAATCACATTAATTTAATTCAGTTTATCTCAGCCATTATTAAGGTTTCAACTACTTTAAGGCTATAATTTTGGTTTAATCTGCAATTTATAGAATATTCAAGCTTGAATGTGCAGTATGCTTCCAAGGTTATAAAAAAAACAAATAAACATTGTGAGAAGCCTCAGGAATTTACCCTTTCAGACAAAATATTAGATTTATAAATGTACTGTTAATAAAAAAGGAAAAGGAAAACAATTTTACATAATTTTCTAATGAATTAAAATGATTTTTAAAATGAAAAATAATCTTGTAAGATTTAGTACATAAGCTTTGCTCTTTAGGGTTTATAAATACTAACTCTGTTATTCTATAGGACTTATAAAAGTTGTTGATTAAAAGCTCTCAAGGGGGACCTGGTTGGCTCAGTCAGTTGATCGTCCAACTTTGGCTCAGTTCATGATCACACGGCCTGGTCCCTGAGTTAGAGCCCCGTGTCAGGCTCTGTGCTGACAGCTCAGAGCCTAGAGCCTGCTTCAGTTTCTGTGTCTTCCTCTCTCTGCCCCTCCTCTTCTTGCACTCTGTCTCTCTCTCGAAACTAAACATTAAAAAAAAAAAAAAAGCTCTCACATTATACATTCTTACCCAATAGCAATTTATATGTCAAATTTTTCTCCTTAAAACTCATGGAAATTAAAATGCCTTATGATTACTTGGGCTTTATTTTAGGACATAATTTTTTTTTTTTATTTAAAAGGGTATTCAAATAACAAAACAAGAAAGTCATGGTGCTTACATAAGTACACATCAGTCTATTTATTAATATGCTTATATAATGGTAAATTATGCAAATTTTTATGATAATCTCTATTTCTTAAGATAGAGGCTTACTATAGAAAAATATGCCTCATATTGATTTCAATAACTGTCATTTAAACACTCTTTTCTGTGATATATTTCATAATATAAAACATTTAAAAAGAAAAAGAATAGAACACAAAAGCATTGTAGAAGTCTTTTCTGTTCCCCATTTATTGCTATAAATATGACATTCAATCAAAGGTATTGCACTTAGAATGAATTCAGTCTTAACAGCAGCCTAGTACTCAATATTCCTCAGTCTGTATGCAGATTTTATTTGTATATCTTAACATTATATAGCTTATCCTTTATTTATTTATTTTTATTTTAGAGACAGAGAGAGCACGAGCAGGAAAGGGGTCAGTGGGAGAAAGAGAGAGAATGTTAAACAGGCTCCATGCTCAGCACAAAGCCCAGCGCTGGGCTCGATCCCATGACCCTCGGATCATGACCTGAGCCAAAACCAAGAGTCAGAAGCTCAACTGACTGAGCCACCCAGGTGCCCCAGTTTATCCATTAAAGTACTCTTTGTTTTCCACATTTTTTTTGATATCTTTTACATCTCTAATAGGAGACAGATTTCTTGCCATTTATAAATTAGGCAACTTGGGATATACAAAATTAAAGTTTTAATTATGTCTCCAAGAAATATTAAAGTTTGTTGATCATAAAAGTGAAAGCATTAAAAAAATAAGCATTAAAGTACCATATATTCTTTCCTGCTCTTTTATGTGTATAAGGACATGGTGGGTCAGTGGGAATTTTAGCCTGGATTACAATGTATATCTTTAAATGAACTTGGGATGTCACATTAATCTCTTCTATTTTAGTCCTTATGTCCAGGTTACTGCTGACCAATTGGGTTAGCAAGGGATACACAGGAGATCTCAATTTCGTGGAGAAAGTAAGTACAGTAAATATAAGGTAACAGTAATAAACAGTTTTATATTACATAAGTATTATGTATACGGACTGTATTTCATCAACAAATATATAGATATGTAAAATGTGTACAATTCCAAGTCAAACTTGTTATCTATGTTTTCATGGGACTGATTTTCTAATTTTCTGTTTGAGGAGTGAAACATAAAAAGATTTATTCACACAATAAGTAGAGCTGTACAACAGTAGATAATCCCTTCTAAAAATCAGATAATACTGTATATAGCTTATTTATTGAATACTACATGTATTAGTTTCCAAATGATATACTTAAAAGAATTTAAGGTCAAAGTGATCAGGCTTACTATTAAAGGGAAAGACAGAATTCTTTTAAATGATAAAATAATAGTTCTATATTTTTAGAAAAGCTGTACACATTTTCTAGCTCATCCAATTACAATAATTTTGGAAAATATTATTTTCTTATAAACAGATGAAGTGTTATTAATAGTGGCAACTGTGTTACAGAAATTATGGTGCAATACGTAATGTGAATTTAGTAATATTATAAGAAAATAGGCCTTGATTAATTTAGGTGGTGTGGAATTTTCAGTGTCTTCAAAATGCTGACAAAGGCAAACAGCTTGTCTTTGACCTTCTTTACTCATGCAGCACAATTAATTGCATTTCTGCATGATAGACTGTTACATTCACTTTATTTATCTAAACATGAATTTGTCTTATAGTTCATTTGACTTTGAAGATTTTTTTTTGACACTTGAATGCTGAAAATTTAGTGTCATACTGGTACTTTATTATCGGTCTCAGGGACATAAATAGAACCACAATGGACAAGATTGAAGGCTTTGAATATTTTATAAAATGTAATCATTTGCATCAACATATTTAAGACAGTCCGACTGCTTTTTGCTTTTTACATTATCACACTATTACAGTACATGCATGTGTGTTTGTATATGTGTGTATGTGAGAGACTGAAAGAAACACAGAGAGAGACAGAGCAAGAGAGAGAGACAGAGAGAGCAAGAGAGAGACTTTGTGGGAAAAAAGAAAGAATTTGACTTTAAAGTTAGACTTAAATAATTTTTTGGTAAGTGCTTGCTTCAAAAGTGTCATAACATTCTCCTAGTTCAATTGCTTTATTTATACAGATGTGATAACGTGATATCTGGTAGAAATTGACTGCATATTTGAAATTATAATCCATAAATCACTGATGGGTGTTATCAGTGTTCTGAGAGCAATAAATGATAAGGAGTGGATTGTTCCCCAATCCTAGAAAAAATTGATAGAATTCAGTGAAGAAAATGTTAGCTAACCTGGTCAAACACAATAGTTTTCCCAGTAACTCACTGTAGGACATAACCAATAAAGAAGAATGCTTAAAATAACTACTTAGCTCCAGAAAATATTCTGAAGAAAAAAAAATGGTGATAGAAAAAGTCTTTAGGGTTTTCACACTAGGGTAGGAATTTCAGGCTTTTATGCCTTTAACATTGTCTGGATTTAATTTTCTTCAGATGCTACGTTGCCAGATCTCCAAATATCTATTAATTTTTAAAAATAGAGAGAAGTAAAAAAAAAGTAACATGCATTTATAGAATATATATATTCTCCACATATTTTTCCAAAGAGTTGTTTATATTGTTTCACCAAAGAATCATTTCAAACTGATTTAGTAGAAAAAGAGAATATGAAGTTAGTTTCTTATACTGAAAAGGATTTCATATCATAGTTCAACAGCATGAAATAAAGTTTCAAGCTTCATATATATATATATATATATATATATATATATATATATAATATCACTGAAATTGATTCTGAAATTCAGTTTTCTTAAAATGCTTGAGATTTAATTGTCCAATTAATTGTCCAATCTGTTACTTTTAGCAAAAGGAAAAACACATTTGTAGCTATATTTATCATGTGTCAATAATTTACATTTAAAATGATACTAATGGTGCCTTCAAATATCATTGAACATGTAATATGCCATGCAATGAAGGCTAAACACTTTACATGCATGCCTCATGAAGTGTTGAAGAGGTAAGTAATTTAATGGAAAACTCACAGCTAGCAAATGGTTTATTTGAAACCTGAAGCAGGCTACTCTGAACTTGAAGTTCATAGCCTTAACCATTCTGTTATTTAATGATAACTGAACTCTAAAGATCTTTGAACACAGGTATAAAGTGATTTATTTGGGAAGTTTAAATACAAAAAAAGACATTTTTCTGATTAATATTGTGGGTTTTTTAAATTTTATTTATTTTGAGAGAGAGAGAGAGAGAGAGAGAGAAAGAGAGAATGAGTGGGGGAGGGGTAGAGAGGGAGGGAGAGGGAGAATCCCAAGCAAGCTCCATGCTGTTAGCGCAGAGCCTGAAGCTAGGCCAGATACCACTAACCATGAGATCATTACCTGACCCAAAATCAAGAGTCCAGAAGCTTAATCAACTGGGCAACCCAGGCACCCCAATATTGTGTTTTGAATAGATGGTTTTGCATAAAAAATTACATATGTCTTTTGAATCACAAATGCAATGCTGGAAGCTATGTAACTACATATATTTTTTTAAGAGCATAATGTTAAGTGTGTATCATAGCCCTTCTGTAAGCCTTTGTTTTATAAATTATCAGATACATCTTATTTTCAAATATTAAATAACAACTTTGTTTAAAACCAGGGTAAAAGGCATATGATACTTTAACTTCTACTGTAAATATGTGAAATATAGGGAAAATGAATTTCATGGAGTACAAAGTCAACAATCCTTGGGATTTCAGAAATAAAAACTGTTAACTTGGTTGTGGTTTGCTTTGTGGAAAAAAGGCTTGTCATTCAAATTGTTGCAAAATGTTTTAAATAATGATAGACTTTTTAGACTTAGAGTTCCCTAAAGAGTAAACTGAATATTTTTTTTCTAACAATAGCTCAGTAGATAGAAAAGTTGTGGTTTTTTCAATTAATCATATCTGTGCAACTAACTTCCTAGGAATGCCTCTTTCCTCTCTATTTACTTGATACAAGAATGGTTGTTTATGGAAGAGGGTAATTTGGATCAGTGGGAGTAGCTGAAGATCCATCCAAAAACATTGGTGTTTGGGAATACTTGCAAAGCCTTTACCAAGTGAGAGTTTTAAGTAACTTTATTTCCCCTGGGATTCCACAAGGGAGGAGCAGTGAGAACAGAATTTTTGTTGAAAGTCTCATGTGTTTAGATATACAATGAAGATTGTCCTATAGAGAGACTGGTTAAATACAACTTATTCTCCCATTATTTGATTGTTGGAGCTGTGTTTTTTTCTTTGCCCTCCATTTCTTTCTCTCCTTATGTTTCTCTCTCTCCTTCATTCACTTTCTTCTTTGCCTCTTGCTTATTCTATGTTAGTATCACCTTCATACATTCACACTGTTCATTTTACATATTAGGTGAATATTTGTATATCAACAGATTAGTCAGTAGTGTAAAGAATGAAAAGATGCTCAACATCACTCATCATCAGGGAAATGTAAATCAAAACTACAGTGAGATACCACTCTGCAGCTGTTAGAATGGCTAAAATCAACAACACAAGAAACAAGGATGGCAAGGATGTGGAGAAAGGGGAACCCTCTTGCACCGTCGGTAGTCATGCAAACTGGTGCAGCCGCCACTCTGGAAAACAGTATGGAGGTTCCTCAGAAGTTAAAAATAGAATTGCCCTGTAATCCAGCAACTGTACTACTAGGCATTTACCCAAAGGATACAAAAATACTAATTCAAAGGGATACATGCACCCCGATCTTTATAGCAGCATTATCTACAATAGCCAAAATATGGAAACAGACCAAGTATCCATTGACTAATGAATGGTTAAAGATGTGGTTTATATATACAATGGAATATTGTTCAGCCACAAAAAGAATGAAATCTTGCCTTTTGTAATGACATGAATGGAGCTGGAGAGTATTATGCTAAGTGAAATAAGTAAGACAAAGACAAATACCAAATTATTTCACTCATATGTGGAATTCAAGGAACAAAACATACAAGCAAAGGGAAAAAAAGAGAGAGGTTGGGAGGGAAATGGGGGGGCAAGCAAAAAACACACTCTTAACTATAGAGAATAAACTGATGGTTAATAGAGGGGTGGCGGATGGAAGGAATGGATGAAATAGGTGACAGGTATTAAGGAGTGCATTTGTTATGATGAGCACCAGGTGATTATGGAAGTGTTGAATCACTTTATTGTATACCTGAAACTAATGTTACACTGTATGTTAACTAACTTTAATTTAAATAAAAACTTTAAAAGTTAGTGTAAAGGAAAAAAATTAGTATTAGATACTCAAGATAAGCTCAAGATTGCCTCCATCTAAGCAAAAGTTTATCATAATTTGTGTATGTGTGTGTGTTTTTAACATAGTAGACATCACTAAATTCAATTCCTTCCCTTTATCCTCCAAAGACCTAGAGTAGCTGTATGATCAAACAATGATGACATTACCTTTCAAAAAATACCAGTAAATATAGCTCTAGGTATGTTTAAATATTATAAAAATCATGGTGTAGAATGCTTTAATAAATTATTGATGTATAATTAATATGTAGTTGTATTAAATTCTATAATTAAACATTTTGTAATGTTTCTGTGTTGTCTTATGAACTTTAAACTTAAGAATTTACAAGAAGTATTTGCAAATATGATTGTAGACTTCAGCCCATACCTCATTTTCAGACAAGGCCTTTATCTGTTTATTTTTCCCTATGTTAGTATCATTTGATTTCACTTCTGTAGAATATTTCTTATCACTACATCTCTTTTTTAATAAATTTAAGATATAACTACATTTTAATGTTAAAGATTAGATATTTAATTATAGTCATAATTTCAAACTAAAGTGTTCATATACTAGCAAGAGTAATTGTTTAAGTCGAATAAAGTTACATATTCCAAAATTAATTAATTTGTACTTATAATGTAATACTGGGAAAAACAAATATATAACTATAAATGTTATTGTTTTTAAAGTAACTTGTATTTGGAGATAGAAATAAACCTCTTTTTTTATATCTCACTTCTATGGCATTTCTAGAAAAAAGAAGTTAGTATTCTTCTATAAACAAGGGAACATATACATAGAAACCTTTCCCTACTTGCTGACAAAGGGTGACAGGATATGCTATCCCAACAGATGTCACTTTGACATAAACATTATTTTGAGTAAAAAGCACTCAGAAACAGTGAATGTGAGAAAAACATTCTGACCTTCCTTCTTTTTCTTAAAAGCAAGAGATGAAATGCCTATGTGAAAAATGTCCTCCCTTTTCAGAAGAAAGTAACATTCTTATCTAGAACAAGAAGCTGAGACAGAGAGAATTATGTATAAATAATTCTATACAAACAGAACTTTTCAAAATAATTCTTATCTTCCTTTATCCTCTCTACATAGATAATTACCCTTCCATAATTTCTCTTTGTTCAGCCTACTATAAAAGCATATAGGTTCTGCAATTCCTTCATTCTTTATGAGAACTCTGTCATGTAAAAGTTATAGAAATTTGTATGCATTTCTCCTGTTAATCTGTCTTATGTCAATTTAATTCTCAAGCCCAGCTGGAAAACTCTAAGAGAGTGAAGGTAAAATTTTGCCTTTACCACCCTAAACTCTTATTTTGTTAATTATATATTAGTTTTTTCTTATATCAGTATTTTCTAGTTTCTTTAAAGATCTTCCAGGATTGGGGAAAATGGTATCTAACTGAAGTTCACATTAAGCTGACAAGTTGAAAAAAAATAGTATTTTATATCACCATGTTTATAGAATATCTATGAAAAATTAACCAAAAAAATCCTCAAAATGTGTATGCACATATTGTTAAAATATTTAAGCCTTGTAAATCTTTATAAAATATTGTCCTCACCCTTGTGAAGGGGGACTGGATCTCAAGAACTGTGAGATCATGACCTGAGCCGAAATCAAGAATCAGCTGTTTAACCAACTGGCCACACAGGAGCCCCAGAAGAGGACAACATTTTTAAGGGTTAGGAGACTATGATGTTGTATTTAAATAGTTTGATGCAAGGTAAATTTGAGACCTCAAATAGAAGCAATCATCTATAGACTTGTATATACAAATATGAAACTCACTGAAGGGATTTTGAATGTCTAGACCAGAAATATATTTTCTTTGGGCATGGTTTAGAATACCTAGGGAGAGAATATAGAGTAAGAAAAGGAAAAGACATTTGAGAAGTGATGACTCATTGCTATGACAGAAAATGTTGATATTAAAGGTTCAGTCTTATCTTGGGACTAGAAAACAATTAATTTATCCTCTGGGGTTGTTGCATGTTTAATATAAATATATAGACAAGCAAAGACTTAAAGAAATTGGACTGTACATGATGCAAAGGCTTGTGCAGGGAATTTAAATTATCACCTATGTTATAATTTCTTCCCATTTTCAGTAAACACTCAAAAAGTCTCATAGTGTTACAATGAGAGACATTAGAGGAAGGATTGTGCCCTTACAGTGAACCCAGAGTGATGGTAGGAGGGTCAGTCACCAGGGAGAGGCAAGTCTGCCCAAGAAACAATGATTTTGTCAGGATTAGTAGCCACAAGTAGGCAGATGACTGGTTCATTGAAATTGTGAGTTTGATTTCATTGAGAAATCATATTTTTTTGCAGCACTTTGCTTTTCTTCAACACAGAAAACAACTTTTAGTTGTGCATGGTATCTAAGTGAATTTATGCTTTTTTTTCATTAGTCATATCTTGTTAATTATTTAGAAGTTCAGAGGGATCCCTGTCCCTTGGAAAATAATTTTTTGAAGACTGCCATAAGTAGGAATCCGGAGTCCCATATACTCAGCAGGATCCTCTTCTGCCCTGGAGACATTTGCTAGCAGAATTCCATAGCTCTGTACACTTCTGGTGAGATAATCCATACTTTTCTTCCTGCAACACTCACATTCTTTATACTAATATCTGCTGTGGTTAACAAAAGACTAATGTAGCCATGTCCTTTATTATGGGTTTGTGTCAGCTTATTACAAACTTCCCTAGAAAACCTTAATCAGTATGACCCCTTGACCAAATTTGGTCACTTTCATGAGCCTATGTCCTCATTTAAAAATATTTCCCAAGTAATATTATTAGAAGGATTACAATGATCATTGCAAATGGTCTACTCCTAGGCTATTTTTTTTTTCTCATAGAAAGTTATTAAAATGCTCCTATAATGTTGACATGACTGTAATATTTCAGGATGTGTCTGTGTGTTGCATGTATGTGTTGAATCTGTGCGGTTGTTGAATAAATCTTTTTTTATTTTTAAATTAACTGACGTGAATCCCAGTTCTACCACATACCAGCTGTGTGACCTAAACCTACTCTGCTTCAATTCTCATCTGCAAAATGGAGGTGAAATGTGCCCATCCCAATGATTATTGGTAGAGATTCAGGTGCTAAGTTACACATGGGTGTACCAATGAGGAGGGAAAAACAACTATTCAAATGTATGAGAAGGACAAAAAAAACTCACAAGGGATACTTCAGTACCCTAAGACCAGTGATGGCGGAGATGTTGCCACTCCAAATGTGAAAAGACTGGGGAATGCACAGTTCCTACAGTAACTTCTATAGAGACAGTTGTATAGATAAGCAGCCTTGAGAAGATCTGCAAATTACAGCACCCAACCAGTCCAAATTGATCGCACTAAAATGAAGCTAGCGAAACATATACTCTCCCCTTGCTCCTTCACTCCTTTTTATATTGTGCCATATTTTCCCATTCGTTACATCCTATTAGAAACCAAATATAAGTAAGCCCACAGGTATGGTCCAAGCAGTTCAGGTTCCCAAATGTTGAAAAGACATTGGAGAATTGATCTGAAGCATTTACAGGATAACTGGCATAAAAGCATTGAGAGTCAAGTCTGGTATATAGTAAGTAATATAAGTGTTAGCCATTGTTTGCAACTGCCTAAACTAAAATTATAGACTTTTATAAGTGCTCTATCATTCTTCACTCTGTCTCTAACTGGACAGAAACATTCAGAGTACACATGATTAACTGCATTATAACATTTCACAACCAGCTTTGATAACAGTATGGATTCCAAATGAAATAATTTTCCCCTAGATGCTGCTAATTTAAAGATAATTAGCAATAAAAATGATGTAAGATTTCATTTGTGAGAAAGTCTAAACATTTTCAATTCAAAGAAAATGAGAATTTATCGAATTTCCATTTTTCCCTTCAGAAGTTATTAGTTGAAATATTTAGTATCATTGCATGTGTAGAGAAATAACAAAATAAAATCAAACTGTCTATGCATTTAGTATTTTCTCACTAATTAACTATGACAGTGCTTTTAGTTTAGAAGCTTTTGTTAGCTGTAAATTCAATATTTCAGATAATAGAAAAAGAATAGATCTTCAGTTAGGGAAATGGATATATTTCTAGGAATTTTTCAAAATGAAAATGTACTTATGTTGTTTTATTCAGAATGACAATTAACTATGTTTTTTGCAACTGGCTGAGATAGTAATTTGGATTCTAAATGACATATTTTAATATCAAGATAAGTAGTTTAATATAATTACTATAAAATTACTTCTAGTTTTCACCATTGATGGATTGAAAATATAATAGCACAGGCAGTTATATTAGGTTCTCAAGCCGAACAACAAGCACTAACATAGAAATTACCGGTAGGAGAAATGTTAATTTATATTTTTCTGAGTAAAGATTAACTTTTTAAATTCATTTTTATTATTTTATTTTAGTGCATAGGAATGTATTCCCTAGAACTTTATGTGGATATTATGTGCTTTACTTGTATATATTTAAGAGGCATCAGATCACAGGTGGCATTTACATCAATAGAAAGTGTAGAGAGAAAAAAATGTGAACTTAAAGTACAGAGCCCTGAGAAATACCAACCTTTAGAGATTAGGTAATGAAGGAGTCACAACTGAAATATTCTGAGAAGTCTGGACTGTTTATGTATAGATAGCAAGCAGTGAACCACACATGAGAGAGTATTGTCAGAGTTGCCAAGAGATGAAGGTTGTTCTTAAAGGTGGTGTGATGAACCACATTAAATAACATTGACAGTATGAGTAAGAGATAACAGAGAGGGCCCATTGATTTTAAAAACTGGAGATTGTTGGGGCGCCTGGGTGGCTCAGTCGGTTAAGCGTCAGACTTTAGCTCAGGTCACGATCTCGCGGTCCGTGAGTTCAAGCCCCGCGTCGGGCTCTGGGCTGATGGCTCAGACCTGGAGCCTGTTTCTGATTCTGTGTCTCCCTGTCTCTCTGCCCCTCCCCCGTTCATGCTCTGTCTCTCTCTGTCCCAAAAATAAATAAACGTTTTAAAAAATTAAAAAAAAACACACTGGAGATTGTTGATGACATTCATAAAAAGAGCTTTAGTGGATTAATGGGCATGAAGGCAGGTTATATTGTTTTATAGGATGATTTGGAGCTTGGAAGAAAGAAACAGCACAACAAATTATTACAGAATAAAAAAATAAAAAGTAGCTATGCAGAGATGTAGAGCATCTAAGGCTTAAGAGAATTTTGTTTTGTTCCACTTATATCATTATACCAATGGGGATGACACAATAGAAAAGGAAAACATATGATACAGAGCATGCAAAAAGGAACAGAGCCAAGTCTTTCAGAGACCAAGAGGGTAAGTTCCTGAGCATAACTATTGGGTATTTCCCTTGTAAAGGAAAGAGATAACTTCCTCCCTTGAAATAGGGCAGAGAAGATAAGAAGTATATTCAGCAGATTCTTAAGCTTGTTGGAAAGATGATGAGAATGGCCTGTTAATATTAATTTATTAATAATTTTTAAATATTAAAAAAACTGAATTAAAATTTTAGAGGTTCAAAGAAAGTAAGTATAAAATTGTCTTGCTCAGATGTGGAAAATGGAGGCTAGATTTAATTGAATACATATGAGAGTCAATTTAAGTTTCAAAATCATGTATTTATTCGAAAATCAGTCTGCTAAAATGGAATTTTTCAATAACTGAACAATAAATAACTCATTCACTGAAAAAACTCAAGAAGATAATATCAGGGGTAATTTGATTTTAAGATTTTCAGGTTACAAACCTATGGGTGCCAAACTGAACTAAGAATGTGCTTGCAGATAGAAAAATATATACTGGGTCAATGGAGGAATAGGTATGTTTGAAAAGTACACTCGTGATCATTTGAGCAAGTGGAAATGTATTAGTAGATGGTAAAACATTGGATATTCTAAGTTTACTGTTTTGAGATATTCAAGTTACTGGTAAAGACGAAGGTGTGCTTATGAGATGTGTTGGCTCACGGATGTCAGAAAGTAGTAGCTGCTATAAAACAGGTTCAAGGATCAGAAGGCAATTAAGATCCTGTTTATACAAAGTACTCTATTGTGCTTTCAGTGATTTGAAGAGGAGAATGTTATAAAAATCAGCTATTGGCAATCCATTCCAGAGGAATACATGGTTTTTCTTCTAGTCTGTCTATTACTTCTTTGGTAGAATGATTCATTATTTCAAATTATTTACTTTCCTCCTTGCCAAGTGATTTTGCGGTGAAGAGAATTAGACTTAGCTCTGGACTCCATCATCTGGTTTATTTTGGTTAGTGGAATATTAAAGCAGAGACTTTAAATGTGCATTCACATTTTGGCTTGCTCTCTTTTGTACTCCTGCTTTAACCATGTGAACCTGAACAAGTGTCTTTAATTTCTCTGTGCCTCAGTATTCTCAGTCAAAAAATAGAACTAATGATATCAGATTCACAAGATTCTTGTGAATTTTTAAAAATATGTGTAAAAGAAAGTTATCAGTGAATTTGATATTGGTCATGATACTTATTATTCTTGATAATTGAAGAAAATAATAAACCAACCAGAAGACTCCGTTCCTCATTGTTTACAGAGGTGATATATTTACATACAACTTTCAATTTGTAAATGATGTTTTACCTTTCTACTGATTAGCCGAAAGGAAAATATCTGTCTAAATTTAGGATAGAACAAATTATTCAGCATATCAGTCTGTTCCACAGATTAATTAAGCCAGTGTGTCAAATAGGTTAGAGTATTTCTGACTGATCCTTCTGCATGAAGTCTCTCAGGGATTGATACTATCACCACACAATTGTCCAAGTCAGAAATCTGGGAGTTATCTTTGACTTTTCTCTTATACCAACTGCAAATTGCTGAAGTCCCCTTCCCAGCGCCCTTTCATTCTTTTTGAACACTCTTATTTTCCTCATCAGGATTTTAGAAGTGGCCTCTTAATGGTTTCCTATGCACCCATTGTTCTTCTGTCCTAAATCCGTTTTTAATTTTAGCTCTTGCAGTCCAATCCTATCATGATAACTGACATATAGTAATATGTAGCTAATCCATTAAAACAATTATTTAATCATTTGATGAAGAGAATAGAAACCCCGGAAATAAACTCATGTGTATATGGTCAATTAATTTTTGACAAAGAATCCAGGAATATATTATGGGGGAAAGGATAGTATTCCCTTCAAAAAGTGATGTTGGGAAAACTAGAAAGCTACCTGCAAAAGATCCCTATCTTACACCATACATAAAAAATCAATTCAAATGTATTAAATTCTTGAATAAGACCCAAAGCCATTAAAATCTCAGGAGGCAATATAAAGAGTAAGCTCCTTAACATTGGTCTTGGCAATATATTTTGTATTTGACATCAAAGGTAAAGGCAACAAAGGCAAAAATAAACAGGTGAGCATACATCAAACTTAAAAGCTTCTGCACAGCAAAGTAAACAATCAACAAGATTAAAAGGCAACTTACAGAATGGGAAAAATATATTCATAAGCTATATATCTGATGAGGGGTTAATATCTAAAATATACAAGGAAGTCATACAATTCAACACATAAAAAATAAACAATCCAATTAAAAAATGGACAGAGGAAATGAATAGACATTTTTTTCCAAAGAAGACATACAGATGGTCAACAGGTACATAAAAAGGTACTCAACATCACTAATAATCAGGCAAATACAAATCAAAACTACAATGAGATATCACCCCCCACCTGTTATTATGCGTATTATAAGAAAGACGAGATAAATGCTGGTAAGGATGTGGAGAAAAGGCAATTTGTGTATACACTGTTGATGGGAATTGGTACAGCCACAATGAAAAATAGTATACAGATATTTCAGAAAGTGTAAAAAACTACCATATGATCCAATAATCATATTTTGTGGGTCGTATATGAGGAAGATGAAATCACTATCTTGAATAGCTATCTGCACTGTCAGATTTATTGCATCATTATTTACAATAGCTAAGAAATGGAAGCAACCTAAGTTTCCACTGGTGGATGAGTGGATAAAGATAGATAGATGTTACATAGATGACAGGGTGGGGGGGAGATAAAACAGTACTATTCAGCCTTAAAAAGGAAGGAAATCCTGCCATTGTGACAATATGGATGAATCTGGAGGGCATTATGCTAAGTGAAATAAACCAGAAAGAAAAAGACAAATACTGCATGGTATCACTTATATGTGGAATAAAAAGAAAGGGGGGAAAGTCATGCTCACAGAAAGAGAGCAGAATAGTGATTGCCAGGGGCTGGGGTTAGGAGGGGGAAATAGGGAAAAATTGGTAAAAGGGTACAAACTCTTAGTTATAAGATGTATAGGGTCTGAGGATCTAATGTATAACATAGTGACCATAGCTGATAATACTGTATTTTATAGTTGAAGTTTGCTAAGAGAGTAGAACTAAAGTGTTTGCATTAAAAAAAAAAGTTAAATATGTGATGTGATGGGTGCATTGAATAACTGAATTATGGAATACACAATATATGGAATACATATATTTAATCACCATGTTTTACAAACTATATTATAATTTTTATTTATCAATTATACTTCAATAAAGCTGAAAAAATAGGGCAACTGTAAGTTTCATGGTGATATCACTGCTATTCTTTCCTTCTCATGGTAATTTTCAATACCCCAAGCCGGGGTAATGATCCATAACCTAATCTAAGCCAATCATCATTTCTTAGTGACTAAACTAAGGAATGTGTTAGTGACTATAAGTTTTAACCGTGTAAAAAGTTTCCTGAGATTTTCTGAATCAGAAATGGAAAACTATTTTCTTTTTAACTTCTTCCTTATTTCCTTCTTCTCTCAAATAAGACATGTTATGTCGTATGTAAACTTGAAGATTCCAGCAGTTTTATTTCCACCTTAAGCCATAGAGCAGATGGAAGTGGAGAAGAAAAATAAAGATGGTACTTGAGACTTTGATTCAAAACATTCAGAACCCAATGACATTGTGCCTACCTTGGATTACCTTGGATTCTGACCATGTTCTTAGAATAGTAAAGGCTATAGACACAGGAAGATGTTGACTACTTCTTACAGCAGTTAAGATGTGATAATAATAAGAAAAGAGTATTTGTTGAACTTGGCTCCTTGGTACAAAAAAAAAAAATGATATAACTTTGTTAGGAGAGGACTTTCTGAATATAACCTATGATCCAAAACCCTGTGATCAAGAAACCAAGTGCTATGCCACTTTGCAAAAGAAAAATTCTGTCCCTTACTAAAGGTATTATACAAACTAGTACCGAGCATAGTCTAAAATAAACAGAAAAATGGAGGGTTTTTGTGCCCATCCAGGTCCCTGTTGTGTTCTCTAGTTTGGCATCCTATTCCTGATGTTATCCATCATAAAGAAAAATCATATAGGACATAATCTGAGCCAAAATTAGTATCTATAAAGGGGTAAGTAAGACAGAAGGACATAAAATGAAGGCTAATATAACTCTAGTAAAGTTCTCACTGCTGAAGGTAATGAAAAATGATTTCTAAGGAACAGGTCATTATTCAAAGGAAAAAGGAAAAAGGACCTAACAAATAAGATTCTGAAATTGGTACTAGTGAAGAGAGTCCTCATTTCTGAAATGAAAGAACAGCTAAGTGTGTGAAGACAACTGCTGGAAATATGTCAAAGAGCTGGTGATTTTTATACTGCTAAAGTAATTTTATACTGTTGTAAAGCAGACTGACTTTTACAGAGTTCTCCCATAGACCCTAATATCAGGTATCACCATGGAGAGCTATGAACAACAACAACAAAAAATCTCTCGTAAGTATAATCAGGGTCAGTCAGATTTGCAATCTAAGGATTCTACTCCACTACCAATGAAGCATCTGTGTTCTTGGACTATAGTCTTCATTACCATAGATTGGCTCAGTGTCTGTTATTTGATGCTTGTCAATTAAAAAAAAAAATAAGGAAGAACTTTTTCATTATTATGTAATTTTCCTTCACCATTGTATTTTTTGGTTTGTTTAACCTGAAAGATACATATCATGAGAAAGTACATCAGAAATTGAGAAAAAATGGCGTCAGCTTGAGATCTTGGAAACTAGGGAGTAATGACTCCTGACATGGCTTTGAATTTTGTAGCTGAATATGAAATTAGCTGTCTCCTGTTGGAAAATCTGTCATTTGCATAAGTGTATCTGATTAATTTATAATACTAAGAAGGGAACGTTTTGAATTGCAAATATGGAGACTAGCTCGTATGTGAGAAGTATGCACGTACTTGTACCCAAGATTGGCAACCAATGTGTGTGTGGAAAGGGGAAAGGGGAACACTGTTACTCAAGATAAATTAGCATGCTTAGCATATTCACAGTGATTTTCCCTAGGGACAACGCATGTGCAATTCTATACTTGTTTATCTCTATCTATGTATCTATCTATCTACCAATATATCCTCACCTCTGGTAATATGGTAGATGCTCATTATTTTCTTGATGACTGACTAAATAGATCCTGTTTTATTTGCCTACTATACCCTTGTAACACTGATTTCTTATTTGCAGAATTAATTACCATTACTCAAATCTTAGTACAATGTTTTAACACTCTAGAAAGAGCTAACTTTCAGAAATGAACCTAGTTGTTTAATCCCTTTAGCACCCTCTGTATATCCTTATTTAAAAAAAAATGGTTGGTTTATAGTTAAACCATTGTCTCTTGGGTTCCTGTTTAGCATAAGCTTGGAAAAGACAAACTATATATATATTCTCATTTTGTATTTGCAGTTAACACAGAGTCTGTTATAAAAGACATTAAAAAACATGTTATATCATTGGATGAATGCCTACATTTCCCATAAGTGAAGTGTTTAGTGTCATCCAAAGAGGAACAGATATATAAAGATATAACAATAAACTGATCAAAATTATTTCTATTGCATTTTTTAGCAGAAGTCACACATAATGTATTGATATTAGTGCTGGCTTAAGAAATGAAATTATTTCTCATGTACATATAGACAAATATAGAGATAATGGAAGTGACAATTTAAGAAAAACAAATACAAAAATACTTGTATATCTATTTGATTTATTCCAAATATTATTCAGCATATTGATTTATTCCAAAAAATTTACCTCACCTAAATTTATTAACTTATAGGACTTATTATTTCAAGAGTGCAAATTCTAGTGAAAATATTTAGTAAAGTATAGAAAATGCTTTTACTAAAATATTAATTAGTTTTGTTCTTTGAAATGTAAGAAAGTTCAAAAAATAAAACTATACTTTTCCAAGGGAAGATTACATGAATATAACAAAATACCACCCAAATGCATTTATCACTGTAGTACTACTACAGATTAGAGATTTAAGGGGAGAAAAAAGTCTTAACTAGTGCCTTTGAAGCTTATTTTCAACAAATCATTCCTCCTGGCATGAATGGATTCTAATTAGCTGTGACATGGGTCAACGACTCCAGTGCTTTTATTAATATTTCTTCATATAAATGTAGTCTCTTTATTCTTTTCTTAGTATGGAGGTATTAGCTATAAAATATATTCATGAATTTGATGTACTTACTGGAAAAAAATCATTCTTAGGCACATCCAAGAGAGGATTGTTGTATTATCTATCGCCACATTATATATAGGCACTTTTAATGTTAAAGTCTGCTATTATGATAGGATAATTGTCATGCATTAAATCTGATATACATACTGATAAAATAAAGAACCAAATGTATTAAGCCATTTATTAAACAAGCCAGGATATGCATAAATAAAAATATTGCATTTAGAACACTTATTACAAATTGATTCTATATTCTGACAAACACAAAATCACAAAGATGAAACAGTCATACCATCACACTAATTACCTAAATAAATAAAATATCCCAATTAAATTTGAGACAAATCCTTTAAAATGTGTGCCTCAACATTTCATACCCTTAAATTTTAGTATTATATATTAACCACATAGAAATACAACTTCGATATAAAACATTTCTTAGGAAGATTTGATTTTTAAAAATAGTGTATTCACATGAAAGAGAGTTGCTATAGCTTAAGACCATTAACTACATTAAGAAAAATGTATTGAGGAGCGCCTGGCTGGCTCAGGTCATGATCTCACAGTCCCTACGTTTGAGCCTCACATCAGGCTCACTGCTTGTCAGCCTATCAGTGCAGACTCCACTTCCGATCTTCTGTCCCTCTCTCTCTCTGTCCCTTCCCCGCTTGCACTCTCCCCAAATAAATATTTTTTAAGAATGGAAAAGGAAATAAAATTTATTGAACCACTACTATATGAAATGTACTGTCCTAAGAGTTGTAGTGATTTTATCATAGTCCTTTTGTTTTCATGTTAGTAGACTACTAATATTCCTTGATCAGCATGTGCAAACCAGAATATTTTACATGAATATTTATAAACAATGTTTGATGAGGATCTTTAAATACCCATTAGTCACAGTGAATCACTTACATACAAAGCTATTGCCAGTCAATGTACTGGCTTATTTTAAGAGTATGTTGTAATTTCCTCAAATTTATTGACATACTGGGATTTTTTTAATGAAAAAGTACAAGTGATACCAGCAACTAATATATAATAATATAGAAACATGTAAGTCACTAAGTAGACTGTTTTAATTATATATATTTATATATTAGTGAAACATAGTACACATATTAAAAATAATTTGTATAGAAACATTTAAAAAATTTTAAAGGTAGGGGGCTCTGGGGTGGCTCTGTGAGTTAAGCATCCAACTTGTGTTCAGGTCATGATCTCGTGGTTTGTGAGTTTGAGCCTGGTGTCAGGCTCTGTGCTGATAGCTTGGAGCCTGGAGCCTGCTTCAGATTCTGTGTCTCCCTCTCTCTCTGCCCCTTCCCCACTCGCACTCTGTCTTTCTCTTCCTCTCTCAAAAATTGCAAACATTAAAAAAAAAATTTAAATATTTTTATAGTATTTTCTTTGTCTCTTATTAAATTTATAGAACTTTCTGAAAAGAAATTATAAGGCTGTATAATATAACGTATAATTCTACATTGGAAACTAATTTGGCAGGATTTACATATTGAAAATAAGTATAGTTTATGAATCGTCAGTTCTATTATAAGGTATATAATTCACAGAAATGTAATCATAAGTTCACCTACGTATATGGAGAAGAATGTTCACATCATGTTCTTAGTATTCATCCCAAACTTGAGAAAAACAAAAACTAGAAATGATACCAATCAATCATAAAATTGTTAGCTACCTTGTGGTACATTCATGCAATGGAATACCATGAATAACTACTACATGCAACAATACAAATATCACAAATACTATATTGAGCAAATGAAGACAAGAAGAAAAGAAGGCATTCTACATGACTCTATGTGAGTAGAATTCAAAAATAGACAAAAATACTCTATCATAACAAAAGTCATAATAATGATTACATTTGGAGAAGGAATATTAGCTGGGAAGAGCCCAAGGAGACTTTTAAGGTGTTCTTAATATTCTATTTTCTGATGAGAGTGGTGCCTATTCCAATGTGTTCATTTTGTGAATATTCATCAAACTGTATGCTTAGGATTTGTGTACTTTTCCCTATGTATCGTGTGCTTTACTAAAAAGATTTACAATGGGCGCCTGAGTGGCTCAGGCGATTAAGCATCTGACTTCAGCTCAGGTCATTATCTTGTGGTTGTGAGTTAGAGCCCTGCGTCGGGATCTATGCTCAGAGCCTGGGGCCTGCTTCAGATGCTGTGTCTCCCTCTCTCTCTGCCCCTCCCCAACTCGAGCTCTGTCTCTTTCTCAAAATTAAACGTTAAAAGTTTTTTAAAAATCATAAAAAAGTATTTACAAAACCTTGTGGGCATTAGGAAATGTTGAATTTAATTGGATGCAAAGATACAAATTTGTAAATTTTGTCATAAGAATTCAATAAAAATAAATGAATCCATTTTCTATATTAAAGGTATGGAAAATAAAAACAAAGGAAGGGGTAAAATTCAGAGAAGATATGACTTATTTAGAAATGTGGGGCACCTGGGTGGCTCAGTCGGTTAAGCGTCCGACTTCAGCTCAGGTCACGATCTCAGGTTCCGTGAGTTCGAGCCCCGCGTCGGGCTCTGGGCTGATGGCTCAGAGCCTGGAGCCTGCTTCCGATTCTGTGTCTCCCTCTCTCTCTGCCCCTCCCCCGTTCATGCTCTGTTTCTCTCTGTCTCAAAAATAAATAAACGATAAAAAAAAATTAAAAAAAAAAAGAAATGTTAAAAAATGTTATAGATATATAATTTTAAGAGCTTATTTTTTTAAGTGAACTATGAAAATTTAGTAAGTACAAGAGGGCATCACAGAGAATTATAGATAAAAGAGATGAAAAGTTACCATAATATATTATTGATATGAATACATTTAAAATTGACTATAATAATTTTATAAATTGTCAAAAGTGGACCCAAGAAGATACAGAAAACCTTAACAAAAAATACTTATGTGATAAAGGAGAAAAAAAACCTCACAGACCTGTGACCTGGCACAGGGCCGAAAGGTTATTATTAATACATAAGTAATTCTATGTAAAAATGCTATTAGAGAGAATAGGAAAAAAAAAAAGGATTTTGCCAAACCATCTTTTATAACTAGAATAAACTTGCTGCCAAAATCTAGAAAAAGAACCAAATGACTTATTTAATATATAATATGTGAATTTTCACACTTTTAGAAAGTTACATATAGTGACGGGTTATAGATGGTGAATTTCATGGTAGGCTGAATTGCTCTACATTCAGAAGCCTACTATCAAAATTTATCACGTTGTGAGACCATTTGAGAAAAACACAGATTGGGGTGCTTGAGTGGCTGAGTCAAGGGAGTGTCTGACTCTTGATTTCAGCTCAGGTCATGAACCCAGGGTTGTGGGACAGAGCCCTGTGTGGGACTTTGCACTAAGTGTGGAGCCTGCTTAAGATTCTCTCCCTCCCTCTGCCTCTCTCTCCTGCTTGCACTCTGTCTCTCTGAAATACATATTTTAGAAATACAGGTTAAATCTAATAAGAAAGTATTATATAATTCTAAAATTAACTTGTAATGAAAAATATTAATGAATGTAAAAAATATTATTTATTTAAGTGGATAAATAAAAACTATCTGAAATCAAGCATCAGTGAAATTCATAGTAAAACAATAAATTTTCCCATTATAATTTCTTATAAAATACAGATAACTGATACTAACCCCAATATTGAAAAATTTGGGGTTTTTACCAGTGCAGTAAGAGAAGTCAAAAGCTGTAAAGAAGACAATGTTTATAATCATTTCATTTTTAACAAGGAAGTAAAATTGAAACCAGTTATATTTGGAAGAAATGTATTTAGACAAATGCAATGTACATGTGAATGTACAAAATCTGTATTTTCTTATAAACAAGCAATAAAATGTTACAGAGCATGAAATACTAAAGGCTCAATTTCATAATAGCAAAAAATATAAATTATATGGTAAATCTTAAAAACAGAGGTTTTTGTTTGTTTCTTTGTTTGTTTGTTTGTTTGTTTGTTTTTAATAAAGAGAATACCCTGGTCCTTCATTGTGAAACCTAACTAGATGTGGGTTTATAAAAGGATTGTTCCCTTTCCCTTCATAATACGTATTATATGATCTTATATAAAATAATGGCATTTTTAAATTACTCATTTTATTACTTTTATGTAGTATAATGTATAAAAATTTCAACTGCAATGTTGAATAAAGGACTAATAAAAATTTATAAGCAGACATGTTTATGAAGTAAACATAATTCATTTTTTAAATTTTTTTGAAATTTATTGTCAAATTGGTTTCCATACAACACCCAGTGCTCATCCCAAAAGGTGCCCTCCTCAATACCCATCACCCACCCGCCCCTCCCTCCCACCCCCCATCAACCCTCAATTTGTTCTCAGTTTTTAAGAGTCTCTTGTGCTTTGGCTCTCTCCCACTCTAACTTTTTTTTTCCTTCCCCTCCCCCATAGGTTTCTGTTAAGTTTCTGAGGATCCACATAAGAGTGAAAATATATGGTATCTGTCTTTCTCTGTATGACTTATTTAACTTAGCATAACACTCTCCAATTCCATCCATGTTGCTACAAAAGGCCATATTTCATTCTTTCTCATTGCCACATAGTACTCCATTGTGTATATAAACCACAATTTCTTTATCCATTCAACAGTTGATGGACATTTAGGCTCTTTCCATAATTTGGCTATTGTTGAGAGTGCTGCTATAAATTGGGGTACAAGTGCCCCTATGCATCAGTACTCCTGTATCCCTTGGGTAAATTCCTAGCAGTGCTACTGCTGGGTCATAGGGTAGGTCTATTTTTAATAGGTTTTTTGAGGAACCTCCACACTGTTTTCCAGAGTGGCTGTACCAGTTTGCATTCCCACCAACAGTGCAAGAAGGTTCCCGTTTCTCCATATCCTCTCCAGCATCTATAGTCTCCTGATTTGTTCATTTTAGCCACTCTGACTGGCGTGAGGTGATATCTCAGTGTGGTTTGATTTGTATTTCCATGATGAGGAGCAGTGTTGAGCATCTTTTCATGTGCCTGTTGGCCATCCGGATGTCTTCTTTAGAGAAGTATCTATTCATGTTGTCTGCCCATTTCTTCACTGGATTATTTGTTTTTCAGGTGTGGAGTTTGGTGAGCTCTTTATAGATTTTGGATACTAGCCCTTTGTCCGATATGTCATTTGCAAATATCTTTTCCCATTCCGTTGGTTGCCTTTTAGTTTTGTTGATTGTTTCCTTTGCTGTGCAGAAGCTTTTTATCTTCATGAGGTTCCAGTAGTTCATTTTTGCTTTTAATTCCCTCACCTTCGGGGATGTGTCAAGTGAGAAATTGCTACGACTGAGGTCAGAGAGGTCTTTTCCTGATTTCTCCTCTAGGGTTTTGATGGTTTCCTGTCTCACATTCAGGTCCTTTATCCATTTTGAGTTTATTTTTGTGAATGGTGTAAGAAAGTGGTCTCACTCTTCTGCATGTTGCTGTCCAGTTCTCCCAGCACCATTTGTTAAAGAGACTGTCTTATTTCCATTGGATGTTCTTTCCTGCTTTGTCAAAGATTAGTTGGCCATATGTTTGTGGGTCTAGTTCTGAGGTTTCTATTCTATTCCATTGGTCTATGTGTCTGTTTTTGTGCCAATACCATGCTGTCTTGATGATGACAGCTTTGTAGTAGAGGCTAAAGGCTGGGATTGTGATGCCTCCTGCTCTGGTCTTCTTCTTCAAAATTACTTTGGCTATTTGGGGCCTTTTGTGGTTCCATATGAACTTTAGGATTGCTTGTTCTAGCTTCGAGAAGAATGCTGGTGCAATTTTGATTGGGATTGCATTGAATGTGTAGATAGCTTTGGGTAGTATTGACATTTTAACAATATTTATTCTTCCAATGCATGAGCACGGAATGTTTTTCCATTTCTTTATATCTTCTTCAATTTCCTTCATAAGCTTTCTATAGTTTTCAGCATACAGAACTTTTACATCTTTGGTTAGATTTATCCCTAGGTATTTTATGCTTCTTGGTGCAATTGTGAATGGGATCAGTTTCTTTACTTGTCTTTCTGTTGCTTCATTATGAGTGTATAAGAATGCAACTGATTTCTGTACATTGATTTTGTATCCTGCAACTTTGTTCAATTCATGTACCAGTTCTAGCATACTTTTGGTGGAGTCTATCGGATTTTCCATGTATATCATGTCATCTGCAAAAAGCGAAAGCTTGACTTCATCTTTGCCAATTTTGATGCCTTTGATTTCCTTTTGTTGTCCGATTGCTGATGCTAGAACTTCCAACACTATGTTAAACAACAGCGGTGAGAGTGGACATCCTTCTCGTGTTCCTGATCTCAGGGAAAAAGCTCTCAGTTTTCCCCATTGAGGATGATATTAGCTGTGGGCTTTTCATAAATGGCTTTTATGATGTTTAAGTATGTTCCTTCTATCCCGACTTTCTCAAGGGTTTTTATAAAGAAAAGTTGCTGAATTTTGTCAAATGCCTTTTCTGCATCGATTGACAGGATCATATGGTTCTTATCTTTTCTTTTATTAATGTGATGTATCACGTTGATTGATTTGCGAATGTTGAACCAGTCCTGCATCCCAGGAATGAATTCCACTTGATCATCGTGCATAATTCTTTTCATAAGCTGTTGACTTCGATTTGCTAGTATCTTATTGAGAATATTTGCATCCATATTCATGAAGGATATTGGCCTGTAGTTCTCTTTTTTTTACTGGGTCTCTGTCTGGTTTAGGAATCAAAGTAATACTGGCTTCATAGAATGAGTCTGGAAGTTTTCCTTCCCTTTCTATTTTTTGGAATAGCTTGAGAAGGATAGGTATTATCTCTGCTTTGATAACGTCTGGTAGAATTCCCCAGGGAAGCCATCTGGTCCTGGACTCTTATTTGTTGGGAGATTTTTGATAACTGATTCAATTTCTTTGCTGGTTATGGGTCTGTTCAAGCTTTCTATTTCCTCCTGATTGAGTTTTGGAAGTGTGTGAGTGTTTAGGAATTTGTCCATTTCCTCCAGGTTGTCCAGGTTGTTGGCATATAATTTTTGATAGTATTCCCTGATAATGGTTGTATCTCTGAGGGATTGGTTGTAATAATTCAATTTTCATTCATGATTTCATCTATTTGGGTCATATCCCTTTTCTTTTTGAGAAGCCTGGCTAGAGGTTTATCAATTTTGTTTATTTTTTCAAAAAACCAACTCTTGGTTTCGTTGATCTGCTCTACAGTTTTTTTAGATTCTATATTGTTTATTTCTGCTCTGATCTTTATTTCTCTTCTTCTGCTGGGTTTAGGCTGTCTTTGCTGTTCTGCTTCTATTTCCTTTAGGTGTGCTGTTAGATTTTGTATTTGTTGTTTCTTGAGATAGGCCTGGATTTTTCTTGTTTCTTGAGATAGGCCTGGATTGCAATGTATTTTCCTCTCAGGACTGCTGCATCCCAAAGCGTTTGGATTGTTGTATTTTCATTTTCGTTTGTTTCCATTTATTTTTTAATTTCTTCTCTAATTGCCTGGTTGACCCATTCATTCTTTAGTAAGGTGTTCTTTAACCTCCATGCTTTTGGAGGTTTTCCAGACTTTTTCCTGTGGTTGATTTGAAGCTTCATAGCATTGTGGTCCGAAAGTATGCATGGTATGATCTCAATTCTTGTATACTTATGAAGGGCTGTTTTGTGACCCAGTATGTGATCTCTCTTGGAGAAGGTTCCATGTGCACTCAAGAAGAAAGTATATTCTGTTGCTTTGGGATGCAGAGTTCTAAATATATCTGTCAAGTCCATCTAATCCAATGTATTATTCAGGGAACTTGTTTCTTTATTGACCATGTGTCTAGATGATCTATCCATTTCTGTAAGTGGAGTGTTAAAGTCACCTGCAATTACCACATTCTTATCAATAAGGTTGCTTGTGTTTGTGAGTAATTGTTTTATATATTTGGGTGCTCCGTATTCGGCGCATAGACATTTATAATTATTAGTTCTTCTTGATGGATAGACCCTGTAACTATTATTTAATGCCCTTCTTTATCTCTTGTTACAGCCTTTAAGTTAAAGTGTAGTTTGTCTGATATAAGTATGGCTACTCCAGCTTTCTTTTGACTTCCAGTGGCATGATAAATAGTTCTCCATCCCCTCACTCTCAATCTGAAGGTGTCCTCAGGTCTAAAATGAGTCTCTTGTGGACAGCAAATAGGTGGGTCTTGTTTTTTTATCCATTCTGATACCCTATGTCTTTTGGTTGGCACATTTAGTCCATTTACGTTCAGTGTTATTATAGAAAGATACGGATTTAGAGTCATTGTGATGTCTGTAGCTTTCATGCTTGTAGAGATGTCTCTGGTACTTTGTCTCACAGGATCCCCCTTAGTATCTCTTGTAGGGCTGGTTTAGTGGTGACGAATTCCTTCAGTTTTTGTTTGTTTGGGAGGACCTTTATCTCTCCTTCTATTCTAAATGACAGACTTGCTGGATAAAGGATTCTCGGCTGCATATTTTTTCTGTTCATCACATTAAAGACTTCCTGCCATTCTTTCTGGCCTGCCAAGTTTCAGTAGAGAGATTGGTCACAAGTCTTATAGGTCTCCCTTTATATGTTAGAGCACGTTTATCCCTAGGTACTTTCAGAATTATCTCTTTATCCTCGTATTTTGCCAGTTTCACTATGATATGTTGTGCAGAAGATTGATTCATGTCTGAAGGGATTTCTCTGTGCCTCTTGGATTTCAATGCCTTTTTCCTTTCCCAAATCAGGGAAGTTCTCAGCTATTATTTCTTTAGGTACACCTTCAACATCTTTCCACCTTTGTTCCTCCTCTGGAATACCAATTATGCATAGATTATTTCTCTTTAGTACATCACTTAATTCTCTAATTTTCCCCTCATACTCCTGGAATTTTTTATCTCTCTTCTTCTCAGCTTCCTCTCTTTCCATTATTTTTTCTTCTAGTTCACCTATTCTCTCCTCTGCCTCTTCCATCTGAGCCGTGGTTGTCTCCATTTTATTTTGCAGTTCTTTTATAGCATTTTTAGCTCCTCCTGACTGTTCCTTAGTCCCTTGATCTCTGTAGCAAGAGATTCTCTGCTGTCCTCTATACTGTTTTCAAGCCCAGCGATTAATTTTATGACTATTATTCTAAATTCACTTTCTGTTATATTGTTTAAATCCTTTTTGATCGGTTCATTAGCTGTCATTATTTCCTGGAGATTCTTTTGAGGGGAATTCTTCCATTTCGTCATTTTGGATAGTCCCTAGAGTGGTTCGGGACTGCGGGGCACTTCCCCTGTGCTATCTTGAATAACTTGCATTGGTGGGCGGAGTCGCAGTCAGACCTGTCGTCTGCCCCAGGCCCACCGCTGGGGCCACAGTCAGACTGGTGTGTGCCTTCTCTTCCCCTCTCCTAGTGGCGGGATTCAGTGTGGGGTGGCATGGCCCGTCTGGGCTACTTGCACACTGCCAGGATTGTGGTGCTGGGGATCTGGTGTATTAGCTGGGGTGGATTGGTAAGGTGCACAGGGGCCGGAGGGGCAGGCTCAGCTAGCTTATCCTTTGGTGATCAGCTTCGGGAGGGGCCCTTCTGCACCAGGAGGGAGATAGACCCACCGCCGGAAGCAAACATAATTCAAACAAAACAACCATGAGAAGAAATTAAACAAAATATATTTAAATATTTGATAAATGATAATTAAATATAAAAGTTAATTTTTAGAAAGTATTCCTCTGAAATATGTCTTTTTTAATGAATTAAAAATTCACAAATTTTTTGGCATTATTGCTGAAACGAGACACATTTTATCATAATCTTATTTTTGTTTTTCTTTTCTGTAGATATGAATCATGAGGAACCTTTTGTGTAAAAAGATGGATAGATAAAGTAGGTGAATAGATAAGTAGATAACTTAAAATTAAACTTTGTTTTTCAATTCTTCAGGCTCTATTAATCAAATTCAAATACATATTTTTAAATTAACTGATCATTTAATTTTCTTTTATCTATTACTTTAAATGTATTTATTTAGATGATTTTCAGATATTATTTTCATTTTGGATTATCTGCTTTTACACACTTTATATTTTTACTTTATTAAGCCATATTTATGTATGTTATTGCCAACCAAAAATAGTTCTGTTTAAGTGATTAAAAGTCTATCATTTCATAATTACAATCTCAGTACTTGACAGCTGGTCTCATCTTTTCACTTCAAATAAAATATGGCATGATTTTTGTAAGCATTCAATTGAAATGTGTACAAAATGAGCTGCTGTCAACAGTATCAAAAGATCCTACTCTTTATATATATCAATATATTCACAAAGTCACCATCACTTGATAAATGACATTTTTCACTGTAATTCTTTTAATAAATTATACAGGTGTCCAGTATTAATGAGAGTGATATTTTTACCTAACAGAGAAGAAAGTAACTTCTAGGAACATAGAAAATCATTATAGTAAACTTAAAATATATTATTTTACCATTTATGTTTAATTTATTTACTTTAAAAATACCAAGTTTTGAAAATGTTAGATGGTGTTCACAAACTTCAAAATCCTTGTCTTTCATTGCTATAATCTCTTGAGTTTTTCTTTCTTTATGTGTATAGATTTCAAATGGTTCTTAACTTCAAAAATTTTTCCTGCTATTTATATTTTTTAGTATTCTGACATTTTTCAATGCTTTTACCTTTTCCAATATGAACATAAATATTTGTAATTTAATTCCATGTTAAAAATATCAAAGTATAATTTTAATCTACATATAAGATTGTCCATTAATGTTTCTACAGTACAAGTGATGTGAATATTCTACTAGTCATAAAAATAAATATATAGTGTTTATGACAAAGCCTGATTTTCTTGTTCCCTCTTAGATAATCCTATGTTCTTGTGGACCAGCATGGTGGCAACAATAAACTAGCAATGACCATTCCCCATTTTAGCTAAGAAGGGTCTTACTGTATACACCTGGCCAACCAAATTCTAGTATACTGTGTGGGGTTTCTGGTGAAGCACTTAATAAAGGGCTGATTTTGTTGCTGTGTGTTCTTATGTTACTGATTTATTTTTAGTGCCTCCTGCTTGGAATTTTGACATGGTGGCTGGATCTCTAAGCATTTTTTATAATTATAAGTGTCAGGATCACCAAGAGATATAGTGGAAAATTAAAAACTCTCAAGAATGTGATAATATCTAGTGAGGAGTACAGGTCTGCTGAAGTCCAGAACTTTTCATTGTGAAAAAGCAAGCGTCTATTTTGGCTATAGCCACTATTTTGATGTTTTTTGTTATTATCCATTTTATTTTCTTTTTGAACCAAGGTTAATATTGTATATAGATTTATATGAAGGTTATTCTTTATCCTTAAGATATCTTTAATTAAAAAAAATGATCTGGGGGTGCCTGGTTGGCTCAGTCGGTTTACAGTCCGACTTCAGCTCAGGTCATGATCTCATGGTTCATGGTTTGAGTCCTGTGTCAGGCTCTGTGCTGACCGCTGACAGCTCAGAGCCTGGAGCCTGCTTTGGATTCTGTGTCCCCCTCTCTGTCTCTAACCCTTCCCCACTCTCTCAAAAAAATGAATAAACATTAAAAAAATATCTATAGTGGATCTTAAATCATATAGCAAACAAAAATGCATACATATGTGTTTATGTGCCTGTATGGTTTATGTGTTTAAATCACATTTTTAAATTGTAGAACAATTATGTAACAAAGTAGAATACCTTAAAAGACGAACGATTTCATAGTAGAACCTGGAATCCCAGTGCAATCTCAGACCTCCAAAAACATTGAAATAGTAGTTCAGAAACAAGTGAACATCTAAGCACAAACCCAAATGAATATATTCTTATTTAACATATATAAAGTCTTTAATATATTAAAATGGTGGCATAGACTTAGTAACATGAGTCTAAAGTGGTAATAAATGATTTTGAGATAAACAGTGTTTGGGAATAGAGTGAAGCTGATTCTTAATCTGAAACCACATACAGAAAATAGTTCCAGATGAATTAAAATTTTGACCATAAAAGTAAAATTTTAGAAGAAATTATTGAGGATTTTTTAAAGTGCTAAATAACTTTATTATTCCTTTTTAGCACAAAAACTGCAACTAATATCATGAAAGTGAAAAACTTGGTATGGTAACATTACATTTAAAGATGCCATTCTTCTCCACTTGCATGGACATTTTTAACTTAATAATAGTCATCTTTATTTACTTGAATGATTTTGTTTACTGACAACATTTTTGTTTAATTTCATGGGTGTACTCTTGTTGAAAACTAAAATTAGAACTTTTCTATTTTTTCAATATCTCTATTAGCATACATTGACTTATTATTAGACATTATTTTTATAGTTATGGGCATTATAAATTATTATAGATATTATGACCTTTTTTATAAATTACACTTTTATAATAGACATTATTTCAGTCATAATCTTTTCTTATTTGTGATTTTATCTATTTTATTTATATTTTTAGAAGGATATCTGTACTTGTCCAGGGATGGAAAATGGATTCTCTCTGATATTCTGTATGTCTCAAGATATTTTAGTTCCAAATTAGTGGATAATATACTTTTAGATTTATTATAGTTTAAATTTTCAGAGATATAATCCACCCACATGCTAAGGAGAGATGCAGGGCTTCACACAGTCTCGTAGAAGGAATTTTACTAGCAACATCCCCATAACAACTTCCACTATGCTGATAACTAATAAATAGTACTATTAATGCTGCTACAGTAGCAATAAAAATATCACGAAGTAAGCACTTACTATACAAAGACATTCTTAGTACCCACTAAGCATAAACACTATAACTCTATTCTAGTGGTCTCAACACTGCTTGCATATTACAATTTCCCAGGGAGAATACCAGTGCCTGTACTACCTCTTGGACAATCAAATGAGAATTTCTGGGGAGTAACATTTTTGAAAAATAATGCCTAGTGGTTCTAATACTCACTCATGATTAGTATTTCCTTGAAAAGCTACTATTATTCTCATTTTATACTTCAAGATACTAAGGCCTAAGGAAGATCCTCAAGAGCATAAATGGTTTGTGCAACATGATACATGTGTAAACAGGAAGAGCAGCCCTCTCACTCCTCTGTGATGTTGCAATTATACTCTTAACCACTAGGTTGTGTCACTTTGTGTGTTTTTCAGCAAAGACTGTTTATTAAACTCTGTTGGTATCCGGGTTCATCATCTGGTGTGCTCATCTGTGTTGCGATTTAGGTATAAGTACCAAATTGACTTCCTCATTCTGTTTCTTTTCCTAAAGGATCTGTACATGAGATATTTTTATTTTGTCTCCTGCCTTTCCTATCTACTCACCCCGCCCCCCGCAATGGTCAGACCAGACTCTATTTAATCATCCTTGCATATGATGTGGGTATTAGTAGTATTGAAAATGAAACTATTACTTAATATCTAAAATAAAACTGAATTATAGTACTCAGTTATGTAAGGAATATCTAATCTGGGTAGGTGTGGTTTCATTAAGCAGAGCAAACTTCCTATCTTCTATTGAATTTTGGAAAGCATTCCTTTTGAGGCTCTTTTAGTTACAAAGTCAGAGAGACAGTAATGAGTTGATACCAGCCTTATAAAGTAATTCACTCATATGCATCTTCTGACAAACTGGCTGATTTTCAGAAAGGTGGGGAAGGGGACACTACTACATTGGTTAGCTTCCAGCTCTGTATTTACTAAAGTCAGTTGTCATATTTTTCAGACAGGTTTTAAATTAGTTCTGGTGTTGATCTGTTAGCAGAATAATAAATACTCAGTCTTTTCTTAAGAGCAATGTACCTTTAAATTCTCAGTAAAGTTCACCAGGATATCTTCTTCAACTTACTTTTAAAGGGATATAATAGTCTTCCACAGAGGCAATTAATCAGGTCACATCTACACAACATTTTGGATAATTCGTGTTTCTTTCATGTAAGTGATTCTGTTTTTCAGTCTCTTAAGACTTTACAATAAACTTTTAAACATTTAGTAACCTTATCTTGAACCTACATTTGAAGTCAGACAATTTCATTCAAATAGTAGTTCTGCCACCTTCTAGATTGGAATCAAATGGGACATCTATTAATCTCTGAGTATATAATAATCTATAAAATGGAGATAATGCGAAACTCATAAACTTGTGATTATTAAGTCAAATGACATGGTATTGGTAAAGTAACTAGAAATATGTTGTAATAATTCTTTATTTTTGGCTTAATATTGAAAATGCTGTATTTTAATTTATAACTTCATATGTACCTCAAAATAAGCAACAATTTCAAATTTATTTTTATAATTTCTTATATAGCAGCTATTTATTAGTATTTTAGTACTAAAGAGGCATTAGGATTTTTTTAAGTTTATTTATTTATTTTGGGAGACAGATCACAAACAGGGGAGGGGCAGAGAGAAGGAGAGACAGAATCCCAAGCAGGCTCTGCACCATCAGCACAGAGCCAGTGTGGGGCTCAAACTAATGTACTGTGAGATCGTGACCTAAGCCAAGAGTCAGAAGCTTAACCGACTGAGTCATCCAGGTGCCCCAAGCGGCATTAGGATTGTTAATAGTCATTTTAAAATAACTAGATTTTCTACTTAAATATGTATTAAGAAGACTATATGCTAGAAACCACTATCAAAACCACTAATAAAACCACTAATCAAAAATTTTTGAAGATCATAGCTGAAATTACCCATAAAGAGCACATCTAACTTAAAGTTTTATAATAATAAACATAAATGGAAATTGTCTTCATTATAGTATAAATATGAAAAATATTACTAGTAGTATCAATAATAGTAATAATAAGTAACGATATCTGGGGTCAATTCTTGAGAATTTACTATACGAGTCACTGCTCTTTATTTGCATTATTTCATTTTATCCTCATATTAAAGAGATCATATAAATACACTTACCCCCATTTACGTATAATGAAACAGTTACAGAGATTATAAAATTTGTGCAAAATCTCATGGTTATTAAGGGATGAAATCCAGCATAAAAATAAGATTAAATTATTTGAATATAAATTATAATGTCTTACCTATCCCTGAGATTTTTAGTTGTTTCTCTTTTGATTTGTTCTTAGCTCGGTTTTTCGTATTGCAAATTGGTCAAAAGTACATTTTTATTACCTTGGAGAGACCCTAGTCTTTCATGTCCACATGACAATAACCTAATAATGTCAAGTTATTATCAAGTTATTACCTGGATTTGAGTCACATTATCTCATGTGGATGGACTTAAGAATCTCTCTTCACTCTCCTGGAGAACAAATTCAAAATGGAAAAGAGCTATTTATTTCTCTTAAGACAGAGAACCTCCTGCCCAAACCTCCACCCTAAATGACACACTGTCACCTGGAAGCATCAGCAGTTTTTCATTTTGAAACATCAAAATGTCTCTGAAGACCGTGGGAAAATCTTGGCATCTCTAGGGTAGAGATAATATTGCTATTGTATTATCTTCTCCAAATTATTTAAGCAATGCTTTATTGTAACTATTCTGTAAAGAACGAACGATGTGGCATCAGCATTCTTCTGTTTAGTGGCTATTATGTATGTATCAACACCTTACAGAGGGTTTGGAGAGGAGTGCAAATTAGTGCTTATGAATTTTAATGTATTGAAAGTCTGTGGTGTGTATGTGTGTTTGCAAAGTGTGAACATGATTACATTATTTGAAAGTCTGCATTTCATGGTGATTATTTCAGCTGTTGATACATCTAAGTTACATTATTGACATTCAACAGTGAAATGATCTGTGGCATTTTATAGGATATAGGAAAGATTTGAAATCTGTTATCCGTATGTACATTTCTAAATGCAATTGTTTGAAAATTAGTTTTGTTCCATGATTTTCATCAAACAACTTGAAATTCTGTTTAGGTCTTTGACAGGCATGGGAGTAAGTTTTATAAGTTATAGTCCCCAATACCTTGGAAAGCCCAGACCAATTTTTTACGCAAAAATGGTATTTGTTTACCATAAATCAACAATAGCCAATTTATGGAGAGAGCTCAAATGTCCACTGACTAATGAATAGATAAAGAAGAGGTAGAGTATATATATATATATATATATATATATATATATATATATATACATATATATATGAATATTACTCAGCCATCAAAAAGAATGAAATCTTGCTATTAGCAATGACATAGATGGAGCGAGAACGTATTATGCTAAGCAAACTAAGTCAGACAGAGAAAGACAAATATGATTTCACTCATATGAGGAATTTAAGAAATGTAAAAGATGAACATGGGGGGAAAAAGACAGAGAGAGGCAAACCATAACTTGTTCTCTTAACTATGACTGCTGGAGGGGAGGTGGGTGGGGGAACGGGTTAAATAGGTGATGGGGATTAAGGAGGGTATTTGTTGTGATGAACACTGGGTGTTGTATGTAAGTGATGAATCACTAAATTCTATACCTGAAACTAATATCACACTGTATGTTAACTAACTGGAATTTAAATAAAAACATGAAATAAAAAAAAATAAAAATAAAGTCTCATAAGTGCAGCTATACTTAAAAAAAAATCTTATGCTTACAATGCTATTGATTTAATAAATTATTTGCCAGGAAAAAATCTAATTAGACTAAAATGTTTCAATTATTATTCTGGCCTGTTTTTATTGTGCTTCATTTTGATGATAACCATAAAGGGTAAATCAGATTTTTAAAGTCTTTTTGTGCCTGCTCCCTTAATTAAAGTTTGTATTTCCTTATTACCATAACCATTTCTTCCATTTTTATCATAATTACATATATTTATGACATTCTTAATTTAAAACAATCTTAGTTTCATTTTTGGTTCTTAGTTTCTTTTTTCTTTTCTCAAATGGTTGGTTAATATAAATTTCTGTAAAGAGTTTGTATAAAAATTATAGAAATGTTAGTAGGAGTACTGTGCTTTATTCTTTCTATATTGATGAAACATTACAAATAAACATTTAAAACTTGGATTATAATTAGTGATATTATTTCTAAAATATTTAGGTCTTGTATGACTCTGCTTTTCATGGTTTGAACATTTACTTACGTTACCAGTTAGGCACTCACACATTTTAAATTTTTGGTACGTTAAATGTTTATGATTTTGTGAAATTATGTGTAATTCCATTTAAAACATTTTAATTAATTAAAGTTGTTTATATTGGAGACTAATTTTATTTTTAATCCACAATGTTGAAATAATTTTGGAACATCAAATAAATCTTTTAAATAAAATCGAGAGGGTTAATTTTCACTTTAAGGGATATTTACTATTTACAAAATTCTAATGAAAACACTACAGGACATTGAGTTGAATTTTAAGATTCTAAGGTGATAAAGGTTAGTAAAAGATGGAAATGTCCCAATAAGGGAGAAGGGACAACCATATATATAGTTAGTGATCAATGTAGATGTGTTGCTTAATATTCATTCATTTCTCCTTATACCTATTCATGAGGTATTTTTATTTTTTTTTATTTTTTTTTTCTTTTATTTTTTTTTTTTAATTTTTTTTATTTTTTAATATATGAAATTTACTGTCAAATTGGTTTCCATACAACACCCAGTGCTCATCCCAAAAGGTGCCCTCATGAGGTATTTTTAAAATATAGGGTGAAATATTAATGATTATAAATAATCTGACCTAATTTGTGTAATCACTTAATATTTGAATAACTAATATTTAAGCTGATGTATGAGAAATGAGTTTTAGATTAGTGAAGAATAAAGAACAGCTTTTGAAGAATAGTTGCTTGAGTACAAGTAACATTCTTCCAATTAGAATTTTTATCTCAATGTTTTCTTTCCTTTCTACTTAACATAAGTATGTATATTTAATGTTCTCTATCTCCAAACAAAACCTTTCCTGAAGAAATATACTCCTTATATCTACTGACTCATTTTCTTTTTGCTCTTAAGAGCAGCAATATTTATACATCCATCTAAATATCATTACTCAGGCCTTCCACACACACAATCCTCCCACCATATTTTAATATGTGGTATAGTGCATACTGGTGTCAAATTATGCTTGTTTTATGTTTTTTTAGCTCAAATGTAAGTTTCATAAGCATATAGACTTTGTTTATGTCTCTCTCTAAGTAACTGATGCCAGAAGAGTGCATATTAAATGGCAGGCATTATGTCAGTGTTGATCAGAAAAAAACAAAAACAGAGAATACATGTGCAATCATAGAAATATGAGGAAGCACCGTTTCTTAACAAGGCAGAAAGGAGTTGCTCTTTTTGGTGTTGTTGGCTTTGTATATAAGCTATACCTTCCATCACAGACAGGCAGAATGACACAATATTCATTAAGACTAATGTATTTGAGGGTTTTCTCCTGGGAGGTCGCTGTCTTCTATTTCCATGGTTTGTAAAAGTTAAGGACATTTGCTATGTGTGGCATGTTGTTCATATATCACATGACATAATATTGAATACTCAAGAAGTGATGAGTTATCACATTGAATAACTCTTAGATGAATAATTCACCAAACAATCATTTGATCTCACGGAGTATGACTCTTATGGATAGACTCTAAACAAACTATTATTCTTTTCTTTCAGGAAATATTTCCCCCACACACGCATTCTTATTTTTTCAAGTCATATGGCTGCAATTTATCTCATTTTAGATCTTTCTTTCCTGAAGCCACCCCCCATGTTTTGTTTATGATTATAACTATACATTTATATCTCTTGAAGACTACATCTGCCTCTTGAATATAAAAAATACTGGTGAAATTAGTAGATAATTTCTTGTACACATTTCAAATTCTTAGTAACATGGGGAGGCTAAGGTGTACATAAAGCAATTGACAACATTCAGTTTTATGAGAATACTTGCTTTAGTGTTTCTGTATTACAAGCACTGAATTAAGCCATAGGTGTCCAAACCTGAATAAGGCAGGTCCTTTATACTCAAGAAGGTAAGTTATCATTGGGTTAGACAAACATCATGATACAATTTCATAAATGCTAACATAAGTATACCACAAAGAATATGACAGAGGAGAAGATGAAAACTGTTACAAATGTGAATGTTTAATTTGTATGGATGAGAAGGATTTCTCTAGCAGAAAATATTAGGAAAGGCTATCTGGTACAAGATAACAACACTTACAGAAGCACAAACCATGAATGATAATGTTATGTTATAAAAACAATTAAAAACTTTCTCAATATTCATGTCTTATTGGATATGTAGAATTAAAGAAGTAACTTGCAGACTGAGTGATTGATTGAATATATGTAATAATATTAACCCAAATTAAAAATACTAAAGAAGATCAAGAAGATATGAGTGTCAGGAAATTGTTTGTAAATAATATGTTAATCTGATTTTTTGAGAGAATGCATTAACTTCTTTTCAAAAAACAAAAAAAAATAGGTATTCTGGAGTTGATAGAATCTAAGAGAAAATTGGAATAGAATGCTAGCCTTACAAGAACATTGATTTCTACTTCTTTTTTGAATTAATATATTCTCTAAGCCATGAATGGAACCTAGAACGTGATTCATACTTATAATTTGTTATGTGAGTAAATATTAATTAAAACCTGGATGTACCCAAAGTTTGAATGTTACCAGTATAATTCCATTATAAATGAGGAAGAAAAAAAACACAGGAAAAACTAGAAAACCAAGCAGTATAGTTTTGACTTACTTAAACATATGTAAACACTGTAAAAAAAATAAGGTAATATTTGACATGAGAGGCTGGATATTGGTTTTCTTTGTATAAGAGGGACACTTCTTTGAAAGGAGAATATGAGGGCCTCATTTCTGCCAGTATCAGCACTGTTCTATTTTAAAAGCTTGTTTACAGAAAATTATTACTTGTTTTACAATGATTACCATAGGTTTATACAGTTACCAGAAAGGTGAACCTGGGTAAGTTCTACCCAGGTATAGCAAAGACAGATATAAAGAGGTTATTAAAGCCTGCTTGAGAATGATGAACATATCGTATAAAGGAGATTAGCTCAAATAATACTTAAATCTCTATTGTTCTATAGAGAATATACAGCATATATTTTAATTTATAATGTGGTTTTTAGTATTTTGTGATTCTCTTTTATTTGGCAACTTAGATTGTTTAAAACTATATCTATCAAACACTATGAAGTGTTAAAACTTTGAAATGTGGATGAATCTAGTAGGGACAATTGAATTTCTCTCTCCATATATAATGGGATCTTGATTTACCTAATGAGAAATCATAATTTACACTCAAATGCATTGAAATACAAGAATCATTATTTTCTTCTGGTGTAGAATTTTATCCAAGAATAATTTCCATCACTTTCTCCATTGAACTAAATATGTTGTAATACTTACTTTTATGTATGGGACAACTATATAATCATTGGCAAGAACTTTGATAAAGAGCTTCTAGGATAAACGATTCTATCTGTGGATTTACAGGACACATATGCTTTGAGCAATGCTATCTTTACACTGCAGACACTAGCTAGTTCAATCTCAGTGGCAAAGTGTGTGAGAGGATAGACTGGATAAAAAGGTAATATCCTCCCTAACTTAATCAGTCTTCCATGGTGAGCAGCTAAGCTTGTAACTGCTATTCAGAAAGATGTTCATTAAGGTTTCTGAAGCGTCCTTCACCTTGCAGGAGACAGGCCAGTTTATCGGATTGCTTAAATTAACAAGCAGGATGTTCTTTGCAATACCTTTTACTGAAGTTTGGTATACTTATTTTCTGCCAGCCAGGAGCTGTATGCTGATAGCGAAATATGTTTTTTATATGTGAAACTCAGGGTCAGTTTTATGTTTTAATTTGTAAAAACACATTGGAAATATTATGAGATATTCAGGGTATTTTAGGGGTTAATTTTTTTAAATGTGAGTCAAAAACCAGGGACAAATGGGAAAGAGTTTGGGTATTTGTTAAATCTGATTTAGTTTTTAAGGGTAATATCAGGAAGGACATATCGATTAGCGTTATTCTAAAATCTATAGGAATGTACTGTTTGGGATATGAAATGTCAGTCTTTAGGGGAGTGGAAGTTATTAATATATATCTAAATGAACTGGTGTTTACAAAGAGGAAATGAAGGAATAACTAGATGGTCAGCTTTCAAAATATAATACCAAGCCGCTTTTTGTTACGTTATTTGAAATAAGATATAAATATGGTATTACTATAATTGTCCTCACAGAGCCAAGTCAAGAATTTGTCCTAAGCTTTCCCTCCAGTGACTGTGTTAACTCTTCTATCACCTCTCCATTTAACAGTTTTTCACTGAACATGTATTTGTCCTTGGCACTGGCACTGTGGGAGAATAAAAAAAGAAGAATAGGCATACATTCTGTCCCAATGAGTCCAAGAAGGGAGTTAAGACAATTGCTCCTCTCCATTCTCCCAGAAAATTGACCTTCTCTTCGCTTACTTGCCTTCCTCACCAGTAAAAATAGAGTAACAATAACTAATATCCCTGTCAATATCCAGTGTTAGATCAATTTTGCCTGCTTTACCCCCTTTCCATCTTAAGCACACCAGATAATTAATGAAAAGACACTTCTGTCAGATAAAGCCAAAATTTGTAGAAGAAAACTTAGGAAAAAATTAGTGTGCCTTTGCCTTAGGCATATATTTCTTGGATACAATACCATAAACAAGATCCAAAAAAGAAAATAATATGATGATTTGATAAAATACCAAATTCCACTTAAAAATTACTCTTCCAAAGATACGATAAAGAAAAAGAAAAGAAAAAGGGTAATTTTTTTGGGGGGGTGAAAGTTGTTATATGTGTAGTGCTTCACCATAAAATGTATTTTTGTTCTCTCCATTGCAATAACTATTAAGGCAAATATTTATAATTACAAAGAGGGATGCTTAGATAATTTAAAAGTACTTATGTATAGTTACTAAAAGTAGAAATATGGTAAGAATCTTGCTCTTCTAATACCTAACCAAGTGTTCTTTTCCATGTTACTTATTTGTTTGTAAAAAATATATCATATTAAAATTATATTATCAATAAATATAAGAATTGGGCTCAAAACAACGCATTAAAATTAAAAAGGCTCATCTGCTAAAATATCAATTTGAGCTACATAAAATAGTATTTGTTTGTTTGTTTGTTTGTTTTTTTGCTCTTTGGAATAATTTCTGTTACTCAGAGAATTACATTTTTCTGTTGTTCTTTAATCCATAGTTTTGAGGTAGTAGTGAGAATTATTAGATCTCAAAACACAGGGACAATTACTTGAAAAAATTTCATGTTTTTATTCTTAGAGAAATTTTATATCCACCTTTAATACAAAGTGAGGTTTTATGTAAGACAAATACATGATTTTTATAGCAAGCTAATAATTTTTAAACAAGCATCAAAACTAAAGTAAATAAAAATTTCAAAAAGATACGTGTATTCTTCATACTGAAATGTGCTTAGTTATGTTTTCAAATAAGTTGCAGGATTATATATTGAAGTATATGATATACAGCACACCCAACTGCTGATTATGTACATACATAGTTAACTTCTTGATATATGATGCATTCTCCTTAAAACCTTCATATTGTGTGCAAATCTTTCTGGAATATTTTTTCAAATGTAAGAAAGTGAAAATAAAATTTTCAGTAACAGTGAATCTCAAAATGTACCAATTTATGGATTGTTAATTTAAAGTAACATCGCAGATTGTTTTTAGTTACCAGTGTATTTCAGTTTCCTAACAGGAATTATTCAAGAAGTAAACATTCTCAGTGTAAATTGTGCATATTTCTTACATTAAAGAAAAATTTTGTGGTTTTTTTGGACACATGTTGATAGTATATTTCTCAAAAGATATTCAATTATTTTAAAATCCTGTAAGGATAAATTCCTAAAAGAGTAAACACAGTATAATCCTAAAACAAATGATAAGGTAAAGCCCGTATCATTGTGTATAAAATATTTTTATTATTTACATTTAATGAGTTTTACTAGATAGTTTTTATGTGGAGAATATCACAAATACATATAATTGAAAAATAGATTTGTTATGCAAACTATTACCATAAATGCAACAAAAGCCCCACTAAGAGCATGATTAAAACAACATAAAAATCAAAGAATATCTAAAATTATGTTATCAAATTGATAAAAACATGGGAAATTATTCATAGAACTATGCAAAAAAATGCAGGTGGGTAAAATATAGTTACAAATTGTAACAAACTCAGGAGTGCAACATAAAACCAACCTCTGAATCAACTAGGATAGCTGATGGCATTCAGGTAATGAATATCAATCAATGCTAAACAGTTTATTCAAAATCAGTCTGGAATCATGAGCTACTAAAATTTTATTGTTATGATATCAGAATCACTATACCACCCTTATTATATGCTTCTTAAAATAGCTTATTCATTATTCTGATTCATAAATATTTTAAGTTGTGATAGTGACGACTAGAGAAATTTTCCTAGATATCTATCGTTTGTAGCATTAGACATTTCACGTTGAGATTCTGAATCTCTGCTAAAGAGTGATGTGGGAACAAAGTGAACACATATCATCAAATAAGATAAAGAAAATAAGAAAATTATCAGATATTTGAGAATTGTTTTATGTATTTATTTATTTATTTATTTATTATTTTTGTTTCCATTTTTTATTTAAATTCCATTTAGCTAAAATATAGTGTAATATTTGTTTCAGGAGTAGAATTTAGTGATTCATCACATATAACACCCAGTGCTCATCACAACAAGTGTCCTCCTTAATACCCATCACCCATTTAACCCATGCCCTGCCCACCTTCCTTCCAGCATTGTTTGATTTGAGTAATCACAACATACGTTTTGTATTTTAATTAAAATAGCAAATGCAAATATTATATTGTAGAATATTATACTACATTCTCTACATGTTAGCATTTTGTTATTTGAAATCTGATTCTATCCCTAAATAATAATTTGGGGTTTGAAGTGCAAGATTTTGATATTCCACATTCTGGAATAAATGCACATGATGGAAGTAAATTGATATTATGTGGTTTAGTTATTATAGTTTAGGTTCCAAAGTGAAGAGGATAGTATATAGGAAAATGAAAATAGTTTTATTAATAGGATTCGTATCCCTTATACATATGTTGAAAACAATTGATATATATATTTATCAAATCAAGTGTAATTGCATATATGTTTATATATATATGAATATAATTTCCATTTTAGTTTCAAAAAATTAGCCAAAAATAAGAAATTTTAATTAAAAAAAACTAACAAAATTTACAATGAGAAATCTATTAAAAATAAATCAGTACTTTATATAGGTATGCATTTTGTTAGCTTGAAAACACAGTTCCATGAAGATTTTCTTGAAAACTTCTTTCTGTTCACCAAATAGAACTGGTGCTTTCTCCTTCATGACCAACCATAATTCTTTCATAAATGTTATAATTCTTTATGTGCATTACTTGTTAATACCATTGGCCATGTTTCTATTATTTGGTAAATTCAGAGGATGACACTGAAATAGCCTCAATACAGCATTGTTAACTGAAGTAACAATACACGCAAAATTTTGTTTGAATTTAACTTTTGGATAATTAGAACTCTCTACGAATATCAAAGCAAGTTGAAACAGTTGAAAATCTATTGGTAGAGTTTGGCACATTTTATCTCAAATCCAATTGAGTAAGTTCAAGTTTCCACAAAAATTAAGAACAATGTTCGAAATATATGGAGGTAAAATATACCTGTGTCAATATACCTCCTCATTGATGTGGGAATGTAAAGGATTTGATGAGATCAAAGAACATCCTCTCCTTTAAATCAATATGCTTGTATTTTAAACTTTTTTTTCAGTAACTTTAAATTTAGTGAAAAGTTACCAACAGCTGCAATAAATTACTGTATGTCCATTACCAGCCTTCTTGCATGTTACATAACTGTGCTGCAATTACCAAACTAATAAGTTAACATTGGTACAATACCATTAACTGAACTACAGACTTTATTTGGATTTCACCAGAATTTCTTCCAGTGTAGTTTTTTTTTTCTAAGCCAGCATCCAATCCAGAATATAATGTTATATTTAGTTGTCATGTCACCTTAGTATCCTTCAGTCTATGACAGCTTCATAGTCTTTCATTGTTTTTCCTGACCTTCACACTTTAGAATAGTACAGATTAAGTATTCTGTACAATTCCCTCTGTTTGGGTTTGCCTGATGTATCTCATGATTATACAGGAGTTATGGATTTTTAAAATTTCACACAGGTGAAGTACCCTTCTCATTAAATTATACAAATTGGGACATGATGTCAACGTGAATTTTATTAGTGATGCTAACACTGATCACGATTAAGATTGTGTCTGTCAGATTACTATTTTCACTTTCCATACAATATTCCTATCTATAATTTTTTCCTCACTATATTTATTAGAAGTGTGTAAGTCCAGCTCGCTTTTCAGGGGAGGCAAATTAAACTACAACACTGGAAGAGAGAAATACCAAGGAACATAGGTGAAAACAAATGTTAAAATAGATGTTAAAAACATATGTGAGTAGCAAACACTGGACTAATAAATATTATTTGGGACATACCACTGAGACTATACAAATGCCATGTTTCTTTTTAAAGTTTCACCCATTATTTATATTTTTTGGTTGGGGATAGTATACTTTATTGATGGTATAAGATAAGGTCGGGCTCTTTAAGCTGCCCCCCTTCTTTAGGCTTCTGGGATACAAACTAAAGATGGTGGTAGAGTCTCAAGAGTGGTGAATGACTGTGTTGAAGCAAGTCTTCTCTCTTTCTTTTGTGCTGTCACTGGGGCTGGTTGGCCACAAGGCTCTTATCCCCTAAAGACCATCTTGACCTTAAGGTCCACCACCCTGTTGCAGTATACAAACACCTACTTTTTTAAATTTTAATTCCAGTATAGTTAACAGACAGTGCTATGTTTGTTTTAGGCATACAATATAGCGATTCAACAATTCTATACATTACTCTCTACTCATCACGATAAGTGTACTCTTAGGGTCCTTCACCTATTTTACCCATTCCCTCACCTACCTCCCATATGGTAACCGTCAGTTTAATCTCTGTAGTTAAGATATGATTTTTTTGGTTTGTCTCTTTTTTTTCTGTTATTTGTTGTTTTTTTTTAAATTTCACATATGAGTGAAACCATGTGGTATTTGTCTTTCTGTGATTTATTGCACTTAGCATTATACCCTCCAAATCCATTCATGTTACAAATGGCAAGATTTTATTCTGTTTTATGGCTGAGTAATACTCCATTCTATATATATACCATATATTATTCCCATTAATATTAATATTTAGGCTCTTACCTGCAACATTTATTGCTGAGATGTACTAATGATGATTTATTTTATTTTATTTTGTTGCTTTGGTTAGTCCAGGGTGGGAAAAGAGGAGAAAGCTTTAAAGACACTTTGCCCCTCCCTGAGTCATTACTCCATGTTTTTTTTTTCATTCCTAGCCCTCCACATCACTGTCTCCTGACCCTGAGGTCCATAAATCTTTTGTTTGTGGCTCTCTCAACAATGAGATCGCCACCACACTTGTGCTGATCCACGTAGTTCTCAACCTGTGGAATTTGCAGGACAGACTATCAGAGAATAGGGATTCTGGAAGGGTGGTGAGGAAGTCTGTGTCTAAATTCCTATGGTTTTGTTTTTTTTGTGCATGTTTTTGTTTTTTAACTGAGAGCTGGGATTTGTATGTTCAAATCAAGGCTCAGACTAACAGAAAGAAGACACTGTGAGTCTGATAGCTAACAGAGATACCAGGAGTCCTGTAGTATTGGGGACATTGGAATTCCCTGAATGAAGAGCGAAGAGATATTGTTTAACATCTCGGGTATTCAGGTAAGACAAGCTAAAGGCTAAATAAATAAAGACCACATCCTAGATTATAGGTAACACCCTATTACTGGAACCTAACTGCACAAAACTAACTAAAAGAAGGCTGATATACACCAGTAGAACAAAACATAAGGTCATACCTGGAAAGATCAAGAGGATCCACCAGTAAAAGGACCACATGCCAAAATAATACTCAAAAGAAGATAATACAATTAACATCCACAATGTCTAACATATAATTAACAATATACTGGACTTGCAAAGAATTAGAAAAATGTGACTATTACACCACTACTGCATCATTGAAACAAACTCCAAGATGACCCAGAAGAAGAAACTTAAACTCAACTATTACATAGATTGGGATAAATTAAAGATGTATGGTCAATCCCTAGCACAAACAATAAAACAGTTTAAAACAAATATATAAATATATAGTAAGTGTAAAAAAAAAAAAGGTATAATATGAAATAGTTATTTGGTCAAATAGAGACGATACACACACACACACACACACACACACACACACTCACACACACAATACACACAGAAGAGAAAGAAATCTGGGTAAACTACTTGGCACTAATACAGAATGACTGAAAGTGTCAACCATAAAATATATATAATAAAATTTAATTGAATAAATAAAAATTATCATGACCAAAGTAATTCTTTTAGGTATTTAAAATTTTTAGCTAATTATGCAATCATTTCAATTCTACTAAATTGTTTTAATATTCAGGCAGAATTTTAATGTGTATATTTTTATTTTACAATATACTGGCTGCCCAAATTATTCAAAAGGATACATTATATTTTGGTAACGATTTTTTATTCTGCTGAATTTCCAACTATATCTATAGAAGACAAAATGTAAAACTTCAAAAGATAGAAGTAGTAATTATTCAGTAGTACAATTTTGTTTCATTTACTTTTACTAGCCTTAAATGGAAAAGGACGATGAAAGTAACTAAGATTTGTATTTTTCAGCTTAAGTAGACTAATATCAGGTTTGTTATATTGTGAAAATAACATTGCTATATCATACAAGTGCCTATTAAAATTTTACTAGAAAACATCTTATTTAATGGAAAACCATTACTATTATTTGTGGCAAATATTTTAAACATCTGTCCTTACTAAATATTGGATTCTAACACAATTTCTGTTCCTTTCCTTCAAGGCATATTAGATTGTTCATAACTAAAAAAAATATTTAATTTTCGAGTTAAAAACTTGTATTCCATAAAAGCAATAAGCATGTGTAATATTATAAATACCAGAAGAACATGCATCCAATGAAAAATAAACATTTTAGTTTCTTTTGCTCCACTGACACATAGTAAACTGAATTATAGCCAACAGTCACACTTTGCAGGGCACTACACCAATTCGGCTCTAGAGAAGGTCAAGTCCAAAAAAATGAAGAAATTTTAATACATTTAATTTAGTACATTATTTTCTTCCAGTTAGGAATAGCTCTCAATTATTGATGTGTTTGTTCATTTCTAGAGCATTTAATCTCAAGCATTTTTAGAAGTGGATGATCATTATATCTTTGCCATCTTTGACCTCTTTTGGTTAACCTTTATGGTCTTTCTATAAACTCTGTTTCCTGCTTGCCAAATCTATGTTCTATTTAACATTTGCTTTTGGCACTTTATGAGATCCAGGTCTTCTTGCTGCCTTTTCCTCCATAAAAAATACCTTCTTCTCAGTATTTTGTTTTGCCTAGATTATTTAAAAATTGAATATTCAATTAAATTAATTGGAAAAGTGATTTAATGTGATGTATGTGACATTCATATACAGTGTTCTTTAAGGAGTAAACTAAGAATATATTTTATGAAGCAACTACAACATAAGTTCATTATGCTATCACAAAAGTGAGGTTAAAAAAAAAGGAGGATGTTATTAAAGAACTATATCTGTGGAAAAGGAGTAGGTCTGTGCTGCTTTTCAGTAGTCCACCAATTAACCCAAAAACAGGAAGACATTTTACTTCTTGCAGGCCAGATAGGTTGGTTTTTTTTTTATTATTTGGTTTTGTAAACCATCTTTCAGAGAATGTACTTTGTCGCTATTATAATCACATTAACCACATGATCATCATTCTAGGCAAATGCTGAATGATAGTCCTTCCATTGACTACACAGTTTCAACTGTTAAGGAGGATTGTAATTGTGCATGACAGCAGAGGTAGAGTACCATTCTACCCATTCTACTCAGATGAGATTACTATAGCAGACTCTGTAGTTCCTCTGACATCTGATGTACTCCATGCAAGATACACGATGGATACCAAGAAGGTACATGAGCAAACAGAAAACAATATCAAAATTTATATTTACTAGTTATTAACTTGAAAAAAAATTCTAACATTCCTAAACAAAATCAGCTAAAACACCAGACTGATTTTTGATAAGGTACTCAACCTACCTTCTCAAAACCAGAACCTTTACCAGTATTTTAGAATGAATACAGAAATCAACCACCACCAGAAATTCCAGGCTTTCAAACTGACTTTATTCCTTTGACCTATTTAAAACACAGAAATGAGAAACGCTAATTACATTTTTTACAAGAAAATTTAATTACCAGGTACTGTTTATAAGGATTTAGACTGTATTTGTTTTTGGGTTTTTTTTTTTTTTTTTTTTTTTGAGAGAGAGATAGCATGGGGGAGGGACAGAGGGAGAAGGACAGAGAGAATCTTAAGTGGACTCCACATCTTGCATGGAGCTCGACGCAGGGCTCGATCTCAAGACAGTGAGATCATGACCTGACATGAAATCAAGAGTAAGACATTTAACTGACTGAGTCACCTAGGCACCTCTACACTACATTTCTTCTTATTGATTATAAAACAGAAAGCAATTTTCAGTGTAAGTTGAGTAAAATAATTTATTTTTATATTAATCCTTTATAGCAAAATAAATTTCATGAATTATGTTTCAAATAGGTATTTTTAAATTTCTTTTCCATATATTGCACAGACTTACTCATTTATCCCAACTTTTTTTCTTTGTCTTTTTTGAGGCATTAGTGAATTTGATTACTGAAATCTAATATAGCTTCTAGTCTTATGGGGGAACTTTAAAATATTAAATTGATAATGCTAAGAAATTGATAAGGCTGACTAAGCACAGTAATTTAATATAGATGTGTGTATACACATATTTCAATACTTAGATTGATACATATGTACTTACATCCATATGTATCTATGTAATCACTGTTGTATAGACTAAATGAGTAGGCAAATAAAATCGAGAATAAGTCAGAGAATCACAGAGAACAGACACTGTATCTCTTATTTAGAAAAGAAAGATTATGCATTCAGAAGAAAGGCATAATCATTTCATGTGATTTTTATTACTTTATCCTTTAATTTTCTTTAGCACTTAAAACACAATTCTTAACTTTAAACATTGTCCCCACTAAATGTTAAGTTTGTCTAGCTTTGCTTTATCCTAATCATAATGTCTTACCTTCATATGCTGCAATGACATTTCACCAGCTATGCTGAATTTTAATACGATATAGAAAGATTAATATTGCACTTTATCTGACACTTTTTATTGCAGTTGAGATATTTTGGATATTCTCAAAGTTATTTATTTTATGATACAGAAGGTTTGGAGAAAAAGTTTTAAGGGAAATCAATCATAAATATTCAGACATTTGGCTTATTATTTTTTGGAGTAAAAACTACAATTAATCTATCCCCATTTTGGATGAGCTGATCCTATTTATACAGGGGTTTCAGCAGAGTTTATGTAAGCTTTGAAGATTATAGGTGGTGTTTAATGAATATTATTTATAGTTTTGAGTTACTCATCTGCACATGCACTTTATGTATTTAATATTACTGAAATCAAAACTACATAAACATGAGTTATCTTTATAAAATGCTCTATGTGCCTCATTCCTTACGGCAACTTAATGCAGTGACGCTTTATACCACACCAAGCTGAAAATGTTTGTTAACTCTCAATTATTTTATCAAAGTAAGCAGATTTCTGACAACCATCTGTTTAGAGTGTACTTATTTCTGTTAATAAATCCATTTGATAGTGAAACACTCATTAAAGCAAGGAAGTAAGCACAGCATCTCTGGGAAGTTTGAGCTATATATATTTTGTGACACATCCTGTGCAATGTTAGTTATAGAGGTACAAAATGAGTGCAAAATTTCTGCTAAAATGAAGAAAAAAGAGCTTCATTTATATCATGCTTGTACAAATATTATCTTTAAAGCAAACCAATTAAGAGTATATTTCAGTCTTAAAATTTTACATAATTTGCATTAATATCAGAAAAGTATAATGAAGCATTAACAGCATTTTTGGCACTGCATTACTCTGAATATTTCATATTTGCACTTTTTTAACTCTGTGTTTTCCTTCTCTAGTGTCCCCTGTCCCCAAATGCTATGCACTTTAGTCACTATTTTAAAATGGCTAATTAATTGTTTTGAGATAATATGTACTAATTTTGCTCAAGTGAACCGTCAATGTTATAAATTATATAAATGCTTGAATATCTTTACTCTGGAACATGTGACATAGAGTTGCTTGGCCGGAATCAACTTGATCGCAAATCAATTTTGCAATTCTAAGGACCAACCTATTCAATTTCTTTTGATATATCAAAATATTGTTTATTTCATTTTCAATGAAATCTTTAAGTAATTCTCAACTTTCCTAGTTTGCATTCAAATGCATCTTTTCTTTTTGTACCTGGATTTCCTTCCATGGTGGAGACTGCCTAAATTTGTAAGGTGATTTTTAGAGTTTACAAAATGAATTTTTTTATGCATTCTATATTCTATATTTGTTAGATCAAACCAAACATACCCTTCAAATTTGCCAAAAAATTTGTGAAGACATTTTTATGTCATTTGTTAACTAATAGAAATCATTTTCACAGTCACTTTTTCATTACTGTATACAACCTAGGATTATCTGAAAAGTTACGTTAAGGGAAACATACATATGATGAAATGAAAATGGTTTTCCTATGGAGAATAAAACTTTAAACGTTTGGTCACACATCCTAATTAGTACATGCCCGAATCTCCTGATGTAGATATTTAATCTAATCAAATTACTGCTAGGACCACATATGAGGATGGAAGACCTACCTCTTGGGTCCTTGAATATGAAGATAAGATTGGCCTGGAAAAAGAAGAATCATCAGCCAAACTGAACTAATACCTCTCTCATTGAAAGCCAAGTATTTGTAGTGAGAGGAATCAATGGGAATATCAACAAGAATGTCTTGATTGATCTAACATCATCAAGAAACGCAAAGATTCAGGGTACCGAGAGAGGAAGGACATCACAGCACAGTTTATGCTATACTTACACTTAGAATGAGCAGTCATGCAGAGTAAGAAACAGTCTCAGTGGTACAGTTGGGTGATAATAAAAGTATATATAAGATTAATATCACTCCTAATACAAGATAGATTTGAGATGTTTGGAGAATATAATTAAGAGAATACTATCAAAGCGTTGAAATACATTTATTTTTTATGGAAATTTCACCTGCCCTTTACCACAAAGAGAGAGTGTGAACTTCCATCTGCCGCCTTGTCTGTAAATATTAGCTCTTTTGATATTTCAATAGAAAATGATAAGATTTTTTCCAAATGTTAGAATATCTAAATTACCAAGATTTTATATACCATGTGACAAAATATATATACATCATTTTTGTCTATCTACATTCTGGTTTTTAGAGACTGATAACTTGATTTTCCAGATGATTCATAAATAACCAAATTATTTTAATTTTTTTTATCAAAGTACATGTACAAAAATCTGGTGATATAGATAATCCACTTCAAGGAATATGAACAAACTCATTAGGAAGTATAGCCATAGAAAGAATAACAGGCTTAGCTCTGAGATACAAAAATGATTCAATATAGAAATTAAAAATATTCACAACATATTGAATAGTATCAACTAAAATACATGGGTACATAGATATAGTCTTACATATAGGGAAACAAATTAAAAACCGTCAATAAAACAATAAAATGCTTGAGAAATATTCAAGCATTCTTTCAGCACAAAATAGATTAAGTAGAGAAATATTGAGTAGCAAATGTTGTTCTGTCTATAATTCTTAACTTGGTGGAAGGATTCTCCCCCAATACATTTGTTGCTGATGCATCTCTAAATTACAGGACCCATCATCACTGACACAAGGATGGATAGATGACCTCCAGAGTCATAAATAGAATCCTATCAAACCTAAAAGCAATGAGTGATGGAATGGCTAAGAAACTGACCCAAATAAACCCCCAAGGATGGGGTGCCTGGGTGGTTCAGTCAGTTAGGCGTCCGACTTTGGCTCAGGTCATGCATGATCTCACAGTTTGTGAGTTTGGGCCCCACATCAGGGTCTGTGCTGCCAGCTCAGAGCCTGGGGCCTGCTTTGGATGTTGTGTCTCCCTCTCTCTCTGCCTCCCCAACTAATGCTCTGTCTCTCTTTTTCAAAAATGAATAAAATTTTTTTTAAAAATTAAAGAAAGAGAAAAAGAGAAAGAAAGAAAGAAAGAAAGAAAGAAAGAAAGAAAGAAAGAAAGAAAGAAAGAAAAGAAAAGGAAAGTTCCAAGCAAACTAGAATAAAAGAGCCCTGATTTGCTTTGATTGCCTAAGTTGGTTTTAACCATGCATAAATGTGTCCTTTCTATTATTTAAATTGTAGGAAAGCGAAATTGTTCAAGTCATGTGTCTAATGATGTGGTATTAGTTGATTATAAGTTTGGGTGCAATGTTAATACCTGGCTAAATATAGCAAATCCTTTTTAATCCACAATGAATAAGCTGAAATTTTATCTGTAGTACATTGGGCCTCAGATTATTTTTCACTGATGCTGAAGTTTACAGGAATTTATAGAAATATTACCAGGATGTTGAATAGGTTGGATACTTTTTGTCCTTGCAAGGGATAAGTGTATTTAATTACATACTAGGGTATTTAAATTCTAGAAAGTATGAACGTGGAATTTATTGCCCTTTTTTTAGTCTAGAGTAATTCAAAATAGATAATTGTTGGGGTGCCTGGGTGGCGCAGTCGGTTAAGCCTCCGACTTCAGCCAGGTCACGATCTCGCGGTCCGTGAGTTCGAGCCCCGCGTCAGGCTCTGGGCTGATGGCTCAGAGCCTGGAGCCTGTTTGCGATTCTGTGTCTCCCTCTCTCTCTGCCCCTCCCCCATTCATGCTCTGTCTCTCTCTGTCCCAAAAATTAAAATAAAATAAAATAAAATAAAATAAAATAAAATAAAATAAACGTTGGAAAAACAAAATAGATAATTGTTAGTTAATCATATGACTTACTGACTTGCATAAGCATTTTTATGCATAGTTGTTGTTGTTGTTTTTTTTTTTTTCCCCTAAGATGAAGTCACCTTGACCAATGGCTGTGGGTAAAACTATGTAAGATAATATTGGGATACGGGAAAACACAAAGACTTGAGGGGATTTTGATCCGCTAAGACTTTCAAAAAGACCTGCTGGTTTTTATTTCCTACATAATGGAAGAAATAATTTCTTCCCATTAAATACCTAGGTTAATTGCAAATACGGGGTTTCAGGGGGAATAAAAGTTACCTTACAACTTCAGCTATATCCATTTTGTTGATTCAGTACAAAAATCTAAGCTGAGAGCTGAGACATGTGGCTTTTGGCAAGACACTAAAGCATTTTGCTAAATAAAATGTGAATTTTATAAGCAGAGATAGAGTCCTGGATCATTATTTGAAAAGTGTTTATGTCTGTCTAGGATTCGGAGGATTGGCAGCCTCTGAAGATTTTAAGAGAACTGCATTACAAATGACACTCCAGCCTAATAAACACTAGCTCACAGGTCTGTTTTGAGGTAATATGGATTTTGCACACTCCAACTGCTTCTTTCACTTAATAACAGTGGTACAAATGGGACAGAATACATGCAGAACCTATTTGAGGGCTGTGCAAAGTAAATAGTGTGTGAACCAGCAATAAGCATCAAGATCCAAAGTATCAACAAACTGGTCATGAATTTGCCATTTCTTTCCCTCCAGGAAAGAAGGAAAGGCTATACTCAGTCTGACCATAATATGATCTACAATCTGAAGTGAACTCAGTGGCATAGTAAGTTTTAGTTCTAGTCCTCTAGCTCTGGCTTGAGGAGATAAACAGGAAAATGCTTATTTATAGTGCAGTAATATAATTACCTTTTTTTTTTACTCCTTTTTCTCCATTCTCTCATATTCCAGTTCCATAATAATCCCACAGTGGCAGCAACCAGTATATGAGGTCAACAGGAGCCTAAACTTTGAGAGAAGGAAACTTCCAAAGCTTAGATCCCAGAACAGCAGAGCTAACCTTTATTGCTACTTTTTTTTCTCTTTCTTTGCCCTTCCAATGCTAGGGCACAGATGTGTTACCAACTATGAAGTGACATGAAACAGTGAAGTAACTATAAACTCAAGTTTCTACTCACATGACCAAAAAAGGGAGCTGCAGGGAACAGAAAAGTATGGGAGAAATGATGGAGATGAAGGAACTCATTAAAGTAACTGCTTAAAATTGTTTTTGCACTCCAGAATTTAACCTCACCTACAGATGCATATATCTGATCTTAACTACTGCACTCAAGACTTTGAGGACTATGTTAATAAACGGACCACTAACCAGGTCACTGGGTGACACACAAACAGGACAGATACAAAGAGTACTACAGTTTTTGAAAACTGAACTGATACTGGAACTATAGCCTATAGAAAGCACGTTAGAACTTGACAAACCAAGACTAGTAAACAGGTCAATTTTTGGCAAAACTAAATATACAAATATTCTCTCTAAAGTTTAAACAAAAACCAGAGTTTCATAATATAACATTGAAAATGTTGAAAATACAATTCAAATTTACTCATTATATGAAGAACCAGGAAAATGATATATTAGACAAACACTCATTAAAAGAAAACTGGATTTACCATATTAGTATCAGACAACATAGAAATGAAATAGAAGCATATTACCAGAGACAAGAGGAATAAAAAATAGTGATAAAATGGTCAAATAAACGGGAAGAAATAATTCAAAATGTGTATGCAGTTAACAACAAATAATCAAAATAGATTAAATAAAACTGGCAGAAATAAACTGATAAAACTGAAAGCAGATGCAAAAACTCACATTTGTAGTTGAGTATGTCAACATTCCTCTCTTAGTAATAAATAATACTAGTCACATACATTTACTGAAGACATACAAAGCTTGATCAACATCAACAACCAACTCTATGCAATTAACATTTTGGAACACTTTTCAAAAAGACAGCAGGTTACATTCTTTTAAAGTGTACATAGAGGGGTGCCTGGGTGACTCAGTCGGTAAAGCGTTCGACTTCGGCTCAGGTCATGATCTCACGGTCTGTGAGTTCGAACCCTGCGCCAGGCTCTGTGCTGACACCTCGGAGCCTGGAGCCTGCTTTGGATTCTGTGTCTCCCTCTCTCTGACCCTCCCCTGTTCATTCTCTGTCTCTCTGTCTCAAAAATAAATAAACATTAAAAAAAATTGTAAATAAAAAAAACAAATAAAATGTACATAGAATATTTGGGGTGCCAGGGTGGCTCAAGTGGTTAAGCGTCCAACTTTGGCTCAGGTCATGATCTTGAGGCTCATGGGTTTGAGCCCTGTATCTGGCTCTGTGCTGACAGTTTCTGTCTCTCTCTCTCTCCCCCAAAAATAAAATAAAAATTTTTTAAAAATTTAAGTAAATAAAAATAAAATATACATGGAACATTATCTAAGGCAGATCACATTCTAGGTCATAAAACAAGTCATAAATGAATAAATAAAATGTATACAAAATACACATAATAGAATTAAACGGGAAGTCAACAACAGAAAAATAGATGGAAATCTCCAATCACTTGAAAATTGCACATCCTACTTTTAAATAATCCACAGCTCAAAAAGAATTAAATTGTTTTTGAAATGAACAAATGTTCAAATTTTTTGAAAATGTACCAAATTTGTGGAATGCAACTAAAGCTACTTAGTGGAGAATTTATAGCATTAAAGTATCACACTAGAAAATAAGAAGAGTTTCAAAATAGCAACCTATGGGGCGCCTGGATGGCGCAGTCGGTTAAGCGTCCGACTTCAGCCAGGTCACGATCTCGCGGTCCGTGAGTTCGAGCCCCGCGTCAGGCTCTGGGCTGATGGCTCGGAGCCTGGAGCCTGTTTCCGACTCTGTGTCTCCCTCTCTCTCTGCCCCTCCCCCGTTCATGCTCTGTCTCTCTCTGTCCCAGAAATAAATAAAAAACGTTGAAAAAAAAATTTTAAAAAAACAAAATAGCAACCTAAACTTCTCACTTAAAAAACTGGAAAATAAGAACAGAATAATCCTACATCAAGAATAAAGGAAATAATAAATACGAGTAAAATTACTGAAATAAAAAACTAAAAACAATAGAGAAAAATCAATGAAACCAGAGATCTATAAAATTGATAAGCCTCTATCAAGTCTCACACAAAAAAAAGGAAGACAAAAATTATTAGTATGAGGAATGAAAGAAGGGATGTAACTGCAAACTCCACAGTCATTAAAAGATTCAAAAGTCAATACTACTAGCAACTTGGAACATAAATTTGAAAACGTGGAACATAAATTTGAAAAACATCAACAAACTGCCAAAATTTACCCAATATAAGATAAAGTGAGTGATCTTATATGTATTAAATTAATTAAGTTCATAATTCACTGGTGTTAAGGTGTCTAGATCCATTAGTTTCATTTGACTAATTAAATTAAAAAAATTAATAATAATTCATATAAAATTGCCAAAATTCTCTTATAGAAAAAATAAGAGGAAAGAACATTATTCATTTCATTTGGCTGAAATTGGCTTAATAACAAAACTGGACAGAACCATGCCAGGAGGAATGAAAGGAAGGAGGGAGAATATAGACCAATGTCCATTCTGAATGTAGATGCAAAATTTTCACCTTGGATCCCGACACATTTTGGCACATCCTCAACAATGAGGGCATATCAAGAACAAATTAGGCAATGTAGACAATCACAAAGGTTTGAGAGACAACCAAAGGATAAGGCAAAGTTGAAAGAGAAGGGTCACTCCCTACATGAGGCAACTCCTTAAAAAGTTAAAGTAGCTGTTTGTCCTAATATATAGAAACAAACACAGAGTCAAACAAAATGAGGAAACAGAAGAATAGGTTCCAAATGAAAGATCAAGTTAAAACCTCAGATAAAAGATCTTACAATGCAGAAATAAGTAATATACCTGATGAAGAATTCAAAGTAATGGTCATAAAGATGTTCACTGATCTTAGAAGAATGGATGAACGCAGTGAGAACTTCAACACAGCAATTGAAAGCATACCAAACAGAAGTCACAGAGCTGAAGAATACAGTAACCGAACTGAAAGATACACTGGAAGTGATCAATGGCAGATGGGATGAAAAAAGAAGTACAGAGCAGCAAGCTGGAAGATAAAACAATGGACTAACCTAGACAGAACAACAAAAAGAAAAAAAACATTAAAAAAATGAAGATAACTTAAGGGACATCTGAGAGAACATCAAACAAAATAGCATCTACATTATTGGGAGTCCCAGAAGAAGAGAGAGAAAAGGGGCAGAAAGCTTATTTGAAGAAATAATGGCAGAAAACTTCCCTAACCCAGGGAAGGAAACAGGCATCCAGGTCTAGGAAGTTCAGAGAATTCCAAATAAAATGAACCTAAAGTTATACGAAGATACATTACAATTAAAATGTCAAAAGTTAAAGGTACAGGATCTTAAAAGCAGCAAGAGGAAATCAAACAGTTGCAATACAAGAAAAACCTCATAAGGCAATGAAGCAGATTTCTCAGCAGAAATTTTGCAAGCCAAAGGGATTGTGGCATGACATATTGAGTACTAAAAGGAAAAAAACAGAACAAAACAAACAAACAAAAAAACCCAAAAAATAAAAAACAACTTTCAACAAAGAATATTCTACGAGGCAAGGTTATCATTCAGATTTGGAGGAAAGAGAGTTTTTCAGACAAGCAAAAGTTAAAGGAGTTCATTACCTACCAAACTGGACATAGAAGAGCTCCCATATGATCCAACAATTCTACTAGTGTATCTATCTGAAGAAAACTAAAATACTACTTCAAAAGATATATGCACTCCTATGTTCACTACAACATTATTTACAATAGCCAAGATGTGGAAACAGCCTAAATCTCCATCAGCAAGTGAATGGATAAAGAATATCTAGTATATACATACAATAAAATTCTAGTCAGCCATAAAAAAAAAAAAAAGAAATCTTACAAATTGCAACAACAAGGATGGAGTTTCAAGATACTATGCTAAGTGAAATAAATCAGACAAAGACAAATACTACATGACTTCACTTATATGTAAAATCAAAAAGCAAAACAAATGAACAAAATAGAACCAAATAAAACCCAGACTCATAGATACAGAGAACAGATTGCCGGTAGCTAGAGGAGAGAAACGTGTGTATTGGGGGAGGTGGCGGGGGTGGCGTGGAATGGGTGGAGGAGATTAAGAAGTACAAACTTCCAGTTACAAAATAAATAAGTCACGAGGATGTAATGTATAACATGGGAAATATAGTCAATAATATCATATTAACATAGTAAAGTAACAGAAGGTAACTAGACTTGTTAGGCGGTTAGAGGTGACTGAGGAGGGATAAAGCAGATGCTGGCCACACCTTTGGAGCCACCTGGAGGGTTAACAGCCACACCTTCAGAGCCACCTCTAAGGAAAGGCCTAGCTACAGAGCTGGTTTAAAAGCCACAGGGGGACTTCTAAGAACTGAGCATGCACACAAAAAGTGCAGCTTGCCCTTAAGTACCTCTAAGCTCACAGCAAAAGCTCATTAGACACTCATAAATATACAGTACATAAATAAATATAATTATAACAGAAATCATCATGGGTAGGTGCATGTGAATAAGCCAAAATGTTATATAAACATTAGCTGCCAATCAAAAATGTCAATCAGGGGTGCCTGGGTAGCTCAGTCGGTTGAGAGTCACACTTTTGGTTTTGCCTCGGGTCATGATCCCAGGGTCATGAAATCAAGCCCTACTTCAGCCCACATGCAAAGCATGGAGCCTGGTTAAGATTCTCTGTCTGTCTCCCTCTGCCCCTCTCCCTCATTCTCTTTCTATCTCTCTCTCTCTCATACACACACACACACACACACACACACACACACACACACACACACACATATATATATGATCAAATCCAAATTGCAAAAAGCAAGCTTAAAAGGATGCAGCTAGAGTTTCTCTATGCCATTGCCACTCTTGCTCTGCAGTGACCCTTTTTCACTCTTAAAAGTATACTAATCTACTCAATAAACTCCATTTTCCTATTCTGTTCTTGGTTCTCCAATTCTTTGGTGCATCTGGGACAAGAACTGCAGAACCAGTAACAGACTTATGGTCACCATTTTGCAATGTATATTATGTTGTATACCTGAAACTAATATAATATTATATGTAAATAATACCTCAGTTGATAAATTTTAAAAATGGAGAGGTTTCACAATTCAAACTCAACAATTATCATTGGAAATATATTTGAGTGATTTTTTATAATGTGTTATTTATTTTTTAATAAAGATTTATCCTTACAAAGGCAAAGTCTATTTCTGATTTTTATGAACTGTCCCCAATGTTTGCTCCAAATGACAAATAGTAAATACTCTTAAATATATTTAATAAATAAAGAATTAAATAAAATTTATTTTTTTTAAAAACTTTTTAATGTATACCTTTCTCCTATTTTACGTATTTTATAATTTCAAATCATTTAATTATAATCAAGATTTTTTGTCATCCAATTTATTTATATGTATTCAACTTTCAATATTTTGATAAAACAGCATAATTCAGTGTCTTTGTATTTCACTTTTCACATCATTATAATATGTTGAAAATTTACTACTTAATCTATCAAGTTATGTTTTTAACTTTTTTAACAAAACCATCGATGGAATTTTTAAATGTTATATAGAATATTCTAACTGTAAATTTTCCTCCATCATAGAGAGAATTTACAAAATCATCCATAATATGATTCTTCTAATTCTTAGTGCTAAATTTAACTTCTGGAAACTGTATTAACACTTTCTGTCCAGTGAAACGATTTAATATATAGTATCCCAGTATCTTTAAAAGGGTAGTAAAAATCTTGAATGTGTCTTTTCTCATTCATTTCCCCTTACAGGCTTTACAAAATGGCTATATAGTTAGACAATAACAAGGCAGTCAAATAAGTCATTGTGTTTAATTATTCAGTAGATATTTATGGAACACTATTATGTGTCAGCAATGTGATAGGTATTAAGAAAAAGTCAAAGAAGTGTAAGTCATGCTCTTTGCCCTTGGCGTGTATTCAATCTCTCTGGCAAGAAAAGTGCATGATGAGGAAGTGCAATCCATTGTAATGAGTACAGAAAGAAGGACAAAGGAAAAATTGTTTTAATGTCAAGGCAGCATCTCCAGATAAGTAGGGATAAAAGCTTTGACAAAGTGTTACATATGCATATCCATAAAAAAAAAGTATATCCGTCAGAGAAAAAGAAAAAAACTATGGTCAGAGGCAGTAAGGTACAGAAACTTATAAGAGTATGTGTGGTGAGAACTTTTAAGATCACTCCTAGCAACTTTCAAATGTACAGTACAGTATTTTAACTATAGTTATCATACTGTACATTACACCTCCACAACTTACTCATCTTGTAATTGGAAGTTTGTACCTTTTGACTATCTTCATTCATTTCTCCCAGCCCTCCAGTCTTACAATTTTATGTGAACAGAGAAGATTGCAAGGAGGGATTCAGAATGTGAGTTAAACATGGCACAAAATGAAGGGACAGAATGCTAGACTGTGTGAAGCTTGATTGGATTCAAAGGCATATGTAGGAAGATTGAAACTTTATTATAAAGATACAAAAAGGAAGGGAATTTGTTTGTTACTTCTGTGACTGGATTATCTAGGATCTAAACTGACCGCTCATGTTTTTCTGAGTCAAAATGGCAGTTTCCATGCCTTTCAAAACCCTTATGGAGATTAAGTATAAAGTCAGTGAAAAGGCTCACAGACTGTGATTATTATAATGGTGGCGGGAGACCGTAGGGTACATTCAGGCACAGAGCATCAGGTGATTATACATTGTATATTTTTGCAATGATATGAAACTTATATGATTCAATAATTGCTTGCAATTTATTTTTATTTCTCATCATCTCTATGATAAAAATTAAGAATTTAGAGCAATGTGAAAGATTCTGCTTGTGTCCTGACCTAAGTTACCATAAAAGGGTCATCAGTATTGATGCCTGCAACAATGACTTAAACACTTGAATCACCTTAAAATCTTTAGGTCCATTAAACCTACTAATGTCTTCAGATAAATTATAAGTTTACAGAGTTTCCTATGAGCACAGTCTTCTGAAAAGGAAACAACCAACATTCTCAATTACCTTGAAGCCTTACTGTCTCCACATCTACCTTGGTGCAAATGTTACCACACATAAATATGGCTTTATCGGTTCCATAAATGTACAGTTGGGGAATGCAGAGATGGTGCTAACCTATCTATGAATAGTTTTGAATTTTTAATTACTTAGGCAAAAATTTTAAAAACCAAAGAAGTATTCGAAAAGAGTATGTGGTTCAATTATCTATCAACAGAGAGAGTATTCTTTTCATGAGAATGCGGTTTTCACTAATATCTCAATTTTAAAATTCAGAAAGATATCCTTGGTTATCATTCACTACAATAGAGCTTGCTTTTACCACATACCAATTTCTATGTGTAGTAGTTATTTCCGAAATCAGGCTCCCCAAATCATAACATTGCTTCAATATTCTTTAATATCCTTGAGATATATTTCAAATATAAACATGTTAACACTTTAGATTAAAAACAAAACTATGAGAATTTTTATAAATTCATTAAGAATATGAAAATACTATGTAAATTAAAACAAAATGTATAAACCGTATGGGGGATGAGATGAAATTTCTGGAAGCCTTTGATTAGCTATGCTCTTCTTTTTTATTTTCTTCCCCAGGTTGCCACTTAAGCTCAAATGAACTATATTGATTATAAAAAAAGGTATATCTTGTACTTGACTGTTGTTACACACTTTATGAGTGGAAAAGTCCCAGGATATGATATTTATTCTTGCTGAGTTGCAGAATATAACAGCATGATGCAAAATATATCTCAGTAAATTATGAAATATGCATATTTAGCTTTTTTGGAAGTTTTCCATATGAAAGTTTTACGTGAGTCTGGGAGGAAGTATTTTCAGCGCTCAGGAGGTTGTGATCACAGCTGCTTTGCAGTAGAGTAATAGCCAAATTAGCAGTTTTTTTCTGTGCTATAAAGCAGCAGCATCACCAGTTTATGATCAACCGATTGATCAGACAATGGAGGTTCTGGTATGGACACAGTAGTAGGCTTTTGCTCTTTACAAGTCATTCTTAGAAGGCAAGATGTTGTGATAAACAAAGTGTAATGTTTTCTTTTTTTTACTGCCTATTGTAATATAGTAAACACTTCATCTTAGTTTTAAACTGGTACATTTTTGTTGTTTTTGTTTTGTTTTAGCTTTAGTTTTGCTGATTCTTTGGCAGTTATTCCAGGATACTTAAAAAAAAAATCTGCTGATGTTCCACATTAAACGCTGGTAGAAAAATGTAACTAATGGGACAATCTGCTGAGATAACATACTGGTTCTCTATTTCCTCTTCTGCCATTCTATATTTTTGGTGCTTTTGCATAAAAAGAGGATAGTATTTTGCTAAGGAACCAGTCTTCTGTTTCTATTTATTTTCTCTCATTTGATAATTTTGCTAAAAATGCTACAATTTTGTTACAATAAGAGGGTATCTTGAGAGCAGTTCCTCAAATATCGGTCCTATGTCATCACCATCGGATTCACTCTTTTAGAATATTACCTCAATCAGATCATGTCTTCTGCTAAAATATTGTGAACACCCCCATTGCGGGAGCTGTACCAGATACCTTATATACACTCTATCCAGTCCTCACCACAGTCTTCAAGATTCTTGTTTTCTTCATTTTAGTGATAAATGGATGCTTCTGTAAAAAGATTCTACACTTGATCAAGAACTTACTACCTAGTGTTTGATGTTTAGCTATTTATTTTAGAACTGGAGTTTTTAAAAAAATTCAATTCCTATCACTTAATTCAATAAAATTGGTTTGTTTTCATTCTCTATCTCTTATGTGGCCCAAATTGCCACTATGCTAATTGCTCATATACAATATTTTCCTAAGATATTCTTATCCCAAACATTTACCTCCCTATAGTTTACTTATTTTCCCATTAATTATTTCTCTAATTAATTTATCTAATTAATCTTTATTTTATTATCTTTCAATATATTGGATCACTTATACTGAACTTATATAAACTTAATAGTTTTTACAGTATAGCTGGTTGTACACACACTTTCTGTAGACTATTCCGGGATGGCATACACTTTTTAACATGTATTCTTAATTTGAACAGATATATTGAGATATAATTTATAAACAAATAACTGCACATAATTAGTATGTATACTTTTGAAAAGTATGGATTTATGAAAATACCCATCATACCATCATCGCAATCAAGATACTAGACATATCCAACACTGCTCAAAGTTTACTAATGCATTTCTCTGTGTTTTTTATATGTGTTAATAAAGATAATGAGATCTTCCCTCTTAACAAATTTTGAAGAGCACAATACCACATTGTTAATATAGACACTATGTTGTACAGCAGTTCTCTAGAATTTATCCATTTAGCATAAGTGAAACTTTATACCCGCTGAATATAAACTCTCTATTTCTACCACCATTCAATTCCTTAGGATCACTATTGAATCCTCTGCTTTTATGAGTTTGATTATTTTAGATACTTCATATAAGTAGAATCATGAAGTATTTGTCCTAATCCTGGCTTATTTCACTCAGCAGAATATCCTCCAGGTTCATCCATGTTGTCAGAAATGGCAGGATTTCTTTCTTTTTTCTGGGGCGCCTGGGTGGCGCAGTCGGTTAAGCGTCCGACTTCAGCCAGGTCACGATCTCGCGGTCCGTGAGTTCGAGCCCCGCGTCAGGCTCTGGGCTGATGGCTCGGAGCCTGGAGCCTGTTTCCGATTCTGTGTCTCCCTCTCTCTCTGCCCCTCCCCCGTTCATGCTCTGTCTCTCTCTGTCCCAAAAATAAATTAAAAACATTAAAAAAAAAAAATTTTAAGAAATGGCAGGATTTCTTTCTTTTTTCTTAAAATGGAATAATATTTTATTCATTGTATGTATACGCCACATTTTTATATCCATTGATGGACCCTTGAGTTGTTTCCGTATTTTGGCTATTGTGAATAGTGGTGCAATGATCTAACAGAATTGATATCAAGATCTTGAAGAAGCATGTATTTTTAATTTATATCTCCAAGGTTATCTATAATACTGTTTACAGAGTGTTCTACAAATATTTGGCTGATAAGTGAAAGAAAAGAAAGGGGTTAAGATAGGCATTTTCATAAGACAAATCTGCTTTTTTTTTAAATTTTGATTCTTTTACTGAAAATTAGAAACAGTTTCCTTCTTTCTAAAAGAAAAAGAAAAAGAAATAAGATTATTATGTCATCAAGAAAGTTGTGATAAATGATTTTTTATTTTTTTTAATGTTTTTTTTTTGAGAGAGAGAGAGAGGGGAGGGGCAGAGAGAGGGAGACACAGAATTGAAGTAGGCTCCAGGCTCTGAGCTGTCAGCCCGACGTGGGGCTCAAACTCACAAACCAAACCCTGAGATCATAACCTGAGCCAAGGTTGGATGCTTAACCGACTGAGCCACCCAGGTGCCCCGATAAATGATTTTTTATAAAATGCACATTATAATTTAGTAAGTTGTATTGCATATACTAAATGTTCAATAAATAATATTGATTTCCCATGCCTTAAAACAGTGCTGGATTTATACTGTAAATGGAAATATTTTTGATGGCCGCCATCTGCCGTCTTCCTCATAAGTGCAGGATTTACGACGGAAAATCACTTCTTGCCATGTTGTGAAATTAGTGTGGGATGATAATTTCCATTTAACACACAGGGGAACATACCCTCCTCCTTTTACATGGTAAAACTGGGGTATCCAAGGAGTCTTCTCTCAACAAATCTGATAATTGTCCTGGAAACTTTAATTTTGTGTAGTGTGTATATGAAGAGAAGATTCTTGAAAGGTTATCATCATTATGTGAACATAGCAATGGGACAACCAGCCGTAGTTGCAACCTATCAGTCTGTTCATTCGTGTGTTCATTCAGTCAATAAAAATGAAAAGCTCTACGTTTAAGATAAGGTTTTAAATACTGAAGCTTACCTCAGAAGGAAGAGACAGGCAACAAAATAAATATAAAATATAATATAGAAAGTCAAATTTTGAAAGTGGTATGGTGTAAAATAAGAGAGGAATGGAGGATAAGGAAGGCCAGGGCTTTAAATGTTCTAATAGAGTTAGAGAAGACCTCGCTGAGATGGTAACATATGAGAAAAGTCTTGAGGAAGACGAAGCACATCACCATACATAAGTCTTAGGGAAGAATATTCCAGAAACACAAAGCATGAATTGTAATGGCCTGAGGTCACAGAGTTAGTGGATGGGGTTATGTACTTTAAGGTGTGGTTAGACTTCACAGCAACTGCAGAGATTTCAAGATTTACTTAGACTGAACTGAAACAGGAAGCTTTTTTGGAGGGTTTTAGATGAAACGGGGAACTCTTAATGATGCAACTCACTCTTAAATGGGCATTCTCTGTCTGGTGTATTAAGAAGCAACAGACAGTAAAAGGTTAGAGACAGAGAGAAGGCCAATGGAATGATCCAAATAAGACACCAATAATAACCAATAGCTGGTTAGATTTATGATCATGTTGTAAAAGTAGAACAAATGTTCTATTACTGACAAATTCAAAGAATTAAGAATGACAATTCATTGGCATAAGAGAGTAGAAATTGTGGGAGACTTGGATTTGGAAGGAAGAAGAGAAGCTCATTTAAGGGCAAGTTTGAGATGTTCATTTTGTATCTAAATACAGATGTAATTACAGACTGGGTTGATGGTATAAATTTGGGACATATAATCACACTGATAGTATTGAAACTGGGAATAGATAAGATTACCAGAGAGGAAGGATATACAGGGAAGTGATGAATTCTAGGATTAAGCCTAGGGCACATCTACATATAAAAAATAGTAAACATAAGAAAGAAATTTTAATGGAGAGAATGAAGAAGCAGAAAATTAAATTGTAAGAAAACGAGGAGAAAATAGTATCCTGGAGGCCAAAGTAAAGTTTTTGTAACGGAAGAAGGTAATTAATTAACTTGCAAATATTGTTGACAGAACAAAGACAAAGCTGGAGAATTGGTTGTTATTAGTGATTTGGAGGTGACTGGTAATAATAATTTTAATGGAATGATGGGGTAAAAACTTCATTAGAGAGACAAAGGAAGGACTGGAATTGTAGTAATGGAGTGCTTGACTCTTTTAAACAATGTTGGGAAAAGCAATGGATGGCATATATTGCAATTCCAAAGATTTTTCTTTCTGTTCTTATTCCAAAGAAGATTTTCACAGAAACTTATAATAACGTGCTTATCAAGATCCATGAAAATACTCAGACTCCTAACATTGCTACCTCTGATCACTACTGGAATGTCATACTGAGGTTGAGTTCCAGAAGTGAGATCCTAATTCTTTGCTCCAATATATACACAGGGGAAACTGAAAGGCAGGCAGGGTCTCTGGTGAAAACTGAAACCAACATAAATGTCTTTCCCTGAAAGTAGGCAAACATTTCTCTCCTTTTGCTACATCGTACTAAGACCAAACATAAATAATTTCCTTCTTGCTCCAGGATATTCTTGCTCTAGAAGACAGGGACATGAAACTACTAAACAGCTTTCTTCTCAGAACTAACATCTTTCTCATCAAGAATCTTTTCAGGACCCTAACCTTTCTGGACCCACCAATTCAAAACTATAATAGCATAGTTGGGGAATTAAAACCAGTGTCTCTCCTCACAAGTTATAATTTAAAATTACCACAGGACTTAAAACCTCTTCTAATTTCTCTATTTTGGTACACTACTAAAACTGTGAAGGAAGTGCTGTCCTTTTCTCTACTAAACATTTCTTTACTAAACATACTAGTTTTGCTTGACCAACATAACAAGAACATGTGACAAGTGACACTGTGAATCCATAAGATTTTAATCTTTGCAATGAGATTATACTCTTTTTGGAGTGACAACCATTTGTTTTCTTATACAGTCTCCTGGTGAAGTGCATATCCATGATAGTTTCAACTGGATACCTAAAAAAGAAATTAATGTTTATTTATTTTTGAGAGAAAGAGAGAGTGCAAGTTGGAGAAGGGCAGAGAGAGAGGGAGACACAGAATCCGAAGCAGGCTCCAGGTTCTGAGCTGTCAGCACAGAGACTGAAGCAGGGCTTGAATGCATGAGCAGTGGGATCACAACCTGAGCCAAAGTCAGACTCTTAACCAACTGAACCACCCAGGCACCTCTCAACTGGATACTTTGAAGCACTTCTAAGGTGGCTTGTTCAGACTCCTTGAGGGAAACAATGAGTGTTTTTAGGGTAACAGAGCTATTCAGGATTACTTTTCTCACTTCAATCTCTTCTGACACCCACACACTAGAACTTCTTATAAGGGACATGGATTATGTCGACTTTGAGGGAATCTAGCATTGTTTGGTGACAATAGAAGACACTTTTTCTGAACAGAGTAATTTCAAATAAGAGGAGTCTTGAAGTTGTCATTGGCAGTCCTTCCTAGGAAGGTAGACAGGTTATGCATACTATGTTTTGTGTTAGATAGGCCAATATAAGAGAAACTCTTACAAATTGATGGAAAGTTGTCTCCATACACTTAAGTACAGTGTTATGGTTGCATAACAAAAACTAGAACTGGGGATAGGAGTCAAACTAGTTGGGTCTTCATTTACTCTAATAACTAACAGCATTTCTTAGTTTTATGGCACTTACAACTTATGCAATTTAGTGGGCTTTTATAATCAAATAATACAAAATTATAACTGAGAAATTCTTAGAAATCACTGCAAGGTCTTAGAAGGACCTTAGAATGATTGCTGTGCAAGTGATCAGTTTTGAAGATTAAGCTTCATTACTTTACAGCCAATTCCATTAGAGGTGCTTCTATTTTGCAGACACAAAAGAATACAAATATTTGCCCTCCATTCAAATAGGGAAAAAGTGTCCAACAGGTGACAGGTAACTGTCTGCTATGTGGGTCAGATTGACATTATGGAGTCAGGCAGCAATAATGGTATTTCTTCTGGTGAATGTTGGATTAAATGTTCTTAAAAAGAATGATTTAACTAGACATAAAGTAAATGGCAAAGAACTGCCAATAAGGGCTTGCAAGATTTCTTCTACGTGTGCACCCATCCCAGACCCTATAACATCAGTAACACTGGAGAGCTGATGCTTTAGACTGAGCACATCAAATTATGCCAGGAATGATGACAGCTGCTTCCAGGTTGGTAGTAGTTCATAAGTCAATTCTGGCAGTGGGATGATAATGAAGTTTTTCACTACTGTATTCATTTAATGAAGACAAATCTGGCAGAGTGATGGTATTCTCTGCCACCACTGGGACAATCACACGAGGTTATTGAGGTTGCCTGCTTGAGTCTGTATGTCAAGGTCACAAGTGTCCTTCATCTCACTAGTTAAGATCTGTCACCTACTTCCCAAAGGAGCCAGATGATCATTTTCCTAGAAGAATGGGCTTTAACCTAGGAAATTGAAAAAGGATTTACCATTCTCTCACTAAAGTTGACCCCTAAAAAAAGAGAAGGCTTAAAAACCAGTTTGAATGGGGTATATGGAAGAATATACTGGTAACAGTGATAAAGTCAGAATTATCTCTCAGTGTATATGGACATCATATGTAATTGTGAAATTAAAAAGAAAAAAGTCCAAAGTTGTGCCCATTCAGTCAGCCTTGCTAGTAGCACATTTTAGTCAGGATCAGAGTGGGAAAGAAAAGAAAAAAGGGAACATTGTTGATGTTTGGCCACTCTAAGTTTTATTACATCAAATAGGCTTCCCTTTTTTATTTTCCATTCTAAAACTATTGGATACCCGTGAGTTTCACTAGGTAGTGAGGCCCTTGCAGAATATGTCTATATTCATCTTTTAAGGATTTTTTTTGGAAAGTCTGTGTCCTTAGATAATCCACTTCTGTACTTAATATTTGCCATATTTGGGTGCAAGTGTCACGGTGTACTTAGAAAATACTATGTTGAGATTGACAGTAGCTGGGAAGAGAGTGCGATTTTTAGATCACATCAAATCTGTGTACATCATATGCATCTCATGTAACAGAGATCTGTCATTCAGTGCCTTAGTATCTGTGCAATTCACCCAGCTAGGAAAACAGCACTTTCATATTCTGAAACCATTCCATAGAACCCATAATAGCAGTGGTAGAGAGTTGAATAAATATCTGTAACTTGTAAGATGGTCTGTGGTACTATGGTATTATGCCCAACTCACCCTGAGGTACATATTCATATATATGGAAAAAGTCAAGGCTCTATAAGTGTCATTAGATCTTATTCATGTGTACAGTAATTTTTCCCCCTGGAAATCCAGGAATTTCATGTTACTTTTATAACCATAGTGGTTTTAGGCAGGGACCTTCGCATCATCAATTGCATGATGAGTGTGCAAACCTGAGTATGTTCCACATGCTATTCTCTATGTTTAGTCCAGTTTTCAGAGTGTGTATATATGTAATATTAGCTCTAGTTTATAATTTGATTATTGTACTTTCTTTCATAAGGTATAAGCCATATGATAGTGCTTTTGGCAGTCCTATTTTGGATCACCTATAGACTAACCACACTAGGCCATTGGCAGTGGCCTATGATTAATATAGAATTTAGTCAATCTATGGATGGCATGCTATAGCCAGAGTTCAGCCAATTACATGAAATAACCAATACAAAACAATAACAATGCTTTACTATTATTTTGATGGAATGTTAAAGCACTCTGTTGAATTTCTTTTGAACAAGAAGAAGGGTACCTTATTTTTTTTCAGATACTGACTCCTTTAGGTGAGAACCTGTTAAGTTAGATCCCCTTTAACTTTACATTAACAATTTAGCAGGGCCATGTCTTTTACTACTGGGTGAATATACACATACTATGGAATTAGCTAAGGCATCAGGAGCCAGGCTTGTCTCATTTGATACAATATATCTTTTTATCATTTTTTTTTATAGTTTTCCAGTGTTTATCACACCTTAAATGATTTTGCCTTGAAAAATACTGTTGTCAGTTTTGAGATAGTGGGTGAAAGAAACATTTTTCCCCTCTGAGGAGACAATTGGTTTCCACTAAGCACAAGGAACAGATTAAAGACTCCTTTCAGATGAAAGGAACAGATTAAAGGCTCTTTTGAGATAAATGGGTCCAGGAAACCCAGGAGTGTCTGGGATTTTTCCCTTTCAGATTCACACGTACTGGAGCATGTGGTCCATGATGGCTCTGGGTACTAAGGGAAGAAGATTGTAGGACACAAGGACACTTTTTTGTCATTCTTAAATTGGAAAATGCTCACACTAGATACAGATTAGGATCAAGTTTACAAAAGGGTATTGAGGGTCATGGGAGGTCTTGTCAATACTTGTATTTCAATATTTCTAAAAATCATAGGTGTCATCTTTCGCCCTCTTTTGAGGACTCAGTGGACTGAGTGTCTTCCAGAGAAGATGGCGAGATGACAGAGATGGGCTTTAATACTCAAATGGAATACTTTCCAGGATATGTCTTGTCTAAGTCTTTTAGTTGTTTCACTGAAGACCAAGCTACCTTTTTTATTATGTTATTTTATAAATATTTCTTTGTATTCAGAATTCCTTAGTTCCCTTTGGATTCCACATGGTTATGACCTCACCCCTACACTTCTATAATTGAGAATTTGGCAGCTCATCAATTTCCTCTCTGTCAACCCCTTAACCCCATCATTTTATTTTATCCAGAAAGCCAATGTTGCGGATTCTGTCCTAATATTTGTGTTCCATCTTTGTTCCTCTATCCCATGTTGTCCATTTCTCTTTCTATCTTGGGCAGAGAACTGTATTATTTTCTAACATACTTTGTGTCCACCTCCTTTCATGATCTGGATTCTAAATGAGCCTAGAAGAAATAACTCATTCCTCACACTGTGCTCATACTATATGCAAATTCAAATTGTTCCCAGCATTTCTAGAGTGAAAAGCTATTACCTTGTACTCAGGGTTCTCCTATAAATATATCAGGAGGCCACACTATTTCAGAGTAGTAATAACTTCACAAGAGATCCTCCAATTTGTGGTTAGGACCCCAAAAGAATGTATCCCAAAGAAATGTGTTATTTTATTATTACAAAATTTCCTTCATTTGCATGTACAGCAGGGAATAGTTGAATATTAAATTACAGTTTCATAAAAAACTATATCTAGAAAAACATTATTTAAGTGATAAATCAAATTCATAATTATATACTTAAGGTTGAATGACATAGCTCAACAAGTGGGTAAAAAACATTATGTTTTAACAGAAAATGAACATTTTAAGGATGATACTCCCAATATTTCAATGAAAGGTCTTAGATAACATTTTATGATATGTATGTAAGTATCTTAAACATTCACCTCTTTGAAAACTGTTGAGACTAAACTGGGAAGGCATAAATTAACAAATAAACAAAACCACACACATACACACACACACACACACACACACACACCAAAAATAAAAACCTCACATACATTTGTTGATTGTAAGAAGTGTTATCATAATTTTATTTTTTCTATAAATCCTTCATTGCCTAATTAAAAACTTTCAAACTGTGCATTATTTGTCAAAAGTTTTACTAGTAAGGTGTGAATTTCATATAATGACTAAAAAATAGTTTTTGAAAAGTTTTAAACAAACTTTAATATTTAGAACAATTTATATTTACAAAACAAACACACAATAATACAGAGTTCCCATATACCTCACAGACAGATTTCCTGATCATTAATAGATTATATTAGTATTGTACATTTGTTATAATTAGTGAGTTAATATCAATGCATTAACATTAACTATAATCTATATTTTTAGTTAGAATTATTTTTTACCTAATGCCCAACTCTTGTTCCAGAATTCCATCCAAGATGCCATATTATAATTTCTTGTCATGAGTTTTTAGATTTTTCTAGATTATGACAGTTTCTCAGACTCTCCTTTGTTTTTGATGTTCTTGACAGTTTTAAAGAGTACTGGTCAGGTAGTTTGCAGAATGCCCCTCAGTTGGGACCTGTATGATAATTGTCTCACGATTACACTGGAGTTTTGGATTTAGGAGAAGAATACCACAGAAGTAAAGTACCATTTTCATCACATCGTATCAAGGGCACATATCACTGTTGATGATATGCTTACCCTCATTCAGATAGTGTTAGATTTATGCATTGTAAAATTACATTTTTTCACCCTTTCTAGACTATACTTTTTGGGAGGAAGTCATTACCTACATTCCACGTAGGAGAACCTTAACAAGAAACCCACAACTAATACACTTAATGGTGAGAAATGGAACATTTCTTCCACTAAATTGAGAATAAGGCAATTTTATCCTTTCTCAGGACACTTTTTCCACATTGTACCAAAAAGTTCTCGCTTGTGAAAGGGAAGAAATTATGCTGATTAGGCCTAAAGAGAAGATTGTTTTTATTAAAGACCTGATTGTTTTTGTAGAAAATCCCAAAGAAGCTAGGAAAAGCACTCCTAGACCCAAGGAGTGATTATAGCATGATTGCTTACCATCTAAATTCTTCTGGTAAATCCATGTTTTCATTTGTATTATTGTCCTTCTGCTGAAAGAACATTTTATAAAGTTTTTTTTTTTTAATTTTGAGAGAGAGAGAAAGAGAGAGAGGATGAGTGGAAGAGGGGCAGAGAGAGAGAGAGAGAGAGAGAGGGAGAGAAAGAATCCCAAGAATCCCAAGCAGGCTTCATGCTGTGGGCACAGAGCTCCATGCAGGGCTCCCTCTCACAACTGTGAGATCATGACCTGAGTTGAAATCAAGAGTCAGATGCTTAACTGACTGAACCACCCAGGCACCCCTAAAGTACACTTTTATAGTGCAGCTCTCCTACAGATGAATTATCTCAGTTCTGTTATATGTGAAATACATTTATTTCACCTTTCTTTTTTAAATTTTGGTTTACTGATTTTAAAATCAAGAGTTTTTTCATCATATTCATAGGTTATGCTGTTATGGCATGTTGAACTTCTTAGAAATGTATGTTTATATTTTTTCTCTTTTTTTATTAACTTGTTTTATTTTTTTTTTTAATTTATATCCAAATTAGTTGGCATATAGTGCAACAATGATTTCAGGAGTGGATTCCTTAGTGCCCCTTACTCATTTAGCCCATCCCCCCTCCAAAAACCCCTCCTGTAACCCTCCTGTAACACCCTCCTGTAACATGATATGTATGTATGATCTTAAACATTCACCTCTTTGAAAACAGTTGAGACTGGGAAGGCTAAATTAACAAATAAAGAAAACCACACACACACACACACACACACACCAAAAATAAAAGCACATACATTTGTTGATTGTAAGAAGTGTTATCATAATTTTATTTTTTCTATAAATCCTTCATTGCCTAATTAAAAACTTTCAAACTGTGCATTTGTCATATATGGCTTTTATGGTCTCAAGGTATGCTCCTTCTATCCCTACTTTCTTGAGGGTTTTTATCAAGAAAGGATGTTGTATTTTGTTAAATGCTTTCTCTGCATCTATTGAGAGGATCATATGGTTCTTGTCCTTTCTTTTCTTGATGTGATGAATCACATTAATTGTTTTGTGGATATTGGACCAGCCCTGCATTGCAGGCATAAATCCCACTTGGCCGTGATGAATAATTTTTTAATGTATTCTTGGATCTGGTTGGCTATTATTTGTTGAGGACTTTTGCATCCATGTTCATCAGGGAAATTGGACTATAGTTCTCCTTTTTAGTGGGGTCTCCTTCTGGTTTTGGAATCAAGGTAATGCTGGCTTTATAGAAAGAGTTTGGAAGTTTTCCCTCCATTTCCATTTTTTGAAATAGTTTCAAGAGAATATACTCTTCCTTAAATGTTTAGTACAATTCCCCTGGAAAGACCTCTGGCCCTGGACTCTTGTTTTGGGGGAGATTTTTGATTACTAATTCGATTTCCTTACTAGTTATGGGTCTGTTCAAATTTTCTATTTCTTCCTGTTTCAGTTTTGGTAGTGTATATGTTTCTAGGAATTTGTCTGTTTCTTCCAGATTGCCCATTTTATTGGCATATAATTGCTCATAATATTCTCTTATTATTGTTTTTATTTCTACTGTGTTGGTTGTGATCTCTCCTCTTTCATTCTTGATTTTACGTATTTGGGTCCTTTCGTTTTTCTTTTTGATCAAACTGGCTAGTGGTTTATCAGTTTTGTTAATTCTTTCAAAGAACCAGCTTCTGGTTTCATTGATCTGTTCTATTGTTTTTTTTTTTTGGGGGGGGGGTTTTGATAGCATTAGTTTCTGCTCTAATCTTTATTATTTCCTGTCTTCCGCTGGTTTGGGGTTTTATTTGCTATTCTTTTTCCAGCTCCTTAAGGTGTAGCATAAGGTTAGGTTGTGTATCTGACATCTTTCTTCCTTCTTTAGGAAGGCCTGGATTGCTATATACTTTCCTCTTATGACCACCTTTGCTATGTCCCAGAGGTTTTGGGTTGTGGTATTATCATTTTCATTGGTTTCCATATATTTTTTAATTTCCTCTTTAACTGCTTTGTTAGCCCATTCATTCTTCAGTAGGATGTTCTTCAGTCTGCAAGTATTTGTTACCTTTCCAAATTTTTTCTTGTGGTTGATTTCGAGTTTCATAGCGTTGTGGTCTGAAAATATTCACTGTATGATCTAGATTTTTTTGTACTTACTTACGGCTGATTTGTGTCCCAGTATGTGGTCTATTCTGGAGAACATTCCATGTGCACTGGAGAAGAATGTATATTCTGCTGCTTTAGGATGAAACGTTCTGAATATATCTGTTAAGCCCATCTGGTCCAATGTGTCATTCAAAGCCATTGTTTCCTTCTTGATTTTTTGATTAGATGATCTGTCCATTGCTGTGAGTGGGGTGTTGAAGTCTCCTACTATTATGGTATTACTATCAATGAATTTCTTTATGTTTATGATTAATAGATTTATATATTTGGGTGCTCCACATTTGGTGCATAAATGTTTACAATTGTTAGGTCTTCTTGGTGGATATACCCCTTCACTATGATATAATGCCCTTCTGCATCTCTTGATACAGTCTTTATTTTAAAGTCTAGATTGTCTGATATAAGTATGGCTGCTCTGGCTTTCTTTTGTTGATGATTAGCATGATAGATGGTTCTCCATCCCCTTACTTTCAATCTGATGGTGTCTTTAGGTCTAAAGTGGGTGTCTTGTAAACAGCATATAGATGGATCTTGTTTTCTTCTCCATTCTGTTACCCTATGTCTTTTGATTGGAGCATTGAGTCCATTGACATTTACAGTGAGTACTGAAAGATTTGAATTTATTGCCATTTTGTTGCTTGTAGAGTTGGAGTTTCTAGTAGTGTTCTCTGGTCCTTTCTAATCTTTGTTGCTTTTGGTATGTATGTATGTATGTATGTATGTATGCATGTATTTATATTTTCATCTTTTCTCCCCTCAGAAAGTCCCCCTTAAAATTTCTTGCAGGGCTGGTTTAGTGGTCACAAATTCCTTTAATTTTTGTTTGTCTGGGAAACTTTTTATCTCTCCTTCTATTTTGAATGACAGCCTTTCTGGATACAGAATTCCTGGCTACATATTTTTCTGATTCAGCACACTGAATATATCCTGCCACTCCTTTCTGGACTAAGTTTCTGTGGGTAGGTCTGCTGCAAACCTGATCTGTCTTCCCTTGTAGGTTAGGGACTTTTCTTCCCTTGCTGCTTTCATGATTCTCTCTTTGCCTGAGTATTTTGTGAATTTGACTATGATATGCCTTGTTGATGGTAGGTTTTTGTTGAATCTAATGGGGGTCCTCTGTGCTTCCTGGAGTTTGATGTCTGTGTCTTTCCCTAGGTTAGGAAAGTTTTCCACTATGATTTCCTCACATAACCCTTCTGCCCCTATTTCTCTCTTCCTCTTCTGGGACCCCTATGATTCTGATGTTATTCCTTTTTAATGAGTCACTGGTTTCTCTAATTCTTAAATCATGGCATTTTGCCTTAATCTCTCTCTTTTTTTCTGCTTCATTATTCTCTATGAGTTTGTCCTCTATATTGCAGATTCTCTGTTCTGCCTCATTGGTCCTTGTAGCTGCTGCATCCATCCATGATTGCAGCTCAGTTATAGCATTTTTCATTTCATTCTATTTTTTACTTCTTTTATCTCTGTAGAAGGGGATTCTAATCTATTTTCAACTCCAGCTAGTATTCTTATTATCATGATTCTAAATTCTGGTTCAGACATCTTGCTTGTATCTGTGTTGTTTAAATCCCTGGCTGTCATTGCTTCCTGCTCTTTCTTTTGGGGTGAATACTTTTGTTTTGTCATTTTGAAGGCAGAAATGGAATTAATGAGGTAGGAAAATTAAAATTAAAAAAATTAAAATTAAAAAAATATTAAAATTAAAAAATTAAACACACACACACACAAAAAACATCGAATAAATGATGCTAGATCCTAAGTGTGTTTTGGTCTGGGTGTTGAAAGTGGTTTGACAGATTAGAGAAAAAAAGGGGGGGCGGAGGAAATCGTTTGAGAATTTGAAAAAATGAATATACTGAAGTAGACTAAAATGAGATGATGGGAGTAAAATAGAATTTGAAAAAATTTACACAAAAGTAAAGAATGTAGTAGGAAAAAAATATTTTTAATAAAAATTAAAAACAAAAATCAATTTTTTCCTCTTTCTATATTCAAGAAAAAGGAAAAGAAACAAAAAAAAGAGAAGAGAAAAGAAATCTTTTGAAAATTTGAAACAGTGAATACACTGTAGTGGGCTAAAATAGAATGATGGAAGTCAAATAGAGATAAAAAATTTACATAAAAGCAACAAATATAGTAAGAAATTAAAAATATTTTTAATAAAAATTGAAAATAAAAATGAATTTTTTCTCTTTCTGTATTCAAGAAAAAAATAGTGTAAAAGAGAAAAAAGAAGAAGAAAGAAAGAAAAAATGGACAGACCTGCTAACAGATTGAAACAGGACTGAAATTAACTTCGTTTTCCCCTCAAGTCAGACTATGTAGTCAGACTTTATAGTCCATAAACTAAGTAGGCAGTGAGACTTGTGTTCTTGAAGAGCGAGGTTGGCCCAGTTGGACAGGGCTCAGTGTAACAGCTCTGTTCTCCACTAGATGGTGCTGCTAGCCTACTGGGGTGGAGGGTTGTAGTGCTTGTAGGTGCATATGTGGATGCCCGGGAGCAGTGAAAATGGCGTCACCCTGCTACCCAGTCTCTAGTATAGGAACTTTTCTCTCCAATCAGCAATCGTGCACCCGTCCTCCGTCTTCAGCTTTTGTCCACTCCCTGCTTCTTCACTGTCCGTGACCAAGCCCCAGGCAGTACCTCTCTCCTGAGTTTTATCTCAGATGGGGCTGTTTTCCATGGCCCCTTACTTCTTAAGGACTGCAGCTTCGACCCGTTCTGCCCCTTTGTGGGAGGGTCTCACCGAGCAATGGCCAAATATTGGCTTCACCCAAGAAAGCTTGCTGGACCCTGCTGCTGCCGGTGCCCTGGACTGTGGTCAGGTGCCAACCCACCCCCAAAAAAGTTCTTGAGATAGTGTAGAAGCAGCTTTTCAGGGATTATGGAAAATCACAACACACATCTGGCATCAGACTTCACCCTTAAAGACCTTATTCCAGCACCAGCGAATGTGGCCATTCTCTGGGGTCTGCTGGGACCGGGTGGCTTCAACAGTCTCTACCAAATGTCCTTCCAGCAGTGGAACCGCTTTTCCCCATGTGGCCTGAGAACCTCCTGGCCCCCACTCTGTTCCTGGGGATTCGCCCTTCCCATCAGAGCACTGCCAGGTATCGAGCTGGGGAGTTGCAGCCTTTGCGCTCCCCTTATTTACAGTCTTAATGGAATTTAAACCCTCTCCTTTCTCCTTTCTCCATTTTTAGTTTAGTCCCATGGCTGTTTCTAATCTTCCACTTTCTCTCCAGCTGCTTTTGGGGAGGGGTACTTTTCCCATATCCCCCCCCAACCCCAGTCTCTGTCCTTTCTCTGCTCACAAAGCACCTCCCTTCCTGTGCCTTCTCACTCCCCAAGTTCACATCTTCACACCCTGTACCTTCTGAAATCTGTGGTTCAGGTTGTGCAGATTGTTGTGTTAATCCTCCAGTCAGTTTTCTAGGTGTGTAAGATGGTTTAGTGTTGGTCTGGCTGTATTTCATGGACGTGAAACACACAAAAAACTTCCACGCTGTTCTGCCATCGTGGCTCTTCCCTCTCTATGTGGTCAGTCATTATGACTTCGCTTTTTTTTTTTAAACTTCTCCCTTACTTCAATCCTGTTCTTATCTCCTTCTGGGAATCCAGTTGCATGAATATAAAACCACTTTATATTTTTCCACAGGAAAATTACCTCACATGAAGAGGAAAGACATTTGAGGGATATAGGATACTAGGGATATGTATAGAAATAAAGTTGAAAAATTGAAACTAACTCGATGTCTGATAGTATTAAGCAATTATTATGTTAGCTGTAATGACAATTTTATGATTATGCTATTTTTAAAGAGGCTTTGTTTCTTTAATGTCGATTTATTTTTTCAAGAGACAGAGCATGAGCAGGGGAGAGGCAGAGAGAGAGGGAAACACAGAATCCAAAGCAGGATCTAGGCTCTGTGCTGTTAGCACAGAGCCCGATGTGGGGGTTGAACTCATGAACCATGAGATCATGACCTGAGCCAAAGTCAGGCACTGGACTGACTGCACAAGCCAGGCGCCCCAAGAGGCTTTATTTCTTTAAAGATAAATGTAAAGTGTATATAGGTAAATGTAAACTGTAATTAGATCTGGGTTTTACTTCAAACTATTCTTCAGTGAGGGTATTGAGTGGGAATATAAAATAAACAAGATTGACTATGGTTTTGTCTATGATTTGACAGCTTAAGGTTGTTGTGTGGATTGATTATCCTATTCTTTGTATATTTATGCATGTTTAATTTTCCTTAATGAAATACAAAGAATAGAGTGAAAAATAAATATAATAATACAATAATAATATTGTATTAGTCATGAATGCATTCATGCTTAAGTAATGACTACAAAAATAAAGTCAACAATAAGATCAGAATGTAAAAGTTGAGAAATGTGAGATAATGGGAGGAGACATAGCTGATTGAGGGAGTTTGCAAAATTTCTGTCATTTAACAAGATACCCCATTTTTAGTCTTTCCATCTTTATTGACACTTTTTAAATGATTGTTTCAATTCTTCCATTGAATCTTTTGTCATAATTTTGCATTATAAGCTCTAAGCACACTAATTCTTATTAGTCTTCTGAATACCAGTTAGTCTTGATGTGTGGGTATTCTAAACATTGTACATTTCGGACAATCAAATAAGCCTAAAGTTTTATACATTTATTCCTAGTTCCCTTATTTTTTTCCTACCCATTTTTTTCTAATTTACTAAATGATGTGCTAGTAAACAACAGTTTTTGTGGCATTACATTGTTTTAGTTTTTTTAACATTGGTTTTTTATATAGGTAAATTTTAGTTAATTTGTGCTATAACAAGAAAGTATTAGCTTACTTTCTTCTATGTGGTTTGCTCATCATTGTAAGTACAATTTATTATATACATTCTTGATTTTCATTTGAATTGAAATAACTTTGACTAGTCTATATTAAAATCTAATATGCACTAGGATTTATAGCTGGATATTTTTTATTCTGTCCATGGATTTGTCTATACTATATAAAACAATATTACTCTTTTTTAAACAATGAGACTTTGTAAGTCTTCTGTCATACTGTAAAATAAACCATTTCTCACTATTCTTTTTAAACATTTTCAAAATACTCTTGGGCATTTATCCTTCTGCATAAGCCATCAGATAATTTTATCCAATTACAATTCTTCTTGTAAAGCTAGAAATGAATAAGTGAGTAGGCAGGACATAAAACATAGGGTACTTTATTAAGTACTGAACAAAAACTGATCCACCATCAGGTAGGCAATTATTGGCTAGTGACAATATTTTAGCTCTTCATGAAAGACTTATAATTTTGTAAAATGCTGTTAAAGAAAGCCACTTTTATCCCAAATAAAGACTTCAAATATGGTTTATTTATTTCTTTTGTGAGCATATTGAATAATAAGTTGAATCCTTAGGTCTGAAAAACTCTAAATATTTTCATCATGCTTTCTCCAATTTCTTTGTGTATGTGTGTATGCGCACACACATGTGGGGGATTGTGAGGGGGGATAATGAGTAGTAAAATGTGAATTTAAAATAATAAGACATAAATTTGTATTGGAATTGCATGGTTCTAAATACATTAAATTAAACACAGTTTTCTTAGTAAAATAATATTTTTTTAATATATGAAATTTATTGTCAAATTGGTTTCCATACAACACCCAGTGCTCATCCCAAAAGGTGCCCTCCTCAGTACCCATCACCCACCCTCCCCTCCCTCCCACCCCCCATCAACCCTCAGTTTGTTCTCAGTTTTTAACAGTCTCTTATGTTTTGGCTCTCTCCCACTCTAACCTCTTTTTTTTTTTTTCCTTCCCTTCCCCCATGGGTTTCTGTTAAGTTTCTTAGGATCCACATAAGAGTGGAACCATATGGTATCTGTCTTTCTCTGTATGGCTTATTTCACTTAGCATCACACTCTCCAGTTCCATCCACTGTTGGTGGGAATGCAAATTGGTGCAGCCGCTCTGGAAAGCAGTGTGGAGGTTCCTCAGAAAATTAAAAATAGACCTACCCTATGACCCAGCAATAGCACTGCTAGGAATTTATCCAAGGGATACAGGAGTACTGATGCATAGGGGCACTTGTACACCAATGTTTATAGCAGCACTGTCAACAATAGCCAAATTATGGAAAGAGCCTAAATGTCCATCAACTGATGAATGGATAAAGAAATTGTGGTTTATATACACAATGGAATACTACATGACAATGAGAAAGAATGAAATATGGTCTTAGTAAAATAATCTTATTAGAAAATCAATGTAACTTTAATGAGAATAATTTATATCTATCAAAATTTGTAAGAAAAAAATATTAAAACTCCCTTGAATTTTATCTGATAGCAATTTTATCTATAAAAACATTTTAAGGGCAGTTTAGTAGTTAAAATAGGAAAATATTTTAATTCAAGTGGTTAAATCAAAAGTTTAAATACTAAGTCCTGTGGCAATTCCTTACATTTATGAAATAAATATGAATTTAGTACTCATCATGTTTTATAAAGTTCAATATGAAAGTAGCCAAAGCATATGTTTTAATATAAATTATAAATTGATGTACTAAGTTATGCCATGATTAAGATATAAATATATGAAATTTAAAATGACCACTTGAAAAAAAAATATATGTGCTAGTAAAGTTTATGCTGGGGATTAAGAAGTTGTTTTGAAGAACAATTATAAATTATTTATTTCATGAGTGGCAAGTACATTATAAATATATTCCAACAAAGTAATCTTTACATTAATAATGTTTTATCTAATTGATATGAATAAAAATAATCATTTTTCATGACATGTAGGCATTCTAAAATATGCAAAATATTTTTCATATACTTGTACTTATAAATTATTCAACTAAAATGTAATACGTTTTGAAAAATTTGTGCTTCTACAATTATTTTTGTAAAAGTTAAAATTGCATTTGAGTCTGTAAACTTTAGATATTAACACCCAAGGCAGTATGTAAAGTAACATCAAAACTAGTGGTAATCTGAGTCAGATCAGCATCATGGAAACATCAGACATCCCTTATTTTTGTTACCCTCCTCGGCAACAGAAATTCATCATGCATCCACAGACAGAGGTATATATGAGGGAGTTGTGGAATCCAAGATCTTATACAAAGGGCCCTAGAATGAGTTTCAATCACTCACATATCAGGTAATAAGCAATCACACCTCGGGTTTTGCTGTAGATCCTGATGTGGCACATGAATAGGCTCCAGCCCTTCTTGTTAATGGCTGAGGAGCCCCAGGAAAACACTGACTTAGACAAAAAAAAAAACAAAAAAAAAACTCATTTGGAAGTTCAAGTTTCCTTGGAAGTTTCAGCATCACTGGAACCAAAGAATGAGTTTGGATGAATTGGAGTGGAGTACCAAATCCTGACCTATATGACTGAGGGGTAGGAAAAGCCAGGGAGAGTGGCAGATAAGACTCTGGGGGCACATTAAAAGAAAGCAAGAGGCATCATATTTTCTGATTTCAAACTATGCTCCAAATATATGGTAATCAAAAAAGTATGGTGCTAGTATAAAAATAGACCAGTAGAGTATAACTGAAAGGCAAGAAATAAACACATATATAGTCAACTAATATTAGACAAAGGAGACAAGAATACCCAATGGGGAAAGTGTAGTCTCTTCCACAAATGGTGGTGAGAAGATTGGATAACCACATGCAGAAGTATGAATTGACCTCTAGCTTACATTGTACCCCACTCACAAAAAATGAACTTGAAATTGATTGAAGACTTAAACATAAGATCTGAAACCATAAAACTTTTTGAAGAAAACTAGGGAAGGAGCTAATGAGAAAGAAGGAACGAAGAAGAATCTCCTTAAATTGGGCCTTGGCAACAATTTTCTGGATAAGATACCAAAAACAAAACCAACAAAAGCAAAAATAAGTAGAACTGCATCAAACTAGGAAATTTCTTCACAGCATAAGAAACTATCAACAAAATGAAAAGGCAGCCTGTGGAATGGGAAAAAATATTTGCGAGTCATACACCTGATAAGGGGCTAGTATTCAAAATATATATGAAGAACTCATACAATTCAACAGCAAAACAATCAAACAAACAAATGTCTCAAACAATCCAAGTAAAAAATGTGCAAAGATCTGAAGGGGCATTTTTCAAAAGAAATGCAAATGGCCAACAGGTACATGAAAAGATGCTCAATATCAGTAATTCAGGGAAATACAAATCACGACTACAATTAGATATTATGTCATATCTGTAAAATGGCTGTCATCAAAAAGAAGAAATAATACGTGTTGGTGAAGATGTGGAGAAATGTGAATCCTCATGCACTGTTGGTGGAATGTAAATTGGCACAGGTACTATGGAAAGCAGTATGGAAATTACTCAAAAATTTAAAACAGAACCAGTATATGATCCAGCAATCCTACTTCTGCCTGTATATCCAAAGGAAACATAAACAGTATCTTCCAAGTGATATCTGCACTCCCATATTCATTGAAACATTATTCTCAAGAGACAATATGCAGTGACCTTGAGGGCATTACGTGAAGTGAAATAATTCAGAGAAAGACAAATACTGCACAATATCACATATATGCAGAATCCAAACAACCAAACTCACAGAAACAGAAAATAGAGTGGTGGTTATCAGGGGCAAGGGCTTATGGAAATGGGAAGATGTTGGTTAATGCATACAAACTTCCAACTATAAAATGAATGAATTGTGAGGATTTAATGTACAGCATCACAATTAATAATACTGTATTTTATACTTGAAAATTCCTAAGAGAACAAATTTTAAATGTTCTCACCACAAAGAGAATTAATAATTACACAACATTATGGAGGTGTTAGCTAATACAATGGTGGCAATCATTTTGCAAAATATGTGTGTATCAGTTAAATGTGTTGCACATCTTAAACTTACATGATGTTATATGTCAATTATATTTCAGTAAAGCTGGTAAAAAATGAGAGATAATTCACAAATTATAATAGCTCACATGTGATTAGATATTTTAGTTTAGTAGTAGTTACTGAAACATTATAGACCTGCAAAAAACTATTCAATTCCCTAACAGCTTACCATTACTAGTAGTATGTTCCCATGGTAACTGACATTAGAATAACATAAGTTGGGTAAATAAAGGTAAAATAACCACTGTTTAATGATTGCTTTTTAATTTAAAAATGTTGATTATTTTAAGCACCTTTTCCTTTTTGTAACATTTTTTCATTGTTCTACAGAATGGAAAATAAATTTATTACATATTGTTCCAAGGATTTTATTATCCAGTTTACAAATAATTCTTCACAGGTTACCATAGAGATTCATAGAGATACATTATACATGCCTAGCAAATATTAAATACTGACATTATTTCAACTGTCTTAAAAGGTTGGAAGAGTCATACATTTGATTGTTGTTTCTAACAATCATCTTAGTATACAAAAATCATATTTTTGTAGTTAAATAGAATCTTGCCTATCAAAAAGATAAATTTTTTATAAATTGGGAAAAAGTGGTATATGTAGTGTTTCTAGTAACCACAAAAGTGAAAAAAGTCCAGAGACTAATTTGAAATTTTTCTCATCACTGGGGAAATATTTAAAAATTCATAATAAAATCACTTTTGTTTATACTTGGTAACATTCCTCAATAAAAATTAACACAATTATTCATTTCCATATTTCAACAAATGACAAGCCATATTTTTTGTATCTGAATGATGAATATATTTTATATTCGTTAAATCAACCAATATTCAAATAATTAAATATACTTTAAAATAAGCATTACTTTCATACCAATAAAATCCTGTGAAAGCAGATGTGAGGTAGGACATTTTAAATGTTTATACAAATACAAAATTCTTAGTAGAGTACAAAGCACCAGAATAGAGCAGTCGTTAAGTACATTGATACTGTTCTCTTGGAATTCAAACTTAGTAGTAAGACACAGAGGTAAGTAATTGCAATGTACTCCAAATTTAAATAAAATAAAAACACTGAACAAAATTATAAATTTAAAAAAGAAAATTAAAAAGTAGAAATGAGTAACATTTTGAGATGGTGCTGGTTTTTACCCACACCTATCTCCTATTATCTACATCTCCTGTTGTCAAGCTCCTACTTTATTTAGAAGAGAGATGAGTGTGAATGAAGAATAGGGCTCTGTAGGGATCTGAACAACACAAGCTACTGTGCATTCTTCCCTGTGTACTGACGGTCTCATGGCAAAGAGCTCATGGAGGAGGGTCAGGAAGGAGTGGAAGCAGAACCCTAGGGTTGGTCAACAGATATTCTACAACCTAGAGAAAGAATTTTGTCTGATCCATGGAGAATTAGAAAAATAGTATATCATTTAAATCAGTAGGGAGACCCTCTTTACCTTCAAGAGTAAGAGTTCAGGTAGAACAGGGGCAGATAGATAGAATTCTTCCTGAATTCCCAAGGTGTAATAGTGGCCACTGTACCAAGACATAAATGCAAGAAGCAACTTCATTTTCTGGGACTTGTAATACGATAATCCAACAACTAGATTTTCTAGCAAATGGAGAAAAAAGAAAAAATGAATTGATCTAAACCCATAGAGATTAAGAACTAATCGGATCATCAGAAGAGCACACAAATTAAGAATAAAACTGCAAAGGACAAAACTATTTAAGAAGATTCAAATATAATATATTTTGGTCTGGCATCAAAGCAAGTGATATATTTTTTTTTTATCAATACCTCAAGTGAAGGACAATATGGTCAAAGTTGAGTCCTTAATCAATGACCCGGAAGATCAAGAACAGATTTGTTTAAGAGCACTGAGCCAAAATACAATAAAATGAAAATCATGAGGGAAAAGAATGGAGAATTCGAAAATAAATACAAAACATTTTTTAAAAGATTGTTTTGTGCAGGTCTCAGCCAAGATTGTGGTTGGACCAGCCCTTCTGAGTCTTATGATTTTATGATTGCCAGATGCCCTTCAGCAATAACCATCATGAAACTTTGAAAAAGTAGAGATTTATTACTTACAAGACCTGGAAATTACATGGCACACATAACAAGGTTAAGGATAAAGAGAAAGAGCCCAGGGACCTGGGGTTCTACTTTTATTGGGGTCGATGGTAGAGGCCTAGGGTTTTATGGTCTCACTCTTTATAGGTGAACTTGAAACATAAGAGTGGGAATTTAGAGGGTGGGAAGAGAGAGAGACAGAGAGAGAGAGAGAGAGAGAGAGAGAGATCTAAATGGTTAGTTATCAAAATCAACCAAAGTTTCTAAAAAGGAGCCTCAGCTGTGGAGGGACACACTCTTTACCTAGACTTGTGGCTGGCAGTGTGTTTATTCAAGATAGTAGTCTTTGATGTAGACACCTGTTTGAAATGGATACTTGGCAATCAAAACTTCAGTCAGGCACTAGCATTACAGAAAGAAAACACTAATTGTCAAGGTTTACATAAAAAGAAGAGTAATAAAAGTTTCAAAAGCAGAAATTAAAAAGAGAGAAGCAAAGGCATAAAAAAATTAGGAGAAAATTATCTCAACTGAAAACAGATTTAAATCTGAAGGTGAAAAATATCACTGAAATTCTAGAGGACTCATCAAACACATACACACAAAAGAATACACAGATAGAAATCTCTAAATCAAAGGAAAATGAGAAAAAACATAAGGTTCTAGAGAATGTGAAGTTACTTCAAATATAATGCAATCAGACTGCAATCTGTTTTGAGGGGAGCTTTTTATTTATTGTTTGTTTGTTTTTTGTTTTTTGTTTTTGTTTTTGTTTTTGTTTTTTTTGGTAAAGCCAGTACCTAGAAGACAGTGAAAGAAAATCACAAGATTTTTATGGGAAATAGACTGCTTCTCAAGTCTAAAATCCTACAACACATATGGAGGATGGGAAGGGTAGAAAGATTCCCCTAAATAGTCTGTCCTATATAAAGTCAGATTTGAGAGGGGTTGTAGGGGTGGGATACAGTGTCTTGGTGGGAGAACCAGTGCAACATAGTGGGGAAAATAGTGGATATCTTGTTTGTAAAAATGATAGAGAAATCTGTGTGCAACTACTAGAAAGGAAAGGTAATAATAAATGAATTGAGAAATTATATTAGAGCTCTCCAAAATAACAAGAGAAAAAAAAAAATGAATAACTATTTCAACAAGTGAAAATGATGAATAGTGGAAACAATGACTGAAATAGTTTTAAAATATAACATTAGAAAAATAAATATAACTTTTAAATTACTAATCATTATATCAGTCAGATATTGACAACTGTTGTTAAAAAATAGAGGCTTTAGGGGCACCTAGGTGGCTCAATCAGTTAAGCATCTGACTTCAGCGCAGGTCATGATCGCAGGGTTTGTGGGTTTGAGCCCTGCGTCAGGCTCTGTGCTAACTAACCGCTGACAGCTCAGAGCCTGGAGCCTGCTTTGGATTCTGTGTCCCCCCTCTCTCTGCCCTTCCCCTGCTTGTTCTGTCTCTCTCTCTCTCTCTCTCTCTCTCTCTGTCTCTCAAAAATAAACATTAAACATATATATTTAAATAAATATTTAATATAAATGCATTTAAAATATAATAAATATATTATGAATATAAATATATATTTATAAATATAAATATAATATATTAATAAAGATATATATGTAGAGGCTGCCAAATTGTGCAAAAATAAAAATACAAAACATATCTATTTAATAAAATATACACATAAAATACTCATTATAGTCATTTAAAAAGTGTTTTAAATAAAAACTGTGGAAAAATGATGCCAGATAACTAAAAAAAAGAGAAGACAGTAATAATATTAAAACAATATGGATTATGACTTAAATATGACATTTAAATGATAGGTATATTGTTTAAGACTGTTTCAACTTGTAATAATCCATTTTTATGACAAAAATTTGGTCAACTGTTTTTTAAGGAGCAGAAAAAGATGAAACCCCATTTATGATTGCAAGTTAATTGAATTTCTAAGAAAATGAAATGTTTAATAGATATAAAAAACACGTTTAAAATTGAAGAAATGAATAACAAAGTCATTAATCTCTTAAGGTTTGCATATTCAAATACAGGCATGTATGTATATGTATTTATATATATGTACTCATATTAATATACAATGTTAAAAATGGACTAAGTACTCAGTCACAAGTGATGGAATCTTTATCACAGGTAATGCATGATTTCCTAGAAAAAAATGAATTACATAAATTGAACTATATTAAGTGGAAAACTAGAAGATATTAATTAAAGCAGGCTGAAAACTGGTTAGACATGTACATGTAAAAATTTATCAGGACCAGATGGCTCACAGGTGACAGCCCATATAACCTTGAGAAGACTTATAATACCAAAACCATTTGAATTATTCCAAGACTAAGAAACAGAGGAAATTAGTGAAATTTCTTAAAGCAGTTCAATACTACCAAAACCTTATATAGGAGGTAAAAATCAAACTAAGAATCAAACTTGGCTATGAATGTTAATGAAAATTCTAAATAATCTGTGTAGGGGCACCTGGGTGGCTCAGTTAGTTGAGCATCCAACTTCAGCCCAGGTCACGATCTCTGGTTTGTGATTTCAGGCCTCACATTAGGCTTTCTGCTATCAGCACAGAGCCTGCTTTGGATACTCTGTCTCCCTCTCTCTCTGCCCCTCCACTACTCACATTCTCTCTCTCTCAAAAATAGATAAACAGCTATAAATAAATAAACAAAATCTTTGTTAAAAATCCAGTGATGCAACAAAAATATAAAGTCTAGTCGAGAATTTTTAATACTGACATTTTGCCATTAAAAATTATCAAAACAATCTATCATATTAATATTTAATGGAATGAATCATATGCTTCCATCAGTAGATAATGAAAAGGGATTTAATAAGACCTAACATTGAAGGATAAATAAAACTCCAAGTAAAGTTAGCATATTATAGAGGATAACAGCATCTAAGACAATCTGCTAGCAGCAAAAAAAGCAATTATCTAATTTATCAAATTATAAAAATGATATGACTTGGAAACAAGAATGATATGGAGAGGAGTTATGACAAGAAACCTGGAAATCTGAAGGCAAAAAAATGAAAACACCCAAATGCTTTAGCGTGCGGTATATTTGTGTGGCAAGTATATGTGTCTGTACATATGTTATGAATATGTTACTAAAATCTTTCTGGATTTTTAAGTCTATTTTTTGTTTTTATTTCATTTATTTTTTTAAATTAAAAAAAATATTTATTTTGAGAGAGAAAGGGAAAGAGTTTGAGCAGGGAAGGGGCAGAGAGAGAGAGGGAAGGAGAGAATCCCAAGCAAGTTCTGCACTATCAGCACAGAGGCTGATGTGGGGCTCAAACCCAAAAACCGTGAGATCATGACCTGAGTCAAAATCTAGAGTCAGACGCTAGACCAACTGAGCCACCCAGGTGCCCCTGTTTGCTTGTTTTTAGAGGGACAGCATTAGGTCTGCATGTTACGTATAACTTGAAAGGCAGCCAGATAAGGCCATTTGTTAAACAGTACTTTCAGGGTGGTCCTGTGAATGACTTACTGTTCAGGGCACAGCGGATCACACAATGGATTACACTATGGATTACAATGATGATGTCATGGAGTTCTTATTTAGGAAAGAATCGGAGCATGTAAGAATGCCACCACAGGAGGGTAGAATAACTGCTACTCTGCAAGAATACTGGTGGCACAAGGTGTCAGGTCCTTTCACACCCATATTTACTCACCGAAGGAAAAAGAATAGTGAGCAAAGAGGGTCAGATTTCCAGAATATAATTGGTAGGTCCATTTCCAAACCAGGAAGTGACTGTTTTGGGACCTCCCTATTTTGCACAAGTGGCAGGTTTGGTTCTAAGGGAGTGCTAAAGGGGTGCGTTAGGTGTCATTTCGTCTAACTTTACTGTTTACTCCAATTCTGTTGAGTGTTTATTTTGCCAGACACTATGCTGAACGTTACTGGTTAATGGCAATAGACTTCTCTACTGTGGGGATATTTAAGCTGAGAAGTGAAGGTGCTATGTAGCTAAGGTAGTTGAGTGTGCTTGAAAGGGTACTTCGGGAAGAGGGAGCACATACTTTAAGGAAGGACAGAGCTATGCTTTATAAACTGAGGGACCAGGGCATACAGTGTATACTAATTAAGAGAAAAGAAAAGATGAGGTGAGAGAGAGAAGGACATTAACGTAAGCATGGCCTGATAGTCCTTTTCACAAAAGTGCTCAAGGATTCAAGTTTTCACATCAACATAATAAGCAATTAGAAGAGGTTAGATTTATTTATATTTATATTTATTTAGTTTATTTCTGATGGGTTTTTGACCACGTTAGACTGTCCAATTGTATGAGATCTCTACATTGAAGTTCACAGAACACACTAACCTAAAATTATTTTTTTTGAGATGGCTTTGAGTCATCCAGTAAGAAACTGCTTATATTAGGCCCAAGGTCATGAATATAACCCTGTATATAAATGAAAACATGAATTCTTACTACATCCAATTTGATTTTTGGTTTTTGTTTTTGATTTTTGTTTTTCAGCAATCCAGATATAGATAAAACTAAGATAGGGAGTTGGGATGTGATTTATTCACATGATTGATGTAGAAAAATATTGTAGGAAATATGAAAAAGATTAGATGAAATAATGGACCACATAAGCATATAATATAAGCTAGAGTGAGAAGCCAGTGAAAATAGGAAAAATGCAAGTTGCTGTGAGGGCAAGTATAAATGCAGTGAATACAGGTAAGGGGAACGATGGAGCATAGGGTTATATGCTTGTGAACATGGGATAGTCAATTTATAGTGAACTTTGGAGCAGTCCAAATGATGAAAAAATTTATCATGGGCCATGTGAATGCACTGATAAAGTAAAATAAAGGCGGATATTCCCCAAGATGGGAGTATAGAGAGTATCAACAATGCAGTGTTTGCAGCAATGTTGTGGTAGGGTCCCCTCCCTAAGGAAAGAAAAAATATCTCAGGGCAACCTGGCTATATGTGTATGTGACAACATACCTCACAACCTTGTAACATGAGACCACTTAATCAGACTGCATGTTTGTGTGTAACCATATGTGGGAGACAAATAAATATATAATATAATATAATATATATAATATAATATATATAATATAATATAATATATATAATATATATAATATATAATATTATATATATATATAAACTACACCATGTGGCGATCGAGGCTCAGTTCTTTGGGTACTCGAACCCAACTGAGTGTTGCCGGCAGGAATAAAGTTGCTTCCTGGAAAGAAAAGCCTCTCTGTGTGAGAATCCTGCTACTATGTATCTGAGGATTTGGAATAGGAAGAAAGACACTTACCCTAGTGACAGGCAGCATGCAGTAATAATAGTCAAACCATAGAATCTGGATCCAGACAGCCTGGATTTGAGTCTTGACTTCAGGACATACTAAGTGGGTGACCTTAGGAAAGTTACTTAACCCATTCTGTGCTTTAATATGCCTATCTGTAAAATAGGAATAACAGTAGTATATATTGTATACAGTTGCTGTGAGAATTATACACCCATGTAAGGCACCTACAAAAGTTCCCAGAATATAAGAAACACTATAGTTTTTGTTGTTGTTTGTTTGTTTGTTTGTTTGTTTTTTAAGCTTCAGTGAAGGAGTTTGGGAAGTGTGGCTAGTCTGGCTTCAGCATAGTGGACATGAGACCAGGTGTGCAGTCTCTGATTGCACTAGGAAATACAGTCAGGCTAGGACTAGAAAAAGCACCTCGGATTTCTATTACAAAGAATGGTAGAGCGCTAGAGAGGGCATGAAGAGGACAGAAAAGAAAACACAGTGGTATAAAGCCAAGGGAGAAGAGCTTTTGAAGGAGGTGGGCTTTGCTTTTCATTTCAGCCATGCTATGAGAAATCATAGAAGCAGCTGTTCCAAAACTTATTTGTCCCCTTTGTTGTTAGAAGCTGTTCTAAGATTTCATGCCAAGTGCTATGCTTTTCAAGCTGTTGCTTCAATGAGTTGTTTACTCCATTAGCTGCATTGCTAAACTTAAAACAAAGTTGCATTTGAGAATATGCTACTCTGAAATACAAGCTGTTTTAATGTAGGTGAGCCATGTGTGTGTTATCAGTTACACTAGCTTCTCTGTTTACCCTTATCAAATAATACTGGACTTTTGTTACCTAGGCAATGGATGAAACTGGAAGTAACATCCAGATGGAATGCTAACATTTTTAAAGATGTAGTCACTTTGTTAAAAGGAAAAAAAATAAAACAGAAAGACAATTTTTGGCAATAAACTAAGGTGAGAATGAGGAAGACATGGGATTTTTTGAAAAAAATAGACTCTGAGCTGTGTCTTTTGATATGATATGGTATCCAGGGATCTGTGCACTAGCAAGGTACAACAGAAAAGAAAAGAATGGATTAATTGTAGTATAGGTTTGGAAAATGTTTAGAAATTAATGAGTTGGCAATACTAAGCCATAATAGGAACCATTCCTATTTATTAGGAGAGGCATATTACTCTGCTAACAGCACTGTGCAGTAATTAGATCATTGCTGTTGCACACAGACTATTTCAAGATGAATGGAACATTCTACTTTGTCTAGTTCTACTTAAAATATTGATTAAGATGAGGTGGAAGAGTATCCATTTAAGTTTATAATGCAGTAGAAACATCCTTACTACTAAATACTGATATTCCTCAATTTTTCAAAATGTGTTACTCTGTGATTTTTAGAGCATTGTTCACTTTAATTCGTAGTGTTTTCAAGTGTGAAGGAACTTCCTATGTGTTAGGATCACTGGATATTGGTGATGTGTCCAGAATTATCACTTCTTCCTACCTGCTTCGATTCATCCAAGAATGAACTAGCTCAGTCTAATTGACTAAACATATAGTTATTAAGGATTTATAGGCGAAAAGCATATAGAGATAAACTGAATTATTTTTTTCTTCTAACTTGATTTAGTCATACCTCTCAAGTTTTACAGTAACTACTTCCTTCTGCCTCTTAGATGATAAGCTTTGATTTCTCCTTTCCTATTTAAAATACAAATTAAACAGTTTGTGCCATTCCACTGTGGGAATAGACTGCTAATGAAATATATGGGAGTATTTAATAGAGATCTAGTGAAATACTTAAAAAAATCTTTTATAGCATCTTTCAGTAACAAACTTCGTAAGTATTGATACGTTACATTGAAGAACCTTGAAAATATTAAGCTATGTGAAAGAAGCCAGTCACAAAAATACCACATATGGGATGATTACATTATTATGAAATGTCCAGAAATAGACAAATCCATAGATCCATGAATGCCAGTGACTGGGGTGAGGGCAGAATTAGGAGCAACTGCTGATGGGTTTGGCATTTCCTTTTGGGGTGATGAAAATATCTTAAAATTCAATCTAAATGTTTCCACCACTCTATGAATATACTAAAAGAACTGATTTGTGCAGTTTAAAAGGATGAATTTTACAGAATGTTAATTATATCACAATAAATCTGTCATTTAAAAGATTAAAACTGCTAATTTTGTTAATATCATATGTGTATATTTATAGCCAGTGCTCAAAATGACTTTTTGTTTGTTCTTTCTCTGCTTTAAAAATGTTTTTGTAATGTCAGAGAAAAACTGCTCCGGATGGAATGAGCAGGCAAGGAAGACTACTTCAATAGGGGGGCGCCTGGGTGATTCAGTTGGTTAAGCATCAGACTCTGGATTTCCGCTCATGTCATGATCTCAAGGTTTGTGAGTTTGAGCACCAAATGGGACTCTGAAGTGACAGTGCAGAGTCTGCTTGGGATTCTCTCTCTCTCTCTCTCTCTCTCTCTCTCTCTCTCTCTCTCTCTCTCTCTCTCTCCCCTTCTCCAAATGTTCTCTCTCTCTCTCTCTCTCTCTCTCTCTCTCAAAGTAAATAAGCAGTTAAAAGACTATTTCAATAGGAGAGAGACTTTGAATTCAATTCCATTGGAACAAAAGGCAGGAGAGATTTTGAGGACTGGGGTGAGCTAGTGAAAAGGACTGGAGGACGTTAGGGAGAAATTGGTCAGTGTGATGAGGTCATCAGTGTTCATACAGGTCATATGTATCTTTGCTCCTCTGCAAGTAAAGTTTATTTATTCTCTGGCGTCTTTGAAGATTGCCTATTTATAACTCTTAGGCCATGTTACTATTATATGCTTCTTGTGCTTCGGTGTTAGTGCATTGTTTTGGATCTATAGATTTAGAGATTTTATTTGGGAAAAAAAAAGCCATTTAGCTTAAAGTTGTCTCATAGTTCACTGATAGTCTATTCTTTTTTGATACTGTTATTCTTTTATATTTTGTATTGTTTTATGCATGAGGATAGTCTTATTTTCATATATGTTACATGGGCCCTTGAAAAAAAATGTATATTCTGCTGTTGCTGGGTGTAGTATTTCTATAAATGTCAGTTCCTATAGTTTGATGGTTTTGATGAGTTATTATATACCACTTGCCAATTTCTCTCTAGGTGTTCCCACAGTTTCTGACAGATGGGTGCTGAAGTCTGCACATATACTTATAGTTTTCTATGATCTCTCTGCTTTGCTTCACATATTATCTTGTTTGGTGCATACGATTTTGAGTTTGTTATGTCTTCTTGGAGATTGACCTATGTATTGTGATTCATTTTCCATTCTTTCTTTGGAAATTTTTTTTTCTTTTTGGTCTGCAGTCTATCTGGTGCTAGTATATCCACACCCTTGTTTCTTTTTATTATATTTTACACATTATATATTTTCTATTCTTTTAATTTCAATCTGTCTGTATCACTAGATATGAAATTAATTCATTATGGAAAGTGTATTATTGGGTCATGTTTTTTTTTTTCAGTTCTACCAATCTCTGTGTTTATTTACTTATTTAGTTAGTTTTTATTTAAATTCTAGTTAGTTAACATGCAATTTAATATTAGTTTCAGGTATAGATCTTAGTGATTCATCACTTACATACAACACCTAGTGCTCATCATAACAAGTGCCCTCCTTAATACCTTGTCAGTCATTTGATCCAACCCCCCACCCACCTTCCTTCCAGCAACTCTGTCTTAAATTGGTGCCCGTATTTCAGGGCAGATGATGGTTTGTGAATGAGATATTTGGGAATCTTTTTTTTTTTAATTGGAAGTTTTGTTGTATTGTGTTTCCTAGTCTGTTTTCTTTGAATTTAACAACTTCAGTACTAATTTGCTAGGATAGAGTTCTGTATGTTCTGTCTGTTAAGTTCTTATATATAAAAATTTTAAGCTTAAAGAAGTATATATTTATCATAAATGCCTTAAATAAAAAGGTATTTTATCTAACTTTCTGTGTTTTTTGCAGAAATGGAGTATTGCCAATATCTGTGTTTGCCTAGACTGAATCTACAGTGTTAACCACGATTTAATTTGGAAAAAAGAACAAGTGTCTGTCCATTCAGAATTTAATCAAATATGTTTTATATTACACTGTATACTATTTTCCTTTTAGCTCACTTCTATAATCATTGTCATCATCATAAATGGGTCTTAATTTCTCTTAATGCTAAAAATCAGCAAAATTGAAGCAAACCTTATTTTGAATCCACACTGCCTTCACAATAACATCTTTCTCCTATCACCTTCAGAGTCAAAGAGAGAGTGTGTGTGTGTATGTGTGTGTGTTCTGCATCTCTAATAATCTCCTTGGTATACACCTCTTCTCAGTATCCTTCTACCTCTTTTTCTATCTCACCTGCATTTTTTCCAAAATGTAACATGAATTTTCTTCTATTATTATACTTTCTCCCTAAATTTGGAATACTGAAATTTCACTTTCAAATATTTAAATATTCTTTATCAATTCCTAAGTGTGAATCCTCATTTGCAAATTATATCTAAATTTGACATATCCAAATAGGAACTCTGTTTCTTCCCTAAATTTTCATTCTCCAATTTGCATTGGAGTTGGTAACCAATCTCCATCACATTAAATGGCCCATCCCACACACAGATTTTAAATTCTTTGTAATTCACGAGTACAGAAATTATGCTTGATTACTCATTTCATTCACTCTCTTCTCATATTGGATACCACAGTATTACATATTGATTATTCATCTAAAATATACTTATAATCCAACATCTTTTCATATGTTTATTTCTACCTCCTTACTTCTTGCAATTATGCTATATTACTGGCATCTTAAAGGCACATCTTTCTTGATATCTCTGCTTTTCTATTGCCCCCCCTCCAAAACCACTTCCTGTAGCATCAAAAGTGATCTTAAAATAGCATTGACTTCTGAAAATACTTTAATAATTTTATTGCACTTAGGAAAACAAATCTATACTCATTCTTTTTTTTTAAATTTTAATTTATTTTTGAGAGAGAGACAAGCATGAGTGGGGGAAGAGCAGAGAGAGAGGGAGACACAGAATCCAAAGCAGGCTCCAGTTTTGAGCTTCAGCACAGAGCCCGAAGTGGGGCTCAAACTCACGAACTGCTAGGTCATGACCTGTGCGGAAGTTGACACTCAACCGACTGAGCCACCCAGGTGCCCTATCCTCATTCTTAATCATCAATATACATATTAGACATTGGGGGTGAGCAAAATGAGTGAACATGCTCAAAAGGTATAATATTCCAGTTATATATAAGTCTGGGGATGTAATATACATACAGCATGGTGACTAGAGTTCATGCTACTGTACTGTATATTTGGAAGTTGCCAGAAGAGTATATCTTAAAAGTTTTCACCCCAAGAAAAAAATGTAATTATGGATGTTGGCTAGACGTTTTGATGATCATTTCACCATATGTATGTATGTATGTATGTATGTATGTATGTATGAAATAATTATGTTCTACATGTGAAACTAGTATATTATATTTCAATTATATCTCAGTAAAAACTCCCCAAACCACTGCAGTGCAATATTATAAGACTACTGAGTTCACACTTTGAAAAACTTATAAAGATGAGAGCAAAAGCTCAAGATATAGTATCACATAAAATTTACTTCAAAACTACATTCTCTATGATCCTAACTAGATAAGTATCTGTGTGTAAATATCCAGGGGGAGGGGAGTAATGATAATGCTCTCTTCATGACTGAATGCACTAAGAATAATTTACATGAATGTCAAGTGTATATTGACAAACCAGAAAAGCACAGGTTGGACTGCCTGCTTCAGGTGGAATTTCTAATACTTTTTTAGGGTTGTGCCAAAGAGTTCTGGTAAACGGTTGTAAGAGTTTGTACGCTGGATTATGCTCTTTTTTTTTCTGATGCTGGTGTAAAAAATACAGAAAAAATGTAAAAATATCAGGTACTGTATTGTACTAGTGCTAATTTTTATAATCAAGTCAGATATGTTCCCTATCTCATATAATTTTCAACATAGAATGAAATACACTTACTGAAAATACTATTTTTCTTTTATTTAGCAATACTGATTCTAAACTTCACAATTGATTTAATGACAGAGAAAATAAAATACTGTCTTAATTGCTGTTCATTTATTTTGTTGTTTTTAATCAAAATGATCTACACTTCTCCATAAAATTATGTGCTCATGTCTTTTTAAGTACCTCAATCAGATTGTGATTTGAGGAGTTCTTATTCTTCTGTGTTACTTCATTTTCAAAGTCAAATAGGATCCACGCTGAAATAATTTTATGCTTTTTGTGATCCAGTTCACAATTTTAATCTCTTTAGAGACTTTACATTGACAATAAAATATTAAGGCCTGTCATAGATCTTTAATTCTTAAGTATTTAAAATAGTTACTGCTCTTCCCTAAATAATTATTTAATGAACTTATATTTAAACAAAGGCATTTAACAAACAGAATTTCTGACATGTTGAAGTTCCCTTGGTGCCCAAATTCTATTCTTTCACAATATATAAATGATGAACACACAGTGCTGAAATAATTTGCACTTTATGCTATTCTCAATTAAATTTTCTTACATTAACAGTCAGCCTTCTATTGTATGTACTAATCAATTGTTCTTACAAAACTTTGACAATATCATTTTTTTAAACTACAAAGTTAATTTGAAACTCCATTTGATGCTATATCAAAAAAACAAAATATAAGAAGGTGAATTTTCCATGTATGGCTGAATATTCTTTGAGTAGTGAGTGACAACTCTGTATCAGCATACTCCTCTGCCTGGAAATTAGAAAGTTGTTTTTCACTTTTATTGTTCAATGAGTCCAATTTAAAAACTTCAAACTATAAACAAGTCTATTATATTATCAAGGACCTATTATAATTAAAACATGACTAATGTTGCCAAAAATGTGAACAAGTTGCTATAGAAATGCATATTCAGGGATGCCTGGGTGGCTCAGTCAGTTGAGCATCCATCTCCTGAGTGCAGTTCAGGTCATGATTCCAGGGTCACGGAATCAAGCCCCACATTGGGTTCCATGCTGAGCATGGACTGCTTGGGATTCTCTCTCTCTCTCTCTCTCTCTCTCTCTCTCTGTCCCCTCCCCCACTTGTGCACTCTCTTTCTGTCTTTAAAAATTTTTAATTAAAAAAAGAAATGCATATTCAATTAAAATAACATAATCTAATGTCCATGTTGTCTACTCTATAGCATTAGTACTTAGTACTTATATTTAAGTTACAATTAAGTAGAATTTTACTATAGTTCCTTAGCATGAAATGAAAGAGAATTATAAAGTCAGTCATAGGTTGGTATTAATTTTCTTAACAAATGATATAGGTTAACAAAGACCATACATTTAAACATGGATAGTCATGATGTACTCAAATATATGAAAAATCTTATAATTATAAGCCCATATGCAAACATAAGTGTTTCTTAAGATATAAAAACAGATATGTTTCTTTGTGTTTGTTCTATTTTGTTTTTCTTATTATTCTTATACTTGCTACCAATTATTTACATTTTATTAAGTTACAAGTTCTATATAAATGTTTTTTTAATGTTTATTTATTTTTGAGAGAGAGAGAGAGAGCTCAAGTTGGGGAGGGACAGAGAGAGAGGGGGAGACAGAATCTGAAGCAGGCTCCAGACTCTGAGCTGTCAGCACAGAGCCTGATGCAGGCCTCAAACTCATGAACCGTTAGATCATGACCTGTACCAAAGTCAGATGCTTAACTGACTGAGTCACTGGGTTTTTCATTCTAAATGAAATGTTTTTCATTCTAAAAACAACGCATGAGCGAATGCTCACTTTACGGGAGGTGAATTAAGGATTAAAGTGGTTGAGTTCTTGCCCAAAGACATAATGCTAGAAATTGATATACCTAAGTTCATGCACATGTCTCTTACCTATTTTCAAGTTGGCACAGTTTTAATGATGTCATATGTCTCCAAGTTTGACCCTGAGCAACCCTTCTGTGTGTATGGTTAATGTAACAAAATATAAAAATTTTATGATTATTGATATATTTATCAAGATTATTAAATTACCTAATATATTGTTGGACACCATATGTTTTATTATTATAAAAATGAAACAAAATACTGTTTACCAAATGTTTGAAATTGTAAATAATCAAAATTAATATATATTATTTAATATATTAATATATATCTTACTATATGATTATTATGTAGAAATTCATGCTAAATTTATCTGGACCTCAACTACACCACACAAAACTAAAGTAGACATTCTTTTTACTTCATATAAAACCATAAAAACTATTTAGCTACAGGGGCGCCTGGGTGGCGCAGTCGGTTAAGCGTCCGACTTCAGCCAGGTCACGATCTCGCGGTCTGTGAGTTCGAGCCCCGCGTCAGGCTCTGGGCCAATGGCTCGGAGCCTGGAGCCTGTTTCCGATTCTGTGTCTCCCTCTCTCTCTGCCCCTTCCCCGTTCATGCTCTGTCTCTCTCTGTCCCAAAAATAAATAAAAAACGTTGAAAAAAAAAAAAAACTATTTAGCTACAAAGATAAGAATTTGAATTAACATTTAAGATTATTTACATACTCAAGAAACATTAAATATAAGACCTTTGTTCAGTCAGATCTATATGATCGATCTGGTAGATACAAATTATCTAATTTAATTTTTGATACATAAAATGTGCTCAAGGCTTGCTAAAGTAATTTCTTTTTCCTCTGAAGCATTACATATCATACCAAATACTTCTCACAAAACATAAATATTAAAGTATTTGTCTTGTATCTTAGCATTATTTACAAAAAATGTTACTCTTATTCTTTATAGAGTGTTTATAAAGTGAGATTTATACTTAATATAAGTAATTCCATGATACATAGATACAGAGATGATAATAATAATAATAGATATGTATAGACATGTTTGGATGGCATGGAAAGGTTATATCAGTAATTTAACTTGTAGTGCCTGAGTGGCTCAGTCAGTTAGGTGTCCGACTTCAGGTCAGGGCATGATCTCATGGTTCATGAGTTAGAGTCCCGCATTGGGCGCTGGGTTGACAGCTTGGAGCCTGGAGCCTGCTCTGGATTCTGTGTCTCCCTCTGTCTGCTCCTCTGCTGCTTGCACTCTGTCTCTTGCATTGTCTCAAAAATAAGTAAACATTAAAAAAAAATTTAACTTATATTGTTTTAGCGTAAACACAATAAAGTGTAGCTATAGATGTAAATCACATGCATGGGTCATCTTGATCAATATGGTCATGGTAATTAATATGACATTAGTGGTTCTTGAAAGTCCCTAATGGCAAATAGTTTAATGTTTTTCCAGTACCTTCACATGTAAAGTATTTTTAAAATCATAATGAAATATCTTTCCATTTTACACATTACATGGTTTGTTTTTAAATGATTTAAAGTAGAAAATGAATTAAGCCTTACATAAAATTAAACTGGACCACTTTCCTACACCAAATATAAAAATAAATTCGAAATGGATTAAAGACCTAAATACGAGACCTGAAACCATAAAAATCCTAGAGGAGAACACAGGGAGTAATCATCTCTTTGACATCAGCCATAGCAACTTCCTTTAGATATGTTTTAGATATAAGGCAGGGGAAACAAAAGCAAAAACACACTATTGGGACTTCATCAAAATAAAAAGCTCCTGCATAGTGAAGGAATCAATCAATAAAACTAAAAGGAAACTTACAGAATGGGAGAAGATATTTGCAAATGGCATATCTGATAAAGGATTAGTATCCAAAATCTATAAAGAACTTGTCAAACTCAACAGCCAAAAAACAAATAATGCAGTTAAGAAATGGGCAGAAGACATGAATAGACATTTTTCCAAAGAAAACATCCAGATGACTAACAGACATATGAAAAGATGCTCAGCATCACTCATCATTAGGGAAATAAATCAAAACTACAATGAGATATCACCTCACACCTGTCAGAATGGCTAAAATTAACAACAGAGGAAACAACAGGCATTGGCAAAGATGCAGAAAAAGGGGAAGGAATCAAATCCTCTTACACTATTGGTAGAAATGCAAATTGGTGCAGCAGCTCTGGAAAACAGTATGGAGTCTCCTCAAAAATTTAAAGATAGAACTACTCTATGATCTGGCAATTGCACTACTAGGTATTTACCCAAAAGATACAATAGTTGTATTATTTCTTTTCCTAACTCCATTAGAAATATTTCATTACTAACGTGATTGTTTGTACATCTTCTAATATGGACATTCTGAAATTATAATTTTTGTATTCATATACACATATTTCATGATTGAAAACTTCCAGATGGGGGTACATATCTGTTTTTGTTTCTCAGGGCTTGAGTCATCTGTATGTCCTTAAATGAATACAAGCTATTTTCTATTTTCTTCAATTATTGCTTGCTACTACTTAACCAATTAGAGAACAGTGAATCCAGGTGGTAATCAACTCAGTAGGAAATTACTCTCACAGTATAATTTCACTAGATGTTGTGTGGTAATTACCACTGTAACATCAGCATTAATGACAGGGATAATTTACTTGTCCTACTGGCCCTAGATCAGGATGACCCCTTATAATACTTTCTTGTGTATGAAGGAGGCTATTTTCATGATTTGACATTTATGCCAAATATAAGAAGTAAGCAGTTTAAAGTAGAAAGCAATTTAATTTCTACAAAATAATTGAGACTGAAATTATACTGAATTAAAGTCATTGATTTTAAATATAGCTTGGAAAGTATATGTTTTTTTTTTTTTGAATAGGGATTTAACCTTCAATTTATAAAGCACAGAATTATGAATACACATTTTAATCTCAGATAAAGGGAACTAGAGTTACAGATATAGGTGAGTTTATTCTTATCATTGTAAATTCCAGTAACCATTTGCTGCTTATAAGAAAGAAGCAACGTATCAAAATATTCTTACTAAGTCTGATATAACTTCAAGCCAATTTTTTTGATAACTCCAAGCCAATTTTTGAAGTATTTTTTAAGACACATTAACAACTCTGCACTAAAATGAAATGCTGAACAATATAGTTTGCAGGGGAAAAACTAATTATATTTGAAATAGAGATACTCATTTATTGCTTACATTTGGTAGAGAATAGAGCATTTCATCATTGTTTCTTGCTTCTTGATTTTCCTTATGTTCCTTCTTATCATTTAGATTTTGGATAACTTTTTAAATAGTCTTTTCTCTAAAAGCTTGAAATTTGGAAGTAAAAATACACAGAGAGTCAAAAACAAAACTGCTTGGTTAAAAGTCTACATTGAATTAATTAATCAATTAATTAATTAATTGTATTTGTACCATTTGTGTTAAATATGTATGCATTTGGGGATGATTAGGTGATTTCTCTACATTTTTGTTATCTCTTTTCAGCCTATGTCTTAATATCCTTTCTTAGAGTTGCTAAGATTGCTTCTTCTGTTTCACTAGCTTTTTAACCCATGTTCCTCTCCTCTTAGCTTATGTTTGCCCCACATTGCTTAAGTCTTGTCTGGCTATAATCTCTCGTATAAATCTATGCTAGGCTTTCCAAACGTTGACAATATTGACATTTTGGGCTTAACAATTCTTTTGGGGGTGGAAGAAAGTAGGAAGAGGTACTGTCTTGTGAATTACAGGATGGTTAGCAGCATCCCCTTTCTCTACCCATTAGGAGACATTAGCACCTCCAAACCAATGACAAGCAAAAATGTCTCCAGATGTTAACTAAATGTCTCAGGGTGGTGGAGGACGGGGTGGGATTCCATCTGTAGTTGAGAACCTTCATTTATATCATGATGTCCCTATACTGAAGCTTTTGTAGATTCTCACTGTGTTAGGTCTATATAAAGCTTTTTACTACTAGAATGATTTTATTTAAAAATTAAGTCTGAAAATTCTAGTGTTACTTTATATATGTTTAAATTGTAGGGGCGCCTGGGTGGCGCAGTCGGTTAAGCGTCCGACTTCAGCCAGGTCACGATCTCGCGGTCCGTGAGTTCGAGCCCCGCGTCAGGCTCTGGGCTGATGGCTCGGAGCCTGGAGCCTGTTTCCGGTTCTGTGTCTCCCTCTCTCTCTGCCCCTCCCCCGTTCATGCTCTGTCTCTCTCTGTCCAAAAATAAATAAAAAACGTTGAAAAAAAAAATTTAAATTGTAGTATCTACCTAAAATATCTTAGTTAAAAGTTAAGTTAAAAAAAAAGTTAAGTTAAAATAAATAGCTCTACTTATGTATAGGTAGCAATCATGTGCCAAATATATATCAGGCATTTCTGTAAGACTTACTATGTCTCATCCATCATTTTAGCCCAGAAGCCACAGAGAAAAACAACACATGTTAAACTAGAAGTATCTAATGAAATAGAAATACTGAATGGCACTTATTATAATTTCATGCAAAAAAATAATAAAGGTGATTAAGGGTATTTAAATCAGTTAGGAGATAAAAATGAGTTTCTGTTTTCTAATTCTGTCAGTTCTGATCACCACAAATAAAATGTATGATACAGTATTTTGAAGCCTCCTTTAAAATTCAGTGGTGATTTTGCATAAAGGTAAGGAAATGACAGATATGAAAAATGAATTGAAAGCATGAATCACTGGCCATAAGAGAGCACCAACACCAATTTTTGCCCTGAGGATTTCTGTTCAGTGCCTGAGAACTGGAGCTGTTTTTGACAATTGCACTAGCACCCAGCTCATGTGATGAAGCTATGGTCTGATCATGGGGATGGGATGGGAGATTGCCACATAAAATTGAGAATCTAATGTCTACAAACAATCTAATGAGGATGAGAAATAGACTCTGACACATGCTGGTTTCAACTTTAGCACTGTTATGAAAGGAAACAAGATATACTAATCACACAAAGAACAATCCGCTATGAACAAAGGTCAGAAGACTAATGTCTCCTCTCATTACATTTATTGCCTGTTTTAGTTACTCAAGCTCTAGACAAAAAGATTTCGTATCAGGCCAGCAATAACAGCAGTCTTCCTAACACTTCTCCTTGATACCATAGAAAAGGAAATGCTGTGGTGATGCCTTTGACACTTAGTAATGGGACCAAAATATAGTTAGCTCTAATTTGGCTCCATGGGTAAAATGGCCCACCCTAAGATACCTTTAAGAATACAAACTCAAGTTTAATGATAATAGTATTGTATTTTAGGCATTGATATATCTCTTTCCTTTAGCATATGTAAGATTAAATCTGTGCGTGGGGTCCATTGGATTAGGGAGAAGCAAATGTTCATGGGAAAAATGTAACTTGTTGAGATGCAGACTTTTATTTTCTCCAACTCTTAATTCCTAAATCATTTAAAATATTCCCACTGATGCACCCACCTTATTTCCCTATCATATTTGTTTGGAAGCCTGTGTTGGTTAAATGACTCAGCTAACCCTTGAAGGTGAGTAGGCTGATTTATTATTTATTTATTTATTATCAATTAATTAATTAATTAATTAAAACTGCCCTTGCTGGTACACTCACTGGGCCTAGGGGATTCACATTTAAATCTTTTTTTTAAATTTATTTAAAAATTTTTAAGGTTTACTTATGTTTAGGAGAGAGAGAGAGACAGAGTATGAACAGGGGAGGGGCAGAGAGAGAGGGAGACAAAGAATCTGCCGCAGGCTCCAGGCTCTGAGCTGTCAGCACAGAGCCGGACGCGGCTCGAACTCTGGAACCATGAGATCATGACCTAAGGCAAAGGTGGATACTCAACTGACTGATCCACCCAGGCACCCCTATATTTAATTCTTATTGTGAAAACACTTTCGTCTTTTTTGCATTTGAAATTGCTGGAAAGTGTCTGAGTATGAGCAGAGAACGATTTTTTGAGGTGAAATTATAGTTATTGGAAAGGTATACCCATATTTTGTGGATACAGAGGGAGAACACAAACAAGACACGCAGGGGGAGGAGACCACCTTCGGCCCAGGAACGTATGATGGAAGGAGGAGTTTAACAATCTTTGTTGGTCAAGTTTGTTGCTGCAAACTTCTGGCTATAAATGAATAAGGTTCTGGTTATAAATAAGTAAGTTGGAGGATCTAATATATAGCATAGTGACAGTAATTAACAGTACTGTATACTAGAAAGTTATTAAGAGAGTACAGTTTTTTAATTAATTTATTTATTTATTCTGAAGTGAGGAAGGGCCGAGAGAGAAGGAGAGAGAACCGTAAGCAGGCTCTGTGCTGTCAGCATGGAGCCTGACACAGGGTTCAACACATGAATCATGAGATCATGACCTGAGTGGAAATCAAGAGTCAAATGCTTAACCAATTGAGCCACCCCAGTGCCCCAAAAGAGTCAATCTTAAATGTTATCATCACAAATGCAAAAAAAGGTAATTTGGGGAAGAGGCAGGGGTGTTAACTATTTCACTGTGGTAATAAATTTCCAAAGTATAAGGGTATGAAATCATCAGTTTTACACCTTAAACTTGCATATGTTATATGTCAACAATACTTCAATAAAGCTGGGAAAAACAAACTAAAAATCTTCACCTTTTAGAATTAATGTTGGAGTATTCCTTCAAAAGGGAAACACTCCAGTATGGTATGGCTATCCCAATATTCTCAATCTGTTGCTTGTAGCTGACTGCTGAGTCTGCCATTTTGGCCATGAAACAGCAAGAGGTGGCTCTAGCCCCTACTTCCAGCTGCTTTTCCCACCAGTGATAGAAATCCTTTATTTTACAGGGCAAATGAATGCATCCAGGTTGGTAGTGTTGACAGATAGGACAGATTGGAGTGAGTGTCCTCAGATAGCCCTTCCCCAAATAAGGAATGAACCAAATAATTTGAACCAATAAATAGTAAATTTAACTGTACCACTACCACTTAAAAAATATCTTTATGTGGTTGCAAATGGCAAGATTTCATTCTTCTTGGCTGCCGAGTAATACTCCATTGTATATATATACCCCATCTTCTTTATCCATTCATCCATCTATGACAGTTGGGCTCTTTCCATACTTTGGCTATTGCTGATAGTGCTGCTATAAACATGGGGGTGCATGTGTCCCTTCGAAACAGCACACCTGTATCCCATAGGTAATGCCTAGTAGTGCAATTCCTGGGTCGTAGTGTAGTTCTATTTTTAGTTTTTTGAGGAAACTCCATACTGTTTTCCAGAGTGGCTGCACCAGCTTGCATTGCCACCAACAATGCAAAAGGATTTAAGAGACAAAAGAGATGAACAGAAGGGAAGGGAAACAAAAATAATATAAAAACAGGGAGGGGGGAAAAAACAGAAGAGACTCATAAATATGGAGAACAAACTGAGGGTTACTGGAGGGGTTGTGGGAGGGGGGATGGGCTAAATAGGTAAGGGGCATTAAGGAATCTACTCCTGAAATCATTGTTTCACTATATGCTAACTACTTTGGATGTAAATTTTAAAAAATAAAAAATAAAATTAAATAAAAAATATCTTTGTGTGAATTAAAAGAATTGTGAAATTCATAAAAATATTTCCGTTAGGAATTATTTCCTAAAATATGAAATTACACCATGTAACAAGTTTTAAAGCACCAAAAACTCTTATTTTTTTAAATTAATTTTCTGGTCTGAAGTATAAAGAAAGTCAAATTTAAACATGAGATTGCATTTTCTTACGTCTTCCTACCCCCTTTCCTTTTGAGCTGCTGGTTATAAAATTATATATGCAATATTATCACTATATCAGTGTTTAAAAGTGTGCAACATTTTTATTCTCCGTGGTAGCCATTGTTTTAATAGTTGATAAGTTATAATTATACATTTAAGTGGATTAAACATTTACTGCCTGTGTTTTATTTTTGGTTTTGTATTCATTCACAATTTTGTTGATTATATTTTATCACCAAGTTATCTTTTTCAAGAATGTCTCAGAATTTATATATTTCTAGATGTCATTGGCCATTGGATCACTCTCTTATTAATCAGGAATTAATGGCTTTTCAAAAACATGTGAGGATGGTCGTGTTTTATTGATGGAATTGCTCCTTAAAAGATGGACACATTTATGGATACAGCAAATGAGGTAGAAATGTCAGAAAGCCATTGACAGGAAATTAAGGAAGGGGATAGGAGGCTTAAGGGATAGGTAGGCATGTTAGAATGCATTGGTTATGTAAGACCAGAAAATCAACCATCTGACTATATTCCCCAACAGAACCCAAAGGACACTTCATTTATTAGTCAATAAAGAATATCATGATAAAAAAAAATTCTCATACCTGAGCGGCTCAGCAGTGACTATTCCCTGTAGGTCACAGCTGACAATAGGAAATGCTACTGCTGATTGGGCTCACTGGTGTCAAAGGCAAACTAGGCATTTGTTACAATAGAGGCCATTGTATATATAAAGTATATTTATGTTTACATGTATAGTAACTCTTAATATATATTTATAAATGAATATGGATAATATAGACACACATGTATAGTCAACTGAAGTAGTAAAACAATAATACCAATAAAATATATTAAACTTTTAAACATCTATCACAATTTTCCCAGGTGCATGGGTGGCTCAGTCAGTTGAGCTTCCGAGTCTTGATTTTGGCTCATGCCATGATCGCACTGTTTGTGAGTTCAAGCCCTGCATGGGGCTCTGTGCTGACAGCTCAGAGCCTGCTTAGGATTCTGTCTCTCTCACTCTCTCTCTCTGCCCCTCCCCTGCTCTCTCTCTCAAAATAAATAAACTTAAAAAATAAAAATCTATCAAATTTTCAATAAAATATATCAAAACTTTATCAATCTCAAATTTCAACAAAGAACACTCAACTGACATGCAAGCATTAATAAATAAAAAGAAGTATACTAATCTGTTTTATATTTTTTCATTACCTAGTAAACATTTCATTAAATAAACTCTCTACTAAGCATTGTTATTGGAGTAGGTGTTATAAAAAACACTTCCAAATCATTGATTTGAGATTCTGTAAGGTGATTAAAATTTATTAAATTGACTGAAAGATATATAAATGTCTGCAATGTATACATGAGAATGTCTAGAAATCATGAAGCTCATTTTATTCCTATTACACAGTGCATGGCAATGAAGTATTATTAGAATTAATTTTTCAAAACCATGGATTACTGCCAGTAATTTCCCATGTACTTTGGGCATTTTGCTATTTTGTATAAAGTTAATGAATGTAACATCAAAAAACAAATGACTTAAGTAGAATGTCAATAACTGTGGAAGGCTTACATAGTGTTAAGAGAATAAACTGTAATAGTATAGCTTATAATTCTGCCAAAGAGAGGTCAAATAAACACTAAATTGCTGTCTAGTTGTCAATCAGATTTCTTCCCTGCTATGACTTTATCAGCTGTATATTTTGTTTTAGTTTTTGTTTTTATTATGAAATTTATTGTCAAATTGGTTTCCATACAACACCCAGTGCTCATCCCAACAAGTGCCCTCAATACCCATCACCCACCCACCCCTCCCTCCCAGCCCCCATAAACCTTCAGTTTGTTCTCAGTTTTTAGGAGTCTCTTACGTTTTGGCTCCCTCCCTCTCTAACCATTTTTTTTCTTCCCCTCCCCCATGGTCTTCTGTTAAGTTTCTCAGGATCCACATAGGAGTGAAAACATATGGACTCTGTCCTTCTCTGTATGACTTATTTCACTTAGCATAATACTCTCCAGTCCCATCCATGTTGCTACAAAGGGCCATATTTCATTGTTTCTCATTGCCACGTAGTACTACATTGTGTATATAACCCACAATTTCTTTATCCATTCATCAGTTGATGGACATTTAGGCTCTTTCCATAATTTGGCTATTGTTGAGAGTGCTGCTATAAACATTGGGGTACAAGTACCCCTATGCATCAGTACTCCTGTATCCCTTGGGTACATTCCTAGGAGTGCTACTGCTGGGTCATAGAGTAGGTCTATTTTTAATTTTTTGAGGAACCTCCACACTGTTTTCCAGAGTGGCTGCCCCAGTTTGCATTCCCACCAACAGTGCAAGAGGGTTCCCGTTTCTCCACATCCTCTCCAGCATCTATAGTCTCCTGTTTTGTTCATTTTAGCCACTCTGACTGGCGTGAGGTGATATCTCAGTGTGGATTTGATTTGTACTTTCCTGATGAGGAGCGACGTGGAGCATCTTTTCATGTGCCTGTTGGCCATCTGTATGTCTTCTTTAGAGAAGTGTCTATTCATGTTTCTGCCCATTTCTTCACTGGATAATTTGTTTTTCGGGTGTGGAGTTTGGTGAGCTCTTTATAGATTTTGGATACTAGCCCTTTGTCCGATATGTCATTTGCAAATATCTTTTCCCATTCCGTTGGTTGCCTTTTAGTTTTGTTGGTTGTTTCCTTTGCCGTGCAGTAGCTTTTTATCTTCATGAGGTCCCAAGAGTTCATTTTTGCTTTTAATTCCGTTGCGTTTGGGGATTTGTCAAGTAAGAAATTGCTGCGGCTGAGGTCAGAGAGGTTTTCCCCTGCTTTCTCCTCTAGGGTTTTGTTGGTTTCCTGTCTCACATTCAGGTCCTTTATCCATTTTGTGTTTATTTTTGTGAATGGTGTAAGAAAGTGGTCTAGTTTCAACCTTCTGCATGTTGCTGTCCAGTTCTCCCAGCACCATTTGTTAAAGAGATTGTCTTTTTTCCATTGGATATTTTTTCCTGCTTTGTTTAAGATTAGTTGGCCATACTTTTGTGGGTCTAGTTCTGGGGTTTCTATTCTATTCCCTTGGTCTGTGTGTCTGTTTTTGTGCCAATACCATGCTGTCTTGATGATTACAGCTTTTTAGTAGAGGCTAAAGGCTGGGATTGTGATGCCTCCTGCTTTGGTCTTCTTCAAAATTACTTTGGCTATTTGGGGCCTTTTGTGGTTCCATATGAATTTTAGGATTGCTTGTTCTAGCTTTGAGAAGAATGCTGGTGCAATTTTGATTGGGATTGCATTCAATGTGTAGATAGCTTTGGGTAGTATTGACATTTTGACCATATTTATTCTTCCCATGCATGACCACAGAATGTTTTTCCATTTCTTTATGTCTTCTTCAATTCCCTTCATAAGCTTTCTATAGTTTTCAGCATACAGATCTTTTACATCTTTGGTCAGGTTTATTCCTAGGTATTTTATGCTTCTTGGTGCAATTGTGAATGGGATCAGTTTCTTTATTTGTCTTTCTGTTGCTTCATTGTTAGTGTGTAAGAATGCAACTGATTTCTGTACATTGATTTTGTATCCTGCAACTTTGCTGAACTCATGTTATCAGTTCTAGCAGACTTTTGGTGGAGTCTATCGGATTTTCCATGTATAATATCATGTCATCTGCAAAAAGCGAAAGCTTGACTTCATCTTTGCCAATTTTGATGCCTTTGATTTCCTTTTGTTGTCTGATTGCTGATGCTAGCACTTCCAACACTATGTTAAACAACAGCGGTGAGAGTGGGCATCCCTGTCGTGTTCCTGATCTCAGGGAAAAAGCTCTCAGTTTTTCCCCATTGAGGATGATGTTAGCTGTGGGCTTTTCATAAGTGGCTTTTATGATATTTAAGTATGTTCCTTCTATCCAGACTTTCTCGAAGGTTTTTATTAAGAAAGGATGCTGAATTTTGTCAAATGCTTTTTTGCATCGATTTACAGGATCATATGGTTCTTATCTTTCCTTTTATTAATGTGATGTATCACGTTGATTGATTTGCGAATGTTGAACCAGCCCTGCATCCCAGGAATGAATCCCACTTGATCATGGTGAATCATTCTTTTTATATGCTGTTGAATTCGATTTGCTAGTATCTTATCGAGAATATTTGCATCCATATTCATGAGAGATATTGGCTTGTAGTTCTTTTTTTACTGGGTCTCTGTCTGGTTTAGGAATCAAAGTAATGCTGGCTTCATAGAATGAGTCTGGAAGTTTTCCTTCCTTTTCTATTTTTTGGAATAGCTTGAGAAGGATAGGTATTATCTCTGCTTTAAATGTCTGGTAGAATTCCCCTGGGAAACCATCTGGTCCTGGACTCTTATTTGTTGGGAGATTTTTGATAACCGATTCAATTTATTTGCTGTTTATGGGTCTGTTCAAGTTTTCTATTTCTTCCTGTTTGAGTTTTGGAAGTGTGTGGGTGCTTAGGAATTTGTCCATTTCTTCCAGGTTGTCCCGTTTGTTGGCACATAATTTTTCATAGTATTCCCTGATAATTGCTTGTATTTGAGGGATTGGTTGGAATAATTCCATTTTCATTCATGATTTTATCTATTTGGGTCATCTCCCTTTTCTTTTTGAGAAGCCTGGCTAGAGGTTTATCACTTTTGTTTAGTTTTTCAAGAAACCAACTCTTGGTTTCATTGATTTGCTCTACAGTTTTTTTAGATTCTATATTGTTTATTTCTGCTCTGATATTTATTATTTCTCTTCTTCTGCTGGATTTGGGGTGTCTTTGCTATTCTGCTTTCATTTCCTTTAGGTGTGCTGTTAGATTTTGTATTTGGGATTTTTCTTGTTTCTTGAGTTACGCCTGGATTGCAATGTATTTTCCTCTCAGGACTGCCTTTGCTGTATCCCAAAGTGTTTGGATTGTTGTATTTTCATTTTCTTTGTTTCCATATATTTTTGAATTTCTTCTCTAATTGCCTGGTTGACGCACTCATTCTTTAGTAGGGTGTTCTTTAACCTCCATGCTTTTGGAGGTTTTCCAGACTTTTTCCTGTGGTTGATTTCAAGCTTCATCACATTGTGGTCTGAAAGTATGCATGGTATGATTTCAATTCTTGTATACTTATGAAGGGCTGTTTTGTGACCCAGTATGTGATCTATCTTGTAGAAAGTTCCAAGTGCACTCAAGAAGAAAGTATATTCTGTTGCTTTGGGATGCAGAGTTCTAAATATATCTATCAAGTCCATCTGATCCAGTGTATCATTCAGGGCCCTTGTTTCTTTATTGATCCTGTGTCTAGATGATCTATCCAATGTTGTAAGTGGGGTATTAAAGTCCCCTGCAATTACCACATTCTTATCAATAAGGTTGCTTATGTTTGTGAGTAATTGTTTTATATATTTGGGTGCTCCGGTATTTGGCACATAGACATTTATAATTGTTAGCTCTTCCTGATGGATAGACCCTGTAATGGTTATATAATGCCCTTCTTCATCTCTTGTTAATGACATGTAATGGAGATGGCTACTCCAGCTTTCTTTTGACTTCCAGTAGCATGATAGATAGTTCTACATCCCCTCACTTTCAATCTGAAGGTGTCCTCAGGGTAAAATGAGTCTCTTGTAGACAGCAAATAGATGGGTCTTGTTTTTTTATCCATTCTGATACCCTATGTCTTTTGGTTGGCACATTTATTCCATTTACATTCAGTGTTATCATAGAAAGATATGGGTTTAGAGTCATTGTGATGTCTGTAGGTTTCATGCTTGTAGAGATGTCTCTGGTACTTTCTCTCACAGGATCCCCCTTAGGATCTCTTGTAAGGCTGATTTAGTGCTGAATAATTCCTTCAGTTTTTGTGTGTTTTGGAAGACCTTTATCTCTCCTTTTCTAAATGACAGACTTGCTGGATAAAGTATTCTTGGCTGCATATTTTTTTTCCTGTTCATCACATTGAAGATTTCCTGACATTCTTTTCTGGCCTGCCAATTTTCAGTAGACAGAATCGTCACGAGTCTTATCGGTCTCCCTTTATATGTTAGAGCATGTTTATCTCTAGCTGCTTTCAGAATTTTCTCTTTATCCTTGTATTTTGCCAGTTTCACCATGATATGTCATGCAGAAGATTGATTCAAGTTATGTCTGAAGGGAGTTATCTGTGCCTCTTGGATTTCAATGCCTTTTTCCTTCCCCAGTTCAGGGAAGTTCTCAGCGATGATTTCTTCAAGTACACCTTCAGCACCTTTCCCTCTCTCTTCCTCCTCTGGAATACTAATTATGCATATATTATTTCTCTTTAGTGCATCACTTAGTTCTCCAAATTCCCCCTCATACTCCTGGATTTTTTTTATCTCTCTTTTTCTCAGCTTCCTCTTTTTCCATAATTTTATCTTGTAGTTCACCTATTCTCTCCTCTGCCTCTTCAATCTGAGCTGTGGTTGTCTCCATTTTATTTTGCAGCTCATTTATAGCATTTTTTAGCTCCTCCTGACTGTTTCTGAGACCCTTGATCTCTGTAGTAATAGATTCTCTGCTGTCCTCTATACTTTTTTCAAGCCCAGCAATTAATATTATGACTATTATTTTAAATTCATTTTCTGCTATATTGCTGAGATTGTTTTTGATCAGTTTGTTAGCTGTCATTACTTCCTGGAGGTTCTTTTGAGGGGAATTCCTACATTTTGTCATTTTGGATAGTCCCTGTAGTGGCGGGGTACTGCACGGCACTTCCCCTGTGCTGTCTGGAGTAACTTGTGTTGGTGGGCGGGGCCGCAGTTAGACCTGATAGCTGTCGCCAGCCGACTGCTGGGACCACAGTCAGACTGGTGTGTACCTTCTCTTCCCCTCTCCCAGGGGCAGGACTCTGTGGAGTGGTGTGGCCCCTAAGTAGTCTGGGCTACTTAGACACTGCCAGGCTTGTGGTGCTGCTTTGATGGGATCTGGCCAAGGGTATATTAGCTGGGTTGGATCTGCAAGGTGCACAGGGGCAGGAGGGACAGGCTTTGTGTAGGTGGTCCCCTGTGGGAGGGGCCCTGCAGCACCAGGAGGGAGGCAGGCCCGTCGGAGTGATGGATCCACAGAAGCACAGCGTTAGGTGTTTGCATGGTGCAAGCAAGTTCCGTGAGGAGAACTGGTTCCCTTTGGGATTTTGGCTGGGGGATGGGTGAGGGAGAAGGCACTTCCCAGCGCCTTTGTTCCCCGCCAAGCTGAGCTCTGTCCTCTGGGGCTCAACAACTCTCCCTCCCGCTCTCCGAGCAGAGCTGTTGACTTATAACATTCTAGATGTTAAGTCCCACTGGCTGTCAGAACACACTCTGTCTGGCCCCTCTGCTTTTGCAAGCCAGACTCGGGGGCTCTGCCTTGCCTGGTGGGCTGGCTGCCCCTCCACCGCCCTGTCTCCCTCCCGCCAGTCCGTGTTGCGCACACTGCCTCTCTTCCCTTCCTACCCTCTTCCGTGGGCCTCTTGTCTAAGCTTGGCTCCGGAGAGCGCGTCTTGCTAGTCTTCTGGTGGTTATAGGGGTAAATTAGGCAGATGTGGGTGGAATCTAAGTGATCAGCAGGATGCGGTGAGCCCAGAGTCCTCCTATGCTGCCATCTTCCCTTCGCACCTCTATCAGCTGTATATTTTGTATAAGGATAAGTTCCTTTTATTTATTTTATAAGATTTTTATTAAAACACATTTAGATAGTGAATCATCTTATTTAAAAATACCCTTAGAAGAAAATTTCTTATTATTTTGGGTTCTGGGACCCAATTCAATATGTGTGAGTGTAAAGGAGAATTTAACCACACCAACAATCAATGCTGATACACCAGCTGGGTGTAGTCAATTCTGCTCAATATTGATACTATCTACCCAGAATTTTCATCATATTCTATAGGTTAAAGGCTCAGTCATATAAGGCTCCCCACCATCTCACTTTAAAGCTAGTCTCAAGCCCAGGATATAACCTATGCTTCTGACTCACTGGCTACAAATTGGAAGCTACAACAACCCACTCCAATTCTGGATGTCAGTTCAAAGTCCAGGCCATCACCTGTACTTCTGACCTACCAGCTATAAATTGGTGGTTGCCATGACCCCCCCTACAGTGGCTCACAGAACTCAGAGAAATACTTTACTTATTAGATTATTGACTTATCATAAAAGAATATAACTCAGGAATAGCTATATGGAAGAGTAGAAAAGGGCAAGTACATGTGGGGCAAGAGCTTCCACACTCTCCCCAATCATTCCACTTTCCCAAATCTCCATGTGTTCACCAAATAAAAATCTCTTTGAATCCTGTCGTTTTGGGGTTTTATGAAGATTTCATTGATTAAGTCATTGGTCATTGTTGATTGAACTCAATCTCAAGCACTTATCCTCTCCCTGAAGGCTGAGGAATGGAACTGAAAATCCCAACCTGTAATCACATGGTTGGCTCCACTGCAAGCTGATCCCAAAATTACCAAAATTACCTCATTAGAATAATAAAAGATACCTTTATCATTCTCCATACTTTGGAAATTCCAAGGGTTTTTAGAGCTGGAAGCCAGGAATTGCATAGGAAGACCAAATAGATAGAAATATATATTCCTCTTATAAATCACAATATCAAACTTACACTATTGTTGTTTCCAGTATATGAAACTATAATTAATTGAGGACTATTCAGCTAAGATTGGTTTTCTTTGGGTAAAAATAGAATCTCAGTAAACATTTATATTTTTCTTTTCTCTATCATCTATGTACATATTTACTGAAAATCTTATTTCAGAGTATTATGGGTTAAAATGGACTTTATAGATTGTCCTATTCGTTTTACTTGTAATTTGATTTCAAATAAATATAATATTTTGGAATATGAACTTCATCAACAAGTGAAAATATAGTTTTGTATAAATTTATTATTTCTAAAAGGATTCAGCTAAAAAAAAGGTTAGGTTTAGAAGTCTTCTATTTTTCTAAAGAGTAGTCACTCTACAGTAATAAACTTTACTACATTTCCTACCAAATGCCCTTTGTGTGAACTCATTTTTAGAGGATGATAGACCTTCACCTTTCCTGTGGGATTGCTAATAGTATCAAGAAGAACAAAGAACTTTTACCCTCTAGATCTCCTGGGACTACTGCTCTCTCCTTGTTTCATCAGAGGTGAGGACTTGTCAGTAGCACATTTAATCAGAGGCCATATCAAGAATATATTCTGTGTCCAAAGTAAACCTAAAATCTCACTCTAAGCTTTTAAATAGGTTATCGGACTTTACTGGTTGATAAAGAATTGTGACATTTCTTCTTATTGTGGGAGTATTGAGCCACAATACGATATAGCTTTAAAATAGAATAGTATAGAGGAAAAAACTACTTTTTCAAAACTGAATATAAAAATCAATCAATTGCCTCACATTTTTAAAGCCTTGCTATATTATTCATTACAGTAAAATATTTACATGCACTGAGTCATTTAATTGTCATAATAGCCAGTAAGGAAGATAAAAAAAAATTGAGACTATAGCGAATTTAAAATTATTTCCAACTTTTGAAGAGAGTGAATGATCCAAAATTTGAAGCCAGTACAGTAAACTAATTAAACTAAGTAACTAATTAAAGACATTACTTTAGAATTTTAATTTTAGTATGTTTAAAAGTAGTCGTACATAAGAAGTCTAAATATTTTAGCATGATTGTTTTTTTTATTACCTTGGATTTACCTTAATAAAAGAAGTGTGCCCTGAGGTTAATTTTGGTGTAAAATACTCCTCAGACTATGCCTGTTTGTACAAGGCGTAGTACAAGTTGTCCTTTTAAAGTCATTTAAAAGGACTCAAAGAGAGAAAATAGAATACAGTTGCATACACACACACACACACAAAATCAAGAATGGCTAATAAAAACTGGTAAAAAAAATTTTAAGACAAAAAGTTCAAGAAATAATGAGATATTATACTAGAAAAATAAACTAAGTTAATAAAATATAAAAATAAACATGTATAGAATTTAAAATTTTTACTAAATTAGCTGAGAATGAATATGTGTCAAATTTTTTTTTCTGCTTTGTATTTGGCATTCTGTATACATGGATTATATTTTCTTTGTGTAATTTATTCTATGACTTTTCCCTGTTGTTAAAACTATTTTAAATAAAACCTGAACCAAAACACTTTAAGTTCTATTACGTATCTTGATATTAACACATTTTGATCTCTTGATTTATTAATTTTTATTTTCTTTTAACCTGATTATACAATAATTTGTTTAGTTGTTGCTTTTTAAATTATTATTTAAATATCTTCTATAAGATTGTTTATGAAATCTTCATATTTTCTTTTCCCCCAATTCAGTGTGTGTGTGTGTGTGTGTGTGTGTGTGTGTGTGTGTGTTTAATTTTACAAACACCTTCCTCATGTTTTGTTTAATTTGGTTTTTTTGTTTTGTTTTGTTTAATTTGATTTTTTTTCTTTTTATAATTTACTTAAATGCTTTTATTTCTTGAAATGATTTCAATGCTTAATTTAAGTCCCAAAGTCAAGACTATATAGAGCTCAGTATAAGCCAGTCCATGATGAATAATAATTCTTCATGCTTTACATTTACTTTTGCCACATTCTTCAAGGTTCTTTTGCCTGTCTGAATATTTCTGACGGCATTCTTTGATGTTCTTATTCTCCCCACTCCCTTTTTTGTTGTTACTTTCAATGTGCTTTTACTTTTCTTAAACCTTTCTTTCCTTTACAGTGCCAGGTGATTATGCTGTGATTTTCTTTTACTATTTATTGTAAGTAACATCTCAATTCAAAAATACAATAGTTACTTATTAGGTCATTTGATACCATGGAAAACTTTTGGCCACACTTTTAAAAAAGTTATGCTCATTTTTAAAAATGAGAGTGGTCATTTAAGTCAATTTGCTTCCAATTAATTTCATTCTTTATTTTATGTCTATTTTTAGCTTCCATATCTTTTCACTGCTAATCATTATTCATGTTCTAAAAAGGAACCAGGAAAATGCTTTAAAATATTCAGATGATCTCCATGAATAAAGTTATGTTTGTGAATCTCTCTGTCTTTGTTTTGGTCTTCCATCTTTCATCTTTCTGCTTCTCTCTGTCTCTCTGTTTCTCTCTGTCTCTCTATTTATCTGTATCAGTATCTATAATCTACATCTATATCTATACCCATATCCAGGTGTGTGTGTGTGTGTGTGTGTGTGTGTGTATTCAGCCTTTGCTTTCTGGTAATAATAACTATCAGCAAAAGAGTTTAACATTCACAGTTATCCCTCTGCCCTGTCAATGGATAGTTTTCCATTTTCTCATCCACTAGCTCCTCCTTACTGTTCCATTTGGTCAGATCCATTCATTCTGATCTATCTGTTCAAGTAATGGGGGTTTCATTTTGTTTTTCTAGTATTTCTAATTAGAGTATTCTAATTTGGAAAATTCTCTACTCAGTATTTCGTTATTTTTTAAAGTATAAGATATCGTGGGGCGCCTGGGTGGCTCAGTCGGTTAAGCATCCGACTTCAGCTCAGGTCATGATCTTGCGGTCCGTGAGTTCGAGCCCCGCGTCGGGCTCTGTGATGACAGCTCAGAGCCTGGAGCCTGTTTCAGATTCTGTGTCTCCCTCTCTCTCTGACCCTCCCCCGTTCATGCTCTGTCTCTCCCTGTCTCAAAAATAAATAAACATTAAAAAAAAAATCTTTAAAGTATAAGATATCGACACTGCATCATCTCATTTTTTTTCGTTGTAATACATTTTTTTTCGTTGAATTTGGCATTTTTCTTCCTATTCTTATATTCAGTATGAGTTTGTCCTACTGCTCATTAAGATGGAATTGCTGTTTATGTTCAACTCAGTTTCACTGGATTCAAAGAAGAGATAATGCTATCATAATGCCATTATTTTAAACACAGATTTTTTTTCCAGGTTTTGTACATAGCAGAGCAGCTCTCTCCACTGCAATCTACTGAAAGTCTGCAACCTAAGAGTTTGTTAAATTTAAAAAGAAGGAAGGAAGGAAGGAATGAAGGAAGGAAGGAAAGAAAGGAGAGAGGGAAAGGAAGGGAAGGGAAAAGAGAGAAAGAAAGAAAGAGGAAAGAAAGAAGAAAGGAAGGGAGGGAAGGAGGGAGGGGGAGAGGAAGGGAGGAAGAAAGAGAAGGTAAACACAGAATTTTTTAAATAAAATTTACTTGCATCTTGGAATCTCATTAATTCTACACTATTTCTTTCCACATTTAAAATAAATATATTGACCCTTTCCATATAAAAAGTATTCTGGGGGCTCCCGGGTGGCTCAGTCGGTTAAGCATCCCACTCTTGGTTTTGACCCAGATCATGATCTCAAGGTATGTGAGTTTGAGCCCTGCATGGGGCTCCACGCTGACAGTGCAGAGCCTGCTTGGGATTCTCTCTCTCCCTTTCTCTCTGCCACTCCCCTGCTCTTTCTCTCTGTCTCTCAAAATAAATAAATTAAATAAAAATGTTTTTTTAAGTACTCTGTGATGTGAAAAATGGGTAAGATACAGTTCAATTCCTTAAGTTGCTCACAATTTACTCAGAGAGAAGAATATACAAACATCTAATCACAATACATGTCCGAATGTGAGAAGGTCTAAAACTCATAATTGATTAAAGTATAATGTGATTTGATACAATAAAAAGAGGACTGTTGAAAGGATCATATTTCTTTTCTGAGTTATGGAATTATGACAGCACACCATAAATACCCTTTTCAGGCAGATTAAGTTATCCTCATTAGGTTAAAATAGTTCACTTTAGATTTACAGTGATCTGGAAACACTGCTGTTGTATCGCTCTGAATATTGTAAATTATTCATGAATCAGCACTTTTTAAGAAATCACATACTTAATTTCCAAGGTATTTTACACCACATATTTTATGTTAATAATACAGATGACTGTAAGTACATTATTCTGGAAAAGAAAGACTGATAAATGTAAGAAATCTTAATGCCAAAAGTGAGGTGACTATTAAGAGCAATAGATTTTATTTTAATAAATGCAGTTGCCATAGTTGAATAATTCAGGACTCCCAACACGCATTTTCTGTTGATTAGTAACAATATAAAGAACTATTGAGCATTTCCTATAGACTGTAATTACCACTCACCAACGATTAGAGAACACAGAAAAAACTTTCTGTGTCTTATTAAAGTAGGAAAAACAGACACTAAAGAGAATACTACATATAATTAATCATATATTTGTAATTGTGCAAAGAGAAAGTGTCTTTTAAGCTGAACCAGAAGGAAAACAGGAAATGAATGAGTGAAGATTTGGATAGGAGGGAGTAAGCATTTTAGATATACAACATATGGGGAGGTTGAAAACTGGATGAGAACATCAATATCAAAGACCAGAAAGAAACTTAAAAAGAGTGAATCATAGAACAGAGAAGATCATTGTCACAAAATGAGGTTAGATAAGATGGTCATGGCTATATCATGTGACACATATATTTATGTTGTGGACTCTATCTGAAGAATTTTAAGTTGGGAAGGGTAAAAATCCACTTTGCATCATCTCAATATTGCTGTATTTACTGCATGTATTATAAATTACTAGGTTGCTTAGCTGTAGTTTGGGCAAGCAGATGAACACTAGGAAGTAAAATTTCTAAAAGTTGGTAGATGAGTATAAATTTAGAAAGTGGAAATTTTGAGGTAAATTCCTTAGTTTCTGGATGGTCAACTTTGAAGAACTACTAATTTTTTCTGAATTGAGGAACACCAGACATTTTTTTTCTTTTTACAAAAAAGGTCTTAGATCCTTTTTAGAACATTGCTATTCTGGGAAACAAATGAAATGCTCAAGCAGAGATTTATTAAATAAAAATATTTATTGATTAGCCATTGAGTATAAGAGTTGAAGGTCTATGAAACATGCAAAATGGTTCTCACAGAAGTTATAATTAAGTGAGGAGAACAAACAATATAAAACAAGAGTAGTTGGGTATAAGTGCTATAAAAAAAATTAGGTAAGTGGGGCGCCTGGGTGGCGCAGTCGGTTAAGCGTCCGACTTCAGCCAGGTCACGATCTCGCGGTCTGTGAGTTCGAGCCCCGCGTCAGGCTGTGGGCTGATGGCTCGGAGCCTGGAGACTGTTTCAGATTCTGTGTCTCCCTCTCTCTCTGCCCCTCCCCCGTTCATGCTCTGTCTCTCTCTGTCCCAAAAATAAGTTAAAAACGTTGAAAAAAAAAATTAGGTAAGAGATTCAAGGGAATAAAGGCTGATAGTAATAGCTGTTTTAGAGAAGGCAGATCAGAGAAGGCCTCTGAGCAAGCAGCTCAGGGACAGCTGTGAGTGGGGGAGAGATGAGCTTTCCAGAGAGCAAAGCAAATGCCTTGAAATGATGAGTTTGTGGATGGAAATAGCTGACTTCAGAATAAAATTGATTTCAGAATTATTGGCTTATATCTGGCAAGTTCAGTCTGGATTAAATGATATGATTCAAGGATTAAGCCTGAAAATTGAATTCTGACACATTTCCCTATTTAATACCATAATTAGTCTCAAAAAATGTTAAAGTTCTTCAGGATAAATATTATAGTCACTGCTTCATTTAAGGTCCTGCAAGACAACTAGACACACTTTGGAAAAAAAGAAGAGCTTTTTAGAAAATTATGGACTGGGTTATTTATTAAAGCACACTCTTTCCAAGTCAGGCCATGGGAATTTAGTGTTAATCGATTATGTTGTTGTTGTTGTTGTTGTTGTTGTTGTTGCTTTCTGTTGTTATTTTTGCCATAACAGGAGAAGGTATCCTGAACCTGTCATGTGTTGGTTTCGGACATGGTTTCACCTGAGATGCTAAACAGTTTTCAGGCATGAAAGTGGTGCTGCCATCCTCCGGCAAGGTGGAGCGGGACATGTCTGTGTGTTCAAAGGGTTCAGTTAGTGTTGGATTTCAGTGTTCTTGACTGCATTCACCAGATATTATCCTTCAAAGTCTCAGAGACTCTACTAGACATTAACTCTGGTGGAAGAGGCTTCCTATGCTGCCCATTCAACATAATCTGGTTTTCATACATTACCTTCTGTTCTTGATCTTCATCAGTGTGAATGTGTCATTGATACTGTAGTTACTGTAGCACTTATAGTGAATGCTTGGGTTTAGTTTCTAGCAATATCTTCTCTGAAAAGCTAAGAAATCTAGGTCTCCTTCATAACTGCCATAAAACAGGTTTCTCTGATTTTTTCGTTCTCAAGAACCCCTAAAAGTAGGTCACAATTCTACTGCCACCTCAAAATCCAGGTACAGGAGTCAACCATGGGGGTATGGTACAGACAGAATAACTAATCCCTGTGCATATGCTCACTTACCTTTCAAACTTTCTCTCCTCCTAAACAGTTTGGGGGTCGTACTTTCTTTTTTTTTAATTTAAATTTTAGTTAGTTAACATACAGTGCAATATTGGTTTCAGGAGTAGAATTCAGTGATTCATTCCTTGAGCTGAGGGGATATTTCTCAGGAAAAATTCTGGGTATATTATTTACTTTTAAAATATTTATCCAAGGATGCCTGGGTGACTCAGTCAGTTGAGTGGCCAACTTTGGCTCAGGTCAAGATCTCATGGTTTATGGGTTCAAGTCCCGAGTATGGCCCTGTGCTGACAGCTCAGAGCCCCTCCCCTGCTCACACTCTGTCTCTGTCTCTCTCAAAAATGAATACACATTAAATTTTTTTTAAATAATAAAATATTTATCCTTAAACATGGATTTTTGATACTTAATTTTATTTATTTTTTTTTAATTTTTTTTAACGTTTATTTATTTTTGAGACAGAGAGAGACAGAACATGAACGGGGGAAGGTCAGAGAGAGAGGGAGACACAGAATCTGAAACAGGCTCCAGGCTCTGAGTGGTCAGCACAGAGCCCGACACGGGGCTCAAACTCACGGACTGCGAGAGCATGACCTGAGTCTAAGTCGGGCGCTCAACTGACTGAGCCACCCAGGCGCCCCATGATACTTAATTTTATATTAATGCAAAGAAGAATGTTGTGGGATAATTATGTGATATTTTCTTTATCTCTTTTTTATCTTCTTTTTTTTCCTCCCACTCTTCCTTCTGAACAAAGTTATTATAGATGTGAGACATGAAACTGCAGTTTTTCCTGGTTAGTGTTGTCAGAAAACAAATATGGTGCATATCTTAGCTTTGAAAGTCACCATCCAAGTTTAAAACAGAAATGATTAAACATACCTATAAAAAGGCACAATACAATATTGTGTTTCGCATGGTTACAAAATATTATCTTCAAAGATTGGAGAAATAAATTGGTTCTCAGAAACTATAACATAGTAAGATATGAACATGTGGGCACTAGTTCTTGTTAATATTTGGCTTGAGTATGAGACTCAGAGGCCACTAAAGAGCCCTCCTACAAACTATTACTTCAGGGAAAAGAGAATTTGCACCTTGATTCTAGGTGAGTGAGGCTCAGGTAATCAGCAAAATTTAGCAAATTCTCCCTGGTTATCGTGGTGTAGCAACTTAGTTCCGTTGGTATAAGTGTATTGATGTAAGGTGAGTTGTGAGAAAGCTCTTACTCTCAAATAATGCTTAAGTTCTACCAAACTCCCGAGTGGCATAGTAGTATATCCAGAATTTTCTGTGGCCCCAATTGTAGTTAAATATATTATAAAGGAAAATTCTAGAGGATGTGTTATTAAGTACGCTGGAGGTCCTAAAGATGGGAATACAGTGTGTGCTAAGGATAAAGGAAGAAATTGCTGTTTTCAGAGGATCCACAACACTACAAAGCTAGGAGAGTGCTGAGCTCCTGCTTGTGGATGGTCCAATTGCCATTTTATTTAGGATCATACTTACCTTTGCTGAAGAGCAGAGAGGATGGATTCCACCTGAGGTTAGGAGATAGAATAGCACTGGAACTAAATAGGACAGAAAATGGACTTTCCCAATCAGTCACCATTACAATGGAATCTGCATAATACATCATTGTCTTTGGAGAAAGAGAAATGAATCCTTTGTCTCAATCACTTCTGAGACATTCCTAACATAGACTATGTTGTATTAGGTCATAAAATCTAGAATAATTTTTACAAATTAGAAATTAAATAGACCTAATAAATTTGCAAAGCATTAAGTAGTTAAAGCAGCACTTACCGCAAAACACAAGAAATGCAGTATCTAAGAGGTTATAAAAATAATTTTACAAGTAGAGATATATACACATATAGTTTATTATATGCACATATGTAAGTATATATATATATATATATATATACACACACATACACTTACATATATGTGTATCTATATATGTCTATTTATCTATCATAATAGTCATGCTATCCAAAATTAATCTTCACATAATATGTAGTCATAGTTGTTATTACAGATTATTTGGAAATAATTATAGCACTATGTACTGAAATTCACAATTTAAAAAATTTACTCACTAGAAAATGAGAACTAAATAGTTTCTTTAATAATAACAAATAATAATGTTGATGGTACTGGTGATTTCTATCAATTAATCATTTAACAGAAAAATTGAGAAACAGAATAGCAAAATAATAATAAGAAAAGAAAATATTTTAGATAATATTGATTACCTACCAAACATCTAGTATTTATCATGATAGCACATGCTTCAGCTATTTTTCACTTCCTCAAGAAACTCTGTGCTTCAAAATAATTGACTTCACAACCAGTTTCAGGGGTGGAATTAATATTAAGTATTTCCAATTCTTTTGCCACTTATTTGTTGCAGAATGGACATGTGGCAGTTCTGGCCAATAAAATGCTAAGAAAAGCTGTAAGAAAGCATGCATTTTTTTTGTCATAATGCCACTGATTCTGCTTGTAATGGTTAGAATTGCCCTTGTCATTTTGCAATTGTGTAGGGAAAGAAAGGACCACTACTACTGTTGGGATAGAAACAACTTGGTCTCTTGATGAAATCTTTGAGTCAGTGAATCAATCAACTTGAACTTCACTAATTACCTAGAATTCTTAAGAGATATAGTATATTTTCCTAAGAGTTTAAAAAATTTTGAAACATAGTTTATTTTATTTTCAGGCAAAAACATTCTAATTATCCTCAGAGAACTTAATAAATCAAAAGTAAAATTAGAGTACAGAAAAGTGATGAATGCGCACAACAGCCAGAAATGTGTAATAAACAATATAAATAAACAACTAATTAGAATAACATGGAACGGAGAAATATATTATTTAAATGTCCAAAATGTAAATGAAAGGATACACTAAGAATAAAATAAAATTTAAAGTTATTAATAAATAGATAAATAGAATAAATAATTAAACCCATAAAAGACATCATGCCTTATGTTAAAGAACTGCCCATCACAAAGGAAAATAATGCATTTTTTTCATATATTTGCCTTAAAATTATCAAGTAATAGAAAATACTGCTGTTATTTGAATTGTAGCACGACATAAAAATTAAGTATTGTTTTCTGATACTTTATTCAGAGTACCATAGTGAACTTACTATTGCATGAATCTTAAAAAGTAATATCTGAGTTTTGTAAGTGCCTTACAAAAGGGGACAAAAAAGAATCCAAGAAGAAAGGAATTCATTATTTCCTAAGATTGGTATGGTATGAAAGCATCAGCTACGTTCAATTTAAGAAATATTGGAAAAACACTAGTCCCAAGTACTCAAAAAAACAAAATTGGATCTGATTGCCCAAGGATTGTTTTTTTTGTTTTTGTTTTTGTTTTTGAAGTGAGACATACTGATTTTCAAAATGATGAGATTTTATTTTATTTAGAAGATTCAAACCAATTGCTGAGGATTTTCAGGCAAAAATAAATAATAAAATAAAATAAAATAAAATAAAATAATAAAAATCCAACCAATTTCCACAATGTAGATCTTACCTATGACAAAATGTGCTCCACGGTCAAAAACTTGCAGACCATGTTTGAAGCTCATGTTGATGTCTCACTACCTATGATATTTGCTTGATCTGCTCTGTGTAGGTTTTACTAAAAAATGCAAGCATATTCAGAAGACTTCTTATGCTTAGGACCACAGTTCCGCCAAATCTAAAGGTGATGGAAATCATGACCTGAATGGTGCAGGCAGCATAGCAATTATGAATCAAGCTTCCACACACATCCACATGCAGGTTTTGTGTGGACAGAAGTTTTCAACTCTTAGGGTGATAGCAAAGAGTGTGAGCTGGATCAGATTGTAAGAGTATGTTTAATTCTATAAGAAGATGTCCAATAGTCTTGCAAAATAGCTGTAGCATTCTGTATTCCCACCAGCAATGAATAAGAGTTTTACTGTTTTACATCTTCACCTGCATTTTGTGTTGTCAGCATTCTGAATTTTTGCTATTCTAATAGATATGTAGTGTATCTCATTGTCTTAATTTGCATTCCCTAAGGATGTAATACTGGAGCATCTTCATGTGCTTATTTATCATCTGTTTTGTTTTGTTTTCATGAAGTGTCTGTTAAGGTCTTTTTTCCATTTTTTAAGTGAGTTGTTTGTTTTCCTATTGTTGACTTTTAAGAGTTCTGTGTATATTTTGGATAATAGTCCTTTATCAGATGTGTCTTTTGCAATCACTTTTCTCCCATTTTGTGGCTTGGCTTTTCATTCTCTCAACAGTGTTTTTTGCAGAGCCGATTTTTTTTTTTTAAATTAAGTCCAATTTATCATTTATTTCTTTCATGGACCAATCCTTTGTTGTTGTATCACCATACCCAAAGTCATCTAAGTTTTATTCTATGCTACTTCTAGGATTTTTACAGTTTTACATTTTACATTTAGGTCTATTTTCCATTATTATTATTATTTTTTTTTTATTTATTTTTGGGACAGAGAGAGACAGAGCATGACGGGGGAGGGGCAGAGAGAGAGGAAGACACAGAATCGGAAACAGGCTCCAGGCTCCGAGCCATCAGCCCAGAGCCTGACGCGGGGCTCGAACTCACGGACCGCGAGATCGTGACCTGGCTGAAGTCGGACGCTTAACCGACTGCGCCACCCAGGCGCCCCTCCATTATTATTTAATGTTGTTAAGGATGTAAGGTCTGTGTCTAGATTTATTTATTTATTTTTTACATGTAAATGTCTACTTGTTCTGGCCTTATATGTTGAAAAGATTGCCTTTTCTCCATTATATAGCCTTGCTCCTTTACCATGTATCAGTGACTTTATTTATGTGGGGCTATTTCTGAATTTCATATTCTTTCCATTGGTCTACTTATCTATTATTTCACCACTATTCTTTTGGATGTTCTACTGGGAAATCATGCCATCTGTAAACAAAGACAGTTTTATTTCTTCCACCTCTATTATCATACTTTTTATTGTCTTTTTGTGTCTTATTGCATTATCTTGTACTTCTAGTACAATGTTGAAAAGTTAAAGTGACAAGGTACATTCTTACTTTGTTCCAGATCTTTGTGGAAAAACTTCTACTTTCACACACATTAAGTTTTTAGTCTAGAAATCTGTAATCACTCTTCTGGTTAAACTATAAATCATTGTTTTCCTCTTTCTAAACTTCAAACCACATAATTTGTCTCAAAGAGTAAAATAATCCACACTTTGTGTTGAAATATTTTTATATTGACTATTTAAATCGGATTAACATTAAAACTTCTTTGATTTTTACTTTAGACATGTACTAATATTAAGAAAGTGGAAGTAAATTAAGACACAATTTAATCTGGATAATAATCACTTAATAGAATTGTCCAGGCCCTATAAGGATATCAAACTGAAAGATACATATTCAGAAATTAATATACTCTTTAAAGATCTCTTTTCATTAAAAAATATTGTCTGTGAGCTAGCATCTCAAATGTTACTTTGACATGTCACTCTTTATATCAAAAAAGCTCTTTGGTACTCAAACATGCTTTTTATGTTTTCTTAATATATTTAGGATAGATTTGGTATAAGAAAGACTTAACACATGTATATTAAGTACTTTAATCCTCTCCATGATGATACCCAAAAGAAAGAGAGTTTAAAAATTCCTACAGATCATTAACAGACATACATACATTGTGGTACATACAAAATTGTTGCTCTTTAAAATATAAGAAATCTTTTAGAAGTTGATATTTTAACAAAAAAGGAAAAGGAGTGTTAAAGACCAAAGAACCTGAGGCTGTTACTCTATATCTCAGGACACATTTTTTAAAGAATGATTCAGTAATATCCACTATCAAGTAAGAAATGAGTTTCAGTTGCAAGTAATCTCCTAAGGAAAGAAAAACACAAAATGAAACTGTGTATCGGGCTGATTACAATGGCTGGAGTGGCATAATTTCAAGTGCTCAGAAATCAACTTATGTGAAATTAAGTAAACCAAAGTTCAAAGGTTTAGGTTCAGATCCCTATATCTGAGCCTAATGAAGCTGGATAAAATTTCACAGGAGCAGTTTTGTTTTTGTTTTTGTTTTGTTTTTGTTTTTTTTTGATAGAGTGGTTTTCTGAATTTCATTGTTGTATAAGAGAAATTCAACGTGTTTTGCTAGTTTACATCAATGTATGTAAATTAGTATTTCTAGCAGCATTCCATTTAGGCTTTTAAAAGGTATAAATAAGTCAATTTTATGAATCTGAGAACATTATTTTTTAAAAGTAACAACAAAGTATATTAATAAAGATTTAGAAATATGTTGTTACTAAATTGTAAATTTTTGAAGAGATATTTATTGCCTGGAATTATGTATTTCATAATAAGTAATGAACAATTTTCTAGAAAAGAATTAATATAAAGACTGATGTGAACCTTAATATAGATTTGGCCTAGGTTTGAGACTAAAGTTCTTTGAACTTGGGGAATATACTTTTTCCTGCTTTTATTATTTTTTTCTTATTTTTAATAATTAGAGTCTAGCAGATATCATAGTGCATATGAGACATTGAATATATATTTGTTACACAAATTATTGAATCAACAGATGTATTGTTAGTATTTAGTTTATAACAGTGAAGGTTCAGAAATGCCAATAGCAGTTCATGATAGAATTTTCACTATTTAGGAAAGGAAGATATTCAACTGAGTTTATAAATATAAAGGAATTAAGTTTGTTTCCTGAGATTATATTATATCCATTATTTATTGTTAAGGTACAATTTCTCTTATGGGATACTGTTTAATGAAACATTTTTTTCTACCTTTTGTTTTATATCACTATAGTGTAGTATTTCCACTTATTTCCTTTACTAAGACTGTCCCCACATTTTGGCTTTATTGTTCTGCACATTCTTTAGTATCATGCATTAGATTAAAAACGAAAACCTAAAATTAAGGCTATGCATTCTCTCGGAGTGCATCTGGTGACATTCTTCAATAATTCTTTTATGCAGCATGACACATAGTTCTACCCATGATAATAAGAGATATGTAGTATTTTTTCCAGTGGTTTGGTTATTTCAAAATCACTATAAGTTGTTATGAATTCTTTTGCATTAAAATCAGTAACTGTGTATTGTGAAATATCCATCGAATATATGAGATTTCCATTGTAGAAGTATACAGAATGTTTACATGTTTATATACATGGAAAAAATAGAGATAAATGATAGATGATAGATAGATAGATAGAAAGATAGATGATAGATAGATCTTGTATTTTACAATGTGCAACATAAAATAAAAATTTGAAAACCTTGATTTTATAGTCCTGAACTTCAGATGCTTTTTTATTTTACCAACAAGTATGATATTATAAAGCTATCAGATAATATACTATTGTCTAGAGTATATGGAAAGTATGTCTAGCTGCATATGTAAACTACAGTGATGTGTTCCAATAATATTTTGTGAAGACTTGTAGTACAGTCATATATTCACTATAATCTCAGGGAATATGCTGACATTAAATTGTAGTGCTTCTTTTGGTCAGAATATCCACTATTTAGGTATTATATGATATTAAGTTTCTGTTTTCAAGGTCACAAGAACATGAGCTTTAAATACACACAAGAACATGAGCAACATAGTAAAAAACATTTTTTTTTTGCTATTTAATTGACTTAATGTTGAAGGACATCCAAGTGATAACTATTAAATATTTTTCCAATTATTAAAAGCCATTCTTTAACACCTTTTCTCTTTCCAGAGAACCTTAGTAATCAACAATGTGCCTTGAGTATAAAATCAACAAAGAACCAATGCACTGAGTAATATTTATGTACATTCACAATACATAATTCTGTTAACATTTATTTCAAGGGTATTTTAAGTAATACTGATGTTTTCCCTATTGAATCATTTTCCTAATGTTCATCAAAATAAAGACACTGTTTATTGTAGCAAATAAGAACAGTAGTTGAATAAATATAGGAAGACAAATTTATTTCATGTCATTTATCAGAAAGGTCCCAATATTTATTTATTTTATTTTATTTTTTTTTTCAACGTTTTTTTTATTTATTTTTGGGACAGAGAGAGACAGAGCATGAACGGGGGAGGGGCAGAGAGAGAGGGAGACACAGAATCGGAAACAGGCTCCAGGCTCCGAGCCATCAGCCCAGAGCCTGACGCGGGGCTCGAACTCACGGACCGCGAGATCGTGACCTGGCTGAAGTCGGACGCTTAACCGACTGCGCCACCCAGGCGCCCCCCCAATATTTACATTCAAGTGTGTTAAAAGACTGCTGATGGGTCAAGAATGAGGGGAACTGAGGCTTGACAGTTCAACAGAGTTTAACAGTAATGATGTCACAGATGACCTATTCCTTAATGAATCATGTTGTACAGCCTAAATTTATACAACTTTTATTTGTCTATCATTCCTCAAGAAAACTAGCAAAAAATTGAAAAGGAAACAACATCTATTGAATAATAGTGAGAAGTGCAAGTAGAGTGAATAAAACAATGTTGCAGGAGGCAAACTGGAGAATTGTCAATGTTAATTCTTGGAGTTGCATAAAGGAGATGCAATTTTTATGTACACGTGATGGTAAAGATTTTTTCCAGAAATATAGATAATTTGGAGAAATAAAGTATCAAGAGAGAAGACAGTGTGGCCTCAGATGCAGATAGATAGATGTAATGAATGGGGCTTGCAAATGTTGTCTCCTGAATGTTTCATTTCTGTGTAAAATAGGTGGCAAGGTCATCAGTGGAAAAAAACTCAGTAGAGATGTAAGGGAAGAAGATAATCCTCAAAAAATATCTAAGTGGGATAACACAGAGAAGTAAGATAGTAAAGGGGCTAGGGAGATTCTAGTAAAACATTAAGACACAACTTGTTAGTTATTGTGAATTTACAATTTGTTCATTACAATGGCTTTGCATTTTACTCCAGCCACATTGACCTATATGGGTTAAGCATGGAATAGTCTAGGACTGGATTTTGGTTTACTCAAAATAGTAAAATGAAATTAAAGGGACTTGGGACTTAAATTCATATAAATGTTTCAGATAGGGTTATATATTTTAGTGGTTGATATATCAGAATAAGTGAGTTTTAACCATAAGATGCAGTATTCAGAGGTTGGAGTGGCTAGAATGAAAATTGTGAGAGATTGCTGACACCTAAGGTGTAAACACAGGAATGGATACCTGAGATTGTATAAAAGATAAGAACACTGGAGAAAAAAAGTTCAAGGAACTGAGATGTCAAGTATTGATAGCATTTATATATTAATAATATTATTACCACACAGAATTATAAGAGGAATAGGGGCGCCTGGATGACTCAATTGGTGAAGCATCCGACTCCTCATATCAGCTCAGGTCATGATCTTATGATTCATGGGCTCAAGCCCCGCATTGGGCTCTGTGCTGACCATGTGGAGCCTGCTTGAGATTCCCTGTCTCCTTCTCTCTGCCCTTCACCTGCTGTGTGCTGTCTCTCTAAATAAATAAATAAATAAATAAATAAATAAATAAATAAAACCTAAAAATAAAGAATTATAATGGGAATAGTGTTGAAGAGAATGGGAGTAGATTCAAGTTCAAATATTTTATTGTAATATTTATTTATATAAAGGGATAAAATAATATTTTTTCCATATTACTTTTTTGGCATTGGTATTAGTATACTCCATTCTTGAAATACTGTGGTAAGTGTAATACACTATGACTATACTTCTGTGCAGTATTTACTGTTGGACTGTAGTTCTCTTGTGGTAATACAGTGAGATAAACGAAAGGAACAATGGTGAATTCTCCCTTCTTTTTGGACCAATAGCATCCCTTTTCCTCTATCCTTAGTACTAAGACTTCTCTTGAGGTTTCTGGTGACTTCTCAGTCACTGACATCCCAGAAGTATAGATCCTTGACTGGAGCTGTCATATAAAGGCTAAACAAGTAAACACCAATTAAACCACTAAAAGAAACTCCTCCCTCATTCCTGCTGATAAGAGTCAAATTTTCCATTGCTCTAAAGAGAGATAGTTTCCCCTAGATATTTTGCTATACATGCTTCTGACCAATTCCAAGACTCAGGCCCAACATTGGGTCAAAGCTGGAGAAAACAGCAACAAAAACAAAAATCTTCACTGCTATATAGGACTCTATTCAAGTTTTGACTTCATTTTCAATCTGCCTGAATTGATTTTTCACAGTCCTCATATAGATGATTTTTGGAGTCTGTCCAGTGCTTTCACTTGTATCTGTGGGGAAATGAGACACTGCGAGGTTCACTTCATCTTTATCAGCACTAGAATTCTGATATTGCATTATTTAATTAATGAAAATAAACTTGTATTATTCAAAGGAAAAAGAAATCACAACCAATATTGGAAGGCCAATCTAGGTTTCTAGGTAACAAGTTTGATGATAAATGAAAAGTTATCCTATCAAAGGTCAAAAAACTAGACTGTGTTTAGAGTATAATTTCACATTAGATTTTGAATATATATTATAATCTCAGTAAATTATCATAAGTACAAAGAAACAGTATCAAAGAAACAATAGTATAGTAATCAATATCAAAGAAACAATAATAGAGTAACTACAATATTCTCTGAAATTTAAACAATGTTCAATTTGCACTTGTTTTTGTATAACTAATTATATATAAAACTGAATTGTTTTTCCCCAAAATTTCATTATAATTAATCTGTATTTTATTTTGTTCATTGTAATATTAAAATATTAATAACTATAATAAAATAAAATAGAAACATCCCATAATCATTCTTAGAATAAAATATATAATGCCCACAAGAAAAGATATTTTACAATGTTGTGAGTAAAATTCTACAACAGCCTCAGGATGAAAGGAAAAAAATCATCTTTTGTGAAGTAAAATCTGTTGTTTAATGTGGTATACCAATATTTATTTGTTTCAGCACCTGATAATGTGGTATTATATTTTTTCCTTGAAATATGGTATCTATCCAACATAAGTAAAAACAGCCAACACTGAATATTAATGTTTCTTTTTAAAGCCAAACCAGACAAAATGTGCATGTTCAGTGTGTGTGTGTGTGTGTGTGTTATATGAAAAGGGAATAATTTGATGTTGCAACAAAAATGTCCAAGTTCCCCAGGCCAAAGATAAACAGTACAGTGATAAGAGTTCTGTATCATTCAATGTCATATTTGCCTTGGCTGCAGCATCTCATTAAAAGTCATATAAATTATTGTCCAGTTTTACTTCAATGGTTGGAAATAAATTACTTGCACATCTCTTGTGGATTAAGTTATCTCTATGCATACACATAAATCATGGCAAAAGAAACCAAATTACTCCCTAAGTGCTCATAGACCCATATTCTTCATTCATAATAACACGCATTTCATCTATAGACATTTAATAGTGTAGTGCAGTTAATATGTTTCAAAGATGACCCTCTAACACTCAGAATTATTAACTACAACAAATCTGAACAGCAATTCAAGGCTGCCAGTTTCTTGGCAGTATAGTAGATCATTTCAATACAAGATATACCTGATAAGTTTCAGCTGCTCTCTACTTTTAAAGGCTATTTCCGCTGCCCATTCTGCCAGAATGTTAGGATAACTTTAGTTATTCTGGCACTATATATATCTGGCTTTTTGTTTAAACCTGTCTTGGTTCATCTTTAGCTACTTAAAACTTCTCTTCTAGTAAAGTTTCAACTATTTAAAGTTTCAACTTTACAACCCACAGAGTTAGTTTAAAAGGTATTATAGAAAAGATTTTTATTTGAAAACTACCTCAAGCCATGATGTTACAATTGTGTTTCTGGCAGAACTACCATAATTAAATTTAACATGGTAGGAGGAGAATTAAAAAAGAAACACTTTTGAATATGATGCATCCACTTTAAGTTACATAGAGGTAGGGAAATTAAATGTCTTTACACATATCTTTATTTTTCAAAATACCAAAAATCAAAAGATGGAAGAAAGCTATGGAAGCCATATTTAGTGTTTATAGAATTGCTTAAATAACAATAAAATTGAGATAGTAAAATAGTAACAAAATTAAAATTTATTTAATAGGTTCTAAGCTTCTATAACTAGCAGAGGGTTTGTTGAAGAGAAGTCTTATATTGTAACCATAACACATCCTACCTTAAAGTAATTAGATGGTTTTGAAAATCATATGCAATTGGAAGAATTAATTATATGATGAGCAAAAGGATTGATATGTTAGCGTAAACGATTCATGTACTCCATAGATCTCACATATTGGCAAAATTTACTAATTCCTATTAGTATATGTTGTTAAATGTTTTATGTTATTGTAAATGCTCTAAAATTTTGGAATGTTATGGGCAACATACTACTTATCCACTCTTTTAAAACATGCTTTAACTATAAAAATTATATTATGCAAATTTACAAAATATGACAACTAACAGTTACACTGATCATATATGAGGTCATTTAATGTAGTTCATATAGATACACATATATCTTAACATTAATTTTGTCTCTATATTATACCTTCTAATGCACATATCCTATTTCACAGGTTCAGAAAAGTATATTTTCATGCTTTAGTAATTCTGAAAATTATCAAGATTTAAATTAATATTAAATGTGCTTGCCAGCCACTACCAAAAAAGAATAAGTTGTGAGGAAGATGTAATACTTTTGGGCTGGTAAGAGCAATCTGCCCTCAAATGTAAGTAATAATTGGATGTGTTGTATAAAGAGACTTTAAAATGATAATGATAAAAAAGTAATAATAATGGTAAAGACTAGAAGTGAGTCTTTTTATCACCCTGTACTAGTAATTCTAAACAATGTCAGTGATTAAAAATTCCTCTATGATGAAACAGACTACTCTTGCCAAAAAAAGTAAAAATATCTCCCAAAAGTTCTTGTGTGGTATTCACATAATTTTTTATTTATTTGAGTGTAGTTGACATACATTATCACAATAGTTTCAGGTGTACAACATAGTGATTTGACAAATTTATACATTATGCTATGCACACCACAAATGTAGCTACCACCTGTCACACTACAACACATTACAGTATCCATGACCTTATTCCCAATACTGTGCCTTTTGTTCCTGTGACTTACTCATTCCAAAACTGGAAGCCTGTGTGTCCCACTCCTCTTCATCCATTTTGCCCACCCCTCACCTCCTCAAATGAACTTTAAAATAACATTTATCATAAATCAAATTAAATATGAGTGTGACATTGACAAAACTGGAAGTGCATATGAAATGCCAGTATCCAAAAATGATACAAACAACCATAAAGGTTGTGAAGAGATCAATTTTCTAAGGCCCCATTTCCAAATACCATCACACTGAGGAAGGATTAAGTTTTGAAAATAAATTTTGAAAGGACACAAACATTTAGACCATAGCATTCTTTGTGTGAAGAAACAGTATTATTAATTGGAGTGCCTGGGGGTGGCTTAGTTGGCTAAGCATCTGACTTTGGCTCAGGTCATGATCTCACAGTCTGCGAGTTTGAGCCCCGCATCGGGCTGTCTGCTGTCAGAGCAGAGCCTGCTTTGGATCCTCTGTCCCCACTGCCCCCCCCTTCTGCCCCTCCCCAGCTTGTACTCTCTCTCTCAAAAATAAATAAACATTTAAAAATATACCTTAAAAAAAGACACTGTATTATTAATCCAAAAATAAAATCATTCAGATCTTTTAGACATCATATGTTTTGAATGTTTATAAATCTATTATTTTTATAATTTATAAACTTGTTTCTCTGTACTCAGTAATCTTAACAAAGTATAGACCAGCTCAAACATATTTTGGCCTCCCTTCATATTCATCTTATGGGGAAACTCTAACAGTATTTGAAAACTGAATACATCCTGCAAATATAAAATTCATATTTTTTAAAAATCTGAGATTAGCATACTTTGTATTTTTTATGTTAACTCATTTTATATTCTAAAGTTTTCCCCTCAGAAAATTGGAATTATTCACATAATTTCTTTTTAAATCAATGATATCCTTGCTAGGTTAGAAGGTTCCATGAAAAATAGCTGTCATTATGGGGTCTATAAAATATACATCTCACAGATGCTCACATATTCTTTCCAAAGATGAGAGAAAATGTATCTACTAATAGGCAGGCATGCTGATTTTTCTTTGGTTCTTAAGAGTAATTAGGATGTCTTCTCAGAATACAAAAATGTAAGGAAATGGTGCCACTAACACAAATAACTAATATAACTCTTGCCAACGGGGGCAGTTAGAATTAGGCAAAGGTGGGGGAGCTGAGGCTTTATAGACAGACAAAGGGTTATGTCATTCATGACATTATAGAATGTGTTGGAATTTGGGTTTTAATGAAAGAGCAAAGAGAACTAATTAACTTAGTTAAAACTAGAAAGTGGCATGATCATAGCTCTGTAAAAGCACTATGCTCCATGTAAAATTAAATGGACTGGTGAATTAAAAGACATGGGTACATCTGTTAGGATGTTAGCATTTTGAAATGCTCCAAGCGGAGGATGAAGATAGAATAAAGTGGGATGGTATTGGTAAAGATTCTCAATTTCTGAAATGTACACATCAAGGTAAAATTCCTTTTTAATTTGTGTTTTAAATGCACAAATATTACTGACCAATAGCTTTCAATTTGGCAACAAGAGAATATTAGAATATATTCTTTAGATGTGCATTATAGATCATAACATGGAGGATTGCTCTCCATGATTATTTTGAGTTTTTGAAGAGGATCAAAAATATTTTTTTAAGTTTCATGGTATTATAGTATTTTATTGTTCATTTTCTCATATATAATATAGAAAAATAAATCTCAATGTTAGAAAGCCCTCAAGCCTATAGCACAGTTGTATAGATTAAAGAAGCAGGTCAAATTTGTGATAATAAACTTTTCCTCACAAGAAAAATACTCTTACCTTTTTTTCTAGCTTTATTAAAGTATAAATGAAAAATAAAATTGTACACATTTAAAGTGTACAACCTGATGATTAAATATAAATACACATTGTGAAATGATCATTGCAATTAAATTAATCAATATACCCATCAGAACAAAGAAGGTTGCAATGATATTTATATTCAGAATTTATAATAGTACTCTCAAAAAATATAGCAAAGGAAATTAACAAATAATTTCTCACTGCAAAAAGGTCTTACTGACGAAAGCAGTCATATCTGCCAGTGATAAGTATAGAGTACATAATAATTCATACATGTGTGTTGTCAGGGAATATGTCCATTATTTTGAACATTCGAATGATGTTAGTTTTATTTCAAATATGACATTAATTACAAATTTCCAGTGTCTGGTAAAGTATTTCAGTTGCTACTTTTTTTTGAAATGTCCAAAATGGCTTTTCACGCAAAAACCAATGCTAAAATTACCATTAAAAAAATGTTCCTTCTCCTTCACCTTGTCATGCTGAGAGCATAGAGAAGGTAGAAACAGATCAAAGACCAAATGACTGTGTTCACAGATTGATTTTTCAAATCTGTAAGGTATAGCACCTTGCTTCAACATACAAATTTCTTTTTTCTACATACCAAAAATTTGGTTTATTTTTCTTTATCATAAAACACAAAAGAACATATATTCTTAATATGTTCAACCCCTCCAGCCTGTTCTAAAAAGTTCTCCCCACATAGAATCAGCAGCAACATTCTCTACTTTTATTTCTATTATTCCAATTTTTAGGATGATTGCTTAACTTTATTCTATTTTATTCACCTTCAGGGAAAATATCAGAATGAATTTGACAAAATGGAGGATTTTTGATGCTTAAAAGAGCATTTAGTAAAATTTTGGAAGTTGAACAATTTCATATCATTGTCTATCATCAGATTTAAGAAAATTAAAAAGCACCGTTAGCATAGCCATAGGCCTACGGCACATTTCATAATATTATTAATAATAATCAGGCATATTCATAAAGCATAGTTTATCTAGAATAAGTTTCAGAGTATATCTACAGGCTTTCTTTTGTTTGTATAATATGATTTGCATTCCTTTGCTCTGTTGGGCATGTTCTTTTTCATAAAACAGAGAAGCCTGTACTGCAGAATCTCATAGCAGAAGACTCTTAATTATATAAGAGATCTCTATTCAGAGGCCTGAATGGAAAATATTCTCTTTAATACTCAAGTATTATTTTTCCACAGTTATTTAAATTTTTTTAAAGGTTTATTCATTTTTTAAAATATTTATTTATTTTTGAGAAACAGAGCATGAATGAGGGAGAGACAGAGATAGACAGGGAGACACAGAATCTGAAGCAGGGTCCAGGCTCCAAGCTGTCAGCACAGAGCCCGACATGGGGCAGGAACCCACGAACCGGGATATCATGACCTCAGGGGAAGTCGGATGTTTAACCGACTGAGCCACTCAGGCGCCCCAAGTTTATTTATTTTTGAAGAGAGAGAAAGTGAGAGACAGAGAGAGAGGAAGAGTGAGAGACAAAGAGAAAGAGACAGAGAGAGAGAGAGAGAAAGAAAGAGAGCGAGCATGAGAGGGGGAGGGGTGGAGAGAAAGGAAGACACAGAATCTGAAGCAGGCTCCAGGCTCTAAACTGTCAGCACAGAGCTGGATGTGTGGCTCAAACCCACGAACAAACGGTGATATCATGACGTGATCTGAAGTTGGACGCTCAACCTACTGAGACACCCATGGTGAGGGCCCCCCATGGTGAGGTGCCCCCCTTGGTTATTTTGTAATCTGGCATTATGAACCATCTCCATAGTACAGCAACTGGATTTAAAGACTGTCATTTTGCAGTAAAATGTGACTTCACAGGGTTATGTTGTTTAAATTATTGTGATAAATGGAAAACAATTACACTATTAAAAGCTAGCAAATAGTAAATAGATTTACGATAAACACTTCTTAAATTAACAGATATTACATATCAATCCATTTATTATGGAATTGTTTATCTGATATTTAATCAAAAGTTTATGCGTCTGATGTCCAACAATATAACAAAGTTTTATAAAATAATTTGAAGTCTCCCAATTAAGTATATACTCTAATTTTTTTAATGCAAATTTGCAAAGACAGTCAAAGTGATACCCCTCCACTGATCTAGGTTGATATCAGAAGAGATTATAGAAGCCATGAGTCGAGGGGTGCCTGGGGACTCAGTTGGTGAAACCTCTGACTTCGCCTCAGGTCATCATCTCTTGGTCTGTGGGTTCAAGACCCACATTGGGCTCTGTGCTAACAGCTCGGAGCCTGGAGCCTGGTTGGTATTCTGTGTCTCCCTCTGTCTCTGCCCCTCCCCTGTTTATGCTCTGTCTCTGTCTCTCTCTCAAAAATAAACATTAAAAAAAGAAAAAAAAAAGAAGACATGAGTCCTTTTTTAGGAGAAATCAGTGAACAAATGGAGTTTTGTATCGTTTGTATCATTTTCAGTTTGGCTACATTGCAGTACAAAAACTAGGAAGAAAATATTGGAATTAAAAAAAAACACTAAAGAAAACTTTGCTGCCTGTAACAAATGCTCTAAGGAATTATATGAAACAAGAAAAATATGTTTTACAAATATCAAATATCAGAATTGGCTTTTACTCCTAATATTAAGTGTATTAGCAATAAAATCCCTTTTATATAAAGTATGTTCATTGTTGACAACAAAAATAAGAGACAATCTCATATCTAGACTAGTTTTTATTGTATTCTCTATAAATTTTGACTATTGACAGGATGCAATTTATTTGAGCATTTTTTTGGTGATTAAAATATTTCCGATTATCTATAATGATTTAGTGTGATAGCAAAGTGTGTATACATATTTCCTTTTTTTAAACAGAAAATCAATTGGAGTCATTTGTATCAGTTAAAATGCATAAATACTTTACATGCATGTTTATATATCTGTCCTTATTCACACATTTACGTATCTTCATTTCCGTCCATTAGCTTAATGAGCAAATGAAGATAACTGTATGAACAAGCAAAAACAAGGCATTTGCTGTTTATAACACACACAGCACACTCTTTCTATATATAAAGTTGCATATGTATGTATCTATCTCTATAAACATGTATATATAGATATACACATATAGTTGTTTATATATGTGTATATTATTATTATTATCATTATTATTACTATAGGGGAAATGTATAATAAATGATAAGAAAGTAAAATAATGTTTCATTGCTATTTCTGTTATTTTCTATATCTTCTTCAGCAAGATATTTCATCTATCTGTGCCTCAGTTTCCTCACCTAAAAAGATGTTGAAAGTAATAATGACATACTTCATTATTTGTCCTGTTATGTAATTAAGTAAATCTTCATAAGTACTTAATGAATTGTTTGTCAATGGAAATCTTACAGTACATATTTATTATTAGTAGTAGTATTGTCTTTTTTGTTATATATCAACCACAATCACTAATATTAACATTTGATTTACATACATACATTATATATTCTTTAATTAAGTTGTATTTATTGAGACATACAGATGACCAACAAATACATGAAAAGATGTTAACATCACTTGTTATCAGGGAAATACAAACCAAAACCACAATGAGATATCATCTCATACCAGTCAGAATGGATAAAACTAACAAAACAAGTAACAACAGGTGTTGGCAGGGATGCAGAGAAAGGGCAACCTTCTTACACTGTTGGTGGGAATGCAAACTGATGCAGCCACTTTGAAGAACGGTATGGAGGTTCCTCAAAAGTTAAAAATAGAAATACCTACAATCCAACTATTGCACTACTAGGTATTTACCCAAAGGATACAACAATACTAATTGGGAGGGATACGTGCACTCTAATGTTTATAACAGCATTATCTACCATAGTCAAATTATGGAAGAGCTCAAATATCTATGGACTGATGAATGGATAAAGAAGGTAAAGAATGTATATGTATATATATACACCACATATATATATGATGTGGATGGAGCTAGAGAGTATTATGCTAAGAAAAATAATCCAGAGAAAGATAAATACCATATGATTTCACTCATAGGTGGAATTTAAGAAAAAAAAAATAATTATAGGGGAAAAAAGAAAGAGGCAAACCAGGAACCAGACTCTTAATTATAGAGAACAAACTGATGGTTACCAGAGGGGCGGATGGCGGGGAGATGGAGGAAATAGGTGATATGGATTAAGGACTGCACTCGTGATGAGCACCAGGTGTTGTATGTATGTGTTGAATCACTAAATTGTACATTTGAAACTAATATTACACTGTATCTTAACTAACTGCAATTTAAATAAAAACTAAACAAAAGAATATTTTTTGCCTGTCACTATATGAAACAATAAAACTATGTATTTCTACTCAGTTTTCATTTAAAAAAATGAATAATTTAATATGTAGGTAGTGTTAGGAACTTTAAATATGCTAGTATCAAATAATTACCAAAGTCAGATATCTTTTAGCAATGTCTTTGAAACCCATACATTTTTCAAAAATATATAGGAATGTCTCCAATTGCATTTAATAGCATCTTTACAAAATGTCCTTTCTGAAATAGCACGTTTACAAAATGTCCTAATAATCAACTGTTCATATTAGTGTTCTATTAATGCAGCTTTTATTGTTTAATATTTTATTATATGTATGAAATATTTTGCTTACATTTTCGGAACTTCATTTATCTTTGTTTTATTTCTGTCTTTGTCTCTGTTTTATTTCTAGTCCTTTTTTTTAAAACCAATATGACTAGCATAAATACCTGAATGCTTTATAACGTATTTGACTGCTGTTCAGATTAGTATTTTAAATAAATGATATTTACTTGTCACTTACTATGGTAATAGATGACATATCCAGGGGAAAAAATAAAACTAAGAACTAGACTTACCACACATTTAGTTGAAGTGTTGAGATCCTTACGCTTTTCCTCCATTACTTCAGTATATAAACTACAGTAACTCCTCACATAGTGTGATGTGGCAGTAGAATTATAGAACTTTTCAAGTCGTAGACTCAATTTGAAATATCAGAACCGGTGTCCCTGTGGGCCTAATTTTCTTTTCTACATCCCCTTTTCCTGCCTGCACACCTCCCCTAGACTATGACATTTACAAGACACTTGTGAAAAGTAGCCCAAGAATACCACAAACATAACATACATAAGGAGCTGCATATAAATAGTCTGTGTTTGTTTGTGTCATGAAGTTCGACAAGTGTGGTCACATCAGTGTGAATCTACCTAAGCCACTAGTTTATCTTCCTGCATTGCAGAAGGACTAGCATTTTAAAGGCTATTGTTTTCTTTAATTTAGATGAGCACTAATTGTTGGAGATAAAGTCAAAAGATCGGCACTTGAAAATTATGAGTGAGTAAAGTTCACATTCTTCTGTATTTCCACTTTGATCTCTTTTCACATGTTCATTTTGTGAGCAAATTGGTGAGAACTATTAATACGAATGCTATTGCAGGGCTCATAATTTGGCATGACTATTGATTACATTCATGAATGCTGGCTACAGGACTAACATATATGCTGTTGTTCACCATGGGGAACTTTGATAGGGAGCAAAGCAGTGGCTGTGACTCTGAAAAGAACAATATTCTCCTTCTCTAATGAATTAGTGAGCTATATCTGTCATAACAAAGTACCAAATACTGGGTGACTTAAAAACAGAAATTTATTTTCTCACAACTCTAGAGGCTAGAAGTCCAAGTACAAGGGGTTGGCAAATTTGGTTTCTTCTGAAGCCTCTCTGGTTGGCTCATTTTCTCCCTGTTTTCACATGATCTTCCCTCTGTATGTGCCTATGATGTTTATAGGACACAGTCATATTGGATTAGGATTTACCCTAATGACCTCATTTTAAAAAAATTACCTGTTTAAAGATCCTATCTCCAAATATTGTCACATTCTGAGATAATGGGGCTTAGAATGTCAATATATGAATTTTGGTGATAGGGAGGCACAATTTAGCCCATAAGACCCAACAGTGGCTTATCATCCTGTATATGTGGCCGTTATTAAATTATCCACTGAACTAAGATGTTTCCGCTTAGAGTAAAAAAATAAATGAATAAAAGATTGCTTCACAGTGAGCAATTTGTGAGAATAGGGAAAATGAGAATGAGTTCAGAAAGTCAGGAAGGGAGACTTTTTGTTGAATTCCAGGAAAGAAGGCAGACAGTAAAAGTCCATTGGTGCTCCATCTATTTACACAGAATATATAAAAATTTGCACTACTGCTAAAAGATTCAGAGAAAATATAGATTAGATTGTCTAGGAAATTATACCTGATGTTCAGTTATTATGATGGAGTAAATATGATAATAATTGACCAGGCTAAAATCATATCTCATAAGTTATAGTTCAAGCTCTTTGAAAGGTTGAACAAGGATATCTCTCAGGGTAGGTGTGGAATTCAGCATTCAGAGGCTCTTTACAGAGGTCAAAAGTACCACAGGGAACAGTGGCCCTCACAGTCATGTCAAATGAAAAACACAAGGCTAACCAGTTTATGTAATTGTTAAGTTTATAAACTTTCTCCTGTTAAATCAAGAATAAGCCATCCTGGGCGCCTAGCTAACTCAGCAGGTTAGCGCCCGACGCTTGATTTCGGTTCAGGTCATGATTCTCGCAGTTTGTGGGATGGAGCCCCGTGTCCAGCTCCGTGGTGACAGCACAGAGCCTGCTTGGGATCCTCTCTCTCACGCTCTGCCCCCGCCCCTTGCTTGTGCTCTCTCTCTCTCTCAGAATAAATAAATAAACTTGGGGAAAAAAAAGAATAAGCTATTCTGGCATACTTTTCTTTAAATCTCCTGTTGGAGAAGTAAAAGAAATATGAACATCTATAAGGAAATCTAAATATAGATAAAGCAATTTTTTGAACAGCAATACACACAGGATAATTCACAGAAACAATGAATACTTTTTGATCCACTTATCTATAATCATTTGGAAATAACTAAGGGATAAAAGTAATTTGGTAGAATGTGAGTGTTTGTAATAAGAATGGTAATAACTATTAATGTCAGTGTAATCATAATTATATATATGTACATATATACACATACACTCACATATATTATATTTCAGTGAGTGTCTAGCTATGTTATACTGTTACACACTATCAATATTCTCTTCTAGTGTTTTGCTAGGTGGTAGGAAAAAAGTAGGACTCCAGTATTAGATTGTCCTGGTTGAGCCTCCAGACTTTACACTATCCCTTAGGAACTGTGAGACTTTGGACATGTTTCTCAACCTCTCTCTGTGTTATGTGTAAATGGAAAATATAAAAATGTATATTACCTATTTCTCAATGTTTTAGGAAGAATGGCTCAGTGTTCTCAACACATACTGCCCAGCAATGCAGGCTCCTTTATTTCTAAGTTTAGCAATTTCCTCCAGAAATGTTTTTCTGGCCAGAAATTCCCACTTCCTGCCCCATCTGTGCTGATAACCATTGCATTTATTTTATAAGGCACTTAACAGATTGAATTGAATTCGGTATTAACATGTTCATTGTTCCTGTTCCCACAAACTGAAAGGTTGAGGATGGTGGTAAGCATTGTGCCTGTATGGATTGGCTTTGTATATCCAGTGATCTGCACTCTGCCTACCACATGGCAGGTGTTCCATAAACATATGTTGAATAAAGTCATGAGTGTTTAAGGTGTCTTATTATGTAATAACCTGGTAGCCTAAAGGAAACAATGTATTTTGCAGTGTCTTATGGTATACGTGCATAATGTATCCAAGGAGCAGGTTTCATTACTGTCTTTCCCTCAAGCTGGAGATATTCTTAATAAGCTATTTTATTACTCCACTGAAGAGAAAACTTCATGATCAAAGAGAGCAAATATCATTACAGAATCTGGTTCACTGACTATGACTCAAAGATAATTAAATATTTGAAAGATCTTACTGATTTAATATACTGCACAGAAATACAACAGTAATTGTTTCCTAGAATTGTAACTGTCATTTATATTTCTACCTCAATGGCCTGGTTTATTTTTCAAAAACTAGAGGAAACAAAAACCTAATGGATGGGGATTATTTAAAATAGAATTATCAAATGTTGCTAATCTTACTAATTATTTCAAATAATAACAAAATGACATTTTTTCATTTAACTAGAGTTTAACTAGAACCATGAATCAAGAGCTTGGGGTCTGTTCCCTTGTGTGTCTGGCTAATAGTTGTTTGCCATGAAACAACCACTCTGGCCAACTGTTCTAAGCTATGAGTCATAGCAGTAGATCAGTGGTTTTTCAGGATTTTAACAGTGGAAAACATTAAGATAATTATAGAGAAATTTGATTTATAAAAAAATACGAGCTGGATTGTTCATGTTAAATGGTGGTAGGGCCTAGAGTTTATCAAGTACCCATGTCTTCCAAAATGACACCAATGGCACCCCCAGGAAGCTTAAAATGTCTTCAAGGCGTGCAGTTTGCAAACTAGTGTGATAGTTCATATTTGATATGCTTTTTATCATAGAATTGTATTATTTTATCTGCTCTTTATATTTTAGATATGTTTAATACCTTATAATAATTTAGACTAGATATGCCAAAAAAGCCCTAAATGTTTACATTTTCTAAAAAAGACACTATGTTGTAAAACTTGCATCATTATGAAAATATCTCATGGATAACTTTGTGCTTAACATATCAATGTTTTTACATTTATATAGTTTTTGAGTAAATAATATGAGCCTCAATATAATTTAAATAGAATATTTTATAATTTAATATAAAATTGATAGACATTTTTGATCCTTATATAACAGGATGTTATAAAATATATACATATTTTTTTTTCTTTTTAAGTGGTTAATATAGTGTATTACATTGATTTTCCAATATTAAGGCAACCTTTCATTACTGGGATAAAATCTAATTGTCATAAAAAATCACTCTGTTTTATTTATTGCTGGATTCTATTTGCTGTTTTTGCTTGTTTGTTTGTTTTTTGGTAAATGTTACATCAACATCAAGAGATTCTCTGGTTTTCTATTTTTATAAATAGTTTCTTTGCTTTTGTTATAAGTGTAATCTGAATTCATAGAAAAATATGCAAAATAGTCACTTTTCCCCCAATACTTTGATGGAGTTTTTGCAGAATTGTTTGTTTGAAAGAAAAATTGTATTTTTAATAATTAGAAAGCTGCTTCATTTATCTGTTTAATATTGACCATGGTTTTGTACTTTGTATCTTTTTTCTTTTATTTAAATTATAAAAAGTATTACCATAAATGTGATGTGTCTTGGGGCACCTGGGTGGCTCAGTTGTTTAAGCGTCTGATTTCGGCTCAGGTCATGATCTCACAGTTCGTGGGTTCGAGCCCCACATCGGGTTCTGTGCTCACAGCTCAGAGCCTAGAGCCTGCTTCGGATTCTGTGTCTCCCTCTCTCTCTGTTCCTCCCCCACTCATGCTCTGTCTCTCTGTCTCCTTCCAAAATATATAACATTTAAAAAAATTTTTTAATGTGATGTGTCTTCTCAAGGAACATTTTTTGGTTACATCAATTTTTCTCTATTGTTTTGCATTTTCTATTTCACTGATTTCTGTTAAGATCTATATTGTCTTTCTACTATTTCTACTTTCTATTTTCTACTTTTCTACTATTAGAATTCCTCATTAAAATGAGAATACTTTAATCTCCCTTCTGTTCATTAGCCTTCTTTATTTATTTATTTTTAATTTTGTTGTTGTTGTTGTTGTTTATTACTTGGAAGTTGATGTCGTTGACTTGTGACCTTCAATTCTCATATAGGAATCTAGAGATATAAATTTTCCTTTAAATATTGCTTTAGCTATATTCCCATGTAGCTTTTAATGTTGTGTTTTCATTTTTATTCAGTTAAAATACTTTAATTTTTTTTATTTCTTTTTTGATTAATGGGTTATTTGTGTGTATTATTTATTTTCCATATACTTAGGAATTTTCCAGGGTTTTTTTTCATTATTCTCATCTCTTTTAATTCTGTTGTGAGTATTTTGAAATCTGTTAAGACATATTGTACAGCCCACATATGGTCTATGATAGTAAATATTACACATGAGCTTGAAAGTATTCTGCTATTGCTGTAACTTGAGTATTAAAGTCACCTGCAATTACCGATTGCTTATGTTTATTGATTTATATATTTGGGTGTTTCCAAATTGGGTGCAGGAACATTTATAATTGTTAGCTCTTCTTGATGGATAGACCCATAGTTATGATAAAAAGCCCTTCATCATCTCTTGTTACAGTATTTAGTTTAAATCTAGTTTGTCTAAATATGGCTCCAGCTTTGTTTTGACTTCCAGTAGCATGACAGATTGTTCTCCATCCCCTCACTTTCAATCTGAAGGTGTCCTCAGGTCTAAAATGAGTCTCTTGTAGATAGCAAATAGATGGGTCTTGTTTTTTTATCCATTCTGATACACTTTGTCTTTTGATTGGAGCCTTTAGTCCATTTACATTCAGCATTATTTTTGAAAGATGTGGATTTAGTGTCATTGTGTTATCTGTAGGTTTCATGCTTATGGTGATGTCTCTGGTCCTTTGTAGTCTTTACAACATTCCAGTCACAGAGTCCCTCTTAGGATCTTTTGTAGAGCTGATTTAGTGGTAATGAACTCCTTCAGTTTTTGTTTGTCTGGGAAAACCTTTATCTCTCCTCTATCCTAAATGACATCCTTGCTGGATAAAGGATTCTTGGCTGCATATTTTTCCTATCTAGCACATTGAATATTTCCTGCCACTCCCTTTTGGCCTGCCAAGTTTCAGTGGATACGTCTGCTACTACCCTTATGTGTCTACCCTTGTGGGTTAAGGCCCATTTTTCCCTAGCTGCTCTGTTTATCTTTGTATTTTGCCAATTTCACTATCACATGTCATGGAGAAGATTGATTTCTGTATCCAAAGTCTGTAAAGAACTTACCAAACTCATCACCCCAAAAACAAATAATCCAGTGAAGAAATGGGCAGAAGACATGAATAGACACTTTTCCAAAGAAGACATCCAGATTGCCAACATACACATGAAAAGATACTCAGCATCACTCATCATTAGGGAAATACAAATCAAAACCACACTGAGATACCACCTCACACTAGTCAGAGTGGCTAAAATTAACAACTCAAGAAACAACAGATGCTGGTGAGGATGTGGAGAAACGGGAACCCCCTTGCACTGTTGGTGGGAATGCAAACTGGTGCAGCCACTCTGGGAAACAGTGTGAAGGTTCCTCAAAAAATTAAAAATAGAAATACCCTATGACCCAGCAATAACAGTAGTAGGAATTTATCCAAAGGATACAGGAGTGCTGATTCATAAGGCCACATGTACTCCAATGTTTATAGCAGTGTTTTCAACAATAGCCAAATTATGGAAAGAGCCTAAATGCCCATCAACTGATAAGTGGATAAAAAAGATGTGGGTTACATATACAATAGAATACTACTTGGCAATGAGAATGAAATCCTGCCATTTGCAGCAATGTGGATGGAACTGGAGGGTATTATGCTAAGTGAAATAAGTCAGAGAAAGACAGATATCATGTTTTCACTCATATGTGGAAGTTGAGAAACTTAACTGAAGACCAGGGGTGAAGAGAAAGGGAAAAAAAAACAGTTACAAACAGAGAGGGAGGGAGGCAAACCATGAGACTCTTAAATATAACAAACTGAGGGTTGATAGGGGAACAGAGGAGAGGGGAAAATGGGTGATGGGCATTGAGGAGGGCACTTGTTGGGATGAGCCCTGAATGTTGTACGTAAGAGATGAATCATGAAAATCTACCTCCGAAGCCAAGAGCACACTGTATACACTGTATGTTAGCCAACTTGACAATAAGTTATATTTTAAAAAATAAAAAATAAATATCTAAATATACAATGAGTGAAAAAAACAAAGTATTCTGCTATTATTGTATGAACATGGAATCTTATATAAATATCAATGAGGTCAATTTGTTTGATAGTATTCTTCATATCTTTTATATCTTTACTAATTTTCTGATGACTTATCCTAACAATTAGAGTGAAACAGTGGTGCTGAAACCCAGAAAAGTATTCATGGATGTCTTACATCCTTTCAATACTATCTTTTTTTTCTTACAAATAATCCTTGCTTTACACACTCTCTAAAGGCACAAACTTAGGCTAAAAGTTTATTACATACATGTGATCCTCGCTACTTAACAGTTTTATCGCAAAATTCTGTCATCTGGAAATTACCATCTTTCCTAGTGACCACAACTTAATTTTCTATATTTCTCAAATTTCCTTTTTTCTTTTATCTTGTTTTTAAGAAAACAAATTTGGAAGATTTCTTTATATTTTATGAGGCAAGAAAAGCTTCAAGAATTGTGTTATATCCAAAATCCAGATTTCTTCTTCTGGTCAAGGTGATCCTTAAGAGTGTTTGTCTTTCATAATGATAGAAAAGAACACACTGATTGATTTAACCTCATTCAGTCATTCTTTCTGGTGGTTTAATTTTAATTATCTTCCAGGAATAACAAGAAAATTATGTTTTCAGGGGTGCCTGGGTGGCTGTCAGTTAAAGGTCAACTCTTGATTTCTGCTCAGGTCATGATCTCACGATTGTGAGATTCAAGCCCACTTTGGGCTCCACACTGGACCTGGAGCCTGCTTAAGATTCTCCTTCTCTCCCTCTGCTCCTCCCCCACCTGTGTGTGTGTTATCACACACACACACTCTCAAAAAATACAAATAAGAAAAGAAACTTATGTTTTTATATAAAAGCATTTTTCTATAATACAAAAGTAGTGCTGTATTTTTAATTTATATTATTTTATTCTACAATGGTTATTTTAAGAATTGGTTCTAACATAGTTTGATTCAATTTCAGTTAGGAAGGAAGTCATATTTAGAAACCCCAAGCATGTTATGTGAGAAAACTCCACATAGTGCAGAGGACTTTGATCAGTTAAATCATTTTAATTGGCACATTGTAGTAGTAGGAGCTATACAAAAGCACCTGTTCTCTCAGTTTTAAATATCCACAAAGTGAAATTGATTCAAAAATCAATTATAAATGTACTTTCTATTCAATAACATCTTTCTTTATTAAAATTAAAATAGCTTTTCTTTTTTTCTTCAGATTTATCATTTTCTCTAATTATGCTGGACAAAGAATCTCTGTGCTAGGCTAGAATACAACTTAAATTGCATATTTGAAAAATACCTTTGTTAGAGAACAGATATATGTGTCCATTTTCTGTGGAAACAGAATTATGTTTTTTGACACCACATAACTTTGAAATTTTAATTAATTTAAATGTAAGTTCATCATAACTAGAAAATGGGGGAAAGTTTTATTTCACAGTTCTTTTTTTTTTTCTGTGATCTAAAGAACCAACAATAGAAAGTTGTTTTAATTCATTATACTTAGTATTTTATAGAGTCCTACTAGAGCACTTTATATTAGCTCAGAGTGCCAAGCTTTGTATCTTCTTGAGGTACATATGATATTAATGTTGGAGTCAGGGATATTTTTTATTATCATTGATTTTGAGATGGAATGAACCTGGTTGAATCTTTATTTCAGTGTTTCTAAGTCAGGTGTTCTTGAACATTACTGTACATGTGGTTCAACAATTGTGTTTGGCACAGATACAGATTATCTGAAATATTACAGATTTCTAAAATATTACCATCAAAAACTCATATTCAGTAAGATTGGGTGGATCTATGGAATATATATAATATATTTTAAATAAAATTGCAGAAGAGTTTTATAAAGGTGATCTTTAGATAATTTGTTACCATTTCTAGTTAATCCTTATCCCTTTAGAATCACAACGTGCAAGCTTCTGCCTTGCAGCAAAATATTCTACATTAGATATTGTGTTAAATTTTCTTGACATGGTATAGAACATGCAGTGTAGATGTTTTTCCCTGGTGGAATGTTGGACAGAAAGAAATTTCTGGACAGTAAAACAAGTACTAACCAACATCATTACAAAAGGAGGGATCTGAGGAGCTCCCCTGATAACCTGATCACAATTATATATTTAATGTCACAATCTACTATTCAGCTTTTTCTGTGCAACTGAAAATACCTCAGAATTAATTTTATGACCAATTTTGCTCAATAAGTAAATCATAATATATTTAAATATAAGTTCATTGAATCATCTTAAATATGAGGTGATTTTTTTTCTCTAAAATCCAAACTTGCCCTAACAAATGAGTTTTAAAGTCACAAGATAAAATATCATGGCATGGCTATTCCATGCCCCATACTTGAACCTTTAAGGAGAAAATTTTTTGACATAGTTTTGCTTGCTTCAGGATCTCTCAGAATCAGGTATATGTTTTTGTCATGTGAAATTTGATTCTTTCTTCCCTGTTTCTTGGATATCGCTGTTCAAATTGGACAGAATGAACTTACCTGACATGAAGTACAGCTAGGCCTACCAAATCTTTGTGAAACAGGTATTACCCTTTTGAGAAGAAGTAATAATAAATCTCTCTGAGTAAAAAAGGGCTTCATCAATTGTTAAATATAGAAGATGGCTATCCTCTTCAGCAAGTGTAGGTATGTTCCAACCATGTTCAAAGGACATCTTAGTATAAAAACTACCATACATTAGAAGCTCAATAAATCAAGTCTGTTACAAGGATCAAGGACAATGCTGAGAAAATAAAGAAATGGGATGGGAAGCATAGCCAGTGAAAACACCCTACTACTACTGGACAAATTATTTTTATCTCCAAGTTTCTATAAATTAAAAAATTGTATAACTTTTTAAAAAAAAATAATGTTTATTCATTTTTGAAAAAGAGAGCCAGAGCACAAGAAGGGGAGGGGCAGAGAGAGAGAGAGAGACAGAATAAGAAGCAGGCTCTAGGCTCTGAGCTATCAACACAGCTTGATGCTTGTCCTATTTGAAGAACAGAAAAATAGAACACTGAATGAGAAGAGATTAGAAAACTGAGAAAAAATATCAGGTACATCAATATAAGAATAGCAGCATGCTCAGAATGCTGAAAATAAAATAGAAAATAGAGAAAATATAAAAGACAAGAAAAATAAAAATATTTGAATAAATAATGGCTAAATTCTTTTCAAATTTGATGAAAAACGTTAATTTACAGATCTAAGAAGCTTAAAAAATTTGAGTATAATAAATATAAAGTAATTCACATCTAGATAGAGCATAGCAAAACTTGAAAACTGAAACCAAAAATAAATCTTTAGTAAGTCAAGAGAAAACTGATATATCAATTACAGGGGCACAACACATGATTAATAGATTTTTTTCATTAAAAAAATGAAGAGGCATAGCATGACATATTCAAACTGTGAATGGATTAAATACCCTACCCACAAGGGAGAGGGGGAATCATACTAAATAAAAACAAAAACAGAGGCAAGAGCCAGCCTTTTGAGGTCTACAAGAGACACAATATAGACTCAAAGACATGAACAGATTGAAAGTTTTAAAATGGAAAAAGGTACAGTATGCAACAAGCAGTAGGAGAAATGAAATGGCTATAGTATGAGACAAAATAGGTTTCAAGAAAAAAGCTGTCAGAGATAAAGAATGACACTTTATAATAAAATGACAAATTCATCAGAAAGTTATAGCAATTACAAACTCCTTCTCAACTAACAACAGAATTACACAATACATGAAACAAACCCTGGCAAAATTGAAGGAAGATATGGGCACTCTAGCAGTAATAGTTGGACACTTCAATATTACATTCTCAATAATGGATGGAACAATTGGAAAATCAGGAATAGTATCGGAGTCTCCAACAGCACAATTAGCCAACTTGATCTAACTGATATCAGAAGAACACTGCTACATCAGCAGCTGAGTGAAGATTTTTCTGAAGGACACAGGGAATATTCTTGATAAATCATAATAAAAGGTCGTAAAACAAGTCTCAATAAGTTTTAAAAAATTGAACTAACTCCATATGTTGTCTGATCTTTATGGCATTAGAAATCAATGACTGAAGGGCTATATTTGTAAGTGTATTTACAAATATTTGTAAATTAAAAAAAAATTAATCAAGGGGCGCCTGGGTGGCTTACGTGGTTGGGTGACCAACTTGGGCTCAGGTCATGATCTCACAGTTTGTGAGTTCCAGCCCCACGTGGGGCTCTGTGCTGACAGCTCAGAGCCTGGAGCCTGCTTCGGATTCTGTGTCTCCCTCTCTCTCTGCCCCTCCCCCGTTCATGCTCTGTCTCTCTCTGTCCCAAAAATAAATTAAAAACGTTGAAAAAAAAATTTAAAAAAAATTTTTTTGGTAATGTTTTATTTATTTTTGAGACAGAGAGAGACAGAGCATGAAGGGGGGAGGGGCAGAGAGAGAGGGAGACACAGAATCGGAAACAGGCTCCAGGCTCCGAGCCATCAGCCCAGAGCCTGACGCGGGGCTCAAACTCACGGACCGCGAGATCGTGACCTGGCTGAAGTCGGACGCTTAACCGACTGCGCCACCCAGGCGCCCCTACAAAAATTTTTTTAAAGAAAATTAACCAAGAAGTCAAAAACGAAATCACAAGGGGAATTAGAAAGTAGTTTGATATGAATAAAATAAAAAGTATAACACATCGAAAATCATGAGATGTAGCTAAAGCAGTGTTTAGAGGGACATTTATAACTGCAAAGGTCTATACTAGAAAACAAATAAGAATCATTAACTCAAGTATCTAATTTTAGGAACTACCAGAAAGAACAATCTAACACAAAATAAGCACAATCAAGAAAATAATAAAAATTTGAGCAGAAATCAATGAAACAGACAACAGAAAATAGAGAAAACACAAAATACAAATCTGATCATTGGAAAGACTTTTTAAAAAATACTAAGAAGTTAGCTAGACTGACTATGTAGAAAAAGAAAGAATATAGAAATGATCAAAATGAGGAATATAGGTGGAGATATAATTAAATATCTTACAAAAAATAAAAAGAACTATAAAGGAACACTTTAATTTTTGTAAAAAAATTATACAACTTGTATGAAATTTACAAATTCCTACAGGAGACAAAAATACCAAAACTGGCAAAATATAGAAAATGCGAATAGACCTATGATAATAGTTTGCATTATTAAGACAAAAAAACAGAAACTTGGTACAAAGAAGAAAGCAGTTTTCACCGGAGAATTCTATCAAACATTTTTGTAAAAAAGGAAGAATACAAATCCTTCATATACTATTTCAATAAATAGAGGAGGAGAGAATGCATTTCAGCTTGTTCTATGAAGCAAATATTACCCTGATACCGGATAAAGAAATTTAGAAAATAAAGCCGAAGATCACTTTCCCTCATTAATATAGATGAAAAATACAAGAAAATATTATCAAGCCTTATCTAGCAATATATAAAAAGCATTACACACATTTTTAATAGATGTGACCATGTATATAAATGACCGAGTGATGTTATTCCAGGAATGAAGATACCTTTAATGTTCAAAGAAATCAAGTGATGTAATATATTATATTTATAATACAAATGACAAAAGGCATGATCATCTCAACAGGTGCACAAAAATCATTTTGCAAAATCCATTCATAATAAAAATTTGCAACAAACTAGTAATAGAAGGAAACTTTCTGTTCCTGATAAAAAGCAGTATTGAAAAACCTACCGTTATCATTACCATTGATGGTGAAAGAATGATTTTCTTCTCTGAAACTGGGAATGAGGCAAAGATTTGATTCCTGTCACTTCTGATCAACTGGGGCTCTACCCAGTGCAACAAGGCAAAAAGAAAAAAAAAGTTAAGAAACAAATTAAAAATCATTCAAAAAGAAATAGAGCTGTTTTATTCACAAATAACATGCCCCTGAATATCTCAAATTGTAAAGTTGCCATAAAATACTACCAGAACTAACAAGTCCCTTGTTTCGGCAAGGTCTCAGCATACAAGATTGACATACAAAAATTAGGCATATTTTTATATACCAGTAACAATTAAATGAAAATTTCAAAAGTAAAGCCATTACGACAATATCAAATATAATAAAGTACTTAGCAATAAGTTTAATCAGAGAAGTGCAAGACCTGCACAATGAAAATTACAAAGATATTTGAAGAGATGTTAATAAATACAGAATGCTCCCTGTCAATGGTTTGCAAAACCTGATGTTGCACACACTTATACAATAATGAATTTGGTAAATGTTATCAATATGTATGTATAGTGTTCCAGAGCTTGATTTTTCTGTTAATTTGATGTAGTCATTTAAATGTTAAAAATTAAGATCCATGTAATACACATAAATAATGCATATATGAAAATATGTCATCTTTTTACTTGTTTATTGGGCTTTTGTATTTTTTATTAATTGTGTGCACTACTGATTTTGTCTATTTTTTCTATGGGGCACATATATGTGGTGTATGTAGATACATATTTCTATTGAAGTATATTTATATATGAACAAATATATAAATGTTTTTCTCTGACTTAAATATATGTTAATGATGTAAACTCTTGTTGGTAATTCGTTGCAACATTTTCTCCCAGAATGATTATTGCCTTTTTAAATACATTTTTTTACCTGCATACATTTTCAGTGTTCATTTGCATTTCATTTTATCAGTGTTTGACTTTAAAAACTCTGTTTTGTATGTCAGGTACTTCCCTTCCTAGCCCAAGATTGAAAGTGTATGCATCATACTTCTTTTCCTCTGGTATTAATATCCTTGTAATAATCACATTTAATATTTACTGTTTTTAGAATCTACAGATATATTAAGATGTTCCAGATTTATTGCTTTGCCATTAGTTTTCTTGCCTTGTTTGTTTTTTTCCCATTTTTCATTTCTAGTGTAATTTACTGATTGGCTTTTAGCCAATTCTCCTCTATGTGTCTTCAAATAAGATAATTTAAAATAGTCAAATTATTACATTTATTCAGGTGGACAAATATAATACATCTTATATTGTAGATTTATAATATTTAGACACTTGAATTCAAATATGTAAACTTATTTTTTCCTTAGATGCTTCTTTCATTTATTTCATTTTCAAAATGATGTTCTGCATGTAAAAGGTTACTTAATCTCCAAGGTTTTTATTAGAAAATTAACATGGATATGTAGATATTCAGTCTGATATATTTTCATATAACAAATCATCTTCTTTATTTTTATCACCAACTCATACATAATTACAATCCACCATTGGAAAAATTATCATAAATTTACTAATCCAAACATAATTAAAGTCATTATGAATGTTAGCAGTACCCTATACATGTAATAAGGAACAATTCTGGTTTTCTTTTGGTGACTAATGCTAATAATTCATTTATTTTTAATTTGTACAGCATTTCCCATTTGGCTTTGACATTTTTAGTTACTAATTAAGAATTAATGTAAGGTGTGTGGGGAATTAATAAGTGCTTTCATGATGCTGATGAATACATATTTGTGAGGGAATTAGTTAATATTATTCTAACCGCAGCATGGATACATCCAACCTGCACAATCCACAATTGCCCTCATGTAGGCACAATTCTGGTATTTGTTTTCATTGTTTCTTTAAAACACAGTGAATTTTTTATCAAATTACTTTGGTTTCAAATTAAACACAATAGGTAGCATACTTTAGATATTGAATGAATACGTGATTGACCATCAGAGTTCATGTATTTCTTCTGATGGCAATATTTTTATTATTTGATTCAAGATATATTAGACTCCAGTATATTTTTCAGAATTGCATTTTATGACTAACATAGTAAGCACAAACATTAACCTACCATGTATTTAAATGTGTGGCTTCAATTAACTGTATTTCTTCAACATGAAGGTAATTTTCTATTTTTTTAATAAATTGGTTCTTCTTAAAAAGTTTGTTTATTTTTGAGAGAGAGAGAGAGAGAGAGAGAGAGAGAGAGAGACAGCACGGGGTAGGGAAGGAGACAGAACCCCAAGCAGGTTCCACACTATCAGAATCCTTTGTGGGGTTTGAGCTCATGAACTGTGAGATCATGACCGACTCAAAATCAAGAGTTGGACTCCTACTGAGCCACCCAGGGGCCCCTTAATTGGTTCTTCTCAAACAGAATATCATGCTACTTTGTTTTATAATTGAGATATAAAAAATGTTTATGTTTAATAAAATCTCTAAACACTTAGAAGTAGCTCTATTGATAAATAAATATTAATCTAATAAAAATTTGGAAAAAATTTACTACTATTTGTACTGTATATATTTATGAATTCTCAATATTAAAATATAATATTGTTACATTAATCTTAAAAAGTTTTAAATCATGAAAGACCATCTATATGGATTTAAGGATAAATTTATTACATTTTATTTCATTACACTATTTCTTTTCCAGTTAAAAAAATAAAACACAAAAATAAAATCTGTGTATAAGATTTGAACTTGTCATGAAAGCGATTAGTATGTTTGACAAACAAAAACTAATGCCTAGGGTCACCTGAGTGGCTCAGATGGTAAAGCATCCATCTCTTTGATTTCAGTTCAGGTCACAATCTAATGGTTTGTGAGATCAAGTCTCTTGGGCTCCAAACTGACTTCAGAGAGTCTGCTTGGGATTCTTTCTCTCTCTCTCTTTCACTCTCTCTCTCTCTCTTTCTGTACCTTCCCCTCCCCTCGCACACACACAAAAGTGCGTGCGCTCTCTCTCTCTCTCTTTCTCTCTCTCTGTCTCTCAAAATAAATAAATAAACTTAAAAAAAAAGAAAAGAAAACTAACTAACCCCTAATTGTTAGGTAACAGGGCAAGCATACTTAATTTAATTATTTTTGTAAAATTATTTTAGCAAAATCTGTACAAATAAAAATTGAATCATGCCATATAAATTCAGAGATGTAAATACACCAATCTGTTTTATATAAGTTTACACTTACATAAACAGATATATAAGGGGTACCTGGGTGGCTCAGTCAATTAAACCTCAAACTCGGTTTTGGCTCAGGTCATGATCTCATGGTTCGTGAGTTGGAGCCCCATGTCAGGTTTTGTGCCGATGGTGCGGAGTCTACTTGGGATTCTCTCTCTCTCTCTCTCTCTCTCTCTCTCTCTCTCTCTCCCTCTCTCTCTGACCCTCCTGCATCCTCTCTCCTTCTCTCTCTCTCAAAATAAATAAATAAAAACTTTAAAAAATAATATTTAAATAGACAAATGAATAGATATGTAAGAAAATCTCTCCTTATATGCTTATATTTGTGTGTGTGTGTGTTGCTTGCAAATGTGTAGCTAGCTATAACTGTATCTGTGAAAATAATCAGAAGACTTATAAAAATAATACATAAATATTGAAAGCCTTTTTTTTTTCTGATCTGAAACCTTGAAAACCCTTGAAGAAAGGAAAAAGTTCATTGGCAAGCACACCCAAAATATAATAACAATTAAAACAAAATAATTGGAATGGTACTCTTTTCTCACTTCCATTTAGAGTATTGCAGACTTTTATAAGTAGCCATCACATGCCATCTTATATTATCTCATCTATGAGGTATGTTGTATTAACAGAGGCACATTGAAATTCTCAAGAGTTCCTTTGAGCAAACATAGATTTCAAATGAGGTGGCACCAAACCACAAATGGTTAGGACCACTCCAGTGCCAGGAGCAGAAGCAAAGCAAGGCAATCATCTGATTGACTATAGTTTAAGAGACTGCCCTATTTGCGAAAGCTGAATTGGCTGTTTGTGACTGGTTATTCTTAGGGTGAGGTTTCATAATTTTAAGGTATTTTGTGGCATTTATTCTGGTTAAGGTTTCATTTTCCTTTCTTAGGCTTTGAAGACATTAGAGACACTTCAGTCCAATGGTCTCCTCCTTTATTTATTTTAATAACTTTTATACACAGTGACTCCCAGCTGCCTTTATCCACAGCAAGACCTATCACTGAGACATTAGGTATGCCTCTAGAAAAGGGTTTATTCGAGAGGCAGCCAAACCAGGAGGAGAGGAGAGAGCAAGCCTCAAATCCACCTCCCCAAAGGGGGAGAGAACAAGTTTATAATCATCAGGATGGAGATTATATACATATTGATGAAAAGGGTGGGGAAATATAACTATTCATAAGGAAAAATGTAGCAAGCACATTGAGCAAATATATACCTCCATGCTTACTTTGGAGTAGAGACTTAGCATCAGAACAAGGCAAAATTCAGCCCCTGAGGTCAGGAAGTTCTCTTAGGACAAGGAGAAGGGGCTGGGAGCATGCCTCCAGAGCTGGTATAAACTAGATGGGTTCTTGGGCCCCTTCTCTTGGGTAATGGATTTGTTAGTGGGGTCTGAAAAGACACAATAGCTGATTAGGAAGAAATAGTTCCCTGAAAAACAAGCTCTAAAGTTTCTGTTAGTCTCAACCTCATTAACCCTGTGGGGCACAGTTTCTCCATGATATACTCCAAACAAGGTTGTTGAAGTTGTATAGTAAACACCATGATATATATGCCTTTGTTTTTTTTTTTGAATTTGTTTTTACATATGGATGCAAAATATTTTAGAAGCTAAACTTTAAAAAAGAATGTAAGAAAAAACAATTGTTATAAGTACAGTGAGTTCACACTGGGAATCCCAATACAAATCTCAGTGACCAAGAAAAATGTATGAGAGAACATCTAGGCCTAGAGAGAAATTAATATAATGCCCAGAATTATAGGACAACCCTACTTGCTGATGTTAATTTGTTGCTTTGACATTATTATTAAAAGAGTATTTGTCACTCTCAAAAGTGTGCTGTTTTGAAAGATAAGTTCAAATTGTTATCATCAGTTTCTTAATAAGAAAAAAAAATAGAAATTAGCCTCAGAAACTATGCTATATACTATTGTAGTTGCTTTCAGAGATCGGATTCCATTTTGTATATTAATGTATTGATATTGATTTTTGTCAATATAAGATTATAAAAACTTTATCCTTACTTGAGGGGTTTATACTGAAGGAGGATACAAAGGAGAATGTGAAGGAAAGTCAAGAGTTAAATAAAAATAATCAATATAAATCACCTCTAGTTAAAGATGAATTCAGGAGAAAAAAAAGTATTTATTTTATGTAAGCTTTAAACTAACCTGGATAACTAGCCAGACTGAGGGAGGTACATAAATGGTTGCAGATATTTTCAAATAATGCTTAAGGCATGACCAGAAATTAGTCTCTATTAACAAGGAGTATATTTAATATTGTTAGGGAAAACACAAAAATCTGGGGCATGCACTTTTCTTCAGGGACTTAGAAGCAAACATTATGAGAAATATGCTTGATAAAGCAAAGGATATAGGTTGCTACTGAGACGGGATTAAAATTGAGAATGGGTACTAGAAGAGATTTGCACTGATCTATGACCTCTGGTGGGGGAGGGTTTGCGGGGAGAGTTAAGAATATAGGTGCAAAGATTGCCTTGAAACAGAAGAAGGAATTTCCAGTGTCATGGAGAAAAGGAGACATAAAATGAGCATGGATATATAAATTGTATAATTGCAATATAGAAAACATTAGGAAATTACATAAGTAATATTCTCCATTTTGTTTAGAAAGTGAGAAACTAGGATCTCATTTTATGAAAGGGATATAAATTTAACAGGATAGTGGCAAAAACAAGGAATAACTATTCAAGGGTATAAAAGAAAATTGGCAGTTAAGAATGAGTGAAACACTTAACTGAAGGATTGAAAGAACATCTTATGTTGGTTTTAGGTAATCACAGTAAATGTTGACATGCATTGGGACTGACTACCGAAAGTTGATTATTTTCTTTTTTTTTTTTTTTTTCAACGTTTTTTATTTATTTTTGGGACAGAGAGAGACAGAGCATGAACGGGGGAGGGGCAAAGAGAGAGGGAGACACAGAATCGGAAACAGGCTCCAGGCTCCGAGCCATCAGCCCAGAGCCTGACGCGGGGCTCGAACTCACGGACCGCGAGATCGTGACCTGGCTGAAGTCGGACGCTTAACCGACTGCGCCACCCAGGCGCCCCAAAAGTTGATTATTTTCTTAAAGACAGACTTTTTTCTTTGATTAATCAATAGAAACTCATGTCTGTGATGTGACATGTGAAAATTTTCATCTCCATGTTAAACTGACAACAGTGATAAAGTCATAAGAACATAAGTAATACATTTTAAGTTTTTTTCTTTTTGCTGTTCTGGAATAGTCCTATATAGTACTTTATAGATCATTAATATATGTATTAAATCTTACATAAAAATCTGAGGAAAAAATTTAAAACAGTTTTAATAATTATTTGCTTTTAGAATTTAATATATCAGGTCCACCTTAAACTATATCTTCCTTTTTGATATGAAAAAAATTTTCCTTTCCTGCTGTAATTTTGTGTCAGGAGGGAAATTGTATTAATTTAAGAGCAAACCCTTTTTGTTCTGTCCATTTCAAGCATTACATCCAAAATCTCAACCTCTGCATTACAACAATTTTTCCCTCCCTGAGAATGTGTTTTCTTATAATACAGAAAAGGAAATGAAAAAGAAAATTAAAAGTCTCCATCCTTTTAAAACTGAAATAACACACACACACACACACACAGACACACACACACCTACAATTTGTTTCAGCTCAAAATGTCTGTTTTGCCCTTGAGTGAAGATTAGGGCAATTAATTTTGGTTGTTTCCTTTACCTGAAAATCAATCAGGCAGTGATGATATCATCAGGTACATCAAAGGTTTTAGAGAAAACAGTAAACAAGATTTAATTATTGCACTCACCACATAGTGGGTGCACTCTAGGAACCTAAACTGTAAGGCAGATTAATTTTCTTTTATTTTTCTTTTCCTGTAGTGATTGCTATAGCAACAAAACTGAATTGCATGTGAGACCAACATCTACAAACTTTTAAGGCAAAGAGCTGCTACAGGGTACTCCCAGTCTTCAGCATGAAAGAATATCCATCCAAACAAAGTGTTGAATGATTATTTGTACAAAATGTCCCCCATTTAATGTGTATTGAACAGATCTCTCATTGTTTGGAGGGAATCTTAGAAACATCATCTTTGTTTATAGGGATAATGCAAATCATTTCTAGGGATAGTCTTCTACATAAAAGAGTACAATAAAACCTTCTTTCAGAGTTAATTAGATTTAGAAGATAGGATTATTTGTGTAAGCAATGATCCTTTATAAAAAGCTTACTAGCAAAATTAGAACAATTGAAATTACGCTTTTTATTAAATGGGTGTCTTTTGCTTTTTACCATTTTCTGTGTATATATCGAGGCAAGAATGTCTGTGATACAATTCATTTTATGTGAAGTAGAATGGCACATAATAGGCCATAATAGTGATACAAGGGAAATATGTTTATGGAGATGGAGAAATTAATATTATTATCATTTTTACCTAATATGTTTAATTTCAAATATGATTTTTGTATAGATACAATTTTTTTAAGTTTATTTGTTTATTTGAAGAGAGAGCGCAAGAGCACCATCTGGGGAAGGGCAGAGAGAGAGGGAGAGAAAGAGAATACCAAGCAGGCTACATGCTGTCAGCACAGAGCCTGGGGTGGGGCTTGAACCCACGAACCATAAGATAATGACCCAAGCTGAAACCAAGAGTCTGGCACTTAACCGACTAAGCCACCTAGAAGCCCCTATGAATGCAACTTTTACAAGTAATAAGCAATCATCTTGTGGGTTAAAACTCATGGACTTTTGAAATCAAATGCATTTGAATAAATAGTTACTATCCTAATGAAAGCTCTATTTAAAAAAAAAATAGATGGCCTGCATCTTTATTAAATATAATTAAGGATCTTTCGGGTAGTATTTCATTAGCTAATTAATCAAATATTTAAATAATTGCCTGTGATTTGTTACAGGCAGCCTCATTTACCCAGACCGGGATTTTAACATTTATATATTTATTTCTTCCCTACTGCATCTCTCAGATTTTCTTTCTCTAAAGTAACACCCACTTTGTATCACAGTCATATAGTTTGAATGAAATTTTCCCAATGAAATTTTCAAAGTGAGGCCCCATTAGCCTATGGGTATTAAATATTAATCCATAACCCTTGTCACCCAGTCAGCCCAAGGTTCTTCCTTTCACATATGATTGGATTAGGTAAGGATGCCTGTCTTAATTTGGTCCCATCTCAGTGAATCACAGGTATAGCAGTAGCAATAGTATATTGACTAGAGAGAATCATTTTCTCTCCCTGTACCTCTCTCTTCCTCCTTCCTTCCTCTCCCCTTTTCCTATCTTGCCCTCTCTCTTCTTGGGTGAGCAAAGAGGTAATACCACAGTATTGGTTAATACCTTGTGGAAAATAAGGGCCAGTTATTTGCTAAAGCTAAAATCGGCAAAGTGCAGAAAGAAACAGCTGGGAAGTGAAAGCATTGAACCATGCAGCACAATCCAGAAGACTGGAAAGTTTTTAAGCTTTCCAGTTGAAAGTCTTAATTCTCAATGTTTTAGAAACATGTGCATTAAAATGCTCTACTTGTTTAATGTACTTTGAGTTAGGTTTTATGTTACTTAAAACATAAAATCCTTACTAATATACTGCCCTTCTTGACTGAGGCATGATGAAGCTAATTCTCCAGTTGGAATTTTAAAAAATGTAGACCATTTTTATGCCATGTCATTATGACATGCTATATACGTAATAAAAAGAACATGGATATATAGAATTAAAGACAAGAGGTATCTATCCCTAGATTGCTCACTTTTATGAGTATTTTTAAATCGTAAAGTGTAGATTATTTTATTTAAAGAAAACTGTTAAGCACAGAAGCATTTACTCATTGAAAACTGGCATGGACACTCAGCAGTTCCACTACTGGCAAGGGCTTTAGCAGATTTCAACCTATGCATTAATTTATTTATATTATCAACTCATATTTAATAAAATTACATCAGATAAATGACAAAATATACTACACTATTGTATTTTCCAAAGAAACACAATAATTTGTAACAAAAGTAATCAAATGTTTAAAATCCATCTATTAATTAACTATAATATTAAAGACCTACTAAAAGCAGATGATTTGGGACACTGTGGCTAGACCTATGCTGAAACAGGACTTTGTGGTTCTTGTTTTATTGGAACTTACTGGCAACTAATACTTCAGTTATTTTAAAAATCCACAACATTGTATATAACCATATAATGACAATGCTCTAAAGGAAGCAACTGGTAAGTATGAAAGAACATAATTAGTTGCTTCTCTGAAAGGCAGGAGTCAAGCGTCTTTCCAGAAATACTATTTAGGCAGACATATTTGTGATGAATAACAGTTAGCTGAGGTGTAGAAGGTGATACATGTCCTATGGGCAAAGTGACCGACATGATGAGGGCTTTGATATAAACAAAGAAAGAGGGGGAAAAAAAGAGAGAGAGAGAGCAAGAACTCCTTTCATAAGGAAAATGCAAAAAAAGGAAATTAGAGAGCCTAGTAAGTAGTAATCAAGAGAGTTGTACCAAAGGATACCTGAAAAACTGGCATGAGCCAGATCATATAAGAGCTCATGGATCCTTTTATTTGTGTGTGTGTATTTTATTATAAATCCAAGTACAAATTTATGGAAAGACTTTAAACTCTAGCATGCTAATGTCTGAGAAACTATCGATATATTCCTTAGCCTGTTGTTTAAAAAATAGATTTAAAGAGAATGAGAGATGAAGCAAAAAGATACAAAAGCCTCTTAGAAGGCTCTAGGCAAGAACTATAGGTCATTAGGACTAAAATAAATATTAGTGATGGAAGATAATTAAATGTTTGTGTGTGTGACTTTGTGTCTGTGTGTACCTATAATGAAGGTGGCATCAGGGAGATATGATGTTTGATTCAATGTGAGATGAGAGAGCTAGATGCCGAGATGAATTTACTATTTCTGTAATATAATTTGGGGTAGTGATATTGCTCTTTTCAGAATTGGAGAAGAATGGAGAAAATTTATAAATGGAGAGTATAGTTTGTTAATTCAGAGTTTAAATATTTTGTTTAAATAAATGTGGAATACCCCAGTCCCATGACCCCTAGAGATGTCAGACAGATAATTGGCTATTCAAGAGTGAAACTTACAAGAGATCCTAGCTAAAATATTAATTGGAAATTGACAGTCTTTAGATTACTCATATAATAAAATGATAACATCACTTCACATAGAATTAATATCACATTACTCTTTAAATTAACATGCAGAAAAATTGAGTTTATTATTGAGTAGAGTTTTATGAATTTTTAGACATGTGTGTATATTCACATAAATACCACCATAATCAAGATACAGAGCAGTCCCATCACCTCCAAAAGCTCCCTCTTGTTATCCCTCTGTAGTCAATCACTTGCCCCATTGTTAATCCTTGGCAGGCATTGATCTGTTATCTGTCATTAGGTTTTTCCCTTTGTGAGAAAGTCATGTAGCTGGAATCACAAAGTAAGTGACTTTTCAGATGGCTTCTTTCAATTACTCTTTAAAATTCATACAAGTTGTGTGCATCAATAAAACCTTCTGTCAGGAGCCAAGTGATTTGGTGTATAGAAATGTAGGGGCGCCTGGGTGGCGCAGTCGGTTAAGCGTCCGACTTCAGCCAGGTCACGATCTCGCGGTCCGTGAGTTCGAGCCCCGCGTCAGGCTCTGGGCTGATGGCTCGGAGCCTGGAGCCTGTTTCCGATTCTGCGTCTCCCTCTCTCTCTGACCCTCCCCCGTTCATGCTCTGTCTCTCTCTGTCCCAAAAATAAATTAAAAACGTTGAAAAAAAAATAAATAAAAAAAAAAAAGAAATGTAAATATCCCCTTTGATTACTCAGTATTATTCCATTGCATGGAGGTACTGCATTTTGTTTATCCATTCCATTCATAATTTGAAGTACATGTAGGTCGTTTCCAGGTTTGTTTGGTTTTTTTAATTTTTTTATGTTTATTCATTTTTGAAAGACAGAGAGAAACAGAGCACAAGCAGGGGTGGGGTGGAGAGAGAGGGAGACACAGAATCTGAAGCAGGCTCCAGACTCTGAGCTGTCAGCACAGAGCCTGACGCGGGCTCGAACTCAGGAACTGTGAGATCATGACCTGAGCCGAAGCTGGACACTCAACTGACTGAGCCACCCAGGCGCCCTCCAGGTTTTTATTTTGTAAATAGAATTTCTATCAACATTTGTGTTCTTGTTTTAGGCTAGTATAACTTTCACTACTCTAGGCTAAATTCTGATAAGTAGGATTGCTGAGTCATATGGTGTGTGTATGGGCAATTTTATTAAAAAAACATTGCTAAACTGTTTCCAGATTGGCTGAATATTTTTTTTGTTTCAGTGGATGATGTGTATGAGTTCTGTATGCTCTGCATCCCCCTAGGACTTGATATTGTCATAATTCTTATTTCTTAAGCCAGTCTAATAATTATGTACTAGAATCTAATAATGAATGAATGAATGAATGAATGAATGAAATTTGTTTACTTCTTTATTTAGAAAATACACTTACTTGCCCTCTATATATTCGCACACTCTCTTTGTGTTTATTTGTCTTCCACATATATATGTGTCTTATTTGCTTAAGAGTCTAAGTCATTTTTGTCTACTCTCCCCTTTTCCCATTGGATTGCTTATTTCTCACTATGGATTTTGAGTGTTCTTTATTAAGTCTGGATGCAAATAATTTCTCCCAGTCTATATTTAGCTTGTCTTTTCATTTTCTGGATGAGTCTTTCAGAAGAAAAAACAGATTTTAATATTTGATGAACTTCCATTTGTAATTTTTTAATGGTTTTTACCCTCAGTATGAGGTTTATAAACTCTTTGCCTAACTCTAGATCATGAAAATTTCTTTTGATTTCTTTTAAAATTTTTATAATTTGAAGTTTACATTCACATCTATTATTGGTTGGTTTTTGTAAAAATACTAGAATTTTGTTAAGATTCATATTTATATGTACTGATGTCCACTTGTTCCAATATCAATAGTTTTTTGCCTTTACACCTTGGTCAAAAATCAACTGATCATTTTCATGTAGAAAAATTTCAAGAATCTCTGTTATTCTGTTGTATTGATCTATGTGTCTCTCACTTCACTAATACTACACTGTCTTTTTTATTGTAAGTTTATATTGTTATCAATTCAAGCAGTGTGGGACTTCCAACTCTATTCTTTTTTAAAACTGTTTTAATATTCTGTATTTCTGCTTTTCATTTACGATTTATTTATTTATTTATTTTTTTAATGTTTATTTTTGAGAGAGAGAGACAGACAGACAGAGCACGAGTGGGGTAGGGGCAGAGAGAGAATGAGTACAGAATCTGAAGCAGACTCCAGGCTCTGAGCTGTCAGCACAGAGCCCAAGGAGAGGTTCAAACACAGGAACCATGAGATCATGACCTGAGCCGAAGCTGGCTGCTTAACTGACTGAGCCACCCAGGCACCCTGCCCTCCTTTTGCATTTTAGAACCAGTTTGGCTATACCTACAAAATAATTATGCTGGGATTTTGATGGACATTGTATAAAATCTATAGATCAATTTGGGAGAATTGAGCTGTTTATTATGTTGAATCTTTGAACCAATAGACTCATAATGCCTCTGTGTTAATTTAGTCCTTCTTTTATTTTATCATTTTCATTACTTAATCATTTTTAACTTTAGAATTTTAAGACTTTTTGATCTAGTTCAAATGCTATTTTTGAGTTGGATTCCAGCCATCCATTGCTTGTATATTGAAATATGATTGATGTTCGAGTGTTTAATTTGTTTCAAGTAAACCTAATAAACTCACTTATTAGTTCTGAAAGTTTCTTTGTGTATTTCCAATATTTTATTTGTAGATAACATTGTTGGATACAAATAGGGAAAATTTTATTTGTTGCTCTCCAACTGGTGTGTTTTTGTTTCTTTTTCTTGCCTTCTTGCACTAGTTTTGATTTCAGTGTGATATTGAATTGAAGCAATGAGAGGAATTGGTTGATTTTATCTAAGTTTTCAAATACATATGCATGAAAATGTTCATAGTTTTCCTTATACTGCTTTCAGTTGTGGTAGTGATATTGTCACCATCATTCTTGATATTGGTTATTTATGTCTTTATTTTTTCATTCTGTCTTGCGAGAAGTTCAAAATTTGTAAGTGTATAAAAGAATCAAATTTGGTTTCACTGAATTTTTGCTACTACTTACTGTTTTCAATTTCATTTATTCATAATTCCTACATCTATCATCTTTATTGATGTCTTCCTTTCCTATCTTCTTTTTCTTCTTGTTTTTTTGTATTCTTAAGATTGAACCTTTTTTTTTTTTTTTTTTAAGCTGGCAATCAACATGGCTGAATTTGGCTGACACATTCTTTTTAGGCTCCTATGGGTTTTGGTTTTAATGTTACTTCAATTTTCAAAGATTTTGCAGTGATATTCTGACCGGCCCCGTATGTGCACCAGTCAGTAGCCACTTTGAGGAAAAGAGTAGTGATTTATCTCTGTTTAGTATTTAGATTCACTCATGCTTCATTAAGGATGAACCAAGAGTTTAGTGTCGCTAGGTCCTCTCTTGCTGTCATCTTCCTGGTACCAGCTTTTGGGTCCTTTGGCTAGACAACGGGGACTCCATTTACCCCCTAACACCACCAGTGTGCAATTTCTTGACTGCACCTTCATTCTGGAAAAAGTGGCATAAAGACAGGGGGAGAAAAACATCAATGGGACTTTCCTAAAATCTGGTAAGATTGTTTTTTGAATTGAAGAGGAATTTTCCCCTCATACAGAGTCTTAGGTCTTATGAGTCTTGGCTATCACTACTGTCCTTGCCAGAAGAATCTCTTCCTACACATTAAAGCTGAACAGAGAGGCTTCTTCTGGAATTCTTTCTGATTGTGTTTATGTCCAAGTCTAGTTTCTGAATTGCCTTGAGACCAGATTGAGGGAAAAAAAACAGAGAAAAATGATAATTCAATGATATTTGAAATTCTGATCTTCTGAATATGTCTGCTGCTATTTACTTTTTGGAGTTCTCACCTAGTTCCCCTATGTGCTCTGTTTAGGTTTTATAGCCAAAATCATTAGGAGACAAAGAGTGTACTGTGCTTGCTTGACTTTCAAGGTTCCTAAGGTAGGAACCTGCCTACTTTTATTTTTACAACCTCACTAAGCATACTCGTCTGATATGGGACTTTCTGTGGCAGGGATTAAAACAAATCAGCCTTAATTATAAATATGCAAACCCGTAGACTTATCCTACCTAATACAAAGCCCTAAAGACAATTGAGTACTTGCTTGTGAAAGAATATGGGCTTAATGGAGGTCTGAAAAACGCAGCATCCTCATTCACTCAGGTATGCCCTCGCATCATCAATTTGGAATTATTTGGAAAATGAGTTTTTAATAGCAGCTATTTCTAATCCTGAAGATATGTACCATTTAAGGACCTAGCTTGAACATAACTCCCCAAACAAATTTGAACCTTATCAGCATGCAGTTCGTGGAAAACATAGCAGCCAGGACTGACTGAGAATTTAGACTAACAGAATGCCTCTGTACTGCTCGGTCTGTGAAATGCATAGCAGTTATCGCAAGACTAAAGAGTTTAGGAAGCATTCAAAACTGTTTTAATAGCTAGAATTCTCCATTGTGGGAATTTAAAACTTAAAATTTAATAGTATTAAAATACTATACTAATAATATATTTAAAAAAGAAATGATAAGGGCTGTTTGTCATAATATAACCACATGCCTAAGGCGGTAAGAGATACTAAACTTAACCAAGTATCTGTAATTCCCAAGAGTAGTTATTATCTTATGACAACTATGCACTAGATTCACTTTGCTTCTATAATAAATGTCTGTATTGTGATAGAAAGTGTAGCATAATTTTCTAGGCGATAAAATCAGTTTGACAGCAGTCTCAGTTTGTTTCACATGAAATAATATAACATGTAAAATATTTTCTAACCAAGTAAGGTGCCGCTTTTAGCTTTTCTCATTTAAAGTCAACATCACTTTGAAGACATAGAGACCTGCCAGTGAGCTTAATCCATGGGATTCTCTGAACTATCAATCCATAGTTGACATGACAGTCACATTAATGCCTTATGATATGTATTATTTCAGAAAATTTTATAGTACAATGTGAAGCTAGAATAAGCAGAACATCAATTAGCATTTGTCTTTGGAAAATAAAATAGGTCTTTCCTTCTAAAGGTCATACAGTTTTGCTTTTAAGGTAATATTCTATAAAGTTTTTCATTATTTTTGGATTATCTGAGGATTTTTATTTCTAAATTTTATTTTTTTATTAAGTTTGAGGGAATGTGCATATGGTTAGGAAAACAGACTGCTTCAGGTATTTCAAACTGCCAGGGATGTAATATAGGGAATTACAGTCTTAAAATAATATGAGAAATGTTGAGGTGAGAAGGTCAAAGAATCCATAAATCCTGTTTAAGAAATCAGGACAAGCAGATATCGCTAGGAGTCTCTGCAGATAAGACGAGCTGCCCGCAGCATTCAACCGAGGGATTTGAAGAGTATGCCCACAACCTACCAGCAAAACCTCACATCTATCGCCTGCCAAAGCCAATGTGCTCAGTTACCACTGCTGCAGGAAAAACCTGGCTTCTATTTCACTTTCCAGGTCTTTGCACGAGTGTCTTTTAATAACAAAATTTTAAGTGGAAACTTTCAGGCAAGAGGGATCTCCATCAGCTCTAGTATGGACAAAAAGTTATCAAGGCAGGAATTGTGATTACTGTCAACAGGCAGTAACCTATTAGTCATCATTCCTAAATACACTTCTATTCATAACGAAACCTGAAAGAAAAATTATACAACATCATGCTTTTGCTTATTGTACTAGTTTTCTAGGACTCCTGTAACAAAGCACCACAAACTGTATGGCTTATACAACAGAAATTTATTGTCTCATGTTCTGGACTCCGGAAGTCCAAGATCAAGTTTCATCAGGGCTGTTCATTCCTTCTGGGCACAGTGAGGGAGAATCTGTTCCATGCCTCTCTCTTATGGTCGCTATATAAATAAAGCTTTCACTAAATCAACAGATGGCATGGCTATCAGAGCATTTTGGCAAAGGATATACATTTAAATCCAATCAAAGTATCTCTTTCAGTGAGAATGAAAGCTATCTACTGCTTCCCTGGGTAATGGTATAATTTTGGACTCTCAATTGATCTCTGCTTTTGGATATTGGGGTCAGTTTAGCCTTGGAGAGAAAAAAAGTCATCTAGTTGAACCTAGGCAAATACCTCCATACTTCCCACCATAGTTACTTTACTCATGAGCTTATTGAGCATAAGTAGGATAGCTGAGAAAAAGGCTGATTGACTTTCATAAAATAAGTCCTCTTTCCCACCTGAGTATTAAGGACCTCATCAGTATTGAGTAAGCATTCAAATGGAACACACATATTTTTATGTACTGAACCCTTTCTGACAGATCCAGTCACATATATTTTTCAAGTCTTATAGTTGTGCAATCCTCTGATCTTGTTCTCTCCTCATTTAGCCAAGTTATGACCACTTCAGATCAAGCAGGATATATACACATATTTGACCATTTCCCCTTTAAGCAAAATGCACACCAGATATCTATATATCTATATATCTATATATCTATATATCTATATATCTATATGTCTATATGTCTATATACATATATATATATACATATATATATATGTATATATATATATATCTCAAGTCTTATACTGTGGGAGGATTTTATTCCTCACTGTCTTTTACATATAGTTTACAATGAAGGCATAAAAAACTAGTATAGCAGTTCACCTGTAGATGATGCTAACATTTCAACAGATTCCAAATATTTTCCTCAACACCTGAAAATAGGCATGTGTTTCCAGATTTCAGATAAATGTGTGAATGTATTCTATCCCAGGTATATGCTTATATATTTCGCTTTTCTTTTCCTGAGTTATCCAATTTATATACATTTTTACTATATTACAGATGCAGAGATATATTAATAACTGTTGTAACTTTACAGGTAATTAGTCTTTTGCATCGTAAAGTATTCTTTGTCCCATGTAATAATTTTTAGTCCAAAATCTACCTTATCTGATATTAAAATTATATTCCAAACTTTCAATTTGCATTTGCCTTTATATATTTCCATATGTGTATTTCAGTCTTTATGAAAAACTCCATTTTATGTGGTTCCTTTCTAGAAACCATCAAAATACATTTTGCTTTATTATTGATGTATTTCTTAAATAGATATATTTATTTTCATTCATTTTTATCTGTATGTTTGAGCTTAGTTGTAAATATTTTTTTTGTTTTTCTTTCAGATTTATAGTTTTATTCAATTGATTTTTTTGTGTTAATGACATAACATGTTCTATTGGGGTTTATCACGGGAATGCAAGTTTATTTAACATTTGGACATATTATCAGACTAAAAAAGAAACACAAAAATAAAGAAAAACGTATGATATTTTTAATATATGCCATAATAGTTTTGGTACAATTTAACATTCATTCATGATAATAACTGATACCAAACCTGGCACATGAAGAGCATCTCTGAAAAAAATCTAGAGATAACTTCATATTTAATGGTGAAAACTAAATGCTTCCATCCTAAACTGTTAATTAGGCTAAGATGTCCACTCTAATCATTTCAATATTGTAATGTAGCACAGGGTCTAACAAGAAGGTAACAAAATGCAAGGATAAAGTTCTGGTTTCCAGCTCAGCATATAAAGAACTTGGAAGTTGCCAGTTTATTCTAACAACAGGAAAAAGTCCAAACTAAAAAAATCAACAACTCTTCTAGTATCCATAAGAAACATGAGGTCACAGGGTAAACTGAAGATTGGAGACACAGTCCAATATAGGGAGTCATGCCTTACTTGAGCAGAGACTCTTGAATGATACACCCTAGAATCACCCATAGGAAAACCTGAACTGTAATTGAGGAAATGTTGGAGCCTTGGTGTGAACAGCTCTGAGCTTTCAAAATTCCAGGAGGTCCCAGTCATAGGAATTTATAAACAATTTTGTGAAATTTACTTCCAGGAGTTCCAGTAGATGCTCACGGTAAATATCAGAGAAAAATTTCCTCTTGCTTTCACCAAGGAGAAGGTTAAAAGGAACCGTTTTTGAATATGCTGGAGTATTCAATTCTTCTTAACAAGGCTTGCCCTTGAGAGAAACTAGATGACTAGATCATAACCTGCTGCCGTATTATCAGAGCATAACTTACCTGGAGGAAGGGAAATGCCCGACTCCAACCTACTCTAGCCATTCTCTCCCATCTAAAGGGAGAGAAAAAACCCTGAAAAACACTTGTGAAGTTAATAGTCCAGAAACATAGGCTCACCCAAAGACTTAGAGCTAGTTACAAGACTGCAGATTGCTTCCCCTCCCTGCACACCTTACAACCACATTGCTGAGGGTCTGTTTGCAGTGATTCCTTTTGCCCAGCACAGCACATCTGGCTGTCAAGAAAAAACTTTTAAGGTATACAATAAATAAATAAATAAATAAATAAATAAATAAATAAATTCAAAGAGAGCACACATCAGAACCAACATGTAAGGGATGTTGGAATATCAGAATTAGAAATGAAAACAGGTATGATTAATATTATCTCATGGATAAAATATACAGCATGCAAGAACAGATAAGCAATGTAAGCAGAAAGATAAAATTCCTAAGAAAGAGAAAATGTTAGAGATTAAAAACACAGAAATAGAGGGGCGCCTGGGTGGCTCAGTCGGTTGAGCATCCGACTTCGGCTCAGGTCATGATCTCACAGTTTGTGGGTTCAAGCCCCACATCGGGCTCTGTGCTGACTGCTTGCTCAGAGCCTGGAGCCTGCTTCAGATTCTGTCTCCTTCTCTCTCTGCCCCTCCCCCGCTCATGCTTTGTCTCACTCTGTTTCTCAAAAATAAATAAAATGTAAATAAATAAATAAATAAATAAATACACAGAAATAGATATGGTGAATTTCTTTGATAAGTTTATTAGTAGACTGAATGGTTGAGCAGAGTCTCTGAACTTAAGAATATCTCAATATAAATTTCTAAAACTGAAGAGCAGGGAACAAATATTCAAAACAAAAAACAGAATAAAATATCCAAGAACAGTGGGACAATACGAGGGGTATAATATACATGTAATGGGAATATCAAAAGAAGAAATAAATGGAAGCAATATTTGAAATAATAATGACTGAGAATTTTCCCAAATATGTCCAATACCAAGCCACAAATCTAGGAAGTTCAGAGAATACCAAAGAGAATAACTGCGAAAAACTAAAGATAGGTACATCATTTTCAAGCTACAGACGATTGAAGGTAAGGAAAGAATCCTAAAAGAAGTCAGAAAAAACAAACAAATTTCTCTTATAAAGGAACAAAGACAAGAAATACCTCTGACTTCTCAGAAACCATACAAACAAGAAGAGAGTGAAATAAAATATTTAAAGTGTTGAGACAATAAACAACCTAGAATTCTGTATCCTGTGAAACCATCCTTCAAAAATGAAGGGGGAGTGAAAACTTTCTCAGGCAAACAAAAATTAAGGGACCTTATTGATAATAAACCTGCCATATAGAAATATTTTAAAAAGATACACTTAGAGAGGAAAAACAATATAGTCAGAAACTCAAATCTACAAAAGGAAAAGAGAATAGAAGAAAGAATACATTATGGTAAAATAAAAACTCTAATTGATCATACTCTTAATTGATCTACAGATAACAGTTGAAGATAATAATAGCAACAATATATTTAATTATATATACTTAAGTAATATATTTGCTTAATGTATGTATATATTATATGTAGTGTATGTAGAATATATATATATACACACACACATATATATATAGGCACCATGTATATATACACATACATACATAAGCATTATATATAGTGTGTGTAGAATATATCTTATATATATTATATATACATATATACACATATATATATACACATATATATACACACATACATAAGCAAATACACAATGGATGTCATTGATACAAACGAGAAGAGGGAGTAAATAGGGTTTTTTTTGTTGTTGTTGTTACCATAAAGTACTTACACAACCCATGAGGTGGTAGAGTATTATTTGAAAGTGGGCTTGAATGAGCTGTAAATGTTTAATTGCAAACTCTAGGGCAACCACCAAAGAAGTTTGGGCAGGGGGGAAGATATAACTTATATGCTAAGAAAGAAGAGAAAAGGGAATCATATAAAATGCTTGATTAAAATCACAAAAGGCATAATAAGAGTGTAAGACAAAAATATGAACAAAAAATGACAACAGAAAAGAGTAACAACAATGTTAGACATAATGCAACTATATCTTATAATCACTTTGAATTTCAGTGGTCTAAATGCACCAATTAAAGAGATTGTCAGAGTGGATCAAAAAGAAGACCCAACTATATTTGTCTACAAGAAACCCACTTTAAATATGGGGACACATTGATTAAAAGGAAATAGATGGAGAAAAATATACCATGCTAACACTAATCAAAGAAAGCAGGCATAGCTGTATTATTTTCAGACAGAACAGCCTTCTAACAAAGGAACATTAATTACCAGGAATAAAGATGGGCATTATATAATGATAAAGGTGCAAATTCTCTAAGAAAGCATAACAGTCCTTAATGGGCATGGACCTAACAACACAGTGTCAGACTATGTGAGGCAAACCCAATAAAACTACAAAGATGGGTATGCCTGGGTGGCTCAGTTGATTAGCATCCTATTCTTGGGTTTGACTCAGGTTATGATCCCTTGGTCATGAGATGGAGCCCTGCAATGGCACTGAGCTGGGCGTAGAGCCTGCTTAATATTCTCTGTCCCTGTCTCTCTGCCCCTCTGCTGCACACACTCTCTCAAAATAAATAAATAAATAAATAAATAAAGACTGTATTAATATCATATTTTAATTTTCCTTTTTTTTCTTATGTTGGTTGATGTTTATTGTTTGCTAAAATCAAATATATTATGAAAGTGAGTTTTAAAAAATCTCTAAGTCAGTTACTAAATAAAGTATTAATTCATCCTTGGTTCCCTAAAGTCATGAAAGTGTTAATTCAATTTGACCAAGTGCTTGATATCTTTAGGGAGTATTTTATTGACTGAAAAGACTTTCCTAAATGTATCACAACTGTTTTACTTGGACATTTTCTCTAAATTCAATTCTAAATCAATTTCCTTTCTACAGCTTGGAAAAAAAAGGTGATCTCAAGTGAATGCAAGCAGATGTTTCCATTTAAAAAACAACTTTCACAAAGTTGGCATCCTTTTAATTCTAAAACTTATTTGCACTACTTATAAAACATTTTAATTAATAGTAAAAATGTAAAGTCATGTAAGTTCTTCTATCGAATTCCTAGTAATGGCTTTATCAGTTTTAAACTTCTCATGTTTATAAAAAATGCCTTTTTTATCTATATGAGAAGCTATGTGGACTGATGTGTATACATAAATATGTGGCTTAACTCAGACACTTATATTTAATTATTCATCACTCATTTATATTTTGGTACTGTGCCTTTATCATGGATAACTTTTCCTTTTGTGACTATTTGGTCTAGAATCAAACATTCTCCTTGTATAATTATTTGTCTTTTGTTGCAGTAGAATATAACATGTGCACTCAACTGTGAGCTTAGTTACACTTTGTCCATCTGTAACTTAATATTGCCAGCAAAACTTATTAGAAATCATAGTTTATTTTAATGTAAAACAAAATAGATAAAAATGTCCTGGTGTTAAAAGTCAAGATATTTGAAACATGGCCCAGAAAACCAGCAATTATCTAGTATTAGTTAAGTATTTGAACCTAGATAAATCACTTAATATATTGAGGTCATATTATATTATCTTCAAAATGAGAGGATTGAACCTTATTTCCCATACAACAGCAAATTCGTATTATTCCATGACAAGTGTGAAATTATGAAAATTTCTTTTCATTATACTCTTTTCTTTCTTTTTAAAAGTAAACATTATAATTTTATTGATTGTTAATAATGTCTTCCTTTGTACCTTTATGCAAGTTGATTATCTTGTGAGATAAGTGAAGCTGTCTCTTTCAAATATTGCTATTGATCTCTTAAAATCGAAGCAACTTATTGAGTCATTTTCTACTATAAAATACTATTATGAGGCTTTTGATAGATTTCTAATTTATACTCCTTAATTATCTTCATTCTTCAATTTTCCATATTATCAAGACTGAATACTTGTACAACTGAATTAACGGACGTCATATTTTAGTCTAACTTCTTTAAAATACACTGACTCATTAAAAACAATGTGAAGGAATGTTTTCTTTTTTTAAAGAAAAAATTTAATGTTTATTTATTTTCGAAAGAGAGAGAGAGAGAGAGAGAGAGAGAGAGAGAGAGAGAGAGACATAGCACAAGTGGGGGAGGGGCAGAGAGAGGGAGACACAGAATCCTAAGCAGGATCCAGGTTCTAAGATGCCAGCACAGAGCCCCACGCAGGGCTCAAATCCACGAACCGCGAGATCATGACTGGAGCTGAAGTCAGACACTTAACTGACTGAACCACCCAGGCACCCCTGTTTGTTGAATAACAAGCAAAATTATTTATTATAAAATGTACATATTTTTCCAGTCCCTTTTGTGATTATATATATATATAATTTATATGTATGTATATGTATATATATATATGTATATATATATGAAAATTAAATATTCCTAAATAATTGAAGATAAAAATTGTTTATTCATGTTATGTTTCTATTAAATAAATTACCAAAACCAAGTTGAGAAATAAGTTGGCATACATTTTATATAGATATTTAGATAATGATATAGATAGATTAGCCTAAGACAGAGATATACACTCACATATACTTTGTAGATACAGGTATATATGACGTGTACTTGTAAGCAGTAGGTATGAAATAATGGAGAATTCCACTGGTAGGGAAAAAAGGCACTTCCTTTTCCTATTACTGTAGAACAATTTGAATTAAGAAAAAAGCAATGGGAAGCAGTGCGGCTTACTAGGGCGAAAACATCTCCTCTTGAGAGAGGTCTTTGTCTGGATGGTCTAAGGCAGACACCTTGGAATTAAATCATCATCCACATACCTGGCTGTTTGTTGTTGATATCCGTAGTCTTTGTCACCCTAGTATGCTAGATGAGGAAATTGACATTTACCACAGAACATCAAAAAGGAATGCTATGTGCATCCATGAATAACCCCCTAGAGGTCCTCAAACATAATCCAGAAATAATTTGAAGAGGCTGAAGTGTAAGCTTGGCCCCTAGAGGTGAATTTAATAAATATTTTAGTGCTATTTTGACATCATTATTACATAAAGATGGGTATGGTCTAGGGAAAAGCAATGTAATATAATACAAGTTAATGGATTTTTTCAAATGGCTAATAACTGCATAATAATGTGATTTCAAATTATACTTCCAATTATGATCTAACTAATTTAACTAGTAAATTATGGTGATTTGTAAATATTTGTATTTTCATAAGTATTAATTATGAGTAATAGATTAAGGTGGCAGAAACAGATTTTATTTTATACCAGCTGCTCAGAATACTAAGGGAAGGGAACTACAGGAACAAATCAGATTTCCCAAAAGTATACAAATAATGAATCTTTTTGTTAAGAATGTCAAGTTTAATTTAGCATTGCTGTTTCAGTGTACTATTCTTCAACATGTATTTATTTGGGGCCTTGTGCCAGCTACCTGGATCAACTCCAATGCCTACTGAGCTAAAATCTGGCTTGTCTAAGGAGTTATTCCAATGTATTCATATTTGACACACAACATAAACATCCTTCTGAATAGTTAAACTGTTGAGAGCTATTTGAATGATGAACTTTGGTTCAATTTCTAAGAAATAATCTTGCGCTATTTGGGGCCTATTATGCTATTTCAAGTTTCTCCTTCCTCTTCACTAAACCTCCTTCCTCTTTATTGAATATATTTTTATTCACTGTATAGAAAGGACAAACAGCACTTGAAACATCTGGACTTTACTACCTGATAAAGTACCTAGTGTCATCACAAATTGATTTATTCCTTTTGTATATATTTGGCACTGTTTTCCCCATACAATTAAAGGAGAAAATTTTTTCACATTTAATAGAAGAAAATATCATGAACATAAACCAATTAATAAATTGAAGCAATTCCTCAGAATAGCTGGGGGAAATTATAGATCTTGCCTGCTATTGCAATATAAATACAAATAAGTAATGAGTGATCAATAATCCAAAGTTACAGACACTGAAATTCTTTTAACATTAAACCATTCATAACATTCAAACCAGTTCTAAAACTTGTGTATCTTAAAATTCCTAGGGACTGTTTTGGAAAAAGAAAATGGGACTTGTTACAGGATGTAATATTTAAAATTGTGCATTCATCTGTACATGATGTGATAATAGCCCTCTCACAAAACAAACAAGCCTTCTCTCAAACCCCAAAATCTAGATTCATTCTGTCCCAGTCCATCTAGACAATATGAATTGGAAGAAATATTTAGCATTTTTAAAATGCATTTTCCCCACTATTTTGATAACATCTTATTGTTTTCATGACTCTCAATTCTGGCTCAGTATAGTCATAGAGATCTTGCGATTCACAAACAAAGTTGATTCCAGGTTACTCCAAAAACTTCACACAATATTGAAAAATGCCAGTACACTGTTTCTGGGAAAGACATTGAAATCCAGTGTAATATTTGAGCAGCAAGATGTTATTCACCCACCTTCCTTTCAGAATGTCACAGAGGCAGAGATTTACAGAGATGATTCTTTGTCTTACGATACATGCCATAACCATTATGCCTACCATTCAAAATATTAGAATTCTTAATCCTTAACAATCATACATTGAGCTTTACAAATTAGGACACACATTATAAATAATGATCTTTGTAGCGTGATATTGTGGATAAAGGGAAACCACTCAACGTCAAATATCTCCTTGATTTGATTGAAATTGTACCAAAATTGTGGTCATTTTATTTAAAATTCATACAAATTATTTCTTAGCTCAGTTTTACTAAATGCCAAATACACTAGAGACTATAGTATCAATGGATGCTAAGGGACAGAAAAGACGTGCATAAAAAATAGAATAAACAATAAAACCATTAAAGGTAAACTATTGAAAACATATTTTTACTTCTTTTACGATTTGCACTAGACTGACCTACATTCAAATAATAGATATTATCGACAAGTATATATAAAAAGGGATATATACTTTACAGCATATTCTGAAAAAAAATATCAAATCAACTATTTTAAGCCACAGTGTTATAAGAAAATAATAGTTCAGTATTTTGCCTGGCAAAAATATGTTATGATAAACACTTATGCATTTGATGCCCTGGATTCTGAAATGACTTTATTTCCTGCTGTGAAACTGAGAAAATGTGGTTGATAATATCAGGTTTAAGGCTCACATTTTATATTGATTTGTCAGAATGAGAAGCAGTAACTACAGGCATGGGAAACCATGCTGCTCTGCCCTTCTGGCTTCAAATAAGCCTCAGGATGAGGAGTAAATAGTAATAAGAAAAAGCAAAAAGACCCAAGGATTATTATATGAGGCATTTACTAGATCTTCTTTAGTCTAGACACATGACTGTCTTTGGAATATTTAAGAATAAAGAGTATGTAAATGAATTTGAATTTACTGAATATATTTTACAGCATTAGATATTCTGATACTAGTAATGAAAGTCTACAACAAATAAAACCTTTCTCCCTGCTATGCCTCATGCCTTGAGAAATGTAATTTCCTGAATAAGTAATCTTAATCCAATGAAGATTTAATTTGGTCTTTTTACTTGACAAATATAATTCACATACTCAATAAAATGTTGCTTGGTTTAAATAGCAAGGGATATATCAAAGACGTATTATAATGTCTTAAATAAGTCTATTTTCTTGGTGCCGCATTATGAAGCATTTTTCAAGTCATAAAGCTAATCTGTGTACCCCCATAACTGCAGACATACAAAGATAATGGATTCTTCAATGGTTATTTCATTACTCTAATGACCTCAATAAATCAATAGCATGCCTCCAAATCTCCTCCCTCCAAGAAATACTACAGTTTACATCATAAAAGTCATTTCTCCTAATTTTTATAAAACTATTATGTTTCACATATTCTTACAAACAAAGTTTGTCTGGAAATAATGACAGTGATTACCAGGGGGGATATTTAAATAGCAACAGCAAATCATGGATGGAAAAGACAAAATTATTGAATAAGGATGTCTGATGTGATCAGTTGGTACTACCAAACCAATGTTCCCTGATCTTTAGTGAATGAACAGGGATAGGGGATTACAAAATGGAAATTTTATAATTCACTATACCCAGACAGAACCAGCTGCTAAGTGTAATGTGGTCAGGCAGAGAGACTATACCTGATACATATTTGAAGTGAAACATTTTCAGAGGTTAGGACAGAACTGTACCCTTTGATGAAGATCTTGAGTTGAAAATGTTATATTCTAAGGCTTCCATAAGTGAATAGGGGGGATATTGTAAATATCTTTTTATAATATCTTTTATTTTTATACCATCTTTCAACAGAGAGTTAATAAGTCTTTTAATTTGGACTTTTTGAAGAATATTCTATTTTTAAAACAAAACAGTACTAGTTATTTTTTGCCAATATATAGGGAAATAAACTGTTAATCTTTCACCTTACTTAGTGAATATATTACCACAAATACAAAATGAAAGCAATTAGCCACACTTGCTCTAAATGACTTCAATAGCACCATAAATTGCGATAAATTTGTCTCTGAATCAGTAAGGTACTTGAATATCAGCATTTAACTCAGTTCTACTTCAGGATGTTGAGTACTGCTTACATGAGGGGGAAAAAAGCAAAACACAGCAAAGCAAGCAAACAAAAAAAAACAAAACAAAACAAAAACTCTTCTCCCTAGTGATGAGGTTATTTGTTACAGAAGTCAACTAGAAAAAAGAACAGTAAATCTTAGCTAAATCTCCAAAGTTGCTGTGCTAAAGAATTCTCGTTTTGAGTGAGTGGTTTACATACCCCATTCCCAACTTTGCTTCGTTCACACACAAAGGCCAAATCACAGTTCAAAATTTAGATATCATCTGCTCAGCAAGACTATTTTTTTTAATTTTTTAAATGTCTTTATTTTTATTTTTGAGAGAGAGAGAGAGAGAGAGAGACCGTGTGAGCTCGGGAGGGGCAGAGAGAAAGGGAGACACAGAATCTGAAGCAGGCTCCAGGTTCTCAGCACAGAGCCCAATGGAGGGCTCAAACTCAGGGACTGCAAGATCACGACCCCAGCCAAAGTTGGATGCTTAACCAACTGAGCCATCAGGCGCCCCAAGATTATTATTAATCAGAGCCTCTTAACTAGTCTTAGTGTCTGACTCTGTGAGCAGAAAAATGTATGTGCCACAAATGCCATGTAGAAGTTAGGACGATCACTGGGGTTATGCCTGATAGCACACTATGAACTCCTTTAGGTGGTAGACTATCTTTGCTCTCTAGAATCTGATAGCTTAGCCCATTGGTTTTCACTAAATGTTTATTAAATACAGGAGTTGTTCGTCTCTCCTGGTACTATTTCAGTACAGTTCATTGTTTTCCTTTTGTTTTTGTTTTTAATGTTTATTTATTTTGAGAGAGAGAGAGAGAGCGAGCATGAGTATGAATGGAGGCGGTGGGGGGAAGGAAGAGAGAGGAAGAGAGACAATCCCAACCAGGCTCCATGCTGTCAGCCCAGAGCCCGACCCAACACGTGGCTCAAACTCACCAGCTGTGAGATCATGACCCCAGCCGAAGTCAGACGCCCAACCCACAGAGCTACTCAGGTGCCCCTACTTAAAGCTAACTTTAAATTGACGTTTTATACTGAAAGCTTTCTGAAGACATATAGGAAAGTAAAAGTGGTTTCTTTAGATTCACATTTTACTATTAACAACTAGTTTTGTGAATAATCCTCTAAAATAAACATTTGTCATAGATATATGTTCTATAGCATGTTTTCTTTCTGAAAATCTTCCCCAAAAATACATGGTATCCTAAATAGTCTGATAATACCTACAGTTAAGAGATTTGATTACTTTGTTCAGCCATGCATTTCCCAAGCTAATATGGACTCTGAATCATTTGCTTCTTATAATTCCCATTAACAAACTTGGAGTCCTCACATTTTGTAAAATATACTCTGAAAAATGTTGCATTAATTTATTATGATCATATCAAAATTTTTGTTAATATCTATCTGTTAAAGTTAGCTATAAAGTTATAGAAACAGTTCAGGAATAACAAGATCTTGAAAAGAATCATCCCATTGTGAGAGAATGGAGCAAACAGGGAAAATAAGTAATCTAACAGACAATTAGGTAAAGTTCAATAAAATATGTACATTTTCCAAATTGAAAGAAAGCATCACTGAGTAATAGCACAATTATTTAAAATAGACTTATAAGAAAATACATCACTGGGTGTCAAAAGAATGAAATCAAAGAAATTTCTGCAATCCTCTGATAAGAAAAATATAATCATAACAAATATTTTCCCATGAAGAATAAAAACTCAGGAAGTCATTGATCTTGCCAGTGACAGTGGCAGCTATGAGACACTGAACCACAAAATGCTGAAGTGAAAATTTTCCCACATGAAATTTTACACCCAGCCTTACTATCAGTTCAATATGAGGGGAAGATAAATACACTTTCATAAAGTCTTGAACTTTACTGTCTTGCCTTGGTTTGCTCAGTTTGCTATAACAAAATACCATAAGACTGGTTGGCTAAAAACAACGGAAATTTATTTCTTGAAGTTCTGGAAGATCTCACAGGTCTTAGAATTTCAAGATCAGTGTGAATAGGGTCAGTGTCTGGTGAGAGTTCCCTGCATTGTAGATGGCTGCCTCCTTGCTGCATTCTCACATGGCCTATCATCTGGTCTCTTTTTATAAGGCCACTAATTTCATTATGAGAGTCTCACCTTCATAACCTAATAGATGTTAATTATCTCCTAAAGGTCCCATCTGTGAATATCTTCATATTGGGGGCTGGGCATCAACATATGAATTGGAGGGGGATATAAGCATTAAGTCCATAGCACACCCCTCCTTTATTTTCATTGAGTTATTAGAAAATGCACTGGAACAAAATGAAGACCTTCAAGCATTAACCCTATCTATCCCACATGTCTGTTAACTTCAGTTGCTACTAGATAATTGATTGTTTGATATCTTACTGTGTTCTAGACTTTATTTATTTATTCCTAAAAAGCACTTCAAAATGCCTGCTATTTCAGAATAATTGGCTTTATGTTGTTTAGGAACTGTCAGCCTCCCTGTTAAACATTTGTTCATTAATTTATTTTTTACTGTGTAAACATTCAATTTTCTTGGCTGCTATATGTTGTGAGTGGTATACACCTACATGTCTTCACAGTTTAAAAATTCATCACTAAAAATAAAGGAGGTATGATTTTTATTTCTTTTGCTATTATCCAGTATGCTCCCATTAAGGAAAACGCATAACTGTTTTAATAAATGGAACAGGGGTGCCTGAGTAGCTCAGTCAGTTAAGCATCCAACCGCTGATTTCGGCTCAGGTCATGATCTCATGTTTGTGGATGTAGCCCCGCATCAGGCTTTGCCATGACAGCATGGAGCCTCCTTGTGATTCTCTCTCTCTCTCTCTCTCTCTCTCTCTCTCTCTCTCTCTCTCCCTCTCTGCCTCTGCCCCCTGCTCATGCATGCTCTCTCTCTCTCCATTTCTCTCTCTCTCTCTCTTTCTCTCTCTCAAAATAAATAAATAGACACTTAAAAACTAAGAAAAATAGGGGCACCTGGGTTGCTCAGTTGGTTATGCATCTGACTTTGGCTCAGGTCATGATCTCACAGTTTGTAAGTTTGAGCCCCGAGTCAGGCTCTGTGCTGACAGCTCGGAGCCTGGAGCCTGCTTCAGATTCTGGTTCTCCCTCTCTCTCTGCCCCTCCCCCACTTGCTCTCTCTCTCTCTCTCTCTCTCAAAAATAAACATTAAAAAGATAAAAAATGAATAAATGGAATAATGAAATTACATTTTCTTATTAGATGAATGTCAGACTATGGAAGATAATATTTTTCTTAAAGTGAGTATATGAAAATAGAACTCCGATTCCTTCCAACTCCTTCATTTAAATATTTCCCTTTTCGGGGCGCCTGGGTGGCGCAGTCGGTTAAGCGTCCGACTTCAGCCAGGTCACGATCTCGCGGTCCGTGAGTTCGAGCCCCGCGTCAGGCTCTGGGCTGATGGCTCGGAGCCTGGAGCCTGTTTCCGATTCTGTGTCTCCCTCTCTCTGCCCCTCCCCCGTTCATGCTCTGTCTCTCTCTGTCCCAAAAATAAATAAAAAACGTTGAAAAAAAATTAAAAAAAAAAAAATAAAAAATAAATAAATAAATATTTCCCTTTTCTTTTGTCTTTATCCTGTACTTTCAACTATGTTTATGTTGATAACATGTTATGTGGATATGTGTATGCACATGTGATAGGCAGAGAGTAATCTGTATAAGGAAACAATAAGAAAGTGGAGTGGAAAGGGTGTTAGAAGAAGACCAACGAATATCTTTTGCTGTAAAGGTTCAAGACTAAAAAACTTTTGATCATAGAATTCCAGTTAGACAATCCATTATAATTAATTTATTCACTCCTTAGACAAGTCCTAAATACGTCATGAAGTTTGGACATGTCTATGGAGCACATGGTATAGCCCTTTCTAGTCTGCTCTCTGCTTAAAGAATACTGTAAAAACAAGTTAAATAGATGTTTACATTTAAAGCAATATAGTTGCTTACTCTGAATAAGGAAATTTGTTAAGTATACAAGACCATTACATGGGTTTAAAACCCAGTTATACCATAACTCACTAGCTATGTTGTAGTGGTCAAATTATTTAAACTCCATAACCCATAGTTTCCTTATCTGTATAAAGTGATAATCGTGGTACTTACTTAGTAGGGACAGATGCAGAATGATTTTTATCAGTGCCTAAAACACAGTAATTCAAAAGTGATTTATTTCAAAAATAATGTGTGTAATGACCATAATATTGTTTATATAAATAAGGGGTAGTACAATAAATAATTAATACTTATAGAATAGTTTAGAACGTATAAATCATTGTATAGTTTTGATATTTCCAACAATGAATTTACATGAAAATAGCAATCATATTTAGGTTTCTGGGCTTTTTGTAAGCAAACAAGAAAATAACTTTATTTTCCTTTCTTCTTAATGGAATGATATACCATACATTTTCTTATGTTGTTTTGTATCATCATGTTATTCTTATTACCAATATAAAATACAAAGACTTTCATTGTGTTCTGAAAAGATAATATCCGGTTTAAGCTGAAAATGTTCTAAGGCCCATTGGGTTACATTGTAACTGACATTTAAAACGTATTTTTATAAGTAAAACAAGATGGACAGCCGATTTTTTTAAGATTATTTATTTACGTATTTATTTTGAGAAAGAGAGAGAGAATGAGTGGAGGAGGGACGGAGAGGGAGAGAGAATCTCAAGCAGACTCTGTGCTGTCAGTGCAGAGCCCAACTTGGGGCTCGATCTAATAAATGGTGAGATCATGACCTGAGCCTAAATCGAGACTCAGATGTTTAACCGACTGAGCTAGCCAGCAGACAACTGAATCTTCTGCATGTTTTCAAACGTTAAATGGAGTTTGGGGATGTAAAAACTCTTTCCTGGCTCTACAATACTGCTAGAGATAACTATGCAAACATAGATGCAAATGGAGATAGGCTCTTGAACATGCCATGCTGCTAAAATACTGGAATACATGCAGAACTCCCTAATCAAACTTATTTTATCTTTAACCATAATAGAGATTAGTATCTTGAGTTACCTTGATCTTGTTTCATGTCACTGAAAACTTGAGAAGATTTGTGAATAGGGATATTATTGAAATTGAGCCTTAATTAGAACTTAATCTCCATAATTATGCATAATTGCCTGTGTTTATTACTCCTACGATGAGGACACATTTTTCTTTAGTTCCCAGGAAGCATGTGTTAAAGCATCACAAACAGCATTAGATAATATGATTGTATACACTTCACTGACTTTATTTGGTTATACAGTATTATTATTCAAAGACAGACACAAAGAACTTACAGCATAATGGCCTCTGACTTTGCTAAGTAACTTCAGTGAAATCAAAGATATAACCTCAAAAACATTATCCTTTAAGAATATTTGTATAATGGACATAATTAAATTAGATTTAACCCATAGAATATATTGACTTCTTCTATAAGTCTCAGTTTTGAAATGTTTAGTAATATAGGTGTTTTAAGAATAAGATATCAAGTATTCATTACAGTTTTAGTAATCAAATAAATTTAGTTAAGATATCAATCTCCCTGAAATATCTGGAGTACAAACAGAATGAATCATTCATTTTGAAAATGCTGGCAATTTATGATGACGATGATGTCTCATACCAAATTAAAACAATCAATAGATACTTATTACCTTTTTTTCTGTTTGTGATGGACCAGTAATTCTTTCAATTAATGATTCCAGATTTTGTTATCAGTAGCTGTGAATTTGTTAGAACTAAGGGTAAATCTAAGCAAATTGGGTAAAAAAAATTAAGTGAAAGAATGTGAAGAACAATTCTTTTTTTAATTTTTTTATTAAATATTTTTTGATGTTTTTATTTATTTATTTTGAGAAAGAGAGAGTGTAAGTGGAGGAGGGTCAGAGGCAGAGGGAGATTCCCAAGCAGACTCCATGCTCAGCCCACAACAGTGAGATGATGACCTGAGTTGAAATCAAGAGTCTCACCCTTAACTGACTGCCACCCAGGTGTCCCTGAAGAAAAATTCTTAAATGGTCCATGGATAGGCAACTCAAAGATCGCTAAAGCCTCAATTAGTGAAGAAATCATTGTATGCCTTTTTTGACATTTTATCAAATAGCTAGGACAGGGCAGATTTACTTCCTATCCCAATTCTCAAAATGTATATAGCATGTCTAAATCTGAAATAGAATGTTCTAAAGTATCATTCCTCATAATCACAAGTGAATTTGGGAACACTTTTTAAATGCTAAGTGTTAGTTAATTGGTTTCTTTCTTTTACTAGGTACATTTTATTAAGAGAAATTCTAGTTTAGCAAATATTTACTTGGCTTGTCCTGATATATTGAATAATGATTTTTTTTTTTTTTTTTAGTATAAATGCACCAGACCCTCCTTTTTTTTAAACTGTGGTCTCTGAAATCATCCATCTTAGCCCCAGCCTCAATAAATAAAATATTCTCAGGATATTTTTAACAATACAAAATATACTGATGCTATACATTTTCTTATAGGATTCTGATTGGATCATTTCTGATGTGGGAATTACTTTTCAGGTTATTGTAATATGTACCGATGGTCATGAATCACTCCAATAGACTGTGAGCTTCTTATGAGCAGGAACATTTTTTTTTATCCAGATGGGCACCAAAACATAGACCAGAGACTGTAGCAAAAAATTCATTTTATTGTACATGTGGACTTTTTAAGTTCTGGGAAAAAAGTCTGTTGACATCTGTCTTTTCGAAGAAGCCAACCAATCTGTGACAAGTGTCACATTTAGAAGCACACTAGTTTGACTTTCAGTTGTGAGAAACTGAAGACATGCTTATTTTCACCAGATACATGTAGAGAAATCACTTTTGTTTCTGGTGATGTGAGAAACAGCCAGAATTTGAATAACAACGGGTGACAATTAAAATTCAAGACAGGATTAGTTAGAACTCTGAACAGTAATAGTTGCCTAGTGTACTTGCTGATACATTTATAAAACCTTCTCCAATAAAAGTTAATCGTGTTCTCCTGCAAGTCTCTTTAAACTGTGGTATCCTTAGAAACAGAAGAAATTTTGTCCAGAGTGAAAGGTGTTGCCAGTTTACAACCTGGACCGTCTTTCTCTAGGACCAGGGAACCACGCCCTTTGAAATGTAATCATCAAGGAACATGATGTCCCTATCTCCCAGTTTTTGTAGGAGGGCAGAAGGCTAAACTTAGCAGGTGCCTTGCTCCAATTTTAAAACTACCTCCTGTCATAGAGATATGAGGAACCTTACTTTTTCTTTGTGCAAAACCAATTGCCAAATGGAAATGTCCTACAATCCCCTACATCAACTCTTAATAAGTTTTCAGTGCTTTGTTTCAAAAACAAAAACCTTGAATAATTTTTTTTGCTAATTTAAACTTTTCCAGTGCAATTTTTCTTTTAACATTGTTTTCATATTTTCATTTTCATTTCAGTTAACTTAAATATATATGCATACATATATATACACATATATATACTGTATATATATATATACACACACACACATATATATGTATTTGCTGTTAGTTTTGCATTAAAAAAGTAGAAAAGAACAAAACCTTTTTCAGTAGTGCATGTATTACTTCTTGTGGTCTTTCATTACTTTGTGTTCCAGTAAAATCATTTACACTTTACCTGAATTATGATTAATAATAACAATAACCATAATAAAATAGTGTTTTAAGAATTGAGTTTTAATCTATAATCCAATTGTATTTTCATCATGCTAGAGTAAGAATTACCAACCTAAGATTATGTCTTAGCCTTGACAATAGTTTTTAAGTGTCAATACATCTAATTACTTTAATAAATCTCAGAAATTTGGGGAAATTTTACATTTATTTTAGAGATAGAGTCTAGAAGTGATTTCACTTATCAAATGTGTGGGATTATGTGGCTTAAAGAAAAAAATAGGTGCAAGAAAACACAGGTTAAAAAACAATCTACTAAGGTATTTGGATGCCAAGTTCAGTCGTTTCTGCTTTTCTTTCATTCTGTCTTCCTCCTTAATATAACTAGGGCTGGGACTTTGCTTTTATTAGCAATAGCATCATGTTTCTTCTCTCCTTTAGATTCCTAAAAAATAGATATCTCAAAATGCATATGAAAAACCAGAGAAGGCCCCTGTGTGGCTCAGTTAGTTGAGAGTCTGATTCTTGTTTTTTTTAAGTTTATTTTTTTATTGAGAGAGAGAGAGAGAGAGAGTGCTGAAGGGGCAGAAAGAGATGGATAAAGAGACAGAATCACAAGCCGACTCCACACCATCAGTGTAGAGCCCAATGTGGGGCTTGAACTCACTAACCCTGAGATCATGACCTGGATGGAAAGTGAGAGTTGGACACTTAACCAACTGAGCCATCTAGGCACAAGAGCATCTGACTCTTGATTTCTGCTCAGTTCATGATCCCAGGGATGTGCAGCATGGAGCCTGCTTAAGATTCCCACTCTCTCTCTCTCCCTGGGCCCCTCTCCCCCACTAGTGCGTGCTTTCTCTTTTTCTCTCTCAAATAAAAAAGTAGATAAAAATACATACATACATAAATACATACCAGAGAATATTGTTGTTTATTTTGGTCATGCTTGCACCAGTGTCCTCCTATGTTTATACACTTTGGTTAAACTGTTGTAAACAAATAGGATTTTCTTTTCTTCTCATAAGCCTAAAATTTTAAAAGTACAACATACAGCTTTTGTCTGTATCCATTTCTTAGGCCTTTCTTCTCTATGCCATGTGTTACCAAATCTCAAGTGATCGGTAGGAAGAGGACAACTAACAGCTCCTACCTGCTGCTGCTTAGATTGAATTACAGTAGGGAAAGGACAAATACTTCTCTCTGTGATCTCAGTATTGGTCTCATTGCACATCACTGGTTCCAATAGGTGCAGATAACTGGATTTAAAACACATCAAGTTTGATTTGAAGAAAGTTGCCAAGAGAAATTTTAGGCATATTTACCCCGAACATGATCAATTTTCTTAATAATTAGTTAAATAAGGAGCAGCTCATCCACATTAGACAAACACTAATAAATGTGTCAGACAGTTCAGTGAAAAAGTAATTTGTAGACAATAGTTGCTTTATAGTACCCACATACATTTGAAAAATACTAAGTGTAGAGTATGTGTGTACTGCAATGAAAATAGTGTTCAGTCTATGAAAGTGGCATGAATTTTGTCAATGTAATTGACAATGGAGACATTAAGTTTGCTTTATTTTCGGGATCAGTTTATTGGAATTCATTTAGTATCTTCATATATCCCATTAAAATAGTAATCAGAAGTATAAATTTATTTTTTATTTATTTTTTAAATGAACCAAATTATACATTAAGAAAGCAATGACATTTTTATGAGAACATACAAAAAAATATGAATCAATAAATTCATGACATATTTGTGTTCTGAGTGAGTCAATACAGTAGAGTTGACATTTCTTTTTAAATTTGCCTATGAACCCCATCATTTTCCATTGAAATTTCAGGGTTTTTTGATGTTATCTTTATTTTATCGAGAACATAACTGTTAATAAACTAATCTAATTTTAGTAATGGAAAGAGGGGGGGAAGGGAAAGAAGATATTTGGGAATGATGAATGACTTGAACATCTAGGCATCAAGATTCTTAGTGTAAAGTAATTAAAAGGGTACATAAATGACATATCAACAAACAGATCAATGGAATAAAATAAATAATGCAGAAATAGGCCAATTTATAGATGAGATTTCAGTTTTGGTAAAAGAGAACTTTTAAGTCTTTGGTAGAAGGATGGATAATTCAAACAAATAGGTTAAGGGAATTGGAAGTCTTTTAAAGTGTAAACATAACTTTAGAGCTCTTAAACAATACAAAAATATTCAAATAGTAAAAATATAAATATGAAAAGAAAAGGACATTGAGGAATAGATGATCACATGACTAGTAAGTAGTAAGTAGGGGGAATCTGACATGAGTGGCCTCACACTCTACATAAACAATAATACTTGAAAATGCATTAAAATAGTTAATTTTATAAGTTGACTGTAGGGAAATGCAAATCCATAAGATAAGATTCTAAAATGTCTAAATGTGTTAAAATTTAGCAAATTTATTTGTAAAAGTAAATACCATAAAAAAAACAATAACATAGTATTAGGAAGGAAAAAAGTATTTGCAACATAAATGAGAGAAAATGGTTAATATTCACCCTATATTTTTAAAAATATTTCAAAATAGAATAAAATGCATATGAAAAACTGAAACATTTCCCCAAAGGATTCCATACTGGAGCATTCATTTGTTCAAAAAATACCTTTTGAAGGACTCCTATGTGGATGCAATGATGGGCAAGTAAATGCACAAGTTTTATTATCAGAGATTTTATAGTCTGCTGATCTGTTACAAAAAAAGCACAGCAGCGAACACATTTGACTTAAGTTTAAATGGATAGCTCTTAGGGATTTATTCTTGTACATTTTCTAAGTGACTTTTTAAAAGTGGTGTACTCAATGGAATACTACGTGGCAATGAGAAAGAATGAAATATGGCCTTTTGTAGCAATGTGGATGGAACTGGAGAGTGTGATGCTAAGTGAAATAAGCCATACAGAGAAAGACAGATACCATATGGTTTCACTCTTATGTGGATCCTGAGAAACGTAACAGAAACCCATGGGGGAGGGGAAGGAAAAAAAGAAAAAAAAAAGAGAGGTTAGAGTGGGAGAGAGCCAAAGCATAAGAGACTGTTAAAAACTGAGAACAAACTGAGGGTTGATGGGGGGTGGGAGGGAGGGCAGGGTGGGTGATGGGTATCGAGGAGGGCACCTTTTGGGATGAGCACTGGGTGTTGTATGGAAACCAATTTGACAGTAAATTTCATATATTAAAAAATAAAAAAATAAAAAAAAGAAAAATAAAAGAAAAATAATATATATAAACATAAAATAAATAAATAAATAAATAAATAAATAAATAAATAAATAAATAAAATAAAAGTGGTGTACTCTGTAAGGAAATGTTTTTAACAAGAATATAGAATATAATTTTATTTAAAAAAACAAAATTCAATTGTGTAAATTAAAAAAAAAAATTAAGTTTATTTATTTTGAGAGAGAGAGAGCACACACAGGAGGGACAAAGGGAGAGAGAGAGAGAATCTCAAGCAGGCTCCACACTGCAGAGCCCGATGCAGAGCTCTAACTCATGAACCTGAGCTGAAATCAAGAGTCAGACGCTTAACCAACTGAGTCACCCAGGAGCCCCTCAAGTGTGTAAATTTTAAAGATCTTATTGGCTTTATTCAAAAATTTATGAAATGGGCAGCATCTATTTTAGCATATAAGAAGGAGCTCTGAGGAGCTGCACAAAAGGAAACATATTTATAGGCAGAAGGAAGTTTAGTAGGCAAAAAAGTAGTTTGGTTATTGCAAGGTTATTTTTCTTTAGGGGATGGCAGGGTATATCAGGTAGATTAGCTAACTGATGTTAACTGGGTGATTCCTGATTGACTAGTGTAAGATTCCATTTTGGGGAGAGTCAAAACTGTAATTAAGTCTCACTTTGGTGACATGGAGTTTAGCACAAGCGACTCCATTTTGGGTCTGTTGTCTTGTTTTAAACAGATTTCCTATTCTAAAGTATTACATTTTTAATTTAATTAATGCATCATTTATACCCAGAATCATTATGCTTCCTTACTGCTTCATTAGGATCAAGAACAAGGATAGCATAGAAAATATAGTAGAATCTTCTTCTTCCACCAGACTTTTCTCTTATACTTCATATTATTCTAGGCACAGACATTCTCCAAACCAAGAGGAATGAGAACAATTAGGAAACAAAAACAAAATCTTTTGAAGAAAATCTAATACCCCCTACCAAGCTAAAGAATTGTTCAGTTATTTTTAAATTTAATGGGGTGCTGAATTGTAGTGGAAAGAAAATGGATCTCAATGTTATTAGACATGCTTCAGAATGTTTGTCCTTGACATTATTACATAGAATAACAATGCAGAAATCTAAAGTACATTTATGATCAGCAAATAAAAATTGTTGCCAGAGATTGAAATGCCCTGAGGAGGACTGTTTGACCTTCTCTTATAACTGAAGCATATCGGTAAACAGCAATGATAAATTAAGATAAACAGTATTGTGAATCAAAGTAAGGTATGTGAATTTAAATGTACCTATTTCCAATGAAGTCCATGCAATTAAATATTAAGATATAAAACAATTAAATGTTATTATTGCAGAAAATAGCTATTATTTCAGTAGGTTTGCAAAATTGTTTGGTCATTTATGTCTTAGTGACATAGTTTGGCAGCAGCCTTTTTCCCATTTTATAGTAACATGTCTCCTGGCATTTTGTACTAATCTAGCATAGATACCATGATCTGGATATCATTTCCACTGGGGAGCATTATTTTCATGTTTTTGGAATCAGTATCATAAAATGTTTGTAGTTATTGCAACTATCTAGGCAATATAAAAAAAAAAGGACTCTATGAAACTGAATCACTAAACATTTTGTTTTAACAGTGCAGGATTGTCCTCTGTGTTATTTACTTTGCTGAAACATTTGCATGAACTAAAAGAATGTTCTTTATACCTGATTTACATTTGGCATTAAGTTACTTAATATTGTCATGTTATTACATTTTTATAAAGTTTACTCTATAAGATCCTAAGAAGGGAAATGAGGAAAAATAGTTTCTTTGAAAAAGTTGGCTACTGGATTGTGTTACTGGGATTCGATCCTGAAATAGAAAACAGGGTTGGGAAGGACATTAGTAGAAAAACTGCTGAAATCTGAATTAATCCTGGAACTTAGTTAATAATAATATACCATTATTAATTTCTTAATGTTTGAAATGTACCATGGTACATAAGATGTTAGAATTAGGAAAAACTGGGAGTAAGGTGTACATAACTCTGTACCATCCTTGCAACTTTTCTGTAAACCCAATACTATTAAGAAATTTAAAAATATATATATTTTGAAAAATTCAGGGAAGGAATTTTATTTTAAAATTAAGGGTTAAATAATACTTGACATATGGATAATATATTTAATGTATTTTGTGTTATTTTGCCTGGCCATTTGTTGTTGTTGTTGTTGTTTTTCATCATGGTAAGGGCACTCTTTAATCCCCATCTCCTATTTTCCCCAAACCCCACCAATCTCCCCTCTGGAAACCATCAGTTTGTTCCCTAGAGTAAGAGTCTGTTTCCTTTTTGCTTCTCTTTCTTTAGTTCCCCTTTGCTCATTTGTTTTGTTTCTTGAACTCCACATATGAGTGAATCGTATGGTATTTGTTTTTCTCTGACTGATTTATTTTCCTCAATATTATACACTCTAGCTCTATCCACATTGTTCCAAGTGGCAGGATTCCGTTCTTTTATATGTGTATATATAATGTGCACATAGCACATCTTCTTTGTCCATTCATCTATCAGTAGACGTTTGGGCTGCTTCCATAGCTTGGCTATTGTAAACAATGCAGCAATAAACATGTATTCCTTTGAATACATGTGTTTGTCTTTTTGAGGTAAATACCCAGTAGTGGAATTACTGAATCTTGGGGTGGCTCTATTTTTAATTTTTTATGAAATGTCCAAACTGTTTTCAAGAGTGGCTGCACCAGTTTGCATTCCCACCAACAGTGCAAGAGGGCTCTTTTTTCTCCGCATTCTTACCAACACTTGTTGTTTCTCATTTTTTACTTCAGCCCTGTTTAATATATTTTAAAAATATTGGAAAATGCATATAGATATTTAGTCAAATGAGATCATGGATAAAATGATGTAAACCCAATCTGCTTCTCTTCAGTGTACAGATGAAATATATTCTGAGTAATAAGGATAAGGCATAAACCTCAAGAAAGTAAATATATTCTTTGACAAAGAATTGTAAGTTGGAAGCTCTCTAGTTTTTATCTAAAGTCTCTAAGGGTGAAAACTTAATGGTGATAATACACAAATTTGTCATATATTAGTATTGACATAAATAAGCCATCTGGATGGATAATTGAACCATAAAGAAAATAAAATACAAACATGTAATATACATACCCAGAACCTGAAATTAAAGGTTTTAGGGCTTATAGTCTTATTATTTTACTATAGAAAAGATCTTCATGTAAAATTAGAGAAACTCTTTTGTCCTGGCATTGTTGCATATATTTTTCTTTCTAATGAAAGAAATGTGTGTTTTGTTTTCTTTTGTTTTGTTTAATTTTCAAACCTTTTCTCCTCTTACTTTATGTGACTTGAACAGTAGTTTTAAGAACAATGCACTGGCAAAGAATATTCAGTTAATAATCTAGAACTTCCTTAGGAAGAAAAAACATTTAAGAATTAATATAAAAGCAGAGACTCAGGAAAGACTGCCAACCTATGATATTCCCATGATGCCAAGACATGCAAAGAAGGTGAATGAAGGATCTAGAAAGGGAGATTTCTTATCACTTTACTCAACTGATTTAACTGTATATCAAAAAAAAATTTATATCAAATACCACTCTGGCAGCAGCTGAGACTTAAACTCAACTCCTGTAGATGGTTTGATTTTCAATAATTGCAGGATACATGTCTAATCTGCTTCTGTTTTTTTTTAAAGTTTATTTATTTTGAGAGAGAAAGAGCACATGTGCACCTGTACTCAAGTGGGGGAAGGGCAGGGAGAGGGAGAGAGAGAATCCCTTGCAGGCCAGCCCTGTCTGCACAGAGCCCCACTCAGGGTGCGCTTGATCTCGCCAACCTTGAGATCATGTCTAGTAAGCGTCTTCTGATTTGAAAAGCACAATAAAGCCAAGGATAGAGGTAATAGTTATTGAGGAGTTAAGGCAGGAGTTAAATTATCGATAGAAGGGAATCCAAATTGAATAACCAAATAAGAAACTAAGACTACCTAATTTTTATTATTTATCATACTAATCATTAAGAAATTTGCTAGTGCTATCGAAATTATAACCACACTTACTATAATGAATCCAGTACCGATTTATCTTCCATTTATGAGAGATAGACACATTAAGCAAGTTGCTTATATATTGATTATGTAATGATGTGATTAATACTTTGGCCCAGAACACTATATAAAAAGATACATTTCTAACCTACCACACATGAGAATAGATAATAAAGATGCCCAAAAAATTAAAGATGGAGGGAGATATAAAGGAAAGAATATCCGTACTCTGAGATAACAATTAATTCTATTTATCAACATTTAAAAGAAAAATTGCTTTTGTAAGTGGTATGACCCAAAAGGTAACAGAGAACTCATTAAAAAGGAAAAAAGTGTTAAGCACATGTTTTACCCAATAATAATATGACCAGTGCTTCTAGCCTGGAGTGATTGATACAATGGGGACTTTCACTTAGAAGAACCTGCCCTGCTCATGATTTCATGTGACTTCAGAAAATAGGAATTACAATGAAAAGCAAGTGATACCAAGGGGTTGCTTTTTAAGTCTCCATAGAATACTGTGGACACAATAAACACTTATTTTTAAGATGTGCAATAGAAGCAAGTAATGAAGAAAGGTATCTTTCCTTTTAGAACTGCTCTGGGAGAGAGGACCTTGCATTAGGAACATTATGCATTTTATGAGCATAGAGTAAATCGGCCTACAACTGAAGCAGAAAAAAAAGAAAGCATTGAAGGGTATCTTGCTTTGGTGGTTTTATGGCAACATCCCAGTAGGAGCTAATGAGTGACTTTAGCATATTTAGACAAGACTATATATTTCAGCACAGAATTGTTGATTAACATGAGTCATTTCAACAGACTGCAGCAGAAAAAGAATAAAATTGAGGATCTCCTTAAATGAGCTAAGAAGGTAAGTTCACAGGCACACAAGAGCAATTCCTGGGGACACCAAAAGTTGTTTAGGAAATTTAAAAAAAAAATTTTAATGGTTTTATTGATTTTTGAAAGAGAGATACAGAGCACTAATGGTAGAGGGGCAGAAAGAGAGAGGGAGACACAGAATTGGAAGCAGGCTCCAGGCTCTGAGCTGTCAGCACAGAGCCCGATACAGGGCTCAAACCCACGAACCATGAGATCATTACCTGAGCCAAAGTTGGGTGTCTAGCCGACTGAGCCACCCAGGTGCCCCAAGTTGTTTAGGAAATTTTAAGAAAGATGGGGCTCATGCAGTCTGAGAAGCGGTGAAATTATGAAAATACTTATTTTTCTACAAGTATTGTGATTCAACCTATATTTGTGGTCTCCTATACTCTGGAAAAATGTGGGTATATTTGTAATGGTGCTAGAAATGTATTACAAGAGATCATATTGTACTTTATAAAGGATAATTCCTGGAATCTTGGGAAGTACAATATGTTAAAAAATATATATCACTATTCTCAAGAAAGTCACTTGAAGCTTTTTTTTAAGTGGGAGTCAATGGCACAATAATTATAATTTTCCATGATTGGTAATTTATTAAATGCTTAGAATTCTTACCTATATCTTTTCATTTTAGAACTTATGGGCTTATAGATTTCATTTTATAAAAGACATGTTCCAAAAAAAATCATACAAAAATAAACACGATAAATCAAAATAAACCAAAACCATCATTTAAAGAGTGAAAAGTTTGATCATTGATTTAAATTTTCAATAAACATTTGAATACATGTAGATAATAGTAAACAAGGTTATATTATGCATACTATTTGAAAATGTATTTAATTTACTTTTAATGAAATATAGGGAGAAAACAGAAGAAAGATGAGAATGTTAAATCAGAAATAATTTTTTAACACGAAATATGTTCATTAATAAATAATCCCTCTAAAATTATTCACAAAGATCATGAGAGTATGGAAATTATGGCGTTCTGATGATTTTTTGAAACTAATATCCAAATATATCAACTAACTGCTTTTATTAAAGTGAGTTTAGGGGCAATTGGGTGGCTTAGTCATTTAAGGGTCTGACTTTGGCTCCCATCATGATCTCGTGGTTCAGACCACGAGAGCTCAGAGCCAGGAGCCTGATTCAGATTCTGTGTCTTCCTCTCTCCTGCCCCCCTCCCACAACCCACCCCCGCTCACACTCTGACTCTTTGTTAAAATAAATAAACATTTAAAAATTAAAAAAAAAAATGAAGTGAGTTTATTAGTGCAGATACTATTATATATAGCACACTTCTCCAAAATAATGAACCACAATGTCACCATATTTCAGTGTTTTCACAAGAAAGGTGAATCATAAAGACCAAAGGTGAAGGATACAGTGGTAAAAGCATAGTGATTGTCATGGGCTACATTGTGTCCCTTTACAATTCATATTTTGAAGCCCTCTCAATGCCTCAAAATGTGACATTTGGAGACAGGGCCTTAAAATGATGATTAAGCTTAAATGAGGTAGTTAAGGTGGCCCCTAATTGTGTAAAATAAATGTCCTTATAAGAGAGATTAGGACACAGATACAGAGGAAAGACTGTAAAGGCGCAGAGAGAAGACAGCTCTCTAGAAGTCATGGAGAAAGGCCTCAAAAGAAACGTGTCTTGATGGCATTATCATCCTGGACTTGAAGCCTCCAGAACTGTAAAGAAATAAATGTCTGATGTTTAATCCAGGAAGTCTGTGGTACTTTGTTGTAGTAGCCCTAACAAATAAAATAGTGGTATTGCATCTTTCTAGTAGTGGTATACAGAAACTCAAACTACCGCACGATGACAGAATTTCACGTCCTTTGTGTTTTATACTTAAACAGAAATAGTAGGCCATGTGCCTTACATTGCTTAAAAGTACATTTTATGAACACTTCACAACAATTTGTATTGAAATTCATTTCTAACGGTATATGGAGCAATCATTTTCATCCTTAAAATATCAAATTCCATTCGTTTTGTCCTTTTGAAATTTCTAGAAGAGTTTGTTATCTTAAACCTAGACCCAGTGTGGATTCTTTCCATCTTCTGGCCTATTATTACTTTCACTCTTGATTTCCTAGAGTCTTCTATATTTTTCAAAAATATTCCAGATAAGCCAAAATTATAATGTTCTGTCTTGGAGACTTAGAACAGTTTTTCTTGCACGTTGGCTTAAAATGCCACCAGAATACCTAAAAGTCATTTATCTGATTAATTAAATTAAGCCTTATAGCAACTGTTTCCACTTAGAAAATTTCCAAACATAAATATAATTCTGGTAAATATGTGTGTTATGTTTGTGTTTATTTTTCATGAAGTAAGCATGGTAGAATTACTTATCTTCAGAGCACCTGGGTGGCTCAGTCGGTTAAGTGCCCAACTTTGGCTCAGGTCATGATCTTGTGGTTCGTGAGTCTGAGCCCCACATTGGGCTGTGTGCTGACACCTCAAAGCCTGGAGTCTGCTTCAGATTCTGTCTGTCTCTCTCTCTCTCTCTCTCTCTCTCTCTCTCTCTCTCTGCTTTTCCCCACTCGCACTCTGTCTCTGTCTTTGTCTCTGTCTCTATCTCAAAACTAAATAAGCATTAAAAAACATTAAAAAAAAGAATTACTTAACTTCAAGTTGTTGAATCATTCTCCCAAGAAATGTCTTAGCAAGTCATACAGTGAATTATAACTAAATTGAAAGAATATATATATAAGAATATATATATTATATATATACTATATATTATATATATATATATATATATATATATATATATATATATATATATTTCATTGGTTATTAATTGTCACACCGAATGGTTTACTCCTTATAATAACACTATAACATTTGGAAGATAATCATGTTGCTAGTGATAATGAAAATAAAAGGAGGAATTACAAACTTATATACCAAGTATATAAGCATTACTAAGCATTATTTCATTTAAATTTCCTAGCAGCGCTTACAGTTAAGAATTGCTATTGCTATTGCTCTTGATACGTAAAGAAAACTAGTCTCATAAGTGAGGAACTACTTTTCAAGATTAGATGGTACCTGGTGATGCTGAATCTCAAACTAAGTTTTGTCTAACTACAAGCCTGTACTCCTTCTATTACATGACATAGCCAGTCAAAGATATTTGTTAAGTAACGATCATGTGCCAGTCACTTTTCTAGGTATTGGATTATTCACAATTGAACAAAAGAGACAAAAATTGCTATATTGATGTTATTCATATACTATTGGAGGGTTCATATAATAAAATAATTTAAAGGAAATATAGTAATGTAGATGGTGATACCTAATACAAAAATTAAAACAGGAAAGTAAAATAGGAAAAAATGTTAGTGAAGGGTTCAATTTGTACGACGGTGGTAGAAGAAAGACTCACCACAAATGAGATTTTAGAACAAAGACTTGAAAGCGTTCATGTGAATATCGGGGTGTAATGCATTACAACTAGAGAAAATGCTAAATATAAAGGCAAGTGTACCTGGGTTTGAGGAACCCCAAGATGCTCACTACGAACAGAGCAGAGTGATTAGAGGAGTGGTAGGATGTGTGTTCAGAGATTTAGATGGATCCCTGTTAATATAGAAGTACCTTGCTAAAAAATCAAGTAAATGCAATTATTTATGGAATTTCCCAAATAACACAAAAATACAAAAGTAGAAAGTACACACTGTATCTATAATCCAATCTCATTTCACCTATACAGATAAGTATGTAGTATGCATGTTGGTAGGTGGATATGTTTCTGTGTATTTATTTAGTTCTTCATTACTTTGCTCAAGTAATTTAGAGCAAATCCAACTTATTGTTTCATTTGCCCATAAATACCTCAGTAAGTAAGTAATGTTATAAAATTTTAAAAATGATTTTTTTGTATAACTGAAATGTCATGAAACTTCTAATAAGTATAGCAGTAATTCTATAACATCATCTGTGCTCATAATCAGATTGCCCTAAGTATCTTGAAGCTGTCATTTTACAGTGTGCTTGGTTCTATCAGAATCTAAACAAGAGTCATGGTTTGTTCATACATTTTAGTCTAACTTATAATCATCCCCAGCACTACACACACAACTTTTTTTTCCAGGCAATGTTGTTGCTGAAAAAAATGTGGATATGTCTCCTTAGAAAATTCCACATTCTGGTTATGGCTAGTTATTCCTACTTTTTTCACTGTATCTTAAAAATAGGAAATACAGAAGTTCAAAAAGATCTAGGATCACTCTGCAAGCCTGTTTTGGGTACCACAACCAAAGGCACAGACATATGGTAATCCCACCATTAAGGATGCTATAATTCATCATTGTGTTCAGTTATTAACAGATTGATCTGTCTATTACAAATGGCCGAGTAGTAGTTTTATTATCTGTTGCTGATTATTGCTTAAATTACTTCACTCAGAGTTTTTATGATGTTTATTTTCTAATTCTATCATTCCATCAGAAAGTGTTATCAAGAACTTTCCCTCAAACTATTCAGTTAATCACAAATATGTTTATGCAATAATGGCAAAATTAATGATGTTAATGATGTTCAGTGAATACATTTAAATATCACATAAATATATATATATGTGTGTGTGTGTGTGTGTGTGTGTGTGTGTGTGTGTGTGTTTGTGTTTCAATCAGCTGAACTCATTCTCATTTGCACTCACCATTGTCTCATCATTCAATAGTAGGAACCCCTGACTTTCAGTAAACTTTTGATATCAGATCAGAAGTCTTCAATTATTTTCTTTTTCTCTGTATCAAAACAGTATTCCAGGCTTACTCTGGATCAGACCTGTACCAGTTATTGGGAAGTGATATTTGGAGATCAGAGTCTGGGTGCTACATTTATTTATTTCTAGTTTTCTGTTGTTGTTGTCCTTTTTTTACCAGTCAAAACAAGGGAAAAAGAGTTTTTGATTCAATGTTAAGGTAATAAAAATTTTTAACTTAAATTCTTGATATACATCTTGGTTTTTTGTTGTTGAAAACTTTGGTTTCCAATATAACTACCATAATAGTGTTTATATATAATCCTGCAATACCCATATACTAATTTAAATAATAACACAGTGTTTTTACTTATACTACTGAAGCTGGCTCAAGGTTTCCTTGTGGTTCCTTTGCCATTAAGATGGTTGCTGGCCTTTTTGTAAAGAGGTTGTTATATAGAGAATATGATTAAAATAAGGAAGTTGTCCTAATTTTATCCCTTAAGGGTTCTCTCCTCTATGGTTATTCAACATATAATTAATAAACAAACAAACAAACAAATAAGTGACTTATCTATTAAGCCACATTTGTAGTGTTTTGTGAAATTCATCTCCTCCAGATTACTTCCTCACTGGCATTTTAATTCATGTCCCTAGTTGGTAATTCCAGGGTCCTACTATGCTCACTTTGGATCTCTTTACATGACTCAAATTTTGGCATGTTTCTCTTGATATATTTTGTTAAAAACTATTGAAATACTTGAAGGCTAAGACTGCCCTGGTACCCTATGATTTTCCTGCCATCCTTTAGCATATCTCTGAGGTCATTGTTATTATGATTTATTATCACCATTATTATTATTCACTTATGCTTTATTAATAACATTTGTTAAGGAGTCTTTTTCAGTAATCCTCAAACTTGTTTGCCTGGAGGCAAACACTTTCTTTTGGGGAAGTGTCTACATTCAAGAGCTAGTAATGCAATCAAGAAACTTCAACATGGGCATGGACAGCCTTATTCAGTATCCTATGTTCTTTTTTTTTTTTTAATTTTTTTTAACATTTATTTATTTTTTGAGAGACAGAAACAGAGCATGAGCTGGGAAGGGGGCAGAGAGAGAGGGAGAGTCACAGATTCCGAAGCAGGCTCCAGGCTCTGAGCTGTCAGCACAGAGCCCGACGCGGGGCTCGAACTCATGAACCATGAGATCATGACCTGAGCCGAAGTCGGCCGCCTAATTGGCCCACCCAGGCACCCCAGTATCCTGTGTTCTGTACAATAATTTCCATGTTCAAAAACAGTTTTAAATAAGAGTGACATCTTAAATAATAAGTGATACACATAAAAATTCAACAGTGAATCTTTTAAAAAATTATAAAATGTTCTCATGCAATAGTCACACAAGGACGGTGCAAAAAAATGCCATTTCCCTCCAAAAGCAATAGAATAGGTTCTAATCATATTATTATCCTCACTAATGAGTTTGTGATAGTTTGAGTAGACTCACTTTTCTGAACAAATATATCATTACTTAAGTTAATATACTGATAAAGAGATGGTCATTCTAAAATGTGTGGGCTCATTTATACTTAGGCACATTGAATACAATATGATCAACCTGTTTTTGAAAGGTTGCAATTAATACTAATTGAAATGTACTTAACTCATCTTCTTATAGAATCTTTATTTTCTTTACTCAACTGTTTATTTTCTAACAATACTATGATTTAGAGTTCGTGTTTCATGTCAACATTTTATTAACGTATAACATACTTATAGCCATATGTACAAATCTTAAGTATGCAGTTCAATTAGTTTTCACAAAAATGAACAGACCTGTGTGAATAGCATTCATATCTAGAAACAAAAAAAATCAGAACCCTAAGAGCCCTTTAATTTTCACAATAGCAACTATTATTCTAACTTCTAATAGATTAATTTTGTATTGGTTTTGATCTTTATATTATATTAAAATAGTTTATATTTATATTAATGGGATTTTTCAGTATATGCTCATTTATGTCTAGGTTCTTTCACTGTACACAATGTTTGTGAAATTAAATATATATGCTTGTTTGCTTGTAGTTTTAATCCCTCGTCTAAGTGTCATATGGTCTGATATTTACTGAATATGCCATAGTTTGTTATTCCTTGTAGTGTTGATGGATTAAGTTCTTTGAAACAAGCATAATAAGATATATTAAAATCATTTGTCATATAAAGTAAGAATTATAAAATGTAGTTTAATTGATTAAAGTCTCATAAAGTTCAAGTGAAAAGGATGGACAGTATAAGAACTTAGGATCAGTTTACTGAGTATTTATGTTTTGCCACTGAGTGCCTTTATACATTATCTTATATAATTCAGTCCTAGAGATAATGGTGAGAGCAGCTTTTATCATGATACCCATTTTTTTGAGTGAAGAACTATGTTATGCCTTGGGAACTTTAATAAATTCATGAAAAATAAATGCTAGAGATAGTATTCAAGCTGGATCTTTTGTATTGCAGACTGTACCCTTATCAACTAAAGTATATAACATGCCTGCACAGACACTCCTTTCTTTTTTGCACCACTTTTGAGTACCCTATGATGTTATACAAGTTCAATTTCTTTATTAATTCTTTCCTCACTGAAAATCTGACCCTGTGTTTATCTCCTAGGGTAATTACCACACAAAAATCATAGTCTCTGAATTATAGGAGCTCATAATAAATTAAAGAGGACACATTCACATCCACTTAATTGTGTGTGTATGGTATTTCAGCATAGGCACAAGTAAATCCAAATCAATTTTTATCAAATCCTCTACTGATGGACTAATTCTTTCCTGATCTTTCCTATGTCAACCACCTCAGCCTTCACTGTATAACATCACCTTTGAGTCTTTCCTCTATCCTCTTCTACATCTCTTGAGAAACTTTAGCTAAATCTAAATCTTAAGTGACTTGTTGAGAGCTTAGCAAAACTACTCCATAATATTGCTGTCTCAGCATCCACTTTGTGTGACTAAACAGCCTGCAAGGGACTGGAACTGCCACTTGGCCTTCTGCCAGCACATGCTCTGGATGGCAGTCACAATTCTAAGTTCCCAACAGGATGCCAAGAGCCCTACCAATAAACGCTCTTCAGCGCCTCCTAGGGCCTTCCCTATGTGTGCTCCTTAGGTAAGAGCCAGGCAGAGCTTAGCAAAACCCTCCTATTTTGGGTTTGAATGGACCAATCCAGCCTTAGCCCAGGAACCCCAAAGCACCCTGTCAGCATCCTGCTTTGATCTCTCTTCGAGGCTCCTGGAGGCTTGTCTTTCACCACCTCCAGGACCTGTGAGTCCTAACCTTCTCTATTTCACTCTACACTGCAGTTAACAATGGCTCACATTGGACATCTCAGGGCTCTACTTAACAAATGTTAATTTAACACAGTCACGACACGTGAATATTGTTTATTCTTCCATCCTCACTTATACTGCCAACTTTAGCACCTTATATTCTCCCATCTCATATTTTTACATTTTCATCAGCAACAGAAATCTGTGACAGAAGCATAGAGACAGAATTAAAACTAGGGGTGCACAAAGAACAGGTATGGTGCTAAATCACTAAGTTTAGAGATTGTATTTGTTAATTTCTCCTAAGTAATAAGAGGTCTTATCTCTTGGCTCCTTACCTCTCCCCACTCCCCTCAGAACAAAAGACAATATAAATTCCGTCACACTGAACTCCTTGGCACACCTTACACAGGCACCTCAGGCACGCTACTTTATATTGCTAAGCTTTTATTCATAATCTTCTCTTATTCCATAAAGGCAATGACTTCCTGGGGAAGAAAGACAAATCAATTTTAAGAAGGATTATCATGTGGAATTTGAAAAACATCAGCCCTTTGTTCCTAACTTCCATTTTAAAGGGAACAGGAGCAGGTATATATCCTATTGCCTCGGGGTTTTGTTTCTCTGGAGAAGTCTGGCTCATACAGTATGAATAGAAAATGGGATAATGGAGAACAATTAAGAGGTTACTAGACTGTCCTCAAAAGAAGACCAGTGTAAAAATGAAAAAAAAAAAAGAGAATCTATTATTCTTAATTTATAAAAACTAAGAATGGATTTAATTACATTGCTAATAATATTACTATAATTTTTTAAATTCAAATATATAGTTTTAAAACTAAATACATCATCTTTTGCACTTTTTGAATGTTAAAAAACACTTAGTTTTAATCTGCTATCATTAACCAAATCAAAAATAAATTAAAATGTTTGAGGAAGAAAATCACAGCTGATAATTTTATTATTTAAGTAGTAATTTATATCTTGTTTTTTATTTACAATTTTAATAATATTTAATATCCTTGCTAAAGTGGTGATTTTTAATAATACTGGAAGTTAAAAATATTTGGACTTAATAAATTTGGAATTAGAGCAAGTATCAGTACTTGTCCTAAGTGTTTTACATACATGACTAATTTACTGTTCACATCAGTCCCACGAAATAGGGCCTATCATTTTCCCATTTTAAGATGGAAAAACTGCCACAGAGTGTTTTTGAAACCTGGCATAATATTTGCAAATAATCAAGCCAGGGTTTGAGCCAGCCATCATACATTCAGGCTCTCCTACATAGTTACTTAGTTTATATTTCACTAAAGGCCTTTGCAAATTTCTATATATATTGGAGTGTAAACTGAAACATATTTGCACTGTTTCCCTCCAGTAAACCCTTTTTGTGGGATAATGTTATTTTAGGAATAGCACCACTTCATTTTTTTTTTTCACATTTAACTATTTCTTAAGCCATATTGCTAGGTATGTGGTATTGAATGGGCTTTGTCTTAAAAGTCCAAGATGTGACTGGACAATTTCTGTATTAAATGACAAAATTACATTTGAAAAGAGGAGAAAGATACCATTGCTCATTTTCAGGGATATGTTTTGGATTGAAAAAAATCCTATGGATCCTAATATTCCTCTGTAGAAGTTTTAAATACAAAAAATTATGTCTAAAAGTCTCACAATATATTTCTTTCATTAATCACTGTTATACATGTAAATGTAAAATATTTTATCAATTTCTGTAGGAGAATTAGTCGATTTCTTTTTTTTATGAAATTTATTGTCAAACTGGTTTCCATACAACACCCAGTACTCATCCCAAAAGGTGCCCTCAATACCCATCACCCACCCACCCTTCCTCCCACCCCCCATAAACCCTCAGTTTGTTCTCAGTTTTTAGGAGTCTCTTATGTTTTGGCTCCCTCCCTCTCTAACTTTTTTTTTTTTCCCTTCCCCTCCCCTATGGTCTTCTGTTAAGTTTCTCAGGATCCACATAGGAGTGAAAAAATATGGAATCTGTCCTTCTCTGTATGACTTGTTTCACTTAGCATAACACTCTCCCATTCCATCCATGTTGCTACAAAAGGCCATAATTCATTCTTTCTCATTGCCACGTAGTATTCCATTGTGTATATAAACCACAATTTCTTTATCCATTCATCAGTTGATGCTATACAATACAAGGGGGCCATCTTCACAGTTGGGTCACATCCATCACGTGGCCAGCTGGTTTAAAAAAAAAAAAGTAGAGAAGCTGAAATTAGATGGAAAATGTTTAGTTTTTTTTCCCTCCTTACATTATACCTGTCAGGGTGTGCTAGTTATCTGGAGTCTAACATATAAGAACATAAAGCTCTATTGGGGGATTCTCCATTGCAGGGGCTAATTGTGATTTTATGTTTATCATAATTGAGCCCTTGATGGGCAATCACCCCATGAGTTTGTATTCACCAACAGGTTCTATGCATTTGTGTTAATTTCCTAAGGCTTCCTTAAAAAAGTACCATAGACTAAAACAGCAGAAATATATTGTCTCATGATTCTGGAGTCCAGAAGTGCGAAATCCAAATGTTGGCAGCCTTCTTAGGGTCTCAGAAGCTAAATTTGTTCTATAGCTCTTTCTTAGCCTCTGGTAATTGCTGTCAATCCTTGGTGTTCTTTGGCTTGTGGCCAAATAACCTCCAATCCTTCCTTTGTTGTCATATGGAATTCTCCCTCTTTATAGATGTCTCTTCTTCTTTTCTCATAAGGACACCAGTGTATTGGATTTGGTTCTACTCTAACCCAGAATGACCTCATCTTAACATTATTTCATTCTGCAAAAGACGCTATTTTCAAGTAAGATCACATTCATAGGTACTGGAGTGTACAACTTCAAAGTATTTGGGGAGAAACAATTCAATTCATACTCATCTGCCCTCTGACTCTCCAAAGTCCATGGCTTTCCCACATGAAAAATATGTTTACTCCATTCCAGTATCCCCAAAGGTCATAACCCATTACAGCATCTATGATAAGTCCCAAGTCTGTTTTACATGTAATCAATTCAAAAAAGTCCCAAATCTCGTCTTCAAAATCATCTAAATCAGGTATGGCTGAGACTCTGAGTATGTTCCATCTGAGGACAAATTCCTCTGTATCTGTGGACCTGTGAGACTTAGAAAACAAGTTATCTGCTTCCAACATACCATGGTGGAGCAGGCGTACATTAAGCATTTCCATTCCAAAATGGAGGAATTCAATGGGAAAAGGAGGATACAGGTCCAAAGCAAGTTGAAATCCAGAAGGACATATTTCTTGAGATCTTGAGCTGAGATTCTTATCCTGAGAATAAGCTATATGTCTCAGTGTCCCATTCTCTAGTCTGAGTGGGCAATAGCCCCATCTTCTCAGTCCTTAATAGTGAGCTTATCTACTAAGCTTGTGGTAGACAGTTGCAACCCTAATGGCCTCTGAACCATCCTCAAAGTCCTTCTCTCCTTTTCCTGAAGGACAGCACGTGTACATACACCGAGTAGTTCTATTGGGCTATTTTGAACTTGTAGAATCACAGAAGTCTGACAGCCTTCCATCATTTTGTCCCTATTCTACCCCCTTCAGTCCATTCCAGCAATATTCCTACCAAGATACTGGATTGGGTCTTTGAATCACATATTTAATCTCTCCATCAAAAGTTTACCCAGCCACACCATGGTGTTCTCTCCAGAGCAAACCCAGGACACACCTTCAGCTCTCTGCTTAGAAATATCCTCAGCTAACAATCCATGTCCATTGCTTCCAGGTTTTGCTTTTCACCCAACAGTTGAACACAATTCAGCAAAGTCTTGTGCCACTTTATAACAAGGATCACCTGCTTCCGATTTCCAGTAACATGTTCTTATTTTCATTTGAGACCTCACCAGAAGCAGCTTTGACATTCCTATTTCTACAAGACTCTTATTCACAATATCATATATACTTTCTAACAAGATGGAAACCTTGCCATTTTCTCCACTTAGATCTGATCTCTCACCATAATTGCATTTAACATCCATCTATCTACCGACCATCACTTCGGAGCAATCAATTATTCTATCATGTTCCTCAAAATTATTCCACCCTCTAGTCAGTACCCAATTCCAAAGCCACTCCCACAGTTTTTGGTATTTGTTGGAGCAGCATCCTATTTCCTGATACCAAAATCTATGTTTGTTTCCAAATGCTGCTGTAACAAACTACCACAAAGTGTGTGGCTTAGAACTACAGATATTTATTTAGTTATAATTCTGGAAACAGAAATCTGAAATCAAGGTATTAAGTAGAGTTGACTTTTTCCTGGGAGCTCAGAGGGTGAATCAGTCTTCATGCCTTTCAGATGGTTGACGGTCGTCTTTGGCATTAGTTGGCTTATGGCAGCACAACTCCAATCTCTATTTCTGTCATCACATGACATTCTTTCTTTTGGCTGTGTCCCTTCTCCTATTATAATGACACCAGTCATGCTGTATTAGGGATCATTCTAACCCAGTATAATCTTGTTGCAACTTGACTATACTTGCGAAGAAAGTATTTCCAAATAAAATCATATTCACAGGTACTAGGGGGGTAGGATTCAACAGAAGTTTGGGAGGACACGATTCAACCCAAAACCGGATCTTATATTTTAGGGAGAATCCACATGTTTTTGTTGCTTGCTTTTAAGAGAAAAAAATTTGGAGCAACTGTCAAAAATGTAGGTATTTCTGTAGGTATGGCTTAATCCTCCAATATCAAGGTCTCACCTAAGCTTCCTTCAATCAACTCTCCTAACACAGCTCAGAGTTTTATGTCCCCTGTTGTATTTCTTGCCCCAGATTAATCCCTATCACAGGTCCAAATTCTACAGTAAGAACTAGTGAAATAATGAAAAATCAAACTCTTACTGTTCACCTATATATTACAGACTTTAAGTTTAAAGCATGTTCAATACCAAATCATTAAAATTTGTGAATTATGCAATTTGCATTTTACCAGCAGATGCAACAAAAATACAGTAAAACCTTGGTTTGCAAGCATAATTCATTCCAGAAACATGCTTGTAATCCAAAGCACATTTCCCCATAAGAAATAATGAAACTCAGGTGATTTGTTTCACAAACCAAAAATATTTATATAAAAAATGATTAAAATACTGTAATATAATACAAAATAATAAAGAAAATGCAAAATATAAAGAAAAAAAAACAAATTAACCTGAATTTACCTTTAAAAACCTTTGTGGCTGCTGTGAGGGAGACAAGAGAGGAGGATTATGGTGTAGGACTACTTTCACTGTCACTAATGGAGTCTTTGTTATCTATTGGCTTAATGGAGTCTTTCTTTTCATGCAAATTTAACAAGGAACCTACCCAATGACACTCGCTTTTTCCTCCTTTTGAGGATTTTGTGGAAATGTGACATTGGATTGTCATTAAACAGATTCATTGCTCACACTACTACAGAGTTATTCAGGTGGTGCTTTTCTATAAAATTTTGTACTGTTTCTCACATTTTTCCCCCACATTTCCCTAATCTCATTTGAAGTGAAGGATCCTTCTTTTTTCTCCTCCTCTTCTGCAGACAAGATGTGGACGTAGACTTCTTATAAAATATTGCAGTTTCAGCTACTCGCATACCCTGTTCATACTTTTTGATGATTTCCTAATTAACTTCCACTCCTTGTGGAAGTTGTCATCTCCTTCTTCTTAACGCTTTTCTTTTCAACATTTTTCTGCATGGGGGCCATTGTGTATGATTGCACGGATGTTGACTACAGTACAGTATTAATAAACTCTTGTCATATACTGTATTGAATGTGACAATAAGGCAGCAGAGGAAAGGGTTTATAAATTTTATGAAGTTATATATAGATTTAAAAAAAAGGAATGACTAATCAGCCACCTATAAAATATACCTGTATTGGAATCCCACATATATTATACATGCATGTACACAAGCACACAAGAAAAGTATCTGGCAGATGGACAATAAAAGCTTTCTCTCTTCAAAAATAGAAAAAAAGTGATGCTGTTTTAAGACTGCAGGCAGTCTAACCTAGAATGAAGCAAAGCATTCCCAAGCTTATTCTTGTATGGAAAGGCAACAGACTGTCCATTGGTGCTTTGAAGTGACAAGAAATAAACTAGTTCCAGTTGTGGGCACCTTCTGACGTTCTGAAAAATCACTGATTTCTGCTAAACACTGTGGCCTGAGAACAAGCATCTGAGTATTGGAGAACAATCACACACAATCTCTCAGTGACACAGAGAGAGAAAGAGAGAGAGAGAGAGGATCATTGACTCAATTGTGATCATGTGATGTTCAACATCACGTACTTCTCATATTGCAAGACATTGCGTGTTTATCAAGTTAGCTTTTTTGAGACATGTTTGCTTGTCTTCTGGAACACTTGCAGAACAAGTTACTCACAATCCAAGTTTTTATTGTACTGACAATTGATCCAGACCTCTACCTGGCTGATTCACTTAGTTAAATTAAAATACTTTTGAGTTTTAAAACTTCATGTAAATGCAACATAGGATATCATGATAAAGTATAAAAAAGAAAATATGACACAACTATTCAGGTCAAAACAGGGTTTTTTTAGTGTTTTAAGGTTAACATTAGAAAAGAACATATTTTACAGAATGCAGAATAGCTTCCTCAAATAAGTGGTCTCTTAAAACAGCATCACGTTTTTCTATTTTTGAAGAGAGAAAGCTTTTATTGTCCATCTGCCAGATACTTTTCTTGTGTGCTTGTGTACATGCATGTAAAATATATGTGGGATTCCAATACAGGCATATTTTATAGGTGGCTGATTGGTCATTCTTTTTTTTAAAACCTATATATAACTTCACAAAATTTAATCTAATTACAAATCCTGTGCAATATTATTATATGGAAATATTTTATATATTTAATAGGTAAAATAACAATCTGTATTTGAAGTTTGATGAGAGTTAGTAAAAGATACCCAAATTATGTATATAAATTTATTTCTGCTGTATTTTTTAAACTATAAAAGAACTATATCTTATTCTGGATTCTTTTGATGTCTGATTCAAAGTAAGGGTAGCTATTTTATTCAGATTTCAATAACAATATTTCAAGGTGTAGTTATTAAAAATTAAAGTTAGTTTTAATTTACATAATAAAATATTTTGTGACCAGATATATTCCTTTCTTGGAAAATAATAGAGCATTGAATGACCATAGATTTCTAAGACTATCATATCTATGTTATTTAGTGCTTACAAAGTGTCAGAAACTGAGATAAAAAATTTATATTTATTATTGTATTTAATCCATAAAGCAACACTATATGGTAGGTACTATTAATATCTGACTTTAAAAATAAAAAAATGAAATTATAGGACATTTTGTAATTTGCCCAAGGTTATGAACTAGCAAATGTCTGAGATTTTAATACAGGAAGTCAGACTTAGGAATATGTTTTCAGCAACCAAACAACCAAACTATACTGCTTTCTGCTAAAATAAAATATAATTAGGGGTGCCTGGTGGCTCACTCAGGTGAGCGTCTGACTTTGGTTCAAATCATGATCTCTCACTTGGTGGGTCCAAGCTTGTGTTGGGCTTTGTGCTGACAGCTCAGAGCCTAGAACCTGTTTCAGATTCTGTGTCTCCCTTTTTCTCTGCCACTCCACTACTTACACTCTTGTCTCCCTCTCAAAAATAAATAATAAACATTAAAAATGTATATATATATATATATATATAATTAAAAAAACATTTTTTTTATCTCTAACAATTGACTAATGTCTATGATCCTGCTCCTCTTTATTTTCCACCAGAAGACCTTTGGAATGAGCAAGTTAGAATGTATGCTACTTAAAAGTGGATAATATTTTATTTTTTTAATGTTTATTTATTTATTTTGAGAGAGAGTGCACATGGATGCACACAAGCAGGGGAAGGGCAGAGACTGAGAGGTAGAGAGAGGGCTCCAAGGAGGCTCCATGCTGTCAGTGCGGTTAGCATAAAACCCCAACCCAGAGCTCGATCCCAGGAACTGCAAGACCCATGACCCAAGTCGAAATCAAGAGTCAGCTGATATCAAGAGTCATTCCTTCTCCTAATATGGAAAGGAATGCCTAGTTCACTGTATGTTCTCTATAAAAATTTGAAGAAATAAATAAATGGATTAGATTTTGTTCTCCCCAGTATTACTTTGCTATATTCATGCAAGCAAAAACAAAATGAAATGGAAAACATGGGAACACATTTTACAACAGGAATTTTGGTCAATTATCTAATAAATTATGAATGGAAGTTTTAGCACCTAAAGCAGGAGTCAGCAAACGATAGACCACTGACCAAATACTACCCACTACCCTTTTTTTCTTAATTAAGTTGCATTGGTACAGAGCCACACTCATGTTTTTTATATATTACCTGTGGTTCTTTTTTGCTTCAAGGCAGGGTTGAGTGGTTATGACAGATGACATGTCCTGTAAAGCCCTAAATATTTACTATCTGGACTTTTACAGAGGAGATTTGCCAACCTCAGATTTAAAACATAGATGAAACTCTGACAGACACAATTTCAGAACTCAGTTTAAACAATTTTATTCCTTTCTTGGTACACTAGGTCTTGTCAAATAAATGGAGAACAGTGACCACCTTGATGCAGAAGAGCTGATAAGTTGATCAGAACCATATCTTTGTAATGTCCCTTGATGTAACTTCCTTGACTGCTTCTAAGAAAGCAAAAAAGAGAGAGAAATTCAAAATACGATGTAACAGGGTATCATAGTATATTGCATTACGATGTCAGCAGTAAAATAGGGCTTAAAATGGGAAACAACAAACAAACATGGAAATGCCACATTGTAGAGGTTGAGGTAGGCATTTTACTTTTGGTAGTAAGGAATGTTAAACATAAAATATTTCACGTTATTGGGGTGCCTGGATGGCTCGCATCTGACTCTTTGTTTGGCTCAGGTCATGATCTCATGGTTCATGAGTTTGAACCCAACATGGCGCTCTGCATGAACAGCACGGAGCCTCCTTGAGATTCTCTCGCCCTGCCTCTTTGCCCTCCCTGACTTGTTCTTTCTCTCTCCCAAAAACAAATACAAAATTAAAAAATATATATTTCACATTATTAAAAGCTAACAATATCATATGTTTAATGAGGTAGCAAAATGAGAAGTTCTTCCTATGGCCAGGTGATTATACTAGAGGATACACTATGAAATAGTAATAATAGTATAAGATAAATTATATAACAATCATCAGGAAAGTAAGGAGAAATTCTGAGAATATACTCACTTGATAACAAAGGCCCAAAAATAAGTTATTTTCAGAAGGAGAATGTTGTAGCTACCTCTAAGATGTCCCACAGTGAGCCCTGCTTCTATCTGGCCCCCCTCACCCTGTGCCAGGGTGTGTCTGAGAGTCAACAGAGTCTGAGGGTCAATAGAAGTAATGGCATGTCACACAGAAAGAAACTGAGGTACAGGGAGGTTGAATGAATTCCCCAAAATCTATGCAGTGAGGGTAGGGTCAGTCTGAAAAACTTTCCTCCTCCAGAAACTAAGCTCTAAACCACTATGATATCAACTGAAAAAAACCATTAATTGTACAATGCTGAATATAATAGAAAGAAGACTGACTTTAACAATATGTTTAACTGAAACTTAACTTGCAATTGTTAAAATCTTTTGCTTTGGTCATTGCAACTGCATAGATGTTGAATTTCATGACACATGTATCTGTGAAACAAGAGCAAAATTAGTTCTAAAAATGAATAAATCGATTTTCTTGTTGTCTTCTTTTAATATAGTCCATTAACTATAAATTGTTAAATTACGGTTTGCTAAACTTGAGAGTATAATTATAAAAATTAGTATTAGTGTGTATATGTTTATGGGCAATTCAGAATAAATGTAGGGAAATGAAATCCTAACAGATTGGTAATATTCAGAGACTGGTTCACACAATTTACCATTTCACTCATAATCATGTTGGCCATCATAATTGTGCTTCCAGTTTGACTTGATACAGTAATGGTTATATTAAAGATGTCGCCTTACTCCTTTGGAAAAGCAGAGACAAATGTCAACAACAAAAAGGTTGGAATATGAACATTGGAAGAATGGGAATGTAAAATCATTCTCAAGAAATCCCATCTAAGGAATGAAAGTCATAACACAAACATGGGAGCAGAGTATTAATCTTCAGCAAATAATTTACATAAGCTCTGATAATATTTGCAAGTTGCTGTAGTATTTAAAGTGTGTAGCAAATCAGTTGTTTTTAAAAAAATAGGAATCTAATTTTGCATGAAGCAGGATCACAGAATAATTGAATGGAAATGTATGTCTTGATGGCTTGGGTTTATAAGAATGCATGCATTAAAGTAAAATATTCATACGGATTTATGATGAAACAAATTACTGTTACTACAGAACTAAATCTAGCTTAGAGTAAAGACATATCTTTATTATAATGTCATACTTTGGCCCAAAGGTCATGTCATAAATTAAAGCTGAAATTAGTCCGGCAGAGTCCCATTATTTTTTCTCAGCATGAAATATTAATAATATGACTTAAACTGACCTTATTTCACTATTGTTTCAACATATCTTGTTAATATTCCTCTTTTGCATTATCACCTTCTCTTCAACATATACTTTTTTTCTCTAAAAAAATATATTTTAGCTCCAGCTGCACCTTATTCAGCCTGCCATCTGTTGAACATTTGGATTCAGCTGTAAATGCTGGCATATCTCCTCTGCAGGGATATTTTGCCAAATGACCATTCTTTCTCTATATAGTCATTCCAAACACCATTGTCACATGCACGTGCTCTAACTTTCAGGAAAACAAATTTGCTATATTCAGAAAACAATGATTTCCACAAATAACTTGTAACAGTTAAGAATATTTATTAAATCTTTCCATGCACAAAGTATGTATTGCTACTAATATAATTGTGGTTTTATCTATTCTGAAATCAGAATATTAATAAAATTCCTTCAGGCATCAGTTTATCCACAAGACATTCATTTTAGTAATTTTTAAAATAATTAAACCAGTGCAGTTGTATGATTATTCTTCTATATTCATCCAATATGCTTGTTTCATCATGTGAATCTAAGATTGCTAATAATGAAAATATTTCTGTGAAATGGAAAGGTTTTAGTATCTATGCCATGCTTTCCTAAATATATGTATGTCTGCATTTAATAAATTTGCTACATTCTCTTCAATAACCTCTACTTGTAGCATATATACGGTTTGTTTTTTAGATTTGACAAGTCCCCAAACACAGCTGCCCCTTCTGATTTTTGGTCTTTGCCCTGTCTGTACAGCACTATTAACTATCACTTTGATGTTCATGAAAGCAAAGCAATAGACAGGAGGTGAATTTTATCAACTTTAGAAACCAAAGGAATTCTTATGGAAATGGATCTTTATGTAAAATTTGTAACAGTAGTTTGTTTTATGTTTAAGTAAAAACAGATCCCTTCTAAGCAACACCCTACTTGTTATACAGAGATACAAATATTGAGGATTTTTTTTTTTCATTTTCCATATCAGACTCCATCCTCTAAGGGAAAACTTGACTAAAGCACAATGTGTAGTGAGACATTCTGAATGAAAAATCCACCCTGTAAAGACCATTTTCACGCTTTTTCCAGAAAAATAAAATTCCTTATGACACTTGTGAGTAACATTTATTGCTTTTTTGGAATCCAGTGGAAATTAATAGTTTGTGTTAAACAGGAAATCAACTGGGCAAAATGAGTCCTTACCTGCTAAAAGCATCAATTAAAAAGTCAGGGAAGTGATGGACTTTGCTATTAAATGCTGACAAGCACATCATTTAAGAGCTGGAACTTTAAAGTGAATTTCTAAAATCTGTGAAATTGAGACCATTAGGGGCAATGAAAATTGGAATGAATTGCAAGGGAGAAATATTTTAAAGATGAAACTGAACACCTGTGAATTTGGGACCAGTTGGTAAACATATTAGAGGACATTGAACTCACATCTATAAATTGATAAGAGTTTGAGAAATGAAATGTGCTTTTCCCAGGATCAGAAATTCTGCCAACTATATATGGTTCCGTACAGTTTTACATATCAAAGATGGACTTATGGACAAGAAGGTAGACATATTTTTTCCACTCTTCTTTACATAGGAAATTAAAATACAAACACACAGAAGTAAAATTTAGGAGCAGATGGTTTATCAAGCAAAATTTTTTCCTTCTCCTTTCACCATGCTGTAAAAGAGCCCATCTACATGGACTTTTATTTAAACATTGGAAAATATATAAATATTTTATTTTTTAGCTAAAATAATTTGTCCATGAAAAAACACATTAAAAAATATAACATATTCATTTTTGGTTTATTTTATTAAGTGCAATGGATCAAGAATAATCAAAATATCTTTGAGTTTATCTTTGTATGCAATTTCTAACTTAGAAGAACAAAATGAAAACACAATACCTACTTGTTGACACAAAAGGACGCCTATTTCATTTACAATTTAAATAGTAGGAAAATAAGCATTTTTGATAAATTAGTTTCTGATGGCTGATAAAAAGATTTTGTGATTACAGTGTTTTAAATATTAACCAATACTCAATATTCAAATATTAACCAATAGTAATTTGTTAAATATTTCAGTCAAAATTATTGACTAAAAGTTTTACATATTCAACCACTTGGTCTTAAAAGATCAAGCTATTTTATGTATAAACTTTTCAAAAAGTATATAGTGTTAGTAACTATTTCTTAGAACTAAGGATACCAAATATGTTATTTGTAGAAAATATTGTTATTTTTTATAATTAAGACAAATTCTTAATAATGAATTGGGAGTTTACTCTTTTACAAGACTATTTTTGCATGAATCTCAGCGACTATTTGTACAAAGATAGCAAAGAGTGTAACTGCTCATTATATAAAAGAGAAAAAATGAATAAATCATGACTTTAACATTTAAAATAAGAATATAAAAACAGAATACCTTAAGTAATAAGCAGCCCATGAATTTTTATACTATTTATGTATGTATAGAGTAAAATACGTATGCAGATTTGAAAGCAAATAATTGTGCAGTATGTCAGAAATTGACTATAGCCAAGCATACATTTCAACTCATATATATATGTATATTTACACATATATGTGTATATTTACACACATATATGTATACATATATGTGTGTAAATATACACATATGTGTGGAAACTGATACTAACATCCTTATTTTTATGGAAATTTTCCTTGAAATATATATATTATATAATTTATATGTGTGTGTGTATATATATGCATATGCACATGCATATCTACATGCAGGTATGCAAATGTAGATTTTATGTCTATGTTTGTGTGTAAAGAAAAAATATTTTAAATTACATATAATTAGCAGTGAGCTAGTAAATAATAGTAAATAACAAACAGCTCTTAGGGAAGGAACCAAAACAATTTGTAGCATTTGCCTCTCATCAAACCAATCACCATTACTGATGTCAAGCTAACAGTGTGATGTCAACAGACTTACATGATTTATGAACTTTCAACAGTTTTTGCAAGACAGTGGGAGCTAGTTCCAGTACACCACCCTATGTAGTATACAGTAAGAAAGAATAAAGGAACTTAGCTATCTTTTCTTAAGAATACTTCCCAGGTAGGGCCAAATAGAAAAGGAAGAAGGAAAATAGAAACAGATGATCTTACTGAGATGCAGGAATAATGGTCAAAGTTTTTGAACCTATCAGATATAGTAAGAGTTGATGGGAAGTTCTAGAAATAAGGGAGTCACTAAGAGTGGATTCCCAAAATCTACACAAACGTTTTCTTCAAATCCATTTTGGACTCTAACAGTCCATCAGGTGACAAAAATCCAAGAGGTTCAGAAAAAACTAGCAGTTTAGAGGTAATTTTTTTTTAAGCTACAACCTCTGCTGGGGAAAAGAAAAAATAAACAAAAAACCCTTGACGTTAAAATTTCATCAAAAGAGAGTAGTTTGTTACAAAAAAAATCTGGTGTTTCAGATAGACAAAGTGGACTATCTTAGGAGTCAGCTCTGGACTAAAGGTTTTTCTGTAGGACAAAGGACAGATATCTACATTTTTTTTTTTTTTTTTTTTTTTTTTTTTTTTGTAGAACCAAAACCAGGCCTCCACAAGATCACAATAATCCTCTGGTAATTTATCTGTCAGAATAAAACCTAGCATTCCTTTATATAAGAGGCAACACTGATACATGGTGATTAACGTAAGAACAGTAATTGCCATTGGTTGAGGAAAGGATAATGTTTGACTGGAAAAAAGAAGAAGGGGACTTTCTGTGGTAACAGAACTTTTTATATTTTGCTCTAAATTTGTACACATTTGTGAAAAATTTTCAAACTGTGCATTTAAAATCTCATCATCTTTTATATGCAAATCAAACTTCAGTCAAATTTGTTATTAAATACAAGACGAATCCAAAGGCAAATTGAAGATTTCATATCCATTTAAGTTAAATGGATATGAAGCTTGCAGTTGTGTGTGTGTGTGTGTGAGTATGTGTGTGTTAAGCTAAAACTAGATAAAGACTGATTTGCCAGATCCAACCCACAGGAATCAGCAATCTTACCCAAGTTACATTTTACTAATAATTTCAAACTTTTAAAGAGTAAGTAAGCATAGGTAAAGCAGAGATGTCTGGCACATCTTAGATGTCCCATTCTGTTCTACACTTCACTTATTGTTCCCTGGTACAGAATGGTAGGTTCATCAGGTCCTAAATGAGGTCCTACATCACCTCATACAGCAGGCAGCATTCATGCTATGAAACCTCTCCATTTTTTTTTTTTTTTTTTACCACAGAGACTTGACTATTTACCTGACATTTGATGTGGAGTTAGGCATAAATCCATAGATTGCAGGGGTGTTCACACAAAATGATCATAAACTAGTAATATACTATTAACAGCATTCCCAAGATAAATACTCTCCCCTAGCAAATACTGTTCACCTTGAAGTCCAGTTCTCATGCTTACAAAAATATTAGATGGGGCCATTTGCCTTCTCTTTCCTCTGTGAGTGCCTGGTCGCAGAACTGTAGATAAATAGAACACAGGTGAACAACATTATCCCCTTCCTTCTCAGGTTTTATAATAAAAGAAACTAACAATGCACTCCCCATTGTATTCATTTTTAATTTAGGTTGTAATGAACTTACAAAGCAATGCTTATTTATCTTTACTCAGTTTTAATGCTGGACAAATCCTTCACAATAGCTACAAAGAGATTCCTGAATAAACACTGACAAGTAGCATGTATAAAGTTGGGTCTCTGAAGATACCTTTTTTTTTTTTAACGTTTATTTATTTTTGAGACAGAGAGAGACAGAGCATGAACGGGGGAGGGTCAGAGAGAGGGAGACACAGAATCTGAAACAGGCTCCAGGCTCTGAGCTGTCAGCACAGAGCCCCACGCAGGGCTCGAACTCACGGACCGCGAGATCATGACCTGAGCCGAAGTCGGCCGCTTAACCGACTGAGCCACCCAGGCGCCCCTCTGAAGATACCTTTGATGATAACAGTTTTGTCTAAGGGGATGTCCACAGAGTACCCTGTGGGCATGAGGTGATTGTAGTTATAAACTTTCACAAAACATTGATCTTTGACCTCTTGACGATTTTCTTCTTGTCCATGGCAGCTGTCACTTTGTGGGAATAGCAGTCCATTTCAGTCACAAGAGAGAGCATGGCTGTAGGGATGATCTGAGGTACCATCATCAATGTTCTTCACAATGGCTGCTTTGCATCCAGACTAGCACTGGGCCAGGGCCAGGACCAGAACCAACGTCTGGGGTGCCATGAACTTTAGTAGACACTTGAGCCTACAGCAGAATAGAAGAAATTACATTTCAACTCAAGATAAGGTCTTTAAAGGAGTGATTAAGGTAAAATGAAGTCTTTAAGGTGGACTCTAATCCACTATGACTTAGGTCCATTTAAGTAGAGGAAATGTGGAAAATATCTGAAACTTGTGCACACAGAGGACGGACCATGTGAGGATACAGTGGGAAGGTGGCCAGCTGCAAGACAAAGAAACCAAGCCTGCTAACATCCTGACCTTGGACTTCTCACCTCCAGAATTATAAGAAATGAATTTCTTGTTGTTTAAGCCACCTAGTCCGTGGTACTTTGCTATGGCAGGCCTACAAAACTAGTAAACTTACCCAGTCTACTTCAGTCCTCAACGTGATAGGTAGACTAATTAAGTTTTATGGGCCACAGAAACAAAAAAATTGATGCTTTAATTCATATTTAAAACGGGATTGCAGACATAGCTATTGAAAAAATATTTTTATTCTTTAGATTTTTTTTTCTATTTGTGTGTATGTGTGTGTGTATGTGTGTTTTAGAGTATGTACATGTTTGGGTGTTGAGGAAGGAGAAAAATGACTTTGGGTAAGAAGTATGTTAATGCCAAATAAAATATAAGTGTATCATTACACCTAAAATACTGCCTTGAATATTAATAAATCCTATCATTCTCAGTGTACAAAACTGAATAAGTGCCAAAAATCAATCATTCAATAGGCATAAACAAAGAAAAAGTGAAGTAAATAAGTAATAGCTTGTATGTCTTTCACCTCTAATTCAAAAATTGGTCAGATTGTTTATTAGTTCATTAAATTTTCACTTCAGTGAGACATCAAAGCCTTGCACTCTGTATGTGTTGAAGTATATATGTGTTTACAACTAAAAACTGAGAATACATTTTGACATCTCAGATTTTCTTGCAAAATGAGTAAATGAAGGTTCACACCATGAGTATGATCCTAACCAATAGCTTGAAATAATGTGGAAATCATAAGATTGTGATTTTAAATGACAATTAATTTCTAAGTGTCTCTTTTTACAAAATGAATTTTAAAGAGATATCAATTCTTTAATTTTGATTTGCAAGACCTCTGATAACTTTTACACTAACACTATATATCTCTATCATGCAAAGTTGTCAGAGGAATATAGCAAAGAAAATCAAATAGCAGTTCAGAGAACTTACTAGACTTTTCTGGGACACAGAAATGTTAAAGAAATCAGATATGCCAGAGGGACACATCACACTTTAAAATAAATTCTATTTAAGGAAGCCAACCTATATAGCAGTTTTCTGCTCTTTTTCTTTCTTTTCTTTACTTTTTTTTAAACCAATTTCTCACAAAACCCTCACATCTCAGTGTACTCTCAGACAAGATTTATTAGCACAGGATTTTAGTTACTTGTCTAAACTTCAAAATTCTATTTTGTAGGATACTAGAGGCTATTCATTAGCATACTGTGAAGCACGTCATAAATAATTTAAACTATAGTTGTCAAGATAAATGAAAAAAATCAATTTATGCTGTGCTACCCTTAATTTTTTATTGTGCATGGATTTGCTTGCTTACTAATCTACAAAATCTAGTAAATCACAGTCCCTGTCATTTTAGTGAATTAATCTGCATCATTTCAACTTGACTGATTATGTCTAAGGAATTCCATCAAGAATCTTAGACTGTTATTCAGATATTGTTTTTAAAATGAATGTAAATACTTTCTCAAGTGATGTTCAGGAAACTCCAGGAAGTAATGAAGCAAAAATATTCCAACAGATTAGTATAAGTTATTTTTCATCATTCAGAAAATTTTAGAATAACAAACTTAGGGCAAAACATCAAATTGACTCAAAATATATTAACGGGGGAAAAAAACCAGGAAAGCCATCTATTTTTACTGTGAGGATTAGCAAGTTTCAGAGATAATCTAGACTCCAAAAATACAAATTATAGATTTTTTTTTTTTAAGATTCCAGCTTAGTGCTTAAAGTGAAGAACCAATAAAAAAGGTCTGGAATTCATTTTAGTTATGTAAGTTACTCAAGAAGTAGCCTTGAGTTAATTTTTTAAACTTGTCTTTTAAAGAAAAGTTATTCCTTATCTGTGATTTCTTGGCATGATCCTTTGTCACATGGGATTCTTTGATGTTAAATTTACACTTGGCATCCATTTTAGGATCAATCTCAGTCAATTTGAATCTTTTCAGTCTATCACTTATACTGACTGAGGGACTTTTGGTTTTAAGGATCCTCTGCTATGAAATTTGTCGCTAGAAGTGGTAAAACATTTTTATGACTGTCTTTGGGTCAGAATTCTATGCTTAAATATATTTCAGCCTATGTGAATGATATCATAATCTCATGAATAAGACATTGTTTGGAATCTATGGTGCTCTGTATGAATTGAACACCCCTATTCAACATAATAGTAGTTCATTTCCTTTTTTTTTTTTTCTTTATACAGATTCATGAAGTAGAGTTTTCAGGCTGTGACAGTTACCTCAGAGCTAGATACGGTTTGAATCTCTGCCAAACTACAATTTTCTGCTTTGTAAATATCCTATAAAATCATACACTCGAATTTCATAGAAAGCCAATTTAGACTGACTAAAGATACATTTTGGTGAATAAGATAAACAATAAATAAAATAAATAATAAGCACAATACAATTTAATACAAGCTTGGTTGAGTATGTGCATTTAAGCTGTTATTCATTGTGCTAGAGAAATAAGTATAACAGAAAACATATAAAAGCTTCAAAAAATTAGCTGGGCAGTTTCTGGTTCTGCATGTAAGTAAGGAGCATGGAAGTCACCAGTTCATCCTAACAAAATATAAAAAGCTAAGCAGACTGAAAAATCAAAAACTGTTCTTGGATAAGAGAGGTAAAGACTCAAAGGAAACCCTGTCCCTTAAATTAGGAAGAAAGGCAAATGCAGGGAGTCTGCTTACTTCATCAGAGGCCCATGAGTAGAACCTCCATTGAAAAGAGTGCTGGGGTCAGAGAACCTGCATCCTTGTAATTGGCAAATTGCTGGAGGCTCAGTGTGAACACCTTGGAGAGTTAAAAATCCAGGGAGCCACAGTCATAGGGGAATCCTCTACACTTTTAATGAGTTTTACTTCCTGAGTCCCCCAGATTCTCACAGCAAATGTAAGAGAGAGATCCCTTCATGCATCAGGCAGCGGAAGGGGGAAAATACCTGTAAATGCACCAGAGTACTCTGTTCTTGACAAGGCCTGCCTTCAGGATAAACTAGCTAACAAGGGCCTAACTTGCTTGAGTATCAGAGCCTAAGCAACCTGGAGAAGGGAAATATTCAACTCCATCCCACTCTAGTCATTCTGTCCCACCTAAGTGGGAAGAGGGGATAAAAAACAAACTGAGAAACAGATACTCACTAAAAAGACTGAGAACTAATCATAGGTTTACAGAACACCTCTCCTCCCCACATCTCACCACCACATTACTAAAGACCTATTTACAGCAGTTCCTTATGCTCAGTACATCATGTCTGCCAATAAAGAAAAACTTAAAATGCATACTGAAAGGCAAAAAACACAATATGAAGAAATAGAGCAAGCATCAGAACCTGGTATGGTCAGGATGTTGGAATTATCAAACCAGGAATTTAAAACAACTATGCTTAATAGGCTAAGGACTTTAATTGAAAAAGCAGGATGCAATGCCAGATGGGCAATATAAGCAAAGAGATGGAAGTCCTAAAAGAATTTTTTTAAATGCTAGAAATAAAAAGCAAAACAAAACAAAACAACCCACTGTAACCAAAATGAATAGTGCTTTTGATGACCCTATTGGAAGACCAGATACAGTTGAAAAAAGAACTTCTGAGCTTGAGGGTATATTCATAGAAACCTCTAAAACTGGAAAGCAAAGAGAACAAACACTGAAAAAAATAGCATAGGATATCCAAGGACTATTAATGTCAGACAAAACCACAGATCCAGAAAGCTCAGAGAAGACCAAGTAGGAAAAATGCAAAAAGAAAAAAACAAAACAAAACAAAAAAACCCTGCACCTAGGCATATCATTTTCAAACCACAGAAAAGCAAAAATAAAGAAAAGATGCTTTTTTTTTTTTTCATTTTGCAGGGGAAAAAAAATGGAAGGAGCCAGAAGAAAACAAAACAAAACAAACACTTTACCTATGGAGGAAAAAAAAAAATAAGCATTATATCTGACATCTCCTCAGAAAACATGAAAGCATGTGAACAAGAAGAGAGTGGAGTAGTAAAACAGTTGACCAAAAAAACCCATCAACCTAGAACTTTTCTTCATGAGAAATTATCCTTCAAAGGTGAATGAGAATTTCTTTCTCAAGAAGAAAAAATTGAGGAAATTTGTGCCAGTAGAAAAATTAAATATTTCTTTCAAGAAATAGTAAGTTCTTTAGGGAGAAGGAAAATGCTATGTGAGAAACTAAGATCTACTTAACGAAAGGAAGAGCAGCTAAGGAGTAAGTGAAAATAAGACAAAAACTTATTTTTCCTTCTCTTGCTTGTCTATCAGATAAAAGTTGCTCAGAATAATGATAGCACTAATGCATTCATTTATCTATGCTTAAAGAGAAGTAAAATAAATGACAACAATGATAAAAATGCTAGGGTAGGCGGTTAGCTAGTTGTGAGCAGGGAACAGGTGAGGAAGGGCAGAAACCAAGTTTCAGATAGCAGGGAGAGATGCCTAGGAACACGCATGCACTCTCCCCTATGACCACTGCCCTAGAGTAAAATATAGCTTCCTTAAAATACAATTACACTGGGGTTTGCCTCCCCCCACCCCCGACCCCCGCAAGGCGTGGCTGCCACAGTTCCGACAAGGACGATATAGGGTCAAAAACTCCCCCTCCTGACAGGTGGGAGAGGTTCCTTAGATGATTGGCTGCAACATTAGTCAAGAACCGCCCTACCTAAGACCCATAACACATTAAAAGAAAAAGAAAAGACTACCCCGATCCCAAGTGTAGCTGCCAACTGGGCCTGCCTGCTCTCCCATTTTGACAGTGTCCTTTCTTTCTCTTTTTAAACTTTCTAATAAACTCTTGTTTGTTTTAGTTTGGCTCTTCACTCTTTCAAGGCCAAACTCAGGAACCAAGGTAGGCGCAGAGGCCAAGGGACCTGCCACTACCACAATTGATGGAAGGGGGAAATTAGGATTACTTTGTCATTCTAAACTACAGACACTACTTATAAAGTTGTATAGTTCTATTTGAAAGAAAATTTGGATTAGTTGTAAACGTATATTGCAAACTCCAGGTAAACTTTTTCTTCAGACTGAATCCTATCTATTGTATCATCCAGTTTACCAACTTTTTGCTCAGTCATCTTTATTCTGCGATTAACCCAATTCAGTGCCTTTTATGTTAATTGTTCGATGTGTATTTATTTTTTAGAGATAGTGTGAGTGGGGGAGGGGCAGAGAGAGGGAGACACAGAATCTGAAGCAGCTCCAGGCTCCATCTGAGCTGGCAGCAGAGGCTGTCCAGGGGCTCAAACTCAGGGACCTGTGAGATCATGACCTGAGCCGAAGTGTATCACTTAACCGACTGAGCTACCCAGGCGCCCCTATTCAGTGTCTTTTAAATGTCAAATGCTTTTATCTCTCGGTTCCATTATTTCATGTTGGTCCTTTTTCATATTTTATATTTTTTTCTGATGAGACTTCTTTTTTTCATTATTTATGAACGTTTTGCTTCTATGTCATTCATCATGGTTATAATAGTTTGGAGTTCTTAAGTGCCAATTCAACATAAGGATCATCTCAAAGTCAGCCTCATTGACTCTTTTTCTTTGGAATACAGAAATTGTAATCTTCATTGTATCTTGGGCATTATGAATGTTGTAAGAAATGCTGAAATCTATTATGTTCTTTTTATGTTTTAATGAAACAATTGACTTCTTTGGACACAAACAACAAAATCTGTCTTTTGAGCTTCAGTTCAAATCTGGTGAGTCTGTCCCATACTTGAGTGGTTCAGGTATAAATCATCGATTTTTTTTTTTTTTCCAAATAATACATGAACATTTGATATCCCCTTCTCTGGCTCTCTGCTTTCTAGGGTTCCTTCCTCACTCTCCAACAACCCTGGGCAATTCAGAATCACATCTTTAGTTCTTGAACACAGAACAAGAGCAGATTCTCTAGAGATTTCTAATTACCACATGCCATACTGGTAGGACTTGGCCTTCTGGCGAAATATCTGTGAAAAATGGAAACTCAGATTTGGTTATTACATTCTTCCAACTTGATTACTATTCAAAACTGTCTACTGTTGTTTTAGCTCTAGTAACTTGGAATTTGTTTATTGTGTTTACTTGATGGTTTATAGTTCCTGAGGGATGGTCATTGTGATTGGAGTTTTCTTGGCAATATAGGAATGGGGGAATATTGTCATCTTTCACTTTTCTGCTTAAAATCCATTCTATCAATTATTATAATTAAACATAATCCCATTTTTAAAACTTTATTCACCCTAGATCTACTTCTGAATCCCTAGTCTAATACATCTTTATCCCTTTTTTTACACTACAAGGCTGGCTTTTATCTTTTATCAAGCAAGTCCTAAAACAATTTTTAAAACTTCCAGTGGCTTATTAGTAAATTTATTTTTAAAAACTTCTTATTGTTAGTCACTTAATAATTGGCCTTTTGCACACCGATCTCTATAATTTCATCTTAGATAAACTTTCTGTCACTTAGTTGGATATACAGAAAACTATATGATGCTTGTACTTCTTGGAAAACATTGAATCCCATAAATAGCTGATATTGTGTATCTTATCTGCCAGCTATATGATGAAGTTAAGTTGGCTCATACAGAGTTAATAAATGAGATCATTCTTGAATATATTAAATTTGAATTAATACTTTCTTTCTACATCAAGTAATTATGAAATTTGGGGTAAATTTAAATAAGCAAATGATCTCTTAAACATAATTTTCCTTAATTAAATCAGTAAAGGAAATAACACTTTGAAAGACAACATTTTTTTAAATATGTTCTTTAAACAAAGCTTTAGCATTTAACTCTCAATTCTAGGACTAAGAATGGAATAGCAATTATTTCATTAATAAAAAAAAGAAAATTTGCATAGGGATTGTACATCATCTTGTGACATGACAGAATGTCTAAAATAGGAAAACAGATAGGAGTCTAAAGGAGAGAGCAATATAATCTAGACTTAAAATACCATGATTTCTCTAAAACTATTTATTCTGTGTATTTCTCAACTAATATTTCAGTTTTAACAGCTAAAACTTATATTGTTTTCTGAAACATGATGTCTAAATGCCAAAACCTTTAGATTTATCAACCTGAATTATCTTCTACATCTACTCTGTCTAATGAATGTGTATACACTCTTTGATATGCATCTAATCTCAACACTCCTTTCTACTAAAAATGCCTCTGTTTAACTGCTAAGCCAGACAGTTTCCTAAAATACCAAAAACGCTAGACCAGTGATTTGGCATTGAAGCTGTAATAAAAATAAATAAATAAATAAAATAACCAAAATATATAATGAAGTTTGTTATTAAAGTTTTCAAATTTAAAATATTTAATTTTGTTGTTGATTTGCTATCTCTAGGCTATACTTGATTAATTCTGAATAGAGAGTCTTAAAATATTTATTTTGGAAGGATCTTAGCAGTATATGTATAGTTCAGCTCACATTTTCTTTCCAAAATATTTGGATGATTATTAAAGAATGTGAGATATAAATTTACAAAAGAGGAATTCCAGGAGGCCAATATATATGAAAACAAATCCAAACTTACTGCTTAGCAGTGGAGTGAAAATGAAAGGGGAAAAATGAAACTGAAGTGTTCTCCTTAAAAACTGTAAATAATTTAAGAAAATTGCTACATTAGTATAAAAGAGATGTTTGCAGGCCATTCAGGTAATTGTACACAGTAAGTTGTAAATGTGTTAAAACAATTAACCAACTATATGTTATAATATACATGATATCAAAGTTTATGATACCTCTCTGCTTTATATATGTATCTGACACATACATGATATGTGTAACACATGTGTGTATATAAGATAGAGGTTTTTAAGAATGTGTTCCATAATAATAAAACCATATGGCCAAAACAGTAATTTATATAAAGGGAAATTATAACATAAAGCATATATAATTTGATTAATCATGGTAAAATTACATGACAGATTGCAGTAAGCTTTCAAAAATGATAGCTTTGAAGAATATATAACATCATAGAACTATGCTCATAATATATTGTTAAGTAATTAAAAACTGGTTGGAAAATGTTGCAAAATAATAGTAGTAGTTATTTATGTATGTATAGTATTTAAATGTCACTTTCTGATTTTTATATATTAAATATGCGTTATTTATTATCAAAGAAAAATAAAGTAACCATTTCTAAATGATACATTGGGCAGGTGGAATTATTGATAGGTAATTTAACCTCAACTGATACATAATTAGTTAGAAATTCTAGCCTAGAAATAAAAAGTGAAATTCTATAAAGCATATATATAAAGGTATTATTTCCCTAGGACACTTAACATTTGGCATATTTATTTTGCACTAGGAATATAGTTAGAAAAAATGTTAGTGTGAAAAGTATTGGATATGTAATTCCATATTAACTCATAGATATTTATTACTATTATATTCAGAAACCCCATTGTGAATTAACCTTAGGAAACAAAATATAAACAGCTCTTTTTATTTAATAGCAGGGAAGTCATCTCACAGATGCATGTGGAAAACATGCAGATTTTATCTGAGTATCTACAGTTTATTAATTAGTCAGCTCTTACTATGTTTTATACACTTATGTAGTCAATGGATATACAGTGGTGGAAAGGAGACCTATAGTTCTTCCTCTCAAGAAGCTTAATTTGTAGAGGGATATTTAGACAATAAAAAAAACAAATATACTTAATATATTCCATATTGCTAAAGGTGCCATAAAATAATAAATCAGAATAAGGACATACAAAATGACATGCATAGGTAGGGTGGGGTTCTATACCTACACACAAGGAATTGTGGGGGGCATAATATAGATAGGGTACTCAAGGATGGCTCCTTTGAGGGTTTGATAATTGTTGAAAATAAGATGGAAATACTTGTCTTAATTTTCAATGACCAGTAAAGTGATGGTAATTTTTGCTAATGAAAGACAAAATAAGTACAATAAACACTTGTGCAGGAGAAGAAGAGGAGTCCCACCGCAGACTTTAGTACAAAACAACTTTTAAGTTGGGAAAGTATAGTTATTGAGTTAGTTGGTGAAAATTTCTTGAATGTTCTTTCCAGGAGGAGTCTTCTTGGACACTTTCCTTTATGTACCTTGGCTTCACACTCAAAACTATCCCTATTCTTCATTCCACATTATTCGTTGTGGCCTGTCCCAAAAAAGATGTTGGCAAGAATGCTTTCTCAGTGTTCAGGTTTTATTAATTCTCTACATTTTTGACAGATGACTAGGATTTTTATTTCTGGTTGTATGATTGCTTGAAAAATGTGGTTGGCTCCTAATATTCTTTTTTTTTTTTTTTTTTTAATTTATTTATTTATTTATTTATTTATTTTTTAATATATGAAATTTACTGTCAAATTGGTTTCCATACAACACCCAGTGCTCATCCCAAAAGGTGCCCTCCTAATATTCTTGTTTATTGTCCGTTCTGTGCGCCAAGCAACCAAAGACAAAGGTTTTATCTGAACATAAGTTTCAGTCTTTCTGTTACTCCTTTGTTTCTTTTCCCCCATGCTGTTTTCCTCAATTTAATGACATTTTTCAAAGCCATCTGGAAGGCCACATTCTTAATCTGAAGTTTGATACAAGGCTGCTTTACTTCATCCAACTGAGATATTTTATAAAGTTTTCACTTTCCAAGCCTTTTTTTTTTTTTTTTTCCAATTTTGTTGCTCTACTGGTTATTATTATAATTTCCTCTTTGGGGTCTAGAACCAGAAAGATTTTCAACATGAAATGCTTTGATCTTTATACTATCTCTCTTCATCTCTGCACTTAAAAACAAACAAACAAACAAACAAACAAACAAGCAAACAAATGAAAAACAATATTCTTTCTTGAACAATTTATTATAATACCTTGCCTGAAGACTCCAATAATAGCCAAACACATTAGCAAGGTAATCCTTTCAAGGATGGAAGGAAATCCAAGAAATCCAATCCTTCCAAGAAATCCTTCCATTTCTCTTAGAGATACAGCCTCAGTAAACACTTCATTTGCCTTGAAAATCATCACAGCAGAGAAACAGTTTTACCAGTGTTTCCTCACATAAGAAGCCTCTCTGCCCTTCCATCCAGAAATATCTATCTCCTTGCCCTCTCCCTCCAGAATACTAAACCAGTGGCATTAATCTACCAAAGAGGATCTGCAATATTTGTTATCAGTTTCTCTATTAATAAGGCTACACTAGTCCTTTCACATATACATTTTAAAACCTCAGTGGCTTAATCCCTGGAGTTATAAATAGGATTAATGCCATTGTAAGAGTCATGAAAGAGCTTGCTTCCTTTTTCTGCTCTCTAACATGTGAGGATACAAGTGTATGGTCTACAACCTGGACAAGGATCCTCACTGGAACTCAACCATTCTGGCACCCTGATTTTAAATTTCAAACCTCTAGAACTATGAGAAATATATTTCTATTGTTTATAGGCCACCCATGTATGGCATTCTGTTACAGCAGCCTGAATGAAGACAGCAAGACAGATATTGACTTAAAAAGGCAATAAAACACCACTGGAAATGATAAACTAGAAGTAGAAAATGGTTTACAAGAACATTTATTGGAACTTGATGAGTCAATTTTTTTTTTTATACGGATACATGGAAAAAAAATGCTATCTTCAAGCATCCCAAACTGATGTCAAAGAATGGTGTTTTGCTTATGTCTAGAGCTTTTCTTTTTCTGAGTGAGTTAAGCCAAATGGTTTGCCCCCATTGTCTAACTCCTTTCACCTAGAGAACTCAGTGTATTTATCTAAAAATAAAAGGTTTACAGTTGTTTCAAAATTTTTTTCAGATTCTCCCTGTGATGTATAAAGCCAGAAAGAGCATGAATACCATTCTAACAATAAGAAAAAGCTGGATCAATTACAAAATCATGTAAGTTTTCATGAATCCATCAGAGAATTGAGGTTATTGCACAAACAAGTAGCTTGATACCTAAGACAATATGAGTTAATTTCCCATGGGAATGTTTGATGTGAGCACTGACCCACAGTGGCAGAGAAGAGGAAGAAGAGACATGGATACCATACAAGTATGTATAAGTTGTAAGAATTCATCTACATTTTTTAACAAATGGTTAAAAGCTGAGAATATACTGGCTATGTGTATAGGAACCTTGGGAGTTGCAGACAGAGTGGAGTTTGCATGCACTCACTGGCTCCTCTGCTTGGCTATCGACTATGTATTTATTGGGGAATTTGGAGACAGGAATAGAGAAGTATCTAATCTCTGTGGTGGCTTTTCCTGCACATACATAGAGGCCTGATTTAGCACAAAATATGGGTGAATTTCAAGGAGAGATGGGAGGTGAGCACTGACCTACAGTGGCAGAAAAGAGGAGGTAGAGATGTGGAAACCATGCAAGTAGGCAATAAGTTGTAATAATTCATCTAAATTTCGTAACAAATGAATGTTAGTTTACAAATGTCTGTTTGAGTCACTGCTTTGGTAACTTCTTCTAGATAGATGCAGGAGTGGTATTGCTGTATATATAGTATTCGCATGTTTAACATCTTGAGAAACCTGCACCACTTAACATTCCGTAAGTAATGTAAAAGGGTTCCAATTTTTCCATATCCTTGATAACACTTGTTACTTTCCACTTTTTTTTTCTTTTTAATTATAGTGATCATAGTATGTGTAAAGTGATTATTTCCTGGTTATAATTTGCATTTCCCTGATGACTAATGCTATTGAGCATGTTTTCATGTGTCATTGACTATTCGTAAACCTTTTTTTTTTTTTAATGTTTACTTATTTTTGAGAGAGAGAATGCTCGCATGCATGCACGAGTGGGGGAGGAGCAGAGAGAGAGGAGGACAGAGGATCTGAAGTGGGCTCTGTGCTAACAGCAGAGAGCTGGACATGGGGCTCAAACCAACAAGCCATGAGATCGTGACCTGAGCCAAAATCAAGAGTCGACCGCTTAACCAACTGAGCCACTCAGGTGACCCTATTGGTAAACCTTCTTTAGAGAAATGTCCATTTGAATCATTTGCCTTTTTTTGAAACGGAATATTTCACTCTTATTAACCATAGAGTAAGAATTGCTGGAGAAACTTGTATCTCCTATTTCTTTTTCTTTATTTTCTAATTTTCCCTTTCTTTGCACTCTAACTTGTCTTAGTCACCTCATTTTTGTTTATACAGTGGGTAATGGTGCAATTTCACAGCTCACTGAAAGAAAAATGTGTGCATGTATACATACATTTATTACAAATTTTACTGATACATGTGAAGTAGAGTGCACATATACAACTATTGACAATTCTCTTTATTCTAAATTCTTAGAGACAATCAGTTCTCAAGAAGGCTTTTAAAATGTTTTGCCAAACCTTTTGTATCCATGGATGTAATTGACTGATGTGAATAGTTTTAACATGAAATTTGATTGATAATTTTGTTTAAATTGATGATTAAGCAAAGCAATGATGACTTATATTGGAAATTCAAAAGTCTGTCAATGATGTGTATGATTTACTTGCCGAAACAGGTGATAGTTTTACAGTAAGAGAATATTACTCCATATTGTTGTTCTAACCATAATAAAACAGCTACAGGCATGGCATACACAACATTTTCAATCACTTTTATATATCTAAAAAATCAACAGAACAATAAATTCAACCCTGATTGGTAGCTCTTGTCCAGGTTCATGATGCAAACACTCACATGAGACTTTTTCAAGCTACCAATTTAACTCCACTTGCAGGTAAGAAAAAAAAAATGCAAGGCAGCAGCTACTTATTATTTTCATTATACAGCTAGAATAGGTATAACCTCAAGACAAGGGACATTAGTAGAATGTAGTAGAAGAATTAGAAAGTTGAGATGCCTTGGTGGTTCAGTGGTTTGAGCATATGATTCTTGATATCATCTCAGGTCACGATCTCACAGTCCTGAGATTGAGACCCACATCAGGCTCTGGCCTGGGCCTGGAGTCCGCTTGGGATTCTCTGTCTCCCTCTCTCTCTGCTCCTCCCCCAAGCTCTCTCTCTCTCTCTCTCTCTCTTTCTCTCTCCAAAATAAATAAACATTAAAAAAAGAAGAATGAGAAAGTAATGAGATTCAAGTTTTTATTATCTTTGTCTTTAGCATAATTTAATCAGTATAAAATAGATTTAATCATGGCTGTGTTTAACGAGTGGATCTAGACAGCTGGTATGATTTGGCTTCTTCACAGAATTATTTGTATATCAATACCTAATATCACTGCCTGATCTTTATTACTAAACAAGTGACTATGTGACACAGAACTGAAAATATATCTGGTTTCACAAATCCTCTCTTATTTGCATGCTTCTCTGTTTATTTTTTTCAAATGTAAGATTTCCCTAAGATGATGTGAACATGTACAGTCTATCTTTTCCACTGTTCTTAGTCAGTACAAAAAGTACACTGGGAATTTCAATAATTCTTCTGGAACCATTTATTTTGAAGACAAAATTTTGATTTATTTAACTGATTGTTGTGGATTTATTACAGTAGTGAATTATGTGTTAAGAAAGGAAAACAAACATAATCTCTTAGAGAAGAAACATCTAAGTGCGTCTATACCCCACACAGTGTTACTCAGTGAATATTCTTGCAAGAGTGAGTTAAACTATGTAGTCCTAGATGTTTGTTCTGAATTTCCAATAATAAAAAGAAAACACCCAATTTCAATTGTCAATTAGAACTTTAGATTTGAAATAAAGAAAATAAATGACACAAAGAACAAAAACTAAACAACAAAAGCAAAAACAAAACAAAAAACCATTAGGCATCTGGTAAATTAAATTAAAAAAAATCTTTATATAGTGTATGCCATTCCCAATCAAATTTCATTCTAATTCACTACTTTTTGTAGTTAAAAAATATCTTTAGATACATTCCACATCACCTTTTTTTGTTATGTTATTTTATTCCCAGGAAATTTGTGTATATAAAAAAAAACATAGATTTATTTTTCTCATAAGAATCACCATAATAACAGGGATGGTACACTATATTTTAAAATAATGTGTCATCTCAATGCTGCAGGGAGTCCTTGAACACATGCTGTCCATATGCCCAATGAATTTACCCTGTGCAAATTCTCCTAAATGACTAACTGACTAAATAAATTCTCTCAAGACACATCCCATCATAATGCTTGATCAGCTATGGTTCATTTATTGTTATATAATTGCAAAGGATGTTTATCCTTTCTTGCCCTTTCATGCTGCACAAGCTGTTGTAATGTTCTGGGTCACAGATAGGATGAAACTGTGACTAAGCTCTTTTGTGAGTATTCTATAATTTGATACTTTGCAAAAACTCAAGCAGATAAAATGATGTGTCTCCTATTTTGTAAATCTTAATGCTGAAACATAAGTATAGTAAAATAAAATTATAAAAAGTGGTTTAAATTTGTCAAAATGCCATAAATGATCTTCTCTTCTTCATGTTGGTATACTTAAAATTGCAATGAATTAAAGAGATGAAAGTACTTTAGAAACCTTCAACATATTACCCTTGTTTCAGAACTGGAAAAGTTGAGGATTTGGAGATATGAACAGATTGTATGACATTACATAGATTGTAAACATATAACAACTGAATGCCAGATCCTTAAATGAAAACTCTTGAGGTGCTTCATCCGACAGAAAAATAAATAAACAAACAAACAAATAAATAAAGCCTCTTTGATAAAATTCAGAATGAAAAAAATGTATTTATGTCTGTTTAAAATTTTAGAGACAAAGACTGTAAATCATGATTCCTAAAGCTGTCAATTGTTTTCTGTATTTATTGGTACAATCCAAAGATGATTCAGTTTTTATTTTGGGAGATTGCTATCAGCCATATAGTAAACACCTTGGACACAAGCAAGTTTTAGTCCCTATTCAAATGAAGGACAGCTAACTCTCCTACCACATTTGATGCCTTCTTATAAGGTGGAAGGAGATGTGAACTTGAAGCTTTAGAGTTTAGGACAGTCTTTGGTCATATTCATCAATAGACAGAGCTATTGTCTAAGTATAGGCTCATCAAAGAAAAGTGCAGATAAGATATAATTTTTCCTTAATAAATGTTAAGTTTATGCTGTATAAAATATTCTCACTTAAAATTTGCAGCTAGTTTCATAACTTTCAGTTTACATGTTTTAAATTAAAAGCCCATCTTTTATCACCGCGTTACATATTTTCTTCTTGTTCTTCGTACAATGGAAAGATATTATCTCCAGGGACTTGAATTGAGAAAGGTGTCTGACTTCCTATTTTACTCTTCTTCTTACTTACTCTGGCTCTTTGATGTAGAGATAAGTGGTATATTTTGATTCAGACATGCCTCCTCGTTTCTTTTTAAAGCTCTTACTATTTTTCTGAGAAGCTTGGAAAAGAAGAAAAAAGAGTAAAAAATAGGCCAAACATTGATTTGATAAGCTTCCCATGGCTATAGATACTTGTGGTTGGTTATTCCTGACATTCTGGCTTAGCTTGGCCATCTATTTCACTCTGGATAACAGGCATATATAGGTGTTGGTTCTCGGGTAGAGTTCATGTATTTGTTACTCAGGAACCCTGTAGGGCTTTCAAGTAGCATAATTATCTAATGTTGGGCATTTGTCACCAACAGACTTTTTCTTCTATGTCAGATTATGGCACAAGAAGTTATTTTCCAGAATTTCTTTATGGTAGAATTCCCTCTCCCAGTGGGTCCCATTCTTGAATTACCAATACCACTGGAGATCAGGCACTTCGCAGTGGGGAGGACATATCTTTGCCATGCCAGTTTGTAAGATTGCAGGACACTTTACTGTCAGGAAAAACTCCACCACCACCATTCACAGCAACAATTCTCTAATTTTCTTACCCCCCCTTATTCATGTAGACCTGGGCCACATGATGCAGTTCATTAAATCCACTGCTTAATCAAACTTTGATAGGTGAATGACATATCACTCTCCTCTTTTCATATATTGCAAGTGACCGTCTTTAAGTCCTTACTGGGGTGGAGGGGAATTCTGCATCACAAACATCTTGATGACTCACTTCTGTCCTTTTACCCACTGTTTTGTGTATCACATCAATTTCAATAACTCCTTATGAATTGATACATATACATTATATACTTATGCTTTTTTTGTCATCTACATTGTTAGCATATTTTTTTACTTCTTATTTTATGGTATTACATACCAAACAAATATTAAATGTGTATCATTAAAATTTTAATGTTTTCTTTTGGTTTTTAATATAGAGTCACTGTACTTTCAATATCAGACTAAGAAACATTTAATTGTTTCCTTTAGTAAGAATTGATTTATTTATTGGTTCATAAGTTTGAGGCATGAATATCAATAGCTGATTTATATTTTTATCTTACTTTTAACACTAGAAATTATTTTAATTTTTTTAACTCCTGTTCGATCCTTCTATCTACTTGTAATTATCCCAATATATTTATTTAAGCCATCACCTTCACTACATAAAATTTTAATAACTAATTTTAATAACTAAGAGCATTTTTGCTACCCCCAACTCAAATGTGAGGATAATATTTATGAATAATTTGTAATATTATTTTTATGCTATTGACAAATTAGGCATCCAAAATATGTCACCATTAAACTCATTTTTTTAAATGTATTTGTTATATGCCTTTGTATTGAAAGATAGTACATTCATTTGGTAGAGTTTCTGGAAAACATAGTTTGTAGCACTATACACTCTATTTGTCAGCTTGTTATTTAAAAAAAAAAAACAAACTTATTCAAGCTCTAAATGCCTTTTAATGAAAACTATTTTCCTGATTACAATGTATTCACTTTGCTCAAAAATTAAAATTGTATAAAGATACTTTATCAAATTATCTTCACCAAAGCATCCACACATCTAGCATCACTTTTATTTTTCATTTGTCTGTTTTTCTTTGTAATATATATGACTTTATTATCACTTCCCATCTTTTTGATTTAGTTTCTGAGATTTAAACTTTTCGCTTAAAATCATAATAATGAATTCATCCCATACTGATATATTCTGTTACATGGAAATTTCTCAGTATTTTCTACAGTTACATATACATTTAATGGTTATACATTTTTTTAAATGAGCCACTCATAGATGGACTTCTTTTATTGTTTCCAACATTTTAAAAATCATAAACAATGATCCGAATTACAAACATGTTTTAGTTTAAATGTGTACTATTTATACAGAATTTAGTCCCAGAAGTGGGATTGCTGGGTCATTGGGTTAACTTCCAAGTTTTTCTCCAAAATATTTTTTCATTTTGCAGTCCCATTGCCAATATAAGCTAGCACCTATTTTTCTACAGTGTTGTCAGCATTTTGAGTATTTACTAGTTTGAAAAGTTAGAAATTATGCTAGCATGCTTTTAATTAGTGTTTGTCTTATTCTTGTTGGGATTAAACATATTTTCATATATTTAAGGACCATTTGTTTTGTTTTTCTGCGAACTTTCAGTTCATCTCTGTTGCTAATTATTATTATTTTGGTGTTATCACACTTCAACTCATTTTCTGAGTTCTGTCTTTTTTTCTGTTTTGTCTTTCGAGAGTCTTTTTAAAAAATGCTTATATTTTTGTCTGTATTTATCTTCAGGTTAGTAGAAGATATCTTATTAGTGTTAGTGCTACTTTGAATGAAGTCTTCTCTTACGTTACATTTTAACTGTTTTTTTATTTTAATGGATTCTATTGATTTATATATTATTTTTATTTCTACTATTTAAAAAAAATTCTTTCCAGTAATTTTGAATTGATTTCAGTAATTTTCAGTAATTTTGATTTGATTTTTTTTATTTCCTAGGCATACAATTACATCATCTGCCATCTATAAATAGGGATAATAATTCCAAATTATTTTAGCTTAATTCCCTCCAATAAAATATTGATTGTTACTTTTTCTTACTATAATGGGACTGCTTGCATAATCTATTAGGTTAGGTAATCGTATTAGATCGATACAGATTTATATACTTTCTTCTGTTAAGAAGTAATTACTAATTATTTTATTGAGTCATTTTATCAAAATTGTGTACTGAAATTTTGAAATTATTTCTAGTATCAAGCAACTTCTTCGTATGATTCTTTCTCTTAAATCTATCAGAAGGCTCATTTAAATTAATAGATGTCAAGGCACCTGAGTGGCTCAGTGGGTTAAGCAACAGACTCTTGATTTCCCCTCAGGTCATGATCTCACAGTGTTGAGATTTAGCCCCGTGTGTCGGCTCCACACTCAGTGGGATTCTCTCTCTCCTTCTCTCTCTCTGCCTCTCAATGGCTTGTTCTCTCTCTTTCTCTCTCAAAATAAATAACACTCAAAAAATAAATTAATTAATAGATCTCATAATGAACCAGAATTACATTCTCTTTTTTTTTCAAGTTTATTTATTTTGAGAGAGAGAGAGAGCAGGGGAGGGGCAGAGAGAGAAGGAGAGAGGGAGAATCCCAAGAAGGCTCCACTGTCAGCATACAGCCCCATATGGGGATGGAATTCATGAACAGTGAGATGATGACCTTAGCTGAAACCAAAAGTTGGAGCTTACGTGAATGAGCCACCCAGGCACCCCACTCCTTTTTTCCTTATTAGGTTAGATAAAACTTTATAAACTCTATTGAACATTATAAAGAATTATCTCATGTATTGATTTATTTGGGATAAAGTGTTTTATTTTTTTCTACTACATTAATGTCTGATTTTATTTTTATTAATTTATTTATTCGCTTTATTGCATTGATCTTTTATTTTTCCCATGAGCTTAATAATTTCATTTTATCAGTGATATTGAAAATTCAGATGATTTATTTTTACTTTGTGGTCAACTTCAGCTCTGTCATATTGGTATTTTCATTAATATTGTTAGGTATTTCTTCTTTTTAAAGAAGAATATACTTTTTTACAACTTTGATATTAATTTCCTGGTTTGTTTATTCATTTATTTATTCCAGGACATCTTGTCTCCAATTTTTTAGATATAAACATTCATGTGGAATTCATATTAAACTTTACAAAGTGGACATTATCTTTTATTTTCACCAAAAATATCTCCTCTTATTTGCTGACTTTTAAAATATAGTATGTTTCAGAATATCTCATTAACATTAAAGATATTTTCTAGTCGTTCCATTGATTTTGCCTCAATACTATTAAACTTGTTGAACTTAGTTTCCCTTCTTCAATTTACACATTTGAAATGATCAAATTTTAGTCATTTTAACACAGTTGATGGGAGATTGTGACCATTAGTAATCATGGCTGTGTTGCTTTGTTGACAAAGTCCAAAACTAAAAGAGCTCAGTAAGTGGTTCAATATCAGTAGTGGACTCCCTCATACCAATGAAGAGCTAGAAGGTAAAAATGCAAGAATCCATTCAACACAGGTGAGGAATTCTCTCCAGGTCCTTACTCCAGGACTGACTGAGAGATGAGCAGGCTCCTATCAGATTTATGGTGTGTCCTTCCAACACCATGAATAAGACTTCATGGAAGCACTCAGCAGCCCAAATAACTGCAGAGCCTTCTTGCATTTTAAGAATCTTAGAGGTGTATCAGATATCTGCAAGCTTCTAGATGAGATCACATAATCCCACCTTACCATCATGCTTGAACACAAAATGCTTCTTTTTTTTTTTTTTAATGTTTATTTATTTTTGAGAGACAGAAAGAGCACAAGCAGGAGAAAGGCAGAGAGAGAGGGAGACACAGAATCCGAAGCAAACTCCAGACTCAGAGCTATCAGCACAGACCCGGATTTAGGGCTCAAACCCATGAGCTGAGAGATCATGACTGGAGCCTAGGTTGGCCGCTCAACCAACTAAGCCATACAGGCACCCCTAACACAAACTGCTTCTAATGCACACACACATGCACACACAAACACCCAGACTTCACTTACAATTTCACTCAACTAGCAAGAAACAGAGAGGAAAAATAAATATACTTCTAGGCAAATACAGATCTATAAGAAGTTTAGTTTGTTTTGATATGTAATGAAAGGTTAATAGATTTATATTTCCTTAAGAAAGTTTGCTGTTTTCACAAAATAATTTATTTTTAAAATTATTTTACCTTTAAATAAATATTTTAACATTCAATCAATACCATTTAGTTATTTTATGTGAGCAACTGTTAGAAGTTATTATCAGCATAGATTCCTTACCATTACAATTCTAATTCAAGATATCTTTGACATTTAAGTTAATTTCTTTTTCTAGAATAATATTTAGAATATTTCTACCATGTTTAAAAAAACATCATATTGTAATTTTAATGTTAAAATGTGATATATGTATGTAATTTACATTAAGAGAAATTTTAACAACCACAGTGTCCTAAATCATTTTTCCTTGTATTTTTATTATCATGAATGTTCAATTATAATATGTTCTCTTCAGAAACACCATTTGTATGTAGACTGTATCATATTTCTCTACTCTCCAAATGAACCCATATGCTTTCTTTTCTTTTTTTGTTCGTTTTTTGTCTTTTATCTCTACATTCTAAGAGAGTAATTTCAATTTGCAATTTCCCATTGCAGCAATTTTACCTTTTAATGTCTATAGTTTAAATCTTCATTTTTACTATTTATAAATTTTTAATGATTGTTTGTATCATTTTTCCTTTTCCTTTTGCATTTTTTATATTTTTATTTACATGTTATTTTATGTTCATAAATTATATGGCTCCTCCAATACCATAATTTCATTTTGATATTCTATATGTTGTTTCAACTTGTCTTTCTGTATAATAAATCTTTCCTATGCTTCATGTTGGAATTGTGCTCAACATTCACTACATACATAAAAATAACAACAAAGTAACATTTTCGTTAGGGACAAATAATGTGCTTTAGGGTTTGATTTCACTGCAATCAGTAGCCAAAATGATTTGGAGCCCAATTTTGGCTAAAACATAAAATAATTATAAAAATGTGTTCTAAAGTTTATTTACTAATCTCTACCTACTTCTAAGAACTTGATAATATTCCCCTATTTTCCGAAGTCTTAAGAACCTCTACATAGTGGTTTAGGGGTGCCCGGTTGGCTCAGTTCGAGTAAGCATCCAACTCTTGATTTCAGCTTAGGTCATGATCTCACAGTTTCTGGGATCAAGCCTCTCAACACAGCACAGAGCTTGCTTGGGATTCTCCCTCCCCCTCCCTCTCTGCCCCTCCCCTACTCATGCTCTCTCTCTCCCTCTCTCTCAAAATAAATAAACTTAAAAAAGAATCTCTACATAATGGTTTATTGCTTGTATTCGTCTGTTTCTTTCTTGTTAACTGTATCTTCACAGAAAAAAGGACTTCTATTCATTGATCTAAACCCAGTGTCTACGCATCAATAATGACATGTTATTAGACAAATCTACAAATGTAAGCAAAACATGTTGGGGCACTAAAATGCAGTTTCATAGTTAACTGTGGTTTGTTAACTGTCACCACAGACCATCCATTTCCTCCTGATTGAAGTGTTGTGTTCACTTGATGTTTGTGAATATTCATTCACCTCATTTGTTTACTAACTTTCTAGATGTTTCTTTTCATTGTCAATTATGGCCCTCTCTTTCTCTGCTTTCATTGAAATGTTTTTCTGCTTTTGCATGCCTTCATTTTATAAGCTTTTCCTTGATGATCTTAAATATTGCAGTGACTTCAAAGAGAATTTCTATATAGATTTATTTCTGTATACCAGAAATCTCTTGAGTGCTAGACTCTTGAATAATACAATGATACTGCACATATATAACAATCCAAAACAAAATTTATAGCTGTTTTCTACAAATACATTAATCTTCTAGATTTGCTTATTTCTGTAAATGACACAGTAGCAATCAGTGGTCTGATGCAGCTGGCTGCCAGTGCCTCACGGAGCCAATGGTGCGCATTTATTCCCAACTACACATTTAGTGATATTGTGTTCATGGCTCGAAATCAGCCATAGTTTCTATATTCATACCATGGAAATGGGCAAAGGTCCTGAATAAACTTGTTTCCCTCCTCTTTGGAGAGGCAGTTGTTAAATATTTATCAGCACACCAGTAGTTGCTATTGTCGAAAACAGAAACATGAGGCATTGTTGACGTTTACTAACTTTTTTTGTCCCCATAATCTATTAATCACATGCTTCAGGCAATTACACGTAGGAGGGTTTCTCTAATTTATTCACTTTGTTTCACGGACACAACTTTAGATCATACTCATCAGTAAACTTAAGTTAGTGTGAAATTACCTGTTTGAAAACTAACTCTCTCCTTCTACCACCACTGTATTCAAATCTATACCAACACATTTTATAGAATTGAATAACAACATAATGATCTAGACGGTGACATAAAAATGACATAAAATACAAGCAAAACAAATTATCTAGTCCAGAGTCATAAAATTATATTTCAGTAAATACAGCTAGAACAAATACAATATGGGCAAAATTACAAAAAAAAAAAAATGTACATTAGTTCCTTATCACTGAAATTGTGTGCATAGATAGTTAGAATGCTACATTTCTGTTATGATTACATTGCTTGTTTTCTGTTATTGAAGTGAACAAAATACTGTGAAAGGGTGATTTCTACTATTAATCCTATATATGTCTCCTTAAGTAACTGCTTTGTGTATAAATACTTAAATGTTTCTAATGTGACAAATGAGCTTGTTTCATGTTTATTTATTTATTTATTATTATTTTTTTAATGTTTATTTTTGAGGTAGAGGGAGAGACAGAATGTGAGCAGGGGAGGGGCAGAAAGAGAGGGAGACACAGCATCCAAAGCAGACTCCGGGCTCTGAGCTGTCAGCACAGAGCCCGACACGGGGCTGGAATTCACAAACTGAGATCATCACCTGAACTGAAGTCTGATGCTTAACCAACTGAACCACCCAGGTACCCCTTATTTCATGCTTATTAAGTTACCTAGTGTATGTTGAATTCATGACAGCACTGTCTGCAAGGGATACAATACAATTAAATTGTTACTGTCTTTTAATAATAATCATAATAAAATAAAGTCTGAGGTATAAAAGATAACAAGTGACTAAACATTTAAAACAATTTTAGCCAGTCTCAAGGAAGTCATTTCAAACTTTTTTCCCCAAATGAAAGAGGTGCCGTTATATTTTCAAATTGTGGGAAAATGTATCATCAGTCTATCTGTAGCCAGTTCCAATAATGCATCCTATGTGATTATTGCTAAGTTTAAATAATAATGTTACAAAAAATTTATATTCAGTGCATTCTATTCATCTTTTTTATTGAAAAATAAAATATAAAATATTTTATTACAGTTGTAAGGGTTTTGGTTACAACTGATTACAGATATACCATGTAAAGATCATCACAAACTTCACTGATAATTACTGGCAACTCCTTGAACATGCCATAATGTTTGTAGAATCACGTTTCCTCTGTTCTCCTGTTTTTGCCCTTTAAATTTATCTGACATTGATAAACATGTTGCACTCCTTCCTTGTAGGTGGTTTTATAGCCATTAAAATATTGAATATATGGGATAAATAAACAAGGATGACTGTCAATTTTTTTTAAGTGGAGACCAAATTGATATCTTGCAGAAATACAAAGAGTTCATTCAAGTTTCTCAAGAGACGTTCTCCCTTCAATAACACATATCTTAATATGCAATAGTTGCTGTATATACAAGCTTCTGCAATGAGAATAACATTTAATGTAATGTATTAGATTTTGTGTATTTCATATTTTTATATTAATACATAAATCATTCATTACTGACATTTTATATCAGTATACCTTGAATGGGCCTAGTGAAACTTCCTATATTTGGGGAACAACCAGAACATATTTCTACACAAAACTTAAACTTCAGTTCACAAATTTGACAATGAAATGCTTCATGCTGTATTCACATCAGAACTGGTTGAATTTGTGAGTCTTGAAATTGAAGGGAGCATTTCTTCAAATGCACATATACAGCAATTTATCATGTTAATAATAAGCAAATTAATTAAACTGCAAATAAAAATACTCTGCCAGCTTTTTTTTTTTTTTTTTTTCCTGAACTACTCTTCAATAACATAGCTAGTTTCTGAAGATGTGAAGTTAATTGGGTTTTGGAAAGTAGTACTTGAGCTACCTTCTTTGTTGCAGAATCACCCAGCATTTTAAACAAGTATCTTTGATGTAGTCTTTTTGTTATATTTTACCAATTGGATATGTTTTTGTATATTTATCTAAGCATGAATCTATCTATCTATCTATCTATCTATCTATCTATCTATCATCTATCTATCTTATCATCTTTCTGTTTAACCTAATCATCACCTAGTGTATAGGTGTCCTAGAATGCTGCTTTATAAGCCCACAAACACTCATGTTTACTTGCAAAATCCTGAACATCTGCTTCTGTCAGTGTCTTAGTCCAATACTCTATTTCATAGAACTCTTGGATTTGATGTTTTTTCTGGGTTTTGTTAAATAAATGATGCTTATGTTTTAATGGCCTTATTGTTTCATTAGTCTTTATAGAGTTGAACTGCACTTTTAGGACTTCACCATCAATCGTGGCTACCAATCAAACACAATATACGTAAGATTACTTGAAGTGAAACTAGTGAAATAAGTCGTTATTTCTTCCAAATCAGTTGTATCATCACTTTATTACTGTGGAATTGTGGAAAGTTGATTTGTTTTGTTAAAAAAAAAAAAAAAAGTTACTGTCCAGCTTCGGCTCAGATCATGATCTCACAGTTCATGGGTTCGAGCCCTACATCCAGCTCTGTGCTGGCAGCTCGGAGCCTGGAGGCTGCTTCAGATTCTGTGTCTCCCTCTCTCTGTCCCTTCCCCGTAGATCCCAGTCTCTCTCTCTCTCTCTGAAAAATAAATAAAAACATAAATAAAATAAAATAAAATAAAAATTGTGAAAGTAACAATGCATATGAATAGATACGTCCTCAGATTTAAGGTAAAAATGACAAACCCAAATATATTTAATAATAAGCCTAAAATACCACACATTTGTAGTAGAGTTTTTTTATAATGCCTAATATGTAGCTTGCTCCAATAATTATGAACATTCTTTTTTTAAAATTACAAATGGTTATATTAGTGTGTGTACTTATCATTTTTATCTTAACCTCTTCCATTCCCCTATTGTGTAACATTATTGTCTTTACTGCTTAATCTTGAATCTCAAGATTTAAGTTAAAGAATACCAAAGGGGCATATGCCTTAGCTAGGGGAAAATAGAAGACCCAAAGATAGTTAGTGAGATCTGGGGGGAAACTTTTGAGACATCTTTCAAATCATGAATATTTTTGATTATATGAAGAGAAGTTTCATGATATTGGATATGATCATGATTTTGCTTATGTCTTTACTTAAAAGTTAAATGTGGCTAGAAGTGGTATATGTACAGACCCAATTGACAAGATTTGGACTGTGGTAGGTTAGCAATGTGCCAACGTAGCTAGGCTGGAACTGTATTTTTCCAGTATTACATTTGCTCTGTATTTCCAAACATATGCAAATACAAGAGATTTTTTTGTGTGGAAATGAAATATCAGCCGCATTCTTTTTTAGATTCCAGTTTGGGCCAAGGCACAAGATAGCTGTTTTAACTGACATAGCTTGCCAATTATCTGCTGAACAACTTTTTTTCTTTCTTTTTTTTTCTCTCGAAGAAAAAGCAGATGTGTTGCAAGTCTAGCTCTTGATGAATCTTCTACTTCGGCTTCTTTGATCCCTCAGCCTCATTAACCAATGAGTGATCCATAGTGAAATGTCCAAGTGAAATGGTGTCCATTTCACCATTTTCATAGTGAAATGTCCAAGCTTTCTGGCAAATCACCCCATAAACAAAGTTGAATATTTCAGAGTGGAACAAAATTCTGATTCATGTCTGGCTGTGGGAGTCCCACACACGTTCACAGGTTCATCTGTTGTTTCTTCTCCCAATTGCCTCCATCTTCATTTCCCAACTGCCTGACTTCTGATGGTTTTGTTTCTAATTAACCTCCGATACAACTAATAAACAAAAAATATGTATGTCCATAAAATACACTATTTGGTGTCATGAAGATTGCAATTCAAAGGACAATCTAATCATTTATAAATTATCTATTTGGTAACATTGCTGAAAGCTCTTCAATTTCTTTTCTTGGAAAATGAATCTAATAATATCAAGCTCAAAGGATTGTTTTGGCAAATAAATGAGATAAAAAATGCAAAGTGCTTTTGTTATTACGTGAACTCTTCAAGGAGCAATCAGACAATGTCAAATACAACCTATTGGAAAAAATTAAAAACTTTTACTTGATTTAAAGTGAAAGTTAAAAAAAAAACCCTATTAGTATTTTTATGAACAGTTTCCTATATGCAAATGGTTCAAATATTTATGCTTTCAAGAACACCCAAACAAAAAATTATACTGCCTTACTTTATTTTTTTTTAATGTTTATTTATTGTTGAGACATGAATGGGGGAGGGTCAGAGAGAGAGGGAGACACAGAATCAGAAGCAGGCTCCAGGCGCTGAGCCATCAGCACAGAGCCCGACGCGGGGCTCAAACTCACAAACCTTGAGATCATGACCTGAGCCTAAGTTGGACGCTCAACCAACTCAGCCACCCAGGCGCCCCTATACTGCCTTACTTTAAAAGAAAATCAATTTCTGTATATCATTTCAGAATATCTATAAGAAGATATTAGAATAGCATGAAAAATATAAGGTATCTCTCAAAATAAACAAATATTTATGCTTATAAATGTAGGAATTATCTCTTTTAAAACTATTAGGTACATTAAAATATAAATATATTTTCATTTGGAGGCTAAGTAGTTCAGGAAGTCTTAGAAACTTCAAATAAAGGTATGAAGCTATGATAATGAACATACAATGGAAATGTGGATGGTATTTTATTTTATTATTGACTTTATTTTATTATTTTATTTCATTTTATTTTATTTTTAAACGTTTATTTCTTCATTTGAGACAGAGAGAGAAACAGCATATGCATGGGACGGGTAGAGGGAGAGGGAGAGAATCCCAAGTAGACCACACCAGCAGTAAAGAGCCCTACATGGGGGCTTGAACTTATGAACTATGAGATCATGACCCGAGCCAAAATCAAGAGTCAGTTGCTTAACAAACTGAACCAGCCAGGTACCTCATGTATTTTAAATTTCAACTATACTCAGGAATAATGAAAAAAAATTCAATAAGATGTGATATATCTATATATACAGATGTCATAGACTCTGGGTCTGGAGTTCCCTCTTGTTCAGCAAGAGAGTGGGACATGGCATTAAAAATGTGAGAGAGGCTAATGTCCAGAAGACAAGATCCTCAAGTAAGGGTCCTTGCTCCATCTTTATTAGGATCAGAAGGCTTACAAGTGTGATGGGCATGCACAAAGAGAAAATGAAACCCTGAACATTAACTCATGGGCGTGGGGAAAAGGGGGGTTTGGAGGTATGTGGTGTTAGGGGTTTGGGTGAATACGAAACAAGATTCTGGTGCTGGGTGGAAGGGTGTTTACAGCAAACATGAGGCTTCCCTTCTGATTACCTAAACTGGCCTAGGGGACAAGACAGAGCATGCTACCTCAGGGGCAACAAGGCATCTTTCTTTTGCTAATTAGCTCCTCTCTGGGCAACTTTGCCCCTCTGCAGTCTATAGCCCTATTTACCTGTTTACCTAATTAGTCCTTCCTTCCTGTGGAAGCAGCTTTCTGCTATTGTCCTATACCTTGTCCTATACTGGTGGCCTTAGCCCCATTTACCTAATCTTATTTGCCTAATCTTGTTTACCCAAACTTGGGTGTGTTCATCCTATGGCTTTCTAATTGTTTATGCCTTGTTAACCCATCAGTGCAGGCTCAGGGAATTCCCACCCTTGTTCCCTACATATATAGAGAGAAACTACCACTTACTGCATTTTCAGTTTATAGGGCACTTTTACTTTAGTAGTTTTTTTCAAATTCAGCAATATTGTGAAATAGATACTACTATTCTTATGTTGAACTTTTTAGATACCCTACTATTTATTAGTGTCATTAGCTATGAATTGTCTGTCCAAATTCATTATGATATAATTATATCTCAAAATCTCTGAGGCTACTATGAATCATATCAATTTGGAAATTATGAAATGCTAAACAATAATATACTTTCAAGATGTGAATGTGAATAAGTAGGTATATCCCAAACCACAAGGATTTGAAATATTTTCCCAGTAAATCTTCACAAAGAACGGGAAATAAAATGAATAGACACTTTATGAAGGATACCAAAAAGCTATGCTCTATACAGGTGAGTGTTCCTAATTGACTAGGAGACTGTTAAGTCTTTTACAGATTGAGTTTGCATTAATGTTACATAAAGATGTTGTACTAATATGTTTCTGAACTCTCCCTGTGGTTACATTTCAAAACACAGTAACAAGTATTATTTAGGAGTGTGGAAATCACTCTGTCTGCCTTGCACCTCTCAGTGTTTCTTCCAAAAATCAGCCTTGTCCTTCTTAAGGTGACTAAGTCTATGGAAACTCTCACTGCTTACTTATTATTGTCAATCACTTCACTTTTATTGAATAGCAACGAGGAAAAACAAAATACTTAAGAAAATGTGCCAATCAAATTAAAATGTTAAGTAAGATTACATTGAGCCTAGAATTGCGATGTAATTCAGCAATAAAATATCAGAGTTCACAGAACTAAAAAAATTTTTTTAAAAAGTTTAAAAAATAGTATAATAGAAATGATAAGCAGTAGAAAAGAGAAAGAGAGGTAAATTCAGGAAATGAGAAGAGGATGTACTGAGGGACCTAAGGAAGATGTCAAATAGAATAATTTAGTGTGGATACATGGTTTGAGAACTGCTTTGTGGAGGTTTTTTTTTATAAACAGTTTACAAGGGGAAGTTTCCCCATGATCTATTTATTTTGAAAGTGAATGTCTCTTTCTACTTTGTTTTGAAGATGGACGTGTTAGCAACTGTTATCAAATTTTATATGCTTCTCTTTCTCTATAAAGATATGAAGAAATTTTTCCACTTATCCTATTGAGTACACTAAAATAAGGCTGAGGCAGAACTTTTTATCATAATTTTCTGAGATAATTGGACAATCAGACATCAACAGAAATCATATACATTTTTATCATCTTTATACTTGGTTTCGTAAAAGATCATTGCACTCTCATCTATAGTATAATTTAACAACACTAGAAAATGCTGTCTTATATGATACTATAAGAAAATATAAAATTTTGACAAACAATAAAAATCCTGAAATGTAACTCAAAAAGTACAGAATATTTTTTAATATAACATTTCAGTTAAAGAATAATTTAGCTCAGATATGTATTATCTCTCTTATAAAGTTTGTTAATGAACATAGCAAACTTACTTAAATATATGCAAACATGGAAAATGCTTAAGATATTGGACAATAAAAACCCCAAAGTTATGTAATCTATTTTTGTTGTTGTTACTCTTGACCAACCTATTTCTTTTCCTTTCTAGGGAGTAGATAAAAATAATTTATTTGAGAGAGCAGCTGAAGAAAAACGAAACTAAATCGTGTGTGTCTGCATGTGAGTGTGTGTGTAAATGTGTGCACACATGTGTATGTATTAATCGTGCTTCACTACTTAGCAGATAGTCTAGAGGAACTTTCTACTTATTTTCATTTTAAGTCAGGGCCACCCAGTCAAAGCTCATTCACCATGTTACACACCAGAAACTGAGAATCCGAGAAATTACTTTGCTTCTCAAGATCACATAGCTAACAAGGAAGAGGAGGAGTGAGAATTTCAAACCAAATTTTTATGACACCAAAGCTACCTGTAGTTTCCCACTAAACTATGTTCCATGTTCTGTATTATTTATGACAATTTGGAGGGGGGAGCGTGGAGGTATAATTGGAATAGCCATACTTGAAAATGTTTTTGAAAGCAAAGTATTATTGCTTCTCACCATTTCTAGTTTGATTTAAAGATGTTTATCTGCACTGCATAGATGTTATATTCAGTGGAAACTAAAAGGATTAAGACATTGAATATTTATCTAAAACAGACTTAAATATCATAAAAATTATTGAGGTGAGAGTTCACTGAACATGAGTGCATGATCTTTAGCTGGAAGCTTGCATAAGCTTAATCAAAATTACTTATAATGGAAAAAATGAAATCAGCATTTAGTTTTCTCTTCTTGATAGTTAAAACAGTGGCATTTTTCTCAATTCTCTGGCTTCCAAAATATGAAAAAAAATTGAATCTAGTCAATAATATAAATCCTTCAAATGGCCCTTATCTCTGATGAGGAAATTGGCCTATGTTTCCCAATACTTTAATGCCAAACATTAATCATGAAGGGAATTCAATCAAAACCAAAATGAGATGCTACTATGTACACATTAGAATGACCAAACTAAAACAATTGAAGGTACCAATTGTTGGTGAGGGAATTGTTTGGCTGGGACTATAATACTGTGCTGATGAAAAGGTAAACTGTAAAAACAATCAGAAAACAGTTTGGCATTATCTTCCAAATGTAAACATGCACTTACCTTAAAACCCAACAATTCTACTCCTGGATATTTACCTAAAAGAAATGCAGAAATGCATACATACGTATTTTCCACAACAGCATGTAAAGGTATGTTCAAGATATCATTCATAATAGCCAGAATGTGGAAGCAACCCAAATACTTATCAGCTGGTGAATGGGTAAATTACAGGGTATCAGTACATTTGCATACTATTGAAAAATCAATAGGGAAAACTAGATACTCAAACATGAAACATGCCTCAATTTGAAATACATTAAACTAAGTGTATTCAAGCCAGACACAGAAGACTGCATACTGAATGATTGCATTTACATTTATATTGCATTCATTAAACTGAAAATAATAAATAAATAGATAGATAGATAGATAGATGTATGTATGTATGTATGTATGTATGTATGTATGTATGTATTTATGTAAGAACAGAAAAGGAGCGATGATATTCAAGAAACTGGGAGAGGGCATATGATTGATTTATCAGCTCAGGAGATATTTTGGAGGTGATGAGACCATTCTAATCTTGGTGGTCATTGCATGATTATATGCATACATCAAAACTCATCAATTATTACACTTACAATTGGTAAATTTCATTATGTGTATATACTACCTCAATAAATGAATTCTATATAGTTTCTCCTCTAGCAAACAAACATGTTTTGGAAATAATGTTAATCAAAATTTATTTACTGTTGGGATTGGGCAGTTGTTTAGCCTCAGAGTACCTCTGTACCCTGGTTATGAAAATATTTATGCCAATAATTCCTTCTTCTGACTGAAAATAATTGAGTTGCTAACCCTAAGTGAATGCAAACATGCCTTAGAAGTGGATCTTAAATGTTTTCCTTCCTAAGAACCAAATGTAATGCTGGTTAAAACACAGATCCCTGCCTCTGGTTCCCAGAGAATATGATCTAGTTGTTATGGGTTAACACATAAATTTGCATTTCTAACAAGATCCCAGGTGAATCTGATGTTGCAAGTACATGAACCATACTTTAAGTTGTACTGCACTAGATCTTTGTTGGTCTTAGATAAGATACATTTCACCTGTAGGTTCTATAGTCTATACCTTTTCTGTTAATAGCCAAGTTCTTTAGCCCTTCTTTTGTAAAGGAGTCCCAAACAGAAGGCCCCTATAGTTTTTTGGATCTTGGGGCTCAGGTGAGGGAGAAGGAAAGGGGCCAGGAGTGGAAAATAGTGAGTACTGAATAAAGAAAAGCATCTCAACTTTCCCTCCTCTCCCCTTGATAAGGAGGTCTCAACAGTGGCAGCTGAGGACAGCCTCTCCTAAATCCTGCTCGCCCCAACACCCATAGAAAGACTTCTAAATGGAGGTATCTGGATATGCATAAGAGCAGGGTGTGGGTGCAGGGGATGAGGAGAGAGTTGTTGAGTCCTTGATAGCGACTCTTTCATACTCTACAAAGCACTGTTTATGAACTAAGTCTGTGTGAAGAGGGCAGCTTTCTACTGTGAGGCCCTCCAGGTAAAGCCTTTGTCACTGACTATTCTCAGGCCCGAAAAATCACACAAACCCCTCCCAGGGTGCAGTCGCTAATATCTCAGGTGCATCCAGAGGATCTGCAATGATCTCAATAACATATCTGGAACTTTGATGCTGGCTGGCTGGTCTCTCTCCAACTGGGCTCTTATTGTAGACTATCTACTACTGGCATTTGAAAGAGTATATTGTTTGAAATTTATTAGAATTAGAGATAAGGTGGCTGTGGTCATTGCTATGATATTAATTACCTCTCACAAGGATTGTTAAAATTGCCTCCTATGTGGCCTTTCTTTTTTCACTATTGCCATGTCACAGTCAAACCTAATCCACAAACCAGAGCGTCTTAAAAATTACAACTCAGTTCACGTAATCCTTTTCCTCAAATTTTAGAGCAATTTTCCATTTCATTTAGAAGAGTAAGTGAACTCATTACTCATTACTACTTTCAATAAAGTCATAAAAGAACCAGACCCTGCTTACCTATCTGCTTCCTCTCCTTCTCTCCTTCTTTATTATTATGCAGATAACATTGGCCCTTGTTCCTATTTTTCAAAAATGACAATGATTTTCAGTGTAATTTCCTCAGAGGGCTTTAGATGACTATTGTTACCTGACTGCCCATGTAACTTGAATTACTTTGAAACACATTTTTTCTGTTGTATTTTTTTCACAAAGTTTCTCAAAAGAAATTACTTGTTAATTATACATGCCTTTATCACACCAGATTATAAATTTTCTGACAGAAGGACACTTGTCCATAATTCACTTGAACCTACATGGCAAGTTATATTGCTGTTATCATGGCAGGTCTGATATTTATCATTTATAAAGCTACCATATATACTGGGGTTAAAAGCTTTATTTAGTTATTATTTAAATATATTAGAAAATATATTTTCTACTTATAGTCATTGCAATTGTTCATCATAAAATCTTTGACCATAATCAAATTTTGCAAAGGTTTTTGTAAACATAATCAGAACTCAAATGGCTTTTATGAACTGTTATTTAATATTTTCTTGCAACATTGTTTTGTTTATATTTTTATAGGTGATAAAATTATATGTATTTTTACTTTTTTTGAGTATTTTATTAGCTTACCTTTTGAACATAAGTGAATTATTTTCCCTTTACAAGTCTTACAATGCAATGAAGAACAAGTCTTGAACTATAATATTGATAGTTCTGAATCATGATTAAGCTATAGCCCACTTTCCAAGACAATAATAATACAGATTAACAGTTCATCTAGGAGGAGTTCTGAGTGTGAAAGAAAAATAAGCTGAAATGTACTTCCCAAATAAAATGAAATGGAAGCTAGACCACAATTAGGCACCAGGATATAATAATGAGAATAAGTTTACATAACACTTGAAAGTGAACTAGTGGCATACAGGTAAAACAAAACAAAACAAACAAAAAACCGTCAGCCTCAAAATCTTTTTTAGGACCCAATCCCAATCCAGTCTGAAAGGTTTATAACGTTAGGCTAGCAGAATCCAAAGCAAACAAGCAAGAGGCTACAGACAGATAAGAACTTGAGGCAAATACAAAATGAGAAAGAAAACAAAAGTCTATCTGACACCTGGGACTAGGGATAAGGAGACTAAGGAAAGAGAGCTAAAAGCTTTTTATCAACACAGCCAACCCTGGAAAAATCAATGGACCCCAGGGAACTATACATGTGTTTTCTTTTGTGCCTATCCTCTCTGATTCCCATACAGGATACTAAACGGGACTGGTAATTCAAGTGGGGAATCTAGGATTTAAATATCACACAGTATTTTGAAAAGATATTAATCAGCTAGTCTTCATTAATAAAATACAACACAAAAAAAATCATACATAAAACATGCATGGATATATACTGTATTCATGAAATAAGACAATGTAGAAAACTCATAACAATGACTTTTTTGAGTTGGGCAGTTTAACATAATGAATTTTTAATTGCCTAAGAGAGTAAAGAGGATAAGAAACCTGAATATAAGGCAGTAATTTACTATTGCAAATGGTTCTGGAGGTCATCTTAACTACTGAACATATTACGAGAGCAATCAAGTTGCCCCATCAAGTAATCATGTAACACAGCATCCTCAACATCTCTATTCCTTTAATATGGTAATCATCTAAACAGACAAATTCAAAATAAAAATTTAGGACTCCATGTTTGTGGTAAACTACATAAAATGTAACTGTACACCACCAAAAGACAAATTGTTTCTCATGGTTATGAGCCGTTAGAAGACATTTAAAAAAAATATATATATATATATATATAATATATATAAACATATATATTATATATGTAATATTATATATATATATGAACTGCACAGCATCCTTTAACAATATATTTTTGTGCTAGCTCTTTAAAACATATTCAAAAAGAATATGGTACAATCATTTTAGGGAATTCCAAGACCTAGCACCTAGTATTCGCAGATCTAAATTTAAGAAACCTCCATGTTGTAATGATTAGGACTCCTACAAATATTTTGGAGCTCCTATTTGTAAGCACCCAAGCTTCCCCACACATCTTAAAGTTAGATGTGGCCATGTTATTTCCCCGGCCATTGGAGTGTGAGTGGCAGTAACCCATGGCATTGTTTAGAGGCCTCTGAGGGCCGAGATATAATTTTCTATATCTGCTTCTTCCATGATACAGTTGGTGTAAGGACTCGTTAAGATAAGCATTTTCTGCCTAAATCCCCAGCTTGGGAAACAAGCAGAATCTCCAGGTCTGAGGCGGTTATGTACCATGGGAAAATAAAACCTGTGATGCATCACTAAGGTTGGTGAGGGAGCAGGTTGTAACTTCAGCATGACCAGTTTATCCTGACTCCTATAACCCACTTCTCATGCTGATCCTGTGATATTGCTATGAGCTACACTACTATTCAATTATATCCCAAAAAAGAAGTATTAAGATCAGCTATTTTTTGTACAAAATTAGGTTTAAAAAAGTTCTTTGAGGACCTGAAGCATAAAATATGAGAGCAGGAGGAAATATAATTTTGCTATATCCAAGAAGATAAGATTTGATGATTTTTTTCAATGTGATCACTCAGAACCAAATATGATTACTCATATTCTAGTACCAGTAACAAAAAAGATATTAGTGCCATATTGGATATATGAGATTTAGAAGGATGGAATTCACACACACACACACACACACACACACACACACAGTTGTATTTATGCATATATGTTGCATGCAGCTGCATTAACATATTTATATAAACATAACATATACTGAAAAGTGGGAATTTATGAAAATAATCATCTTGCCTACTGGTATAGTCACAGATTAAAACCTATTGTACAGTTTTCTTTATTTACCTTCCTCTTAATATTGAGTAAATGGAATCACAATGCATATATGCATTGTGCATATAAGCATCTCCTGTGCCTGTTTCTTTAGCACAGCATTTTTGTCAGGTTTACCTACATTTTTGTGTGTAACTAGAGTTTGGTTATAGGTTGTTTTCACATGACACATGATGTGTACTATTCTATTATATGCATATACAACAAAATTTTATGCATTCTCTTGTTGATATTTTCATTGTTTGGAAGGGACTATTATTAACAATGTTGTTATGAAAAAAACTGTACATTTCTCACACTGCACATGTGCAAGCATTTTTGAAGAACACATGCATGAAATTTGAATTGTTGGCACAATGGTTATGCCTATGTTTAATTTAGTTAATTCAAATGGTCTTCAAGAGTCTTTGTAATATACCCTCCCACAAGCAATGCTTAAAAGTCCACATTCTCCTGGGCATCTTGTAGGCACAGACAGTGGAGCATGGACTCTCAATCTTGGGGTTATAAGTTCAAGGCCCCACATTGGGTGTAGATATTACTTTAAAAAATCTTACAAAAAAACAAAAGAGTCCACATTCTCTTCATGGTCTCTCTCTCTCTCTCTCTCTCTCTCTCTCTCTCTCTCTCTCTCATATCTCATCTGGAGTAGGGGGCAAGACCTGATATATTATTGTAATTTGAATTTCATTTTCTCATTGATTAAGCAGTGTTAAAATATTTTCATATGTTTATTGGCCATTTTGATATGTCCTTCTACTGTCTCTTATCCAATGTTATGTTGTGATGTCTGGTTTTTTTACTGGTTTGAAGGAGCTTATTTAAATTTTTTAAAGTTTATTTATTTATTTTGAGAGAGAGAGAGAGAGAGAGAGTGGTGAAAGGGCAGACAGAGAGAGGGAGCAAGAGAATCCCAAGCAGGCTCTATGCCTAGCACAGAGCCCAACTTGGGGCTAGATCTCACAACTCTGAGTTCGTGACCTGAGCAGAAACCAGGAGTCAGATGCTTAACCAATGGAGCCATCCAGGTGCCCCTGAAGGGATTCTTAACATATATTCTGGACTAGACACCTTATTTGATTACACATGTTGCAAATATATTCTTCTACTCCATGGTACCTATTTTTAAAATATTTTTTTCTTAAAAAAAGACAATTATTCTTAAAGTTACCTTATATCCTATAAAGAGAGTTTCCGTACTCTAGACATATATATGTTATTTTATTTTAGATTTTAGTATATTTATTGTTTTACATTTCCTATATAATTTATCATTTTAAATGATGTCAAATAGGAGTTGTATTTCATTTTCTTCCCTACGGACATACAATGTTGTCTAGCTGATTGAAGCACTATCCTTACCCAATTGCTCCAAAGTACCATCTGTGTCCAACACAAGTGACCAAATGTGTATGCATCCGATTCTGCTCTTTCAATTGTGTTTCATTCCAACCACACCCTACTCTTTTCCTCATTTTAAACATTAAATAACTCTTGATATATGATAGTCCTTCAACTCCCTTTTTCTTAAATTTATGCTGAGTACTTTTGGCCTTTTTCTTTTACCTAATAATTTCCAAATTTATAAATTCATTTTTTCCAAAACAAAACAAAACAAAACAAAAAGATAGTAAAGAAACTTGTAGACATCTTACTAGGATAATACAGAATCCTCGATCACTTTTGAAATGGGTTGACATATTTGTATTATTGGATTTTCGAATAACATGGGATATCCCTTTTTTATTTAGATCTTTTTAAAGTTCTCTCAATAATGTTTCATAGATTTCTATCAAGATAAATTTTGTATTTTAAATAAATGTATTCTACTAAATTTATTCATGTAACTGAAGTGGTGTTTTTAAATTTTATTTTCTATAAATTTGTCATACACAGAAATATAATGGATTGTTTTAATATACACCTTGTGTATTTGCTACCTTCATTGATCAATTATACTGTATTGGCCTAAATTATTTTAAATTCTATACATTCATATAGGAAAGATAACAGTTATACTTTTTCTTTCCAATCTTTAAGCATCATATTTTGTACTCACTTGAACTTCCATCACAATGTTGAATTCTAATGGTGATAGTGAGTATGCTTGTCATTTTCACTGTTGGGATGAAGCTATTAGTAATTCACTATTACCGGTAACATTGTTTGGCATAGCATTATGTGAAGAGAGTTCCCTTCTATTTTTATTATGCTGCTCTTTTTTTCAAGGATGGTTGATCTGTATCTATTGAGATAATTCTAAGAAACCTCTCATTTTTTTTTAGTGTTTATTTTTGAAGGAGAGAGAGAGTGTGAATGGGGGAGGGGTAGAGAGAGAGGGAGACACAGAATCCGAAGCAGGCTCTCGGCTCTGACCTGTCAGCACAGAGCCCAACGCGGGGCTCAAACCCACAAACCACAAGATCATGACCTGAGCTGAAGTCAGATGCTTAACCAACTGAGCCACCCAGGCGCCCCAGAAACCTCTCCTTATTAATTAATGAATTATATTGATTGATTTTCAAATTTAAACCTACTTTGCATTTTAATTTGTTTGTGATTATATGGCATTATTGGCCTGTAAATTTAATTTCTTGTAATGTCCTTGTTGAGTTTTCGTATGTTTGTATTTTTTTAAAGACTTTATTTTCTTAGAGCAGTTTTATGTTCACAGCAATATTGAGAGGAAGGTACACACCTTTGTATGTATCTCTTGCTTCTACACATGCCTAGCCGCCCCCTTTACCCATAGTGGTACATTTGTTAAAATGGATGAACCTTCATTGACACATCAAAATCATAGTTTACATTACAGGTCACTCTTGGTATTATGCATCCTATGGATTACACAAGAGTATAATGGCATGTATCATCATTATAGTATCATACAGAGTATTTTACTGCCCTAAAAATCCTTTGTGCTTCACATATTCATCTCACTGCCTACCCTCCCGCCAAATCCCCTGATCTTTCTACTGTCTCTATAGTTTTGCCTTTCCAAGAATGTTATATATTCCAAGTCATACAGATTTTCAGATTGGCTTCTTACACTTAATAATATACGTTTTAAGTTTCTTCTGTGTTTTTTCATAGCTTGACAGCTCTTTTCTTTTTAGAGTTGAATGGTATTCCATTGTCTGGACGTATCACAGTTTATTTATCCATTTACCTACTAGGGGGCATCTTGATTGCTTCCAAGCTTGGGCAATTATGACTAAAGCTGCTATAAATATCTGTGTGCAGGTTTTTATGTGCACATAATTTTTCAGCTGTTGGATAAATACAAAGGAACACAATTGCTGGATCAGATAGTAAGAGTATGCTTAGTTTTATAAGAAACTACAAATTGTCTTCCAAAGTGGCTGTACCATTCTGCATTCCCATCAGCAATGAATGAGAGTTTCCATTGCCCAACATACTCACCACCATCATGTGTTACCTTACAAACACTGACAATAGGCTTGTCCATGAAGCAGATCTCAAAAAAGTTAAAAACATTGATACTATGCAGAATATTATCTTTTGACATAGGTATTTTGAAGTGACTAGCAATAACATTTTCTTCACTTATATCAACAAGTTGTTTTGATGTGAAAATGAATTTAATTGTTCTAGACTACTATGGGTTATATAAAATTGTTATTAACATTTTTATCATTGACATCTCAGCATTTAAAGAAAGTGACTTCATAACAGCATCAGTGAACATAATTTGCATCACACGACTAGAAGATTGGGAAGGTAGGATTTAATTGTGAACCATCTAATTCCATCCCTTTGGCAGTTTGAGTATTTTTTACCTTCTTTCTAGATCTGCCTAAGGAGAGATCAAAGTGCCATCCTGTGACTCACCTACAACTTTGCTTTCAGGTTCCATTGTAGCTGTGTCTTCACAAGTGAACTTACCTTTCATCAGGTAGAACTACTTAAAGGAAAATAGAAGATATTTGATTCTTCTCATATACAGGATTCTCTTGTACTCCATATAATTCTTTTCAGCCCCTGGTCTTAATCTGCTCATATGAACATTACCTTGTTAGAGAGAAATCAACTTTCTAAACCTGCCAAGGTTCTAGGTTATTTGCTTAGCAGTCAAATTTAATATCTAACTGTAGGGACACGGGACCTTTCCTGGCAATGCCATATTGTTCTCTTTTTTCTTTTATTCTGGAAAGTTCTCTGTGTACCATGCTTGTCATATAGGCAGACTTCCTTTTACTCAAGATTTAAAGTAACCAACACACTTCAACATTGAAGATTTCTTGCTCAGATCCCAAATCCTGATTCCAATATTAAATGATGTTACACTTTAAAAGTGTTCCGCCCATGTTTAGCAAGCGTTACCATTCTCTAAAGCCAGCATATATCAGATACCTCTAATCTTCTCACTATCTCTAATTAAAATGAACAGACTAGTACCTATTATCGGAAGCGTCATGGTACCAAGTCTTATAAAATCAAAGCTTTTGGTAGCAAAGAATCTGCTAACATAAGACAAAAATACATTTAATATAAGGCTACTGGATATATCACAAATTTAGCAAAAACTTAAATACAGGGTGCCCAGTTATATTGGAAATTCTGTTAATAACAGCAGCAACAACAAAAAAGAAATGTATGCTCCATGCAACATTTGGAATATACTTCTTAAAAATAGTATTTCTTGTTTACCTGAAATTCAAATTTAACCCTGTGTCCTGTGTTTTCTCTGGTAACTACATTTAGATAAGCAACACAAACGCACAGACATGCCACTGTTAAACACTACTAAAACAATCTCTTTTTCTCATTGCTTGCAACTGGTGCTACTCGGTAAGATTGCTGCGATACTGGTCACTGTTTCTGCAGCTTTGGAAATGGCTCCGCAGCTGAATTTTAAACTGACCTTTTGTTTTTAAGTTATTTCCTTGAGACTTAAATTCTTAAACTCTTACTTAGAAGCTTCATTTGTCTGTGACCTTAACACCAGTACGAGACTAAGGGATTTTTATGTTCATTCAATTCTTTAGTGGAAAAATAAGCCTTATCTCACGCCAAATTAGATGGAGGTCAAGGTGGGGAGAGGGTTCCCCTCCAAAATAGTACATTTGTATCATAGTGAATGGCATAAAATGTTTTTACTCATTATTGTATGTTACTGAATGGAGATTACATTAGTTACAAATAATTAACCAGATTTTTTTTTAACTTATGAACAACAATTTATTTGACAGGTGAAGTTGAGAACCTCCCGGCTATTCTTCAGTGTTGATGAGAAAAGAATTCTAGACAACAGGTTCAGACAGTCTGATTTAATTAGGAAGTTAAGTAAGCTGTGAGTGGAATAGGATAATCAGAAGATTGGCATGGGACCCCTGGAGGACTGGCCATCTTTGTCATGTAAGAATGGGAAGGAGAACAATTCTTCCTCTCCAAGGTAAGTCACAGGCTATTTGGCAAAGAGACATGACAAGTGGAACCCCACTGTCAAAGAACATGCCAAGAAGGCCATTTGAAGTCTATGCAGTATGGGACCGTTAAAACCACTTGAGCCATGGAAGTAAGCATCAGGGGAAGTTGAGGGATCGGGCTGTTGGTAAAAGCTTGTGGTTCATCTGGGAGATGTTGAGTGATGTTTGAGAGTCTCTGCACAATCTCAAGGAGGCAGCTCAGGATGTCTGGTGCTTTACAGAGCATTTCAGCCACCCCTGCAGCTCCGCTTCCACTGGACGCCATTTTGATCATATTGGCTAAGGTCAAGGGACCACTGTGCCACTGGGGTCAGCTCCTCTAGCACCATGCCTAGCTGAGTGGTCTCCTGGTACAGCTGTAACGAATGCTTTTGCCTTCTTAGCTGTCTGTTCAGCTTCCACCTAGCTCTCCTTCTTCTATAGCAAAGGCTTTGGACTCCTTACACATATACACACTCATCTTCTGCCTCTGGCGGCATAATTAGCTGAGACTTCTCTCCTTTGGCTAGGCCTCCAGCTTGTAGCATTATGCTTCTTTCCGGTGGCTTCCTCCAGCTCTTTTCTGGGGTAATTTCCTGCTCCTGCACTGCCACCTGCTGGGCCTGCTCCACCATCCATACCTGTACCTGCTACTTCTTGGTCTCCTTAGTCTTGGCCACCTGAAGCTAATTGGCCAGGTCAGCCTGTGCTAGGCTGGTGTTGACCTTGATGTCCAATGTGGCCTTCTTCAACTCTTAGTCCCTCTGCACGTTGGCCACCTCCATGCTACTCAGGTATTGAGCCTTTTCCTGCTTGGCTGTGGTCTCTCAGATCTCAAAATTTCTCTTGGCCTCTGCTTCCCCAGCCCCAGCACTTTTTGGACTTGAGCCATTGGAGCTTCCCCAAAGAGGTGCAAATACTGTTGACCATGGTGAATGTCCTTCAGGGTATAACTAACCATGCTAGATGCTCTTAAAGAATTCACCAGAAGTGGTTGTTGTTAGTGTAATAAAAGTAAATGTCTCTTTCTTCTCATTGTCTTGTTTCAGGCAATAAATCCCCCTTTCACATTACTTTTTTCAGTTTTTCTGTTACTTGCAACTAGAAACAATTTAAGTTAACTAATCTCAATTTCTTCTGTTTATTTCTTTCTTTTAAATTCAGTCAAGGAGGTTTTCTTGTGACAGTTCAGTAAATTACTACTTAATCTAGTAAAATAAATACTCTTTATACCTCAGTTGGGGTGTTAAGTTATGTTATATTTTGGACATTCCATGTGTTAGATAAATGGCCATATTTGGCTTTTTTTTCAGTTTAGTGCATGAAAAAAACAAAACCTTCTACAATAACATAATAAACCTTCCACAATAATAATGATCTGTTTTTCATTCTCTCTCTGCACCTTTATATAAAATAACCACTTGTTTAAAAATGAAAAAACCCACACCCCTCCTCTCTCTACACTCATCTTGTGTAGAGAAAGCTGTCATTCCTGACAATGTGTAACAATAGTGCATTTGAATGGGCCAGGACAGATCATTAATTGATGATAATTATGATGAACTTTTGTATAATATTAGCACAGCTTCATAAAAATCAGAGTAACTTATCCACTCTAAAAAATAGAAGTCAAATAGTAGATGAAGGTAGTCAGTGAGAGAGGAAGATTATTCTTTTAAGTTTATTGATTTTGTATGCATAAGCTATGCTATATATCTTAGAAATAGTACTTGAGAAGTAATTAATATAAAGCACCGCTCTCTTTTTCATACCCAGTTATGATCTTTGGGGTCTAGAAATTTTTTTCTTTGGAGCAATAAATTAAATGAGAAGACATTAAACAGATACTTTTATTCAAAATTTCTATCCACTTTCTATATTATATATATATATGGAGATAGAGAGAGAGAGGGAGAGCACAGTATCTGCTAAAATGGCCTGGGTTACCAAAACAAAACAAATGAACAAAAAAAAACATGAGTAAGTATGAAAATTCTAGAATGGGATACTAAGGAGTAATATGTAATTGAGTTTCCTGCACATACATTTACTAATGGAACAGGTAGACATCTTTAGTAATTAAAATTATGAAAGTCATTAAAGGCATTTATTTAAACCAGAAAAATCAAAGTGTGTTATAATATTTTTATTTCTCTGATCCATACAATCTGAATGCCTATTGATCAAATAACTTGATGATTTAAAAATAATTGTTTTGCCTTTTTACTGACACATAAAACATCTACATGTGCTATTTAATAGTAGAAACGACACTAATTTGAATATCCACAAAGATAGCCAGAAAGAGAATTCAGGCAAACAAAATTTATCTCCCTGTGATAATAATTATGCTACCATAATTTCTAATAGCCCAAGGCCACTTTTGGATAACATGCAGAAATAATCCATTCTAACAATTTCCAAATTAGCCTACAAATCAACTTTTAACAAAAAGCCTGCCATCGTAATGGATCAGATAATAGCCCACATTGGGACTTTTGTACACCCTCCTGTAAGTCAGAACATATGACTAAACTTTTCCTGTTGCAAGGAAGGTGCTGTGAATTTAATCAAGGGCCACAACACCACAGTACAGAATTGTGGCTCAAGTCTAACTCAATATGGTTTGCTTCATAAAAAACCTGGACATTTGGTCCCGGGGTTGATTGGACTGGATCAAGCTGGGAAGGCATTTTAATTAGTCACTGATTAAGCTTCCTTTCCTGGTGGTCAAAAATAACTAACAATAACATTAATGATAATAAGGGTAAGAAAAATGCAATACTATCTTAGAAAAGATAATTTAAATATTTTTTTCAATACCATGATTATGATTTGCACAATAAAATACTAAAGATAAAATGCATTAGAGACAATGAATACTATTATATAAGGAAAAGAACTTAAGATGTCACATTGTTTTTTATTAGGAACCAAATGCTGGAACTAAGAAGTAACTCAGGCTTATTCATTAAGACTTTTAGGTAAGATATGACTGTGAATAATGTTTCTTAATTGAAATAATGTATATAATACATGTTATTGTTAAGGGATAGTTATTTTACAACCAAATGAGATAACACTGTGGGTTTTTTCCATTCTCTAAACAGCAACAACTGTATTCTAATATGAACACTTTGCTTGACATATTTCATCAGAAAAAAAAAACTAAAGACAAAACACAAACACACACAACACACACTCATGGTGACTACATCTATTTTAGTGAGCACTGAGTAATATATAGAATGTGGACTCATTAATGTTGTATATCTGAGGTTAATATAGCATAATGTGTTAATTATACATACATAAAAAAGAAGAAAATACACACACACACTCAAAAACTCACCACAGTTATATACTTCCATCATGTATCATGGATAGCATCATTAATAACTATTTAATACTGGGCAAAGTAGCCTGGTTGCTCAAAAATTTAAGTATGTACCACCAATATATAAGAGTTTGTAAGCTCAATAAAATGCACTTTTTTTTTTACAAAAATGCATGGATGGGAAAATAAGATCTCCGTGTCCAATTTCTTTCCTATAATTTTTTGAATTTAAGATGTGTATCAGTTGGATATGTTTTGTATATTTATTTTATACATAAATATGCTATTGAGCTCTAACAAGTCTGTCTAATAAATTATAAAAAGTCTAATAAATTATGCTTTGATATATTTCCTCTTTTTGTGGAACAGAAGATTCTGACAATCTGTGCTTCTACCTAAAATAACTAGAAAATCCATCAAAACATAGATATGATCTGTTTGAAGGCAACAGAGTTAACTGTGCCAATCAGAACTAGAGAGGCATGAGCATAGAGCCGGAGAAATATTGGAGTGGTTACCTATGTCCTGTAGCCACTTCTACTCCAAAAGAATTCTTTAAATTTGATTAAAGCAGGAGGTTGAAGATCCAGATGATAGCCCAGGGAGGTAGCACTGTGACTAGACAAAAATGTCAGAAGAATTTCTGGTGGAGATATGGAACTCCAAAGGCATGACTTGTTCCCATCTTAATACATCTGCTGAATAATGGAGTTACCTGAGATCTATGACCAAAATCATCAGCAAAAGTTCTCTGACATGCAAACAGGACATTTTTGGAAGATTTATTAGGCAAATATTGGAGTTCAAAAGCACTAGAGCAATAGGTCCACAAAATACAAGACAATTGCAGTTGAAAACTCTGGAAACTCAAGGGCAAATCAAAAGTAAATCCAGATTTATCAGGACACCTGGGTGGCTCAGTCAGTTAAGCATCTGAATCTTGGTTTTGACTTAGGTCATAATCTCAGGGTTCATGGGTTTGAGCCCCACATCAGGCTCTACACTGAGGACATGCAGCCTGCTTGGGATTTTCCCTTTCTCACTCTGTCTACCCCTCCTCTTCTCTCTCTATCTCTCACAATAAATAAATAAAAATTTAAAAAAGTAACCCTAGATTTATAGGAATCTCAATACAGACTCAACTCAAAACAGTCTATAATTAATGAGAATAGCCATCACTCTATTTGTCTAAAAGAAGGAAAAGTTAATTATTTCTAAAGGAAGATAACATTATCTGAAGATTATAAAGTTTTTCTTTATTGAAAATGTCTAACATTGTCAAGCTTTACTAGGCTCACCAATATACACACATGTAAACACAAACACAAAATGTACCTCTTGACTAGAAATCAAAGAAAAAAAAATAGAATTACACCCATGGGTGATCCACATATTGAGGTTGCATAACAAAGAAGAAACAAATATAATTTAATAGGTTCCAGAACACACAGAAAATTATTAGAAAATAGAAAAAAAACGCATAGAAGATGTAACAGTTGATTGGAATCTACAGAGTGAATTTTAAAAATCTAGATGTTCTAGGACATATAGAATTAAGAACTCTAAAAGTAATTTAACAGATTATATACAGGCAAAAGCACAACAACAACAATAACAACAACAACAAAAGGAACTGGGAGATAGGTCACTTGAAAGTATACAAATGGAAACATAGGCAAAGAGAAGAGAGAGATCATTTTTGCAAAATATAATCTGCTACTGTACAGCTGCCTTTCTGCTAACAAGTGTTTTATTTCCTCATTTCAACTCTCAATTTAGCTGACACTTGGTGGTAATAAGGGATCTGATAGGTCTGTACAAAATTTTGCTTCCTGTGCATTTTTTCTATATTGCCTCCAATGAAACATTTATATTGATATGGAGACATGTAACCCAATTGAGGGGCACATTGAAACACAGCACAATGAAACAAATTGAGGCAAAAAAAAATCCTTTGTTCCAAACGTTTACTTCTTTTTTGGTTGTTATTTTAGTCAGAGGATACACAGCACCTGAAGTAGAGCTGTGTCTTCTCAGCCAGGACCCATCTGAAGCCACTTGGGGCTACTGACTGCCATTTCCTGAAACTTTTCCTCCTAGAATTTTTTCCAAAATCAGTTTTAGATTTCTTTATTATTCTTTTTTTTTTATTTTTTAATTTTTTTTTCAACGTTTTTAATTTATTTTTGGGACAGAAAGAGACAGAGCATGAACGGGGGAGGGGCAGAGAGAGAGGGAGACACAGAATCGGAAGCAGGCTCCAGGCTCCGAGCCATCAGCCCAGAGCCTGACGCGGGGCTCGAACTCACGGACTGCGAGATCGTGACCTGGCTGAAGTCGGACGCTTAACCGACTGCGCCACCCAGGCGCCCCATAGATTTCTTTATTATTCTTAAGCAGCATTTTACTGCATTAGCAGGTTTAGTTTGTGACAGGAATATATTGTTCTGTCGATATTATATAGCCCAAGCACCTCTATGCCTTATCGTTTCATGTATCCAAATAGCAGCCTCCAAGGAAACAGAAAGCAATCCGCTTTTGAATTCTAAACTCCATCTGAAACAACTGCCTCCTTTCTTTTCCTTTCTGGAGTTGGAGAAGCTACATAGCCAAATATATTTCTCCCTCATGTTCTCCACAGAAATGTGTATGATTGTATTCCCCTTGGATAACTGTTTTAATTTATCCAATTAAGGAGGGTCCATTTGTTTGGCCATAAAAAAAAGATATTTAGTAATGTCATATGATTTTAAATAGCCAAATATCACAGGCTAGGGACAAGATTCTAGGTTTTCCTGTGCAACCATATTTGCTTTCCTCAATTCTGCCTATTTTGAAGTGTTACTTCTTAACTTCTGCAGGCAAAATGGTAATAGAGTTCCAACTAAAATGTGGAAATGAGATTTGGAAGATTCCATCAGTAAACTGGCTTGCTGTTTTTGACCACCTGATAAGATTTAGTCCATTCAGCAAATAAGATAGTGAAATTCTTCTGGGGTTCTACTGGTTCTAAGAGGGAGGGCTACAAACAGCCCACAGGTAAGATAACGGCCACCCAAAATCATCATTGATGATATGTTCCCACATTAGCATCAGATCTCCCTAATAGCACTGCTGGTATTATAAGTCTTTCAGACAACTCTTCTTGTTCTGAACTCCAGGAAAATTCAGATTCATTTCTGGTAACTTTTTGTATAGATGTTAATAAGGTACGTGATGTGTATGTGTCCACCAAAATCTAACAATTTTCATGTAGGGTTGAAACACTTTGTTTTTAGAAGAATGCAGTGATACATCTTTATAATCATATTGGAATGTCTTTTGTGGGCTGTGCTTAAGCTATTCTAAAAATTTAACAGAATCATTTGGGTCCTATATTTTATATGGTTTAATTTACCATTAGTCTGTATATAATGGATCCCATTAATATATTATATAAGCTATAATAATCAGTCATATATGCCATTCCATTTCCAAAATTTCTTGGCTTTCTTTTCTGCAAAAGACAATGCTATAATATAATTAATATAATGAATCAAATCTATACTTCTCATATCATCAGGTTGTAACAGTATGCTGGGAAATTCAGACACTCTAAGGAAAAAATAGTCAATGAACTAAAAAAAAAAAGAAGTAAAGGAAAGAAAAGAAAAAAGAAGAAAAATATGTGCCTGGCTTTCTTCAAAATTGAGATAGAACATAAAAGGAAACCTTAGCCAACTCTATGACAGCCTAACAGTCAATTTTATACTTTAGCCTGTCATCATACCTGGCAGCAGATGCTATTAGAGAAACTACGTAATTCAAGCCATAAGAGTGAGCATTTACTTTTTAGGAACCATTTAGTTTTTTCTCAGAGGCCAGTGGGGACTCTTGCAAGTAGAGATATTTTGGGTGTAGTATGCCTACTTCTGCCATCCTTCCACTGAATACAAATTTTCTGCTTTCAAAAACTCCTAAAGTTTCTATTTAGCATAACGATAAAACAAAGTTCAGACTTACCCAACATCCAACTATAAGCCATCAATGATAGTTGCTCCCATTTACAGTCTCATTCATTTCAATTATGCATCCTGGTTCAAGTGATGCTGCCATTCAATGGTGCAGGTTAATCTACAGTTGCACCCTAACATTGCTGCCATAGTGTGAATTTACCATCCAGGTTTCAATGTTAGTGTATTTTTCCAGTATATTATGCATCAATACTATTCTTTCCCAAATTGGTGTTTTCTACCCTATGTTATTTAACTTTAACTATAGCATTCAGCCTTGGAACCCCAGCCGGAAATTTGGTGAAATGATATTGATCCTCAACTCATTCATCTTCTACACTAGCACATTGAAGGATTGAGTTTATTCAGTACCCTGCTCTAATATCTTGTTTTTTTGTTTGTTTGCTTGCTTGTTTTTTTTAATCTCCTTTATCATTACTGGATTTAAGTGTATCCCAAAAGATGAAGGGAACATACTTGACAGGTTCTTTTAGCTTCTGTGTTGCCTGATCAGGGGTTGGTTTTCCTCCATCCTGATGATAACAACGTGTCACTAGTTTTTTGTAGCAACCACATCAATCTTCTCTTTCTAAATTATCCCCGTGTTGATTTAATCTTACATTGCCACTTAGTTTAACTCCTTCTTATTTCCATTATTATCATCACCATTTTTATGTCAAACATTTTCTTTATTTTGAATGATTCAAATATTGTTAATGCCATTAAAGACTATATTTGCCTAGTGTCAGTCTTGCCCAGGTTCCAGTATGGTCTCTTGCCCTCTTAAAAGGAGAGTTGAATAAAGGTTTGTGCATGGGGTGACGGCAACCCATATCACAACTTCTATAATTGGCTACCTCAGGGGCATATCATTTGATTTGCCTTATTACTCATCATTGTATATTCCATTGGTGGTACCTATAACTATTGTTTTTTTTTTTTTTTTTTTTTTTAATATATGAAATTTACTGTCAAATTGGTTTCCATACAACACCCAGTGCTCATCCCAAAAGGTGCCCTCCTCAATACCCATCACCCACCCTGCCCTCCCTCCTACCCCCCATCAACCCTCAGTTTGTTCTCAGTTTTTAACAGTCTCTTATGCTTTGGCTCTCTCCCACTCTAACCTCTTTTTTTTTTTTTTTCCCTTCCCCTCCCCCATGGGTTTCTGTTACGTTTCTCAGGATCCACATAAGAGTGAAACCATATGGTATCTGTCTTTCTCTGTATGGCTTATTTCACTTAGCATCACACTCTTGTTAATGTTGTAGCAAGATGCCACAAATTTAGTGGCTTAAAACAATATAACCTTATTATCTTATATTCTTGGAAGTCAGAATGCAAAAATGGGTCTTATGGGGCTAAAATCAAGATGTCAGCAGAGCTCTATTCCTTCAGTGAGCTCTAGAGGAGAATCCACGTACTGCCCCTTCACGATTTCTGGAGACCGCCTGCGTTGCTTGGCTCCTGGCGTCTTCACTCAAACCAGCTTCTGTTTCTACCATACTTAATTCTCTGACCTTAAGCCTCCTATTTCCCTCTTGTAAACACTCTCATGGTTATACTGTGTCCTCCAAGGTAATTCAGGAAAATCTCAAGGTCCTTAATTTAATCATATCTGTGGATTCTTTTGCCATATAGAGTAACCTATACAGAGATTAGGGGATTAAGGCATAACATGTTGTGTGTGTGGGGGGGGGAATTATTCTTCTTGCCACAGCTTCAAATATGTCTTAACTACTTCTTTTTTTGATTTTGTTTACTTTGCCTTCTTATATCAGTGGACGTACTACACTTACGGATTGGCAGCAACGAGAAAATGACACTTCATAGTCATTTTCTACCTTTTGTGCTTCTCCCCTACCCTTTGTAATCTACTCTGCAACGTCCATTCTGCCTTTTAAGCAGCAGTAGTCATGGATTGGGATTAACAGATTCATGAGAAAAAACTGGCTTCTTTCCATATCAAGTTTATTTCCCTAAAAGCCAAGAAAGGATATTCTCTTTTTTCTGAGAGTAAGAGAACCAAATCAGCAGAGCTAAAGTCTATTACTACTAGTCTCTATTTCCAGAAACCCAGATATTCTGCAGTCTAGATGTGTGTAATTATAAGAGATGAACATAATTGTTTGAGGAAGAGGTCAGCTCAAATAAGCCATGGTTTCCCTTCACTGATTACCTTTGGCTGGTCCCATTATTCCCTTAAGGCTATGTGACGAGCTAGCTTCAAACCTGTCAAGGGATACATAATAATGTCCATTTTCTAGTGCAGCTGTATCTCATCATATCCAGTTAGTCATTACTTGATAAACAATGTTGACAATGAGATACAGATGCTTAATTCAGTACATAGCCCTAGGCTGGAGTCTCTGTTATCATTGATCCAATGTAATCAAATCCCTAATAGTTCCTTGAGTTAATACTGTAAGGTGAATTTAATAAAAAATCAAATTTTCAGGTACCCCTGATGGTAGAGGAAAGACTGCCAAGCTAGACATCCACCTTTTCTTTCTAGACTCATCAGATTTTGGAAATGTATGTCCATTACCATTTAAAATATTGGCTTTCTGTATCCTCTCTCCTCCTATTCTTGGATTCCAATTACCAATTTTTAGGCTTTCACTGATTTCCCAGTGTTTTAGTCTCCTCTCTCCCTTTCCTCCATCTCACAAGTTCTATTTCTGTTATTACTGACATCTCTTTCACTGAGAGATAGGGTTTTTATTCCCTCCCACTGAATCTGACATTGACCTTGTGGACTACTTAGACCTTTAGATACAGCAAAAGGGATACTATACGGCTTTTGAGGATACGTCACAAAAGGATATAGCTTCTACCTTCCTCACTCTGAGTAGTTGCCCTTGGAACCCAATCACCATCCTGTGAGGAAGTCAACAAGGAACATCTGCATGGATTTGCTCAGATAGTAAATAAGGTCCTTTTCACTGTCAGTCAGCATCTTCCTTCAGACATGTGAATTGGCAAACCTTCATATGATTTCAGCCTTTATGCTTGGAGCCTTCCCTCTCAGACCCCAGATATCATGGAACAGTGATAAGTTCCCACTGTAGCCTTTCTGAATTCTTAACCAGTGTTATCCAATAACATAATAGATGAGTGTTTTATTTTTGCTGACGTAGTTTGCTCACAGTTTTGAGGGAAGCTTTGAAGTAATTTGTTACATTGCCACAGTAACTGTATAAGGGAACTATAAAGGAATGAAGGACTGGCTGCCTAGACTGGCTGAATGTGTGCTTCATGTAAATATGAAGAGTAGTAAGTGGGGAATTCTTTGGAAAGGTTTGATGTGTATCAGTGTGAATGGGAGCATGTGTTGGGGAAATCAGAGGAAGATAAAATTCTCTATGTCTTCTACATCACAAAAATTTGCCATTACCTTTCCAGATGCAATTACACCAGGCCTTGGACTGTACTTACTATTCTGGCGGAGGGAGACTTCTGCTCAGGACAGTATTTTAATTCCTCAGAATAATACAACAGTAGATTGAAGACTGACTTCCCTTTAGAGCCCAAACTAGATCTAATGATATGTGCACCCAATTTACCAGTGGTAAAGACAATCCCATGATTATTTTATTTTTCAAACACAAATTTTTCTAGGGACCAAACCAAAAAGAAAACTCTGGTAAGTCTATTCCTGAAACTTAACTTATGGGTAGCCAATACGGATGGCTCAGTCAGAGACTCCCATTCAGAATGTCAAGTCTATATAATAATAGGTAATAAATATAAAAGGAGGGGAAATTGTCACAGAAAGTAATGAAGCCCATAAATATATAATGATGCTGAGAAAGGATACCATCACTCTCTTCAAAGAACTTCTATCAGAATAAAAGAATATTCACACTTGTTTGTCTCAGTTGTGGTGCCAATCCATGGCCGATTCCCAAAGACATCCCTGATTTGTTATCCTCTGAGAAGAATTGAATAAATCCAAGCTATGAAATTTACCTGACAAGTATACTTTGATGATCTGAAGGAAAGACATCAATCTGTGTCCTGTGATATTTCACTTGCATACAGCAGTGTGGAAATTTTCATTTGGGTTATATTTTTTTATTATTTTTATAATATTGGTTCCTATTCAGCCTGGAGATAAATCTTCCCTCTGAGCTTGACTAGATTTACTCTGACTGGCATACGACATCTGATGCATGTGTTGCTGTGAATCAGAATGACATTCTGTTCAGTCAATTTCCTAGGTATGAAGGACAACACATTTCCTGGGGGACACAATTCTAATAGGCAAATACATTATACTTAAATTGCTTCAATGCCACAGTATTCAATAGACATAGCACTTGTAGTAGCTTAATCAACACTGGCCCCAATTCACAGGGCCTTGGGGATCTTGGGAACTAGACTGACTGTGTGGACCCAAAGGGAAATTTATTATCTGGAGGTTTGGGCACCATGATGATGACAAAATAAGTGCTAGATGGAAACCCTAATGTCATTCACTTCTAGGAAATTGGATATGTTTGGTAATCAACCTAAAAAGCTGACAGAGCTAAACATAACTACTAAAACTAACATTGCATGCATCTCACTGAAAACCCTGGAGAGGGTGTATACCTTCACTAAAGAAAATATTTTTAATGTGTTAATTCCAACGTGCTCTGAAATATTTAAGGGATGTGGCTGGGAATGCTGGAAGCTCAGCATAGTGAGGTCAATTGATGGAATCCCATGGTCTGACTACATAATGCAAAATCACCACTACCAATTGTGCTATTTACTGTGGCACCATCTTTAACACTGTGCCCCAAATTTAAAAGGAACTTATATTGCCTCTGGTACAATTGATTAAAGCAGTCAGATTAATGATCAACACTGTATTAACTTCATGTAAAGTAGATGAGTAGCCTTCTTCAGGGATATTTGGAAGTGTGTCAAAGAAAATGTTTTTTGTAGGTTGGTTGTACTTATGCCCCCAGATAAGATGGAACTTAGAGTTTACAGAAGAGTGGACTCTGAGGACTCTAAGGAGACATAGAGTATGTGAGAAAGAGCAGTTTTGCTTGTTTGTTTGTTTTCTAAGAAGAAATAAAACAATAATATTATTACTAACTAATGTGTGGTGTGTTAGTCATTACATTAACTCTTTAACAACTCTATAGGGTAAAAAAGTATTTTTGGTTGAAATGTATAGTTAAATAAGAATAAAAGTCTATAGAAAATGATCTCCAAGAAAAATGCACACTTTGAATAGTTGACTTAAAATTCAAGCTGATATAATATCCATGGAAACTAATAACAGAAAAAGGAAGAAATAAACAGCTTTGGTAAAAACACACATAGAGTTAAATACTTATATCAATATGTGTAGAAATTTGCAAGAAATCGTAGGTAAAGTTATATGAAAAATAGTCCAGTTGGTAAAGGATTATCGGAAAGCTTATTAGGGATATGGTCATGTTTAATGTGTTTCACAAGAGAGTTCTAATTTTGTAATTTTTCCCCTTCAGGGTTTTTAGTTTTGCATTGCTTTTGTTTTGTTTCTGTTTTAATTTCTGGCTAAGCTGTAGCAAGGATGTCAAGGATTAGGATGTGAGTAAAATGGAAGACATAGATTAGAATAAGGTTCTAAGATTTTTATTGTAGCCCCAGGATGCATGAAACTTTTGACCATGTTTGCATACTTTGTATGACATTTACTCGTGGAACTACTCAGGGTTGACCTGTATCTATTTTATCCAAGCTGAAGGAGGATTTGAACAAAGACTATGTTGCATACCAAGCACCTGTAATTCCTTGTTGAGATGGTTCATTTAGTGTTGAGCAACTGAGAATAGTAAGTTGCAGCTTGCCTGGGGAATGGAGGTGAGTCACATTTCCCTGAGTGGGTTATGTGATTAAGCCAAAGAAATCCCATGGTGCATGGCTTTCTGGAGCCGAGATTGTCTATAAACAGCCTCTAGACTTGTGAGCACCCATAGCCAATATGAAATGACTAGGACATCAGATGCTATGCACGGGAGTCAGGAGATCATTGTTATGCAGTTACTTTGGTTTTTTCCCTCTCCTGTATCTTTTCTTAAAGCTCAGGAAATGTGGTGTCAGGTGAAGCTATTGTTTTTATAAACTGTATAGTGAAGCTGAATCGAATACCACTACCACTAATAAGGGAGAATGGGTGGCATGATCATCAATCCATGGAATGAAGACCATCTTTCAGTCATAAACCAAATAATTATAAAAATATCAAGACATATCATAGTAAGACAACCAGACATCAAAAAAACCATCTTAAAACTACCCAGAAAAAAATATAAATATATTATTGTCAAAGGAGCTGTGACATGACTGACAGCAGAATTTTCAAGAATATTTATTTCAACTGAACATAGACCATTTGCTAAACGTGATTATATTTGCTGGGACATAAAGGAAGTTTCAACATATTGTACAATGTTAAAATTATTCACAGTATGTATTCTGACCAAACTGACCATAAACAAGTCTCAACAAGTTTCAAAGCATCGAAATCATCCAGGACATTATCTTTTGACATATAATTTCAAAAAGAAAAGTAAGAGCTAATACTTTAGTCATTTAGTCAAACTGATATGGGGGAATATTTTGTCATGATGGCAATATTCTTTTTTTTTTAATGTTTATTTATTTCTTGAGAGACAGAGTGTGAGTGGGGGAGAGGCAGAGAGAGAGGGAGACACAGAATCGAAAGCAGGCTCCAGGCTCCGAGCTGTCAGCACAGAGCCTGACGCGGGGCCTAAACTCATGAACCATGAGATCATGACCCCAGCCGGAGTCAGACACTTAACCGACTGATCCACCCAGGTGCCCCAATGATGTCAATATTCTTAAGCTAGATTGCAGTGATTGCATACTGTGTAAATTAACTGAATTCTTTGAAATGTACATTATAATGGGTGACCTGTATGGTATGTGAGTACGAACTTAGCGTTTTTATTCCTTTTTAATATTTATAACAAATAAAATAGTTATAAAGACATTTTTAAGGTTAATCAAACCCTCAATTTCCCAAACATGGTTTTACCCTGAGCTCATTAAATGCTGAAACAAGTTTTCCTACTATGTGATGTTTTAAGAATATATGTGTCTAGTTTGGAGAGACTATTGATAAATAAAATGTAACATGAAGTTTAGAAATATTGGTGACTCATAGACAAGTAAATTTTTTCAGGGTTGCCAATATACCTCATAGCTTTATACATCTTAATGTAATGAAAGATATGAATTACTTAAAAATATCACCATCATTTGAATAGATATCAAATCCATTTGATTAAATTTAAAGATAGTTTTTGTCTTTTTAGCTTTTTTATCACAGATTTTATTCTGTCAAACATCAATAGAATAAGTGAGAAAAATCATTAAGATCACTTTTAAGTATTAGCTTTTATTCAGAATGATGTAAGACGAGAATGATTCCATAGGAGAGTTCTACTTTGGGGAAGAAATGTATAGTGATAGCAAGATGGGTCATCCAAATTTCAACTAGTTTTGAGAAAAGGCCATCAGACAAGAGTATTAGAGAAAAAAGGAATTATTCTTGTAGTTTAGCAGTCTTTGGTTGTTTGGATAGTAATGTGGGTTTAACAAAAAGACAAAAAACATAGGGAAGAACACACAGGAACGCGTGACATTTTGTTTTCAATTCTATTGGGAGTCTTGCTAGAGAGAAAAATTTAGTAAATCCTAGCTACACATCAACCGCTTTAGCAATTAGCATTTTGACTTTTTTAAAGTATCTGTTCATCCACACATTCAGTTAAATATTTAGTTAGATAGCATATCATTCATTCATTTACCTATGTCATTTAATTGGTTAGCTTCACTATTTTATTGAAGTATTTTAAAGAAAATATCAACATGATGATATTCAATTGGCTAAGGTTAGGTCTCTGAAAAGCAAGAACTTTAACATTCACACAGTGCTACTCTCATTTATACAAATATTAAACTAATTTGTTAATATCGTCTATATACAGTTCACAATCACAGCTCCTATTGTATTAAAAAATACATATCTCTTGGAATTAAAATACAAGAAAAGGTCTACATATTATAATTAGATTATATATACCTTAAATCTTTTTCTAATAATCCCTCTTGTTTTATTTTCTGAAGCTATTAATTTGTTGAAGAATCAGGTCATTGAAGTTGTAAAAGTCCCCCACTTTATTAATAGTAGGCTAATTAAAAAGTAAAACATTTTACTGAATGACATAAACATCCATTATGTGACATATCTTTAATGGTGTGTCACAGACCTTTAAAATACTAAAATTATAACAAAGGAGTCTTGAATTTTAGAACCGAATGTTTTGTGAAATACCAATTATGCACTAATGGCCTGTGGGGCATATCAAGGGGCAGGAAGAAGCTCTCATGTAAAAGCTACTGACATTCAACTAAGTATTTGCAATTATTGTCATTACCCAACCAAATAAATAATTATCAACACTGCCACAGTTAAAATCCATATGAATTAGTAAGGAAAACATACTGCTACCATACCCAAATAACAGATTATTAGTTACTTTTATGATACAATCTTTTAAATATTCAGTGTAAAAATCAGATTAAGAAAAGGAGGAAAATTGGAAGATTGCACTTGCATATAACACTGGAGACAATATTTAGATCCATAGAATTTTAATTTTGATGATATCAGCTTCATGTAAATATTTATATCGTTTAGGAGCCCTACAAATTCTGAAAACACTGAACTTTTCCTAGTATGAAAAAGTAGAAGTATTACAATAGATAGCATAGCATCCAACTATTTTATTGACTTTAAATAAGATAACCATATAATGTATTGTGCCAACCAAGACGTAGGTAAACTACTGGTTTATAAGTTAGGTAAGATGACCATGTGATTCGTTACCCAGTGATTGTGGAAGGAGGCATTCCCTTAGATTTAAGATATATTTATCAATTATATTTTTAATTTCTTTTCACAGTTTTAAAAATTGAAGGTAAAGCTACAAATTCATAAATCAACCATCTTAACATGAGGAATTGATTGGCATTGAATACATTCAAAATGGTGTGTAGTTACCATCTCTCCCTAGTTCCAAGACATTTTTATCACGCCAGAAGAAACCTTGTACCCAGTAAGCACTTGTTTCCCATCACCTCTGTCCTCCAGCCCCCAGTAACCACCATTTGAACATGTAGAATGGTATGCATTCTTATAGAAATCATTTCTTTGCATTGGAAACACTTGAAAGTATGTTGAGTTTAAAATAAATATATGTTAAGAAGGAAAATAGGAATTTAGCAAATTATGTAAAAGCTATCACATGGTAGTATTCATTGTGATGCTTATCTTGGTGAGAAAACTCAAAGAATTTTACTTCAACTTTATAATAATGCACATTAGGTGATAAATGATCTATGTAAGCAACCACATTAACATATTTGTTCTTAAATTATTAATGGGAACTATATATATGTATATATATAATATGTATATAATGATGTATTAATATGCTATAATCTACCAGTTGCTTTCATTAGTCTTTATTGATGTCCAAAATAATCAGGTTTAGTAGTCGTGACACTTTACTTTCTTTTTTGATACAGAAAGTTTATTCTGGGACATATCCAAGGACACACATTTAGAGGGTGGTGAAACCAGCACTAAACTCCAGATACTCTGCCTTAAATTTAGTGATGTTTGCACTACAGTACATTACGTGTTTGTATGTGCATAGATTATATATACCTGGGTGTGTTTTTTAAGCATTTTAAACTGGAAGATTAAGCTGCATATGAGGTTGATACAATAAGCAAATAACTACAACCAATGCACCAGCATATGCAAGCTCCCGAGTTGTCACCTCACTACTTGTTATTGAATTGAATAATTCAATATAATTGAAAAATAATGAAAATCTGAATTACAACTTTGTGTCACAGTATTACATTCAAGTGTTTCCTTGAAAACTCATATGGAATTTCTCATAAACTTTGAAAAGAGTTAACCCTCAGCAACTATGGCATTGTTAGAATTCCATTGTTGAACATATAATCCAGCAGAAACCAAGTCCTTAGAGACATGACCACAGGCTGGCCAAAGTCCAAAGCCAGAACAATAATACAGCGGGATGGGCACTGGAGTGGAATCACCTGGAGAACTGAAAACAACTTTAGGAATCAATATTTCACTGTATATTAACTAAGTAAAATATAAATTAAAAAATGATTAGGAATCAATAAAGCTGTTTATACTTGTTGTGACCAATTTCTCTTGCTAATTTCATATAGAAACCCTCTCTCTTTCAGATTTCACACCAACACCTTTGAAATTGCAATGTCAGTAGAAAATTATTAACCTCACTAATGAAAAAATATAAAACTATTTTGGATGATTCACCTTTTTTTTAAAGTCGCACAATTTCATAGATACATATCCTGCAGCTGGATGTCAAATAAAGAGTAATAACACTCTACTATATCAAAATTAAGGCAATAATAATCTTAAATATAAAATTAAGGAAGTTAGCATCAATATATGATTGTACCATTGTCTTCCCTACAGTTATCTCCTCACACAAAGCTTTAAGAATATAATAAGCCATGAACCATGGGAATCTACCCCAAAAACCAAGAGCACACTTTACATACTGTATGTTAGCAAATTTGATAATAAATTATATTAAAAAAAGAATATATAAAGCCCAAGAGTACAATTTCTTAGAGAACTATCACCACTTATACTATTCCTATGAAGTCATTTTTGATATTTGGCTTATATAACCAGATTTTTAATAAGTTTATTTAAAATACATGATTTTTATTTATACTGGAGGAGTAGATTTTCTGGATGATCATTTTTGTAGTAGGATAACCTTTCATATATTTAAATATGGAATACCTGTGTATTCCAGGCACTCTTCTTGGTACTATGTAAACAGTGGTATGAGAAAAAGTTATGACTTCTTTTGCCAGTCCCAAGTTTACAAAGTACTGGAGGAAATAAGTTAATAGAAATAAATATGCAATTATTAGTTGAGAAAAATACACAGGTAGTTATCAAAAAGAAACACAGAATGATCAAATTATGATTGACTAATCAAGAAGGACTCTCTATGGAACTCACATATAAACCAGGACTTAATTAGTAAGACAAGATTTGAAGTATGTGTACTACAGTCATAGAATGCAGAATTTTTGAAAATACATTGACAGAAATGATCTTGGTGTTTTGGAGAAAATGGAAATAAGCCAGTGTGGATAAATTGAATAATATATATGAGCAAATGCATATAGAAGTAGGGTTTGGAGAGGTGGATACATTCTAGATCATGTAAAATATTAATAGGGAGACCCGAAAACTTATCACTCAAACTCAGAGCAATCTTGAGAAAATAATGAATCACCCTGGATAAATATGTTAGGATCATAAATGCAGACTAAGACTGACCAAGCCAAATCAGAAGCCCACATATTATTATTTAAATTTCAATGGTTTTAAAGCAGAATATTTTCTTTCAGGTTTTATATTTAAGGTGTTGAGTTGAAGGTATGGATACAAAGTAACATGAATAAAAATGAGGCAGCAGACCAGAAACAAAAGGACAGGAGGCAGAAAAATTAAGTGGTAGCAGGAAGAAGAAAAAACAAAAACAAAAAGACAGTGACATTCATGTCAAGTGAGTAGGGCATGCCTGTGACACAAAAACAGAAGTAATCAAGCTCAAATGAGAAGCATAGAAATTATGTTCATTTAAATTCCCGTATTCACTGAACTTCCTTTCTCATTATGCCATGCCCCCATTCCCCAAGGCGTTGTCATTTCCTCTTCAGATTTTAACAAACATATCCATGAGTTTGATTAAGGATGAGGAAACTTGAGTAAACTTAAAGATCTTTTAACCTATGAATGCAGATATCACCAAAAGAATATAATGGCAGGGGTGCCTGAGTAGCTCAGTAGGTTAAGCTTTGTACTCTTGATATTGGTTCAAGTGGTTGTTTCAAGGTCTTGAAATGGAGGCCCACCTCTGGCTCAGTGCTCAGCATGGAGCCCGCTTGGGATTCTCCCTCCCAGTCTCTCTCTCTTTTTCTCTCTCTCTGTCCCTTCTCCACTTGTGCTCTCTCTTTAAAAATAAATAAATAAACTTAAAAAAAGAATATGATAGCAGTAATGTTGAATGTCTAGTAAATTTTAAATCTATATACTGAAATGAAAAGTATTAATGTTTTACAAAAATAATCTAACATTCCTAGAAATTCCCACAAAATGTTTTATGTTCTCATTGAATACATGCATTATAACATGGCAGATATGCAAAATGTAATTATGAAATCATTAAAATGATTAATAATCCCAACAAAAACTGCCAAGGTTTGTATTAAATTATTTGTGTTGCTTTAAAAAAATTTTAACATTTATTTATTTTTGAGAGAGGGAGACAGAGAGTGCGAGTGAGAGAGGGGCAGAGAGAAAGGGAGACACAGAATTCGAAGCAGGCTTCAGGCTCTGACTGTCAGCACAGAGCCCGACACAAGACTGAAACTCACAATCCAGAGATCATGACCTGAGCTGAAATCAGATGCTTAACCAACTGAACCACCCAGGAGCCCCTTTATTGCTTTTACAAAAGTTCGAAGCATCTGGCTTTCACATATCAATACCAATATAAGTCTATCAGACAGAGTTTGATTGAGAAAACAGTAATCACTCTATGTAGTTAAAACCAAGAAGGAAATTGATACAGATAATTTAATGGCTACAAAACTTTTGGAAGGGCTGTGGAGTGGGCTCCTGCTCAGTTTCCAGGAGTAATGTAAGAACAATGCCGAACTGAACAAGCAGGGAAGTGATTAAGCTCTGAAGACACAAATGGAATTATGAGTTCAAGAATAGTCATCCTCAGTCTCCTCCTCCTGACCCGAAGTTGTGAGGTCCTCTCATAAAGCTGGATGACAATGAAGCTTGCAGTGCTGCTAACAGCTTGTGGGCTGGAGAATGAACAGCAGAGGCATGTTCCTGAAAGATCTGGGCCTGGCTTTCCTGGTGGCAAGATGATGATGTGCTTATTACATTTGTTTACTTGTTACAAGGCTATTCAGATAAATTGAAGTTGATCATGGGCATTTCATCCTTTTTATATACTGCTGGATTTTATTTAATCAACAATTTATTATGACTTTTGGGGCCTGTGTTCATGAAGCATGTGTGTGTGTGTGGATTGTGTGTGTGATGTCAGTATCAGAGTTTTATATCTGGCTAACTCTCCTTTCCTGTAATAAGTTGTTAAAAAAAATACCTTCCTATTTTCTGAAGGTATGTGTGCATGTTATAGTGGTTTATTTGTTATTTAAAAGTTTGATTTTTGTTTCTAGTGAAATCATGTATTTCAATATTTATTTGTGGAAAAGTTTTGTAACACAAACTATTTTTTTATTTTTTTTTTAATTTTTAAAAATTTACATCCAAATTAGCATGTAGTGCAACAATGATTTCAGGGGGTAGATTCCTTAGTGCCCCTGACCCATTTAGCCCATCTCCCCTCCCACAACCCCTCCAGCAACCCTCAGTTTGTTCTCCATATTTATGAGTCTCTTCTGTTTTGTCCCCCTCCCTGTTTTTATATTATTTTTGCTTCCCTTCCCTTATGTTCATCACTTTTGTCTTTTAAAGTCCTCATATGAGTGAAGTCATATGACTTTTGTACAAACTAATTATTTTTAAGCAACGAATGCTGTTTAGATTTTCATTTCTTCCCTTTTTTGTTTTGGTAAGGCAAATTATTTTGGAAAAGTTTCCATTTAATCTGTCATTTTTTTCATATACAGTTCATGTTGTTAGGAGCTTAAGTATTAACTTCTTTTCCTGTGTTTCCTGAATTACTATTACTTGAGGTTAGTTTATCAACTTTATTAATATTTTTGAAGAACAAACTTTTGGCTTTGTTAACTTTATGAAATAGTTGTCCTTTCACTATATGATTGCTTTTTTCTCTTATAATTCCCTTCTTTTAACTTTATGTGGCATGGATATGCTCTTTTTCTTCCTAATGTATTAATTTTGAGGCTTACACAAATGATGTCATACTGTTCTTTTTTCTAAGACAGGCATTTTAAGCTATAAATTTCCATCTGAGCACTGCATTATCTTCATCCCTCACATGTTGATATGTTGTGGTTTTATTAATATTCAATGTGAAATATCTTAGAACTTTTTCTTTTAAGTCTTTTTTGACTTATGGGTTATTTAGAAGCATTATGTTTAATTTTAAAATATTTGGTAATTTTCTAGGTATAGGCTTTTTCTTCATTGATAATTTAATGTAATTGTAATAAAAGAATGTATTAAGTATATTTTTAACCTTCTGAAATTTACCGTGGGTGTTTTATGGCCCAGAGTTTGTGTTTTAATTTGGTAAATGTTCTTCGTGCGCTTGAAAAAATTGCAATTGAATAATGTGTATTCTTGAGTTGTTGGATGTGTTTACTAGATAACAATTATTGGATTTGATCGATAGTATTATCCAAATATTTAACATCTTTAATGATTTCCTGTTTATGGTTTTCTCAATTACTGAGAATGGAGAGTTCAAACATTGGCAGGATTTAGATGGGCTTCCACTGTGCTATTCTTTCAATGCTTCTATATATTTAAAATATATTATAATAAAATATTTGAGCAAAAAGGAAGACTTTTCCTCTTAAAAATGTTTATTTTTGTTTATTTCCAAGGTCACTGAGCACCACACTTTTTTTCTAATAGCAAAATTAGTTTTAAAATAAGCAAGTGAAAACCATGAGCATATAGCCAATAAAGACAAAGCTTTAAAAAACAAAGCAATGCGGTCGTAGTGTCTGGGAGACCTTGAAATCATTAGTGGAAGACTCCAACAGATGATTTAGGGATGATTTTTGAGGCAATTTTGAAGAGCCTCTGCGATAGCACTGCATGGTATAAATTGTGTAGTGATGAAAATGTTCTATATGCCGCCAAACATGATAGCCATCAGCTACATGTGGCTATGTAACATGGCTGGGGCACCTCAAGAACTGAATTTTTTATTTAATTTGATTTTATTAATTGACATTTAAATTTAGTCTCACGTGGCTAATGGCTATCTTATCTGACAGTAGAGCTCTATAGATTCTATTAACATTCTATTTAAAACCACTGCACTAAATAATACAGCTAATTTGGATATTTTATTGGCTCTCTATTCCTTTGTCTTTAAGTAGTGAACAAGTGCTCATAGAAGTAGAATTCAAATCATTATTATTTCTAAATATTAGTTATTGCACATGGAAATAGCCAAAGCAACATTTTATTTACTCTTTTTATTTAAAAATACATTATCATTTATATAACTATATACAACAATGAGAAACATCTCAAGTCCACAAATAGGCTTAAGTATTATTTGATAATGATTTTAAAACTTTTTTTTAACGTTTATTTATTTTTGAGAGAGAGACAGAGCATGAACGGGGGAGGGCCAGAGAGAGGGAGACACAGAATCTGAAACAGGCTCCAGGCTCTCAGCTGTCAGCACAGAGCCCAACGCGGGGCTAGAACTCACGGACCGGACCACGAGATCATGACCTGAGCCGAAGTCGGACGCTTAACCGACTGAGCCACCCAGGCGCCCCTGATAACGATTTTAAAGGTAAATTTATGTGCTTGATTTACACAAGGTAATTTGTGATTCTCAAAAGGAAGTATGAATATGGGTGTATCTTTTATCTCTCATTACTAATATGCTAACTTGAACATTCAATAGATTTTAATCTTAAAAAGTAAATATTTTTATCTCATATATAATATACTAAAATGCAAATAGAGATAAAAAGCTGATATCAGATTAACATGAATCTATTTCCCCTAACCTTCTTAGTGACACAAATAATTATACTTAAAACATTATTAAGACTAAAATTTGGTGGAATATAATAGTATTTTAAAATAATGAATCAACATAACCCTTTTGAAGTTTTTTATATTTAACTTTTGTTTTATAAGTCTCACTAAGCACATTAATACTTCAAAACGCTATGTTTTCTTTGAAGAAAGAAGGTTTAATAACTGGACAGAAACTTTGTCAGTTATTATTTATATACAAGAATGGGTTTCTAGAAATTAATGAAGTGTAAACTCCAGGGCCATTTATTGAATGAGCCACTTCTAGGATCTGTACAGAATTTTGTATTTTAACTTTTATATTCCTTTTCTTAAATAGAATACAGAGGTATTATAATCATTAGGTCCAGAAAACCTTATAGAAACTGAGGAATAATTAACTAAGAGCTCACCATTTTTTTTAAGCTTTGAGAAGAGATGCCTGAAATATCCACTATCAGTTCTCATCATCAGTCTCAAAGATATGCAATAAATGTGTTAATGTAAAGCAACAATCACTTTTATTTTTATAATTACTTTTATTTAATTATAGATCTTGATCACTAGAGATAAATGTCTAAATATAAAGGGGAGTTTGTTGCCTCCTTCCTGAAACCTCCCCTTTGCTTCATCTTGTTTGTTTGTTTTTCTTTTGGTGAAAATTTCAGGCTGGCACAAAAACAGTATGACACTTTCAGAACACTGTCAAGGTGAAAATGATTTTGTCATTTCTTCTTAGAAGGTAATCAATAGCTTATGAGAATTCTACATTTGTAGTTCCATACAAAAAGTCAATTGCATATATAAACCACTAAACACTATAAAGATCTCACCCTCCCAAAATGAAATATTATCATGACTAAATTTAGGTTTAAAAAATTTGAAATATGTTAAGTGATCCAGTGATTTTGCAAATAATGCATTCTTTTAGTGTTGAAAATTGTAGAGCTGCATGTTTCTTTGCATGTCTGTTTATGTGTCTTCATTTTCAGATTTACAAATATATGTGTTCATGTGCATTTACTTTATATACCGAGTTAAATCCATAGTCTCTTTAAATAGCAAATAATGGCTTTTAAAAAAGTGTATTAGCTGGGTGAGTAGATTAGGAAGGAGGAAAATGAAAGAGGAGCACAGATCCTGCTGAATATTTTTTTGTATCGAGTCAGAAATAAAATTTTATAATTTGAAAATGTATCTTCAGTTTACCTGCCAAGTTCAAAGAATTCAACAAAATGAGAGAAGCTCTTATTTTGGAGATGCACTGTGGCAACAAGGGTTCACTGTGACGTATTTTCAGTTGAAGGAGGAAGATGCGCTCTGGTCACGATGACTTTCATCTCAGAATCATTTTAGTCTAATGTTTCTGAAACCAAGGAAATATTGCACACTTTGAGCCTTTCAAGTACTGTAGTGAGGAAATCAGGTCACTCACAACAGCATTTCTAATTTGACAGGGGATTACAAAAACATTTGGTGCTCTTTAACTGTTGTCACAGCCATCTATTACATTAAGAACAAGTTGATTTTAATATTAGTCAAATTAAAAAGCATTGTATCATGCTAACCTTGGGCATTCATTTACATAATTGGCTCTCTGCTTGCTGTGTATTATGTGACACCCTCATTTGATTACTGTTCATTTTTCTAAAACTCTGAAGCAGCTTCTAACATAACCTGCATATTAATATTTCATTTTCATCAGGCTTTATTTTATGTAGTCAAGCTGCAGCAAATGCTACCTTTTCATTATTGAGCTTGTTATAAGTCACTTATTCCAGAGCTTTTAAGGAGACAAAGTTCAATTCAGTGTTCCATAATAAAACAGTAAAAATGCACTCTAAAGGTTTAGTTTAAGTAAGTAAAGACTCCTCTTGCTCTTGCTGGGGTTGGTCTTCAGGAAATCTCTGAAACTTGGATAAGAAAAATGTAACGTTTTGGGGGCCCTTATACCAGTCAACTTTGTATAACAATAAAAAAATAAATAAGATAAGATAAGATAAAATAAGATAAAATAAAATAAAATAAAATAAAATAAAATAAAATAAAATAAAATCTTAGCAACTTATAGCAAACATGTAACTCTATTTCTTCTATCTGCAGGTTTTCTGTGGCTCCGCGGGGCTCAGCTGGGCCAAGTGCCAAGTTACAGGTCTGGGTCAGGTCTGTTCCACCGGTCTCTCATTCCAGAACCCAGTTTGACAAAGCAACAAGTGAGTACTTGGGCATGTTGCTCTCATGGTATAAGGCAGGCATGTAAGAGTGTAATCTAAACTTCTCAAACACAGTTAAAGCCTCTATTCAAAAATTAATTGTCATTGCCATCCACATCCATTGGTTAAAATACTCATGGTCAAAAGCAGACATTACTGGTCCAACAAAATATAGACTTTTTATTAATGATAGATTGTATTGGGGTGCCTGGGTGGCTCAGTCGGTTAAACAGCTCACTTCGGCTCAGGTCATGATCTCATGGTTTTTGAGTTTGAGCTCCCCATTGGGCTCTATGCTGTCAGCACAGGGACTGTTTCAGATCCTCTGTCTCTCTCTCTTTCTCTCTACCCCTCCCCTGTTTAAGCTCGGTCTGTCTCAAAAATAAATAAATACTCAAAAAAAAAAAAAAAAGATATAGTGAATAATACAACCTGTCCCAATCCTTCAAGGGAAGGTCCAATATACTAGGCAATTCATACGAGTTGACTTGCTTGGTTCTCATGCACCCCTGATAGACAGATTATTTTGTTTCTCCTTTGCAGGTTATAAAGTAAAGCACACCAACTTTAAGAGAAGACATTTGCAAGGTTGAGCTGTTTACTGAGTTGGGATTGGAATAGTTCCTGCAATCTAACACACAACCCTCACTGCCATAGACATTTACCTGCTGAATGAAGTATTTTTTAAAAATTTTTTATGTTTATTTATTTTTGATAGAGAGAGAGAGACAGAGACAGAGACAGAGTGTGAGCGGGGGAAGAGCACGGAGAGACAGAGACACAGAATCTGAAGCAGGCTCCAGGCTCTGAACTGTCAGCACAGAACCCAAGGCGGGGCTCTAATTCACGAACTGCGAGATCATGACCTGAGCGAAAGTGGGTCGTTCAACTGAGACACCCAGGCGCCCACATGAATAAGGTATTTTTTTAAGAAAACACCTAGTTAATTTAGGTCCAGCAGAACTCATAGAAGTAGTCTACATTGTTGATCTCCCATACGGTCCCTACATAGCTAATTTGAGATACAGACCGGTAAGCAGAAAAGGAGATAACATTATAGCCAGTTCATGTACAGAGATATGGGATAAAATGAGGACTTCTTGCAACATTTAAATGTCAAGATTGCCTATAAATGTTTATGTCTTGTCAAATATCAGGTCCCAAGATCAGCACCAAAGCACTAATGCTTTAGAAGTGTGAGAGATTTACATGTACCGGGAGAAAATCTTTCCTCTGGGATGATGGCTGAGGAAATTTGGTAGACAAGAAGCTAAAGGCAGGGGAACAGGTAATTCTACAAAGTTGCCAGAGAATAAAAGCTGCAGTTTTGCACATGTCTTGAGTTCACACTCTCCAACCTAAATCCCATTTTTAATCCTGTTTACTGGCAAATTATATTCTGAAGAAATTTGAAGAATGGAAACCTGGGCCCCCTGTCTATATGTAACACCATCTCTTAATGTGTCTTTTCATATGTTATTTTCAAAACATTCTTCTCATTTCATTCTCATAGTAGGTCTCCTCAGTAATCCATGAATGGAAGGATCCATCGATCCCCAGTAATCCAGGGATGGCAAACACTGATAAATAAGTCTAAATAAATTTAGTTTGGAAGAGCTGCAAATTTATATGTGACTCATCTGGATTAAAGGACTTGTTTTTAATGGATTGCTACTTGTATGAATATAAACACCTTGTAATTCTATTCATTATCTTTTTTTGTGTTTTGGATGATGTTCTGTGACTTACCAAAAATGCAAGTGTTTTAAATAAAGTAAGTTCTGTGGTGTGTTTATCAGAAGCCGATTCTAGGATTTAAATAAAGCAGAAAAAGCTTACAAGGGTAGTTTCAGAGGTACTGGGAGCCCCAGAGGACTAGGTTTGGGCCCAAGCCTCCACAACTGCTCTAAACAAGAACACAAATCTGGTCTGAGATGAAAGCTGCCACCACCAAGGAGCCTTAGCTGATGCTTCCCGCTCCTTGTAAGTCTGCAGTCAAAGCCAACCTGTGTGTCAACACCACTGCCACTGGAACGGTCTCTCTTTTCATTAATTCTGAATTCAATAAGGAAACCAGTGCATGTGTTCCTGGTATTGAAGAGGCAGAAGTAGAGGACCCCACCATGTCTGTCTAGCTCCTCTGAGTACTGAAGGCTGAGCAGGATTCATAAAGATGGGCATGGTCACAGCATGATGGTCAAACAAATGGAAAAAAATAAAAGTGCTCTTAGTAAAATGGGTAAAGTCAGTCATCAGTGATCTGTAATATTTAAAGAAATTTATCACCTAGATGAATTAAAGGACTAAAACCAGCTTTTTTCAGTTTGTTTTAGCCCAAATATCTTGTTTGTGGGGTATATGGATATTACCTATTAATGTAGTTTCTTGGCATACAAGCTATTTAAATATGGGCGGGGGGGGCGGTGCTGGGTGGCTCAGTCAGTTAAGCGTCAGACTTCAGCTGAGAATAGGATCTTAAGGTTTGTGAGCTCAAGCCCTGTATCAGGCTCTGTGCTGACAGCTCAGAGCCTGGAGCCTGTTTTGGGTTCTGTGTCTCCTCTCTGTCTGCCTCTCCCCTGCTCACATTGTGTCTCTCTCCCTGTCTCTCAAAAATGAATAAACATTAAAAAATAAAAAAAAAACAAGCTACTTCAATATGTCAATATGAATAACACATGGAAAAGCATTTCACTGGCTACAATGAAATTAAATCTGTTGCATATTAATAACCTTAGGGAAGTTTGCTAAATGTGTGCAGAAAGGCCTTCTATAATTTTACAACAGAGATGGCGTGCATTTTTTAAAAGTGATGAATCCATGTAAAGAAAGCCAACACATCTATGTGTAAACATCAAGTATGATACTATGTTATTTAAAACAAAAATCATGCTATTGATAAAATAACGTAAGAGTAGAATCTAGAATTTAGTGTGACATCAACTATATTATAACCCAAAATTGTCAGTATTTTCAGAGCCAGAATGGTAAACCTGACTCTACATTTTTCCTTAAAAGAATGCATGATCATTTCCTTCATCTAATTTTCCTTATTAAGCAAAACTAATAAAATATCAAGTACATGTCTCCTGGATTTACGTATTGTGGCCAATTTATTTATTTATTTTTTTAATATTTGAAATTTATTGTCAAATTGGTTTCCATACAACACCCAGTGCTCATCCCAAAAGGTGCCCTCCTCAATGCCCATCACCCACCCTCTCCTCCCTCCCACCCCCCATAAACCCTCAGTTTTTTCTCAGTTTTTAAGAGTCTCTTATGCTTTGGCTCTTTCCCACTCTAACCTCTCTTTTTTTTTTTTTTTCTTTTTTTCCTTCCCCTCCCCCATGGGTTTCTGTCAAGTTTCCCAAGATCCACATAAGAGTATCTGTCTTTCTCTGTATGGCTTATTTCACTTAGCATCACACTCTCCAGTTCCATCCATGTTGCTACAAAAGGCCATATTTCATTCTTTCTCATTGCCACGTAGTATTCCATTGTGTATATAAACCACAATTTATCCATTCATCAGTTGATGGACATTTAGGCTCTTTCCACAATTTGGCTATTGTTGAGAGTGCTGCTATAAACATTGGGGTACAAGTGTCCCTATGCATCAGTACTCCTGTATCCCTTGGGTAAATTCCTAGCAGTGCTATTGTTGGGTCATAGGGTAGGTCTATTTTAAATTTTCTGAGGAACCTCCACACTGTTTTCCAGAGCGGTTGCACAGTTTGCATTCCCACCAACAATGCAAGAGGGTTCCCATTTCTCCACATCCTCTCCAGCATCTTTAGTCTCCTGATTTGTTCATTTTGGCCACTCTGACTGGCGTGAGGTGATATCTCAGTGTGGTTTTGATTTGTATTTCCCTGATGAGGAGTGACGTTGAGCATCTTTTCATGTGTCTGTTGGCCATCCGGATGTCTTCTTTAGAGATGTGTCTATTCACGTTTTCTGCCCATCTCTTCTCTGGATTGTTTGTTTTTCGGGTGTGGCGTTTGGTGGCTCTTTATAGATTTTGGATACTAGCCCTTTGTCTGATATGTCATTTGAAAATATATTTTCCCATTCCATTGGTTGCCTTTTAGTTTTGTTGATTGTTTCCTTTGCTGTGCAGAAGCTTTTTATCTTCATGAGGTCGCAAGAGTTAATTTTTGCTTTTAATTCTCTTGCCTTTGGGGATGTGTCAAGTAAGAAATTGCTACGGCTGAGGTCAGAGAGATCTTTTCCTGCTTTCTCCTCTAGGGTTTTGATGGTTTCCTGTCTCACATTCAGGTCCTTTATCCATTTTGGGTTTATTTTTGTGAATGGTGTAAGAAAGTGGTCTAGTTTCATTCTTCTGCATGTTGCTGTCCAGTTCTCCCAGCACCATTTGTTAAAGAGACTGTCTTTTTTCCATTGGATGTTCTTTCCTGCTTTGTCAAAGATTAGTTGGTCATACGTTTGTGGGTCTAGTTCTGGGGTTTCTATTCTATTCCATTGGTCTATGTGTCTGTTTTTGTGCCAATACCATGCTGTCTTGATGATTACAGCTTTGTAGTAGAGGCTAAAGTCTGGGATTGTGACGTATGGCCAATAAATTTAAAAATTTTATGTTTCTTAAAGAATGAAGAATTGATTTTCCACAAGCTGCAATAAGAAGTTCACTGGTGATAATATACGCTTTTATGGCAAATGTTCTGGGCATTATTTTTCATAATTTCATGGCATCAGTGAAATTCTTCTTATAATTATCAGTATTATTGGCATCAATGAAATTGTAAGTCAACATCTTATTTATTTTTAAGTCAATGCATTTAAACTTCAGGTAAAATAAAAAGGCTTTTTTAAAATTTTACAAATTTGAAATTTAGTTGTATGTCTGAATTTAGCATAATATTGCAGAAATGCATCAGTGATATTGAATAAAAAATTCAATTTACTAAATTCATCTAAAACAATGCAGTTTCATGTATGCCAGAAGAAAAAATTCAGAGAGAAAATAAAGGATTTGCATAGTAAAAATTTGTAATCTTGTTTCATAAATGTATTCCATATATGATTAGAATGTAAGTTGCCCTTCAGTATCAAAATTCAGGAATATTTAAATTGTGTAACACCTTCATTTTGTATTTGAGCATTCCTGTCAGGTGTGATTATTTGCCTACCAAATATCAATTTTCCTCCCTTCTTTTAGGAGAAACTTTGATTTTATGCAAGGCAACAATCGGCCAAAATACAATATGCTTGTCTTATTCTCCCTTGAAGACAGGTGTCACTATGACATTAAATTCTACCCAAGAAATAGAGTTCGATTGTTGAATTTTTAGGAAAATTTTCTTTAAATAGGACTGACCGTTTTAAATCACGAGGTGACACTGAAGATTGAAGTCACTTTTAAGGGTGGTGATATCAAACAGGAGATTGGGTGGCTATGATGTGCCCACCTCAAATCTCTTTCAAAGAGAGAAAGAAACCACTACTTTGTTTAATTTTTTATTTCCAGACAGCATTTCTAGCAGCCAAAAAATTTCCAAGTCATGACATACACAGACTGCATTATTCTTTACGTAGATTTACTAGTCTTCATTGCTAAAATTTTTAACTATCCTACAATAGATTTAACACTCTAAAATACTGCCCATACCAACTTTATAAAAATCAGGAATTTTAAAAAATGCTAATTAAAAGAGAACAGAGACCCCAGAAATAAATCCACACATGTTTGGTCAATTCATTTATGACAAGGGAGCCAAGAATATACAATGGAGAAAGGACAGTCTCTTCAATAAATGGTAATAGGAAAATTTATTCCTTGATGAATTACAGTTTTTACTAATATGTCTAGATATCTTTTTTCTACACTTTTAGATGCCCTTTTATACACTGCTGCCTTTCTTTTTTCCCAGAAAGCAACATCATACAGACTAAAATAGTAGACTCTTGCCATTCCAGCTTTCTGCTGCATTTCTCTCTAAGCAAAGCTCTCCGTCCAGTTCAAGTTCCCCCTCCTACTCCTCATGCCTTGTAGAGTAGAACTCAAAATGTTATTTGCTTTTTATTTCCCTACATGCTACTTATACCTTTAAACCCAACTTGCGTTGCCCTAACTTGAGTGTGCAATCAACCTGTTTGCCGTTGGAAACCCAAACAAATACTCAAGGTTTAAAGCAATGGCTGCATATTAAAAATTCTGCTGGAGACAAGCAATTTAGTATGCAATAATTTTGATAAAAGATTGCTGATATTTTTGCCTAGACTAACAACTACCTCATCAGGGTGCCTGCAATGTCCTCAGGCAGTATACTTCCCATTTGTGACTCATGGTTTCTTTTATATTTCCAATTGTTACAGACACTGCAGTGTTTCCTCCACTGTGTTCCTATAAGACTTTGTATTTTACATCTTACTTTATTTTATAGAAACCAGCTACTATATTTCTATATCTCCTCAGAGACTATAAGCACCTGGAGGGTACAATGGTCTTATCCATCCCTGAATTCAAAGCACAATAATTATGGAAACTAATCATAGTTAAAAACTTTCACTGATCATTATTTTGTATACTTAATTCAATATGTATAAGCATTTGTCTTATGAGAGGCTGAATATAAATCTGAGGACAAAGGATCCAGGACAAGTGTTTTGGAGGCAGAAATCTAGATATTTCTATTGTGTTAAGATTGCGTGCTCAGCATTCAACATAGGCCATGCTATGTGAAGCTTTCGTTTATTTATTTTCTCATAAAAGTGAGATGTGTATGGATATGTTCCATGTATACTGAAAAAATGTGGGTTTATTTATAGGATATTTGGGTTATGTTTTTAAATATTATTTTTAATATTAGTTCCGATAGTTTGTAATCATCTCAACTGAACAATTATGAACAAGTTTCTATTACCCACCTGAGTCTCATTCTTCAGAATACACTTGTGCTATGTTGTAAAAACTTAAGCTACAACAAGAAAATAAAAAACCTTTAATCTATCTTACACAAAGACATTTCCATGGATAGATATTACGGAAGATATTTTGAAATCCCTGGTGACTTTCAAAGGCGTTTAATATTAAAATATTTATTAAAATCACTAGTGAAAGATGCTAACAATCATTTAGAAATGGAAAACTAAAGGGAAAATTAATAAGTGTCCCATCTTAAAGGGTTTTCTGAGGTGCCTGGGTGTCTCAGTCAGTTAAGCATCCAACTTCAGCTCTGGTCATGATCTCACATTTCGTGGGTTTGAGCCCCACATCGGGCCCTGAACTGACAGCATCTACTTTGGATTCTGTTTCCGGCTCTCTCTGTCCCTCCCCTGTTTGCGTTCTGTATCTATCTCTCTGTCTCAAAACTAAATAAACATTTAAGAAAAGTAAAGGAGTTTCAAGGGCCTTGCGACTTACATCTATTGGTAGAAATCCATGATAATGATTAAATGTAAGATGAGTATATAACTTTATAAACACAATAATTTTCCCTGGCAAATTACTTGGTTCTGCATTCTTATAAATATTCTTGCATCAAGATGCCAACAAATGGTCATCAAAAACTAAATGGTCACACAAAAAGAAAGAAAGAAATAGAAAGTAAGTCTATTAAAGGCAGATGGCACAAAAATAATGCAAGCAAAAAGACATCTTATCAGCAACTAGCATATGTGTGGCACCAGTGAAGCTTTTTTCTTTCACTTGATACAACAATCTCATCAGTCATAAACATAAAACCCAATTCTTGCAGTAGACAATCTTTGCTTCTCTGTGAGAGTTAGATTATGCAGTTAAACTAATGCTTTGTTAACTACATTCCCACTGCATGAGTCATAACACCTGTATATTCAGGCTTAAGGAAATTCTTGCTTTTTAAAAAATCTTTCATGCAGCTAATATAGCACAGATGGTCTTATCCCTAAGCTATGAGTATTAAAAATAAAATGCATTAAAGCATTAAATAAAATTATTTTTACCTCTACTGTTTTCTTGAGCAGTTGAATATTAAATCTTAAAAATGTCAAGGATATTAGAAAGGAAAATACTATGATTCATTACATACTAACTCTCTTTTAGGTTTATAACATAAGACTGCTTGAAATTTAAAGGAATTTTCTGATCCTATGATCAAAACACTCCTAAATACATGTAATATTTTGTTAGACAAATGAACATTCTAGCATTTAGTTGAATCATTAACATGTTTAACATATTGTGAAGGAAAATGTGATTTATATCTTAAATAAAAGGAGCTATGGTCATTAAAGTATAAAATTTAATTTATTAATTCATGGCATAAAATATGAAGGAAACAATTCTAGAATGGCAATATGGAACTGGAGATCTGGTTTCTCCTTTCATCTTTGAGTCTTCTTTGATTTTCTATGAATATGTTCACAATTCATTTTAATTATTTCTACAACTTTGAGCACCTACTATGCACTGGAAGCTGTACTAGAGCTCTGTTGCAAAATAGTATAAACCACAGCATTTGCAATCAGTAGTGCTTACAATACACCCGCATTTCAATACACACAGAGAATTATATAGTAAGTGGAAATGAATGGTTTGGCTTGTTAAATTATGTAGGTACCAAGAGTTGGAAGAAATCAGGAAGGGCTAGTGGAGACTGGAAGATGTTCTACAGTAGATGGTTTTAAAACAGGGTCTTAAAATGACAAGTATATTAGAGAGAACTTGAGCAGTTAGTAAGAATAGGCAAATAACTACTAATGCTGTGATCCATAGAGTAAAATAATCAAGCCTATTCAATTTAGGTAGATCTTGCATGTAGGGAAAAAAAAAGGTAAATTGGGGTAGAAGAATAAATAAGGACCTAATGTAAATATCCTTGAATTTACATTATATAATTTATATTTAATTTTTTAGGGATAAAGGCAATAAAGGCTTATTAGGTTTAATACAGAAACATACCTAACGGTGTATTTTAGAAATCTGTAACTATAACATCTATATCTATCTATATCTGTCTATATCTATATCTATATCCATATATAGAGAGTACTTGATATAGGATATAACTTCCAGAATGTTTAGCAAATATTAAAAAAATAAGCATAATTACTTTTAGCTAGAAGGGAGATGAAGAATTCCCATTCAGTACAATGAGATTGAAACTGCAAAGAAACAGTTTTGGCAGAAATTTCCAGTTGCATCTTACTCCTCCCTGGTAACAGAACCCAGATTTTAGATGAGGCAGCAATGTGACTGGATAAAAGAATACACTGCCCAGCCTCCCTTGCAGGTGGGATGAGGTGTTACAAATGAAATGTAAGCAGATGTTGTGAGACAGGACTTCACGTAGAATTCTTTTGAAAGGAGGAGATACATGGCATGGTCCCTTTTGCTCTTCATAGTTCCTCCTTCCTGCTGTCTGTAGTGTGCAAGTGATTCTGAAAACTCAAGTAGTTATTGTTACCTGAAGCAACTTTAATGATTGATGCCAAACGTCAAGATAGAATTTGGAGTGATTAGTAGGTACATATGAGCTCTTGATTGCCTACATTTAGAATACAAAATAAATCATTATGTATTTGTGCCAAAATTATTTTGAATTTTCTCTTATCTGATGCTCAAACTGATACTGGTAAAGGATATAAGGTGAAATTTCAAATAAAGTGCTAATACTCTAATGCCAGATCCTTAGAATAAAGTCAAATAACTTAAATAAAATTTTTAAGAAATTCCCCATTAGAAGAAAATTGGTTGTAACGAACTCTTTGTGCTTCAATTAATTGTGCAAATTACATATTTGCTGAGTCAGAAGACAAATAATAAGATGAACTTCCAACAACAAAAATAGAGGCAGAACATTCTAAAGAAAGAGAAGAATTTCTCAGAAGGGCACACAGATCTATGGCTGACTTTCCCCTGTTTATTGGGTATTGTCTGATGCAGGATACAGACTGCCAACCTATTCATATGATCACATAGAAATTTTCCTTAATAATTTATAATTATGAATTATATTATCAGATTTTCTTAAAATGAACTAATCTTGAATTCCTGGAATAAAACAAACGTATAATATATTCATTAGTTGTGTTTTGTAAAGGGCCACCTAATACTTGTTTCTAACTTTTGCTTTTCTATTCAATGATACTAAAGTAATCAGGTCCAGGAACCTAAAACTCAGGAGAGCAGTTGTCAGTGAGAAACCTAAATGACTATACTGCTGCATGACCTAAATATTTGCCTTCATTTCTGGTTATAATCTCTGGTCATCCCATAACTGCTTTCTGAACCACATGTGTATGATCCATATTTCATGTAGGCAAACTAAATTTAAGGAACTGAACTGAAATTTGGGCTGCACCTGTTGCTGGAGAGAATTTATAGGACAGACTCAGCCAGATTAATTGCCCCCTTAAAATAATATTCTTCAGAGTAATGTGGCAGAGTTCATAATTTCTACAATATATCACACTATTCACCATTTCAAAGAAAGACAACAACATGACCCATTTGCAAGGGAAAAAAGCACCAGAGAATAAACATGAAATAACCCTGAATTTGTAAATATCAGGAAAGAGTTTTAAAGCTGTGAATACATCTGTGTTCAAGGATGTAGACTATATTACGGTATTAACGAAAAGATAAGAATTCTCAGCACAAAAATAGATACCTTAAAACAAACCAAACTGAAAATGAAAAATGTAGTATATAACAAAATATTCACTAAATAGGCTTATAAGCAAAGTGGAAATGGCAGAGGAAACAGATGGTAAGCTTGAAGATTGATAAGTAGAAATTATCTAATTTGAAAAATATAAAATGATCATTGAGAGAAACAGTGTCTCAGGGACCTGTGGGACGGTATCAAAGGTCACACATGTGTGTAATTATAGTCCCAATAGAAAGCAGAGCGTGGTTCTGAAAACAAAAAGCAGAAATGTGGATATAATGGCTGTTTGGAAAAAAGGATCCATTTATATAAGTTCAAAAATTTAACAATTCAGAGACTATCAGACTGGAATAATAAAAAAAATAGGAGCGCCTCGGTGGCTCAGTTGGTTAAGCGTCCAACTCTCAGTATCGGCTCAGGTCATGATCTCACGGTTTGGTTTGTGAGTTTGAGCTCCGTGTCAGGCTCTGAGCTGGCAGCACTGAGCTTGCTTGGGATTGTTTCTCCCTCTCTCTCCGCCCCACTTTCCTCTCTCCTTCTCTCTCTCAAAATAAACAAACATTAAAACAAACAAACTACTTAAGTACATCACAGCCAAACAGCTAAAGAACAAAAATAAAATGAACAATGAGAAAGAAGCCAGAGAAAAATGATGCATTGCATATAACGGAACTTAGTTGAATATTCAGAAAATAGTAGGCCAGAGGAAGTGAGAAAATAGTTTTAATTTCATAATGAAAAACTATATTGTCAATTATAGTTACTTTCCCAAGCCTATTTAATCCATTATCCAGCTGAAATTTCAGACGTATTAAGTAAAATGCAAAAAAAAAAAAAATGTTATATGGCCTTTTAAGTATCATAAAGTGTATCTAAATATAAAATATATTAAAAGACTTAAGAAAACAAAAAAATAAAATAAAAAAATGAAAACATAAATTGCTTGGAAATAAAAGTTAACCTAGCATTCTATAACTGATAGGAAGACATGAGTCTATAACTAAAGAAAGACATGAATTGAAAGTAAATAAGAGGTTAGAGTGGGAGAGAGCCAAAGCATAAGAGACTCTTAAAAACTGAGAACAAACTGAGGGTTGATGGGGGGTGGGGGATGGGTATTGAGGAGGGCACCTTTTGGGATGAGCACTGGGTGTTGTATGGAAACCAATTTGACAATAAATTTCATATATTGAAAAATAAATAAATAAATAAATAAAAAATAAATAAAAAAAAAAAGAAAGTAAACTAAACTTTTTTTTTCCACCAAAGGACACGCAATACAACAAATGCTAAAGTGCAGTTCTGACCCGACATGAAATGCAAAAAAGAGAAACTTGAAGCACATTGGAAATATTAATAGGAGTGAAATAAGCAAAATTGTAACAGTGTATTCTGAGATTTAAAATACACATAAATGTTGAAAGTTTTCCTCATTTTAGGAGGAGCGGTGAAACATTAACTCTATGCTCTTATGTTTAATGTATATGCTGGAACCTTCAAAGAATAGACAAATGAGGTAAAAGAAAAAACAAACATTTTTTCTGGAAGTTCCTCACATTCACCTGGAACTTTTTATAAAATCCATAAATCAAGTTAAAATACTTTATAACTATTAAAATTACAGGAAAACCTAAGGGAAAACAATATGTGCTAGTATTTTGGAGATGATACTGTGATGGCTTTCTTTTGGCATTTCAATTGATACTTAAATATGTATAAAGTATTAATCAAAGTGAAACATCTTAATAAGAAGGAATAAAAATAATTTGAAAAAGAGGAATAAAAGTGTTTTAAATAAAACACCAAACATGGTGTTTACCTTGCCGAATTACATCATGCTCCATGTTATAGCAAAACCCCAGGACAACTCATGTGAGTTCAAATAATTCTACCACCTGCTATAGGACAAGTTCATTCTCCTAATGGCTTTGCTATTGTGGGTATTTGTTGTTTACCATGGTTCATCTATATGTTTATTAATGATAAAATTAATTCTATATATTTTTTTCTGTGGCTTTGTTGATAGCCTTTATCTGTTGTCAGTAGATTTAAGATCTTTATTTTCTCTTTATATTCTCCAAAATACACTGGAAATTGGTTTATTCCGAAAAAGGTCTGTGATTAAGTATTTCACTTTTTACTACACCTAGTCTAGTTATTCTCGACAGGATTTGTCAAGCATCTGCCTAAGGGTGAATGGTGTACTAACAGGGTCTCATTCCAGATGGTTATACTACACATTTTAATACAGAATCTTCATTTTCTGTGCCAGTGCAACCAAATTATGTTCCTAATATTGGACTATTAACTATGAGAGATCTTCAATTTGATGTCTGGATCACAGATCATAATATCAGTGTAATTTTCTACAACAAATTGTTCCCTCATTTTTTTTCCCCATAAGCATCTGCTGCCTTGAAAGGATTACATTAAGCTTTAGCTTGGATTTCAAGTTCAGGTTTGCTGTGTACAATTTGCACTGCTTTGAACAGCTGGCTATCACTTTTGCTTTCCCATTTCCCTCACAGTTGAAATGATTTACCACCTGTAGATGCATCTTGTTTCTTCTGTGTTCATTTGTTAGGTTAATTAACTTTTACTCTTTTTGCTTTTTTTTCTTTATACAAGTCTTAATAGTTAATGCAACCATAAACAGCTAAAGGGTGTGCATTGTTGTACAAAAAAAAAAAAAAGCATAGAGAAGTCCATAAATTGTGTGAATTTTTCAGAAAAGCAAACTAGCTTCCTCAACTAACAAATATGATATTAAAGCTCAGTCATTTCATACACTATTCAATTTTGATATTAGAACATATAGACTATCAGTAAACCAAACTTTTGGTCAGAAAACAATCTGTGTCTTAATTTTTCCCACAGAAATATCTACTTCATTACCACAAATACAATCAGGGAGCCCAATTTTAATTTCCAACATACCCCTAGGTTGTGATATTTTCCTGGTAGTTGTATGTTCGATCTGCAGCCAAAAATGCTTTCTTCCCAATTTCCCTTGCCCCCCACCCCTTTTTTCTTTTTGCGTATCTCAGTGACCATGGTTCCTCTTTCGTTTAAAACAAATTATAGGGGCACCTGGGTGGCTCAGTCGGTTAAAGCCGCCGACTTCAGCTCAGGTCGTGAGCTCGCGGTCCGTGAGTTCGAGCCCCGCGTCGGGCTCTGTGCTGACGGCTCAGAGCCTGGAGCCTGTTTCGGATTCTGTGTCTCCCTCTCTCTGACCCTCCCCCGTTCATGCTCTGTCTCTCTCTGTCTCTCTCGGTCTCAAAAATGAATAAATGTTAAAAAAAAAATAAAAAAAAATAAAACAAATTATAAACTCTAAAATGGTTGAGTCGTGATGTTAACAAATAAAAATGTTATTTCTGAGAGACAGAGCACAAGTGGGGCAGGGGCAGACACAGAGGGAGACACAGAATGCAAAGCGGGCTCCAGGCTCTCAGCTGTTAGTACAAAGCCTGACGCAGGGCTTGAACTCACAAACCCTGAGATCATGACCTGAGCCCAAGTGGGACGCATAACTGACTAAGCCACCCAGGCACCCCCTCACTGGTGAACTTCTTATTGCAGCCTGTGGAAAATCAATTCTTCATTTTTCAGGAAACATAAAATTTTAAAATGTATTGACATCCCTCCTGGCATTCACTGTAATCTTGGTAGACCTGACTTCCATTTTGTGGTGTCTGTGCAGGTTTGTATGGGTGGCAGGTAAATATTACCTAATGGAAACGCACTGGTATGACCCCCTCATCCCCCTCCAAACCTGCTGATTTGTTCCTCCAAGGGTGCTTTGTAATTCTACCTTTTTTTTCTTTTTTTATGTCTCTGAGGGGAGTTTAATTCCCAAGAATTTGGGATATGACTTTCAGGAATGCAGACTATGGTGACACAAAGTCAAGTATCTTTTCTGTCTTGAGAGAATGGTTAGAAGAGAGCATTATGGGATATATTTTCATTTCCTGCCATTGTTGCCCTATTTCATTCCTTGAGGTTTGCCTTAAAGCAAATAGCAAAACTTTAATATTCTACTTCTTGATGAAAAGAGTATGAATGTATTTTATTTTGAGGTTTAAAAACCTTTACAAATTTAGGGGTGCCTGGGTGGCTCAGTTGGTTAAGCATCTGACTCTTGATTTTGGCTCAGGTCATGATCCCATGGTTCCTGAGTTTGAGCCTGTGTCCAACTCCACTGACAGCATAGACTCTGCTTAGGATTCTCTCTCTCCCTCTCTCCTTCCCCTGCTTGCACTCTTTCTCTCTCAAAATAAATAAATAAACTTAAAAAAAAAAAAACAGCCTTCACAAATTTAAAGGGAGGTTTAAGAACTGCCTTTAAGCTAAGACTTCCAAAAATATAAGCAAATTTCTTAAATCTTTTATGCCCAGAGCCATAAAATGAACTCTCCAGCTCATCAAAAGGAGTCAGCCAGCTTGTTGACCAGTCATCCTTAGCAGTGGCCACCTTGGAGATGCTTTGTGGATTGGTTTTCCCTTTTCCCTTAGTCTACGCCTCTGGCTTTTCGATCCTGCCCTCAGGAATTATTTTCTAAATTAATCATTGGCACCGAGTTTTTGACCCAGATTAAGAAAAAGTTAATATCATTAATATGTTTCTTTTATAGTTTTCTCTTCTGATACTTGATGAATCCATTTTTCTCTCCAAGAAAAAAATCTATAATTATATATTCCATAACGAAGTTGAAATAATGAACAACTTGATATTTTCTAAAATAGGACATGTAGGGGCATACACTTGGCCATCCAGTTCTAAGATAGCTCTACAACTATAAGTGAAAGGGTTTCTGGGACATAAAAATAAGCATAACCTCAAGTATTGTAAAACTAGTAATAGTGCAAACTGGAGGTATTATTATCTAGCAAAAAATATACAAGTAGCCACTTTAAAAATACCAGAAACTCATCTTTTTTTCTACTATCTATGTATCCTAAATCCCACATGTAACATACTCTTTTATTACATTATAAAAATAAAAGTAACAGTGAAGAGGCTGACAGTATGATCACGTATTCCTGCTGACCAGGGGGAATTGTGGGTAGATGTGCAATTGCTAATGTTTTCCGCACACTTTCAAGCAGTACTGTTACTTATCTCAGCGCTCTAGGAGAAAATGGTAAAACAGAACAAAAGTTTGAAATGCACAAATCTCTAGCAAACACACACAAGCACACACACTCACACACAATGCTTAACATATTTTCACCTCCATTCTTTTGCCATATCTCCAACTTTATAAACATTTCTGTTATTAAATCACTCTGAATGAATGAGCACTGATGGTAAGAGTTATGCGGTCTCTCCCTCTGAAGCATACATTGCAATTCAAGGCAAGGTAATGTGTTTCTTCGCATTCCTTTGCTCTGCGGCTCTTTTCAGGTTTCCATTGATGTGCAAAATAGAAGAAGAAATAGAGAATCTTATATTTGTCTTTGACAAACATGCTGCTCTTATTGTTTTGAATATGGAATTTCAGCTTTGAAAAATGGGCAAAGAAAGAAGTATAAAGATTGAAGTGGAATTTTAAAATAGCTAATGGTTTTACAGTACCATTGTGAAAACTCTAGGTGCAAAAGATCATTTCAGCTAAAATGTGAATATACAAGTGAAAGAGCTAGAAGATTATAGAGGGGGCAGGAATGAGAGCAATTTAGATGCGATAACAAGGATGCCAATGAGTAATGTACTGAAAATTTCATTTTAGGGATTCATTAGCATGATGTATGAAAGCATTGATCTGATATCTGTTTGTAATAAGCAATGTTAAAGCCCAACACATCTATAGTGAATAACTGTACCTAGCATAATCACCAGATTTTATAAAAAGAGGTTATCCAAAAGGTTAAATGACTTGGTTAATTTCATATAGTTATTGACAGAAATGAGAATAGAGTATATATTTTCTGACATATTCAAGATGATCCGTATTAGGACACTATGGAAAAGTGGCATGGTATATAGCAAAAATAGCAATTTCATAGTTAATTTCTATGTAACAGCAATCATCATCATCATCATCATCTAACTAGGAATTTCAATTGCAATAATAATAAATTGTATGTAAGTTTACAATTACTAGACAACTAAAATATGTATTTGTAAACCCAGATGTTTTAGGTTTGAGAGATTAAGCACAGTTCTCATTATGGTTACTGTATATACTGTAAACTAGAGTGAATTTTCCTAAGGACTAAATTTCCAGAAGGCTTTACTTACACCAAATTCCACTATCCAATACTATAATTAAAATAATAATAATAATAATATAATAATATTACCTTAAGAACTTTACCTACTTATTATTACATAAAATGCACTCATGGTAAATAAATTAATGTTAGAAAATACTTATTTCCCTCATATATGTCTTCCTCTGTATCTTATTGATATGTTATACTGATTTAAGCAAGAAATTGAAATGGATTGGACAGAGATAGAGAAAAAATAAGAATTATATACAAAGTTCTGTGTTTGGAAACTAGGGGAATAAGAGTTTTGTCAAAACTAGGAGACAGCATATAGGAAGAAAAACATCACTTTATTCTATATTTCCACAAGGTCTTGCTCAAACATTAGGTAAGTGCCTTTTGATACCTTCTCCAACAACCACTCATTCATCCATCCACCCAATCATCCAAATTCACTGAGAATTGAGCATTTATACGTTGTTTCTGCCAATCAATTTAATAGTGTGTAAATATTTGATGTTTAAGTTTATCATATCAAGATTGTTTATCAATCTTTATATGGTTTAAAATGTGGCATTTTGAAGAACAAATATTGTTAAAATGTCTATATGACCCAAAGTCTAACATTTAATGCAATCCCTACCAAATACCACCAGCATTTTTCACAGAGCTACAGAAAACAATCTTAAAATTTGCATGGAGCCACGAAAGACCCCAAAAAGCCAAAGCTATCTGAAAAACAGAAGCAAAGCTGGAGGCATCACAATTCCAGGCTTTGAGTTATTTCACAAAGTTGTAGTGGTCAAGACAGTATGGTACTGGCACAAAAACTGACACATAGATCAATGGAACAGAATGGAAGATACAGAAATGGACCCACAGCTATATGGTCAACGAAGCTTCGACAAAGCAGAAAAGAATATCCATTGGAAAAAAGGAAGTTTCTTAGACAAACAGTGTTGGGAAAACTGGGAAGCAACATGCAGAAGATGCAACTGGAACACATTCTTACATCATACTCAAAAGTAAATTCAAAATAGTTGACAAACCTAAATGTGAGAAAGGAAACCATAAAAATCCAAGAGAAGAACATAGGCAGCAACCTCTTTGACATTGGTTGTAGCAACTTCTTACTAGCTATGTCTCTGGAGACAAGAGAAACAAAAGGAAACATGGACTATTTGGACTTCATCAAGATAACAAGCTTCTGCACAGTGAAGGAAACAATGAAATTTAAAGGCAACCTACAGAATGGGAGAAGATATTTGCAAATGACATGTCTGATAAAGGGTTAGTATCCAAAATCTGCCAAGAACTTACCAAACTCAACATCCTCAAAATAAAGAATCCAGTTTAAGAAATGGGCAAAAGACATAGACATTTTTCCAAAGAAGGCATCCAGATGACTAACAGACACATGAAAAGATGCTCAACATCACTCATCATCGGGGAAATACAAGTCAAAACTACAATGAGATTCCACCTCATGCCTGTGAGAACATCTAAAATTAACAACACAGGAAACAACAGATGTTGGTGAGGATTCAGAGAAAAAGAAACCTTCCACTGTTGGTGGGAATGCAAATTGGTGCAGCTACTGTGGAAAACAGTATGGAGATTCCTCAAAAAGTTAAAAACAACTACCCAATGACCCAGCAATGGCACTAATAGGTATTTACTCAAGGGATACAAAAATACTGATTTGAAGAAACACATCCACCCTGATGTTTATAGCAGCACTATCAACAATAGCCAAATTATGGAAAGATCCCAAATGTCCATGGACTGATGAATGGATAAAGAAGAGCTGGTATATACATACAATGAAATATTACTCAGCCACCAAAAAGAATGAAATCTTGCCATTTGAAACAAAGTGGAGGGAGTTAGAAAGTATCATGCTAAGCAAAGTAAATCAGTCAGAAAAAAACAAACATAAGATTTCATTCATATGTGCAACTTAAGAAACAAAACAGATGAACATAGAGGGGTAAAGAGAGAGGCAACCCATAAAACAGACTCTTAACTATAGAGAACAAACTGAGAGTTGCTGGAGGGAAGGTGGGTGGGGGAAGGATTAAATGTGTGATAGGTATTAAGGAGGGCACTTGTGATGAGCACTAAATTCCACTCCTGAAACTAATATTATACTGTATTAACAAAATGGAATTTAAATAAAAACAAAAAAATGTGGTATTTTGATATTGCAAGCACTCTTTTTACATTTCCATGTGGCTTCACTTATATAGAAATATACTAACATAAGGGATCCAGAGTTTCCATTTAGGATCTCTCTCTTCATCAGGCTGTTCATCAGTATCCTTTCTCCTATCCTTTAATAAACCGGTATATGTAAGTGTTTCCCTGAGTTCTGTGAGCCACTGTGGAAAATTAATTGAAACTGTGAAGGGATGACTTGAAGTGTGTTTGAAAAATAATGGCAAAAAACACAAAAGTGTATCTTTTATTTACACAAAAATAAAAATATAATTTATACTTTTTTTCTTTTTTTAGAGTTTTAAATTCTAATTAGTTTACATATGACTATCAACTTAATATTTTAAAAGTATATTTTTCAGTTGAATCACTATGGTGTACTTTTGAAAGATACCATTTATTTTTTTAAAATCTGAAATCAACAGTCATCAAGGTCATTTTATTGTAGTTAAAGAAAGTGTTGCATGATTATCTAGATTTCTTAAACCAAACACAATATGGAGTATATGCTCATATACACTCATTGGTACCACTTCAAGGAATTATGAATAATTTAAAAAATACAACTTTTATAAAACTATAATTTCCATGCTCTCTTTTCATAGTTTTGATATTTTTCCCTAATAAATCATTAAATGAATAGAATTTAGCACACTGAAACAAGATCAATTATCATTTATTTTTCATTGTTCATTATATCCCTCATATTAAAATAGGAGGCTAAGAAGACAGAATTCTGCAGAGACCATAGCTAATACAAACTGCATGAAAATTGCATTCCAACAGATTAACAAACTTTGTCACATAATTACATTTTTAAAAATCAAAATTAAAAAAAAAAAAAAATGAAAACATAGACCAAGCCTGAAAATCCCTCTTGAAAAGCCATGTAAGCAAAACTAAATCTAGTTTATTTCATGAACAAAAGCAAAACCTAGGTTATTTCTTATAAATGCCTCTGATAATCATAAAAGATATTTAAGTCATCTTCCTAAAATGGTATGAAGTAATCACTTCTAAGCAATTATCTGCTGTCTGGAAATCCCCACTGTAATAACCAATCATTGTAAAGGTTAAACAACTCCTGCATTTACTTTATGAGCGATCCTGTAACATCATACCTCTGAGCTTCATAAAGTATTGGGAGAGAAAGCTCCCAGCATGCACATTATTTCTTACATGCACAGTAAACTCATTAAGTACTATTTTACTAATCTGGTTTTAATTTTTACTGTTTTGGGATTTTCACCAGTTTTCATTCTGTCCTATTCAGGTTGCAATTATTAATGGTGATAGACAGTGGTGGTGTCTGTGTCAAGGCTATGAACTGTTTACAATACAATGTTTCTAATGGATCAATCCAAAATAAGATGCATTCTTATTTCTTGACATATCCTTCCTCCCTTCTAAACATGAATACCTGTAGAATTCATAGAAGTAGAAAAAGAAACTAATGTTGTCTAAATATACGTATATATATGTATTTACATGTGTATAGATTTACATACATATATACAATTTAAATATAACTTCTATTCAAACTTCTTAGAACAGTTTATTTCCTCTTTAAGGATTTTCTCATTTTCTTCAAAGAATTGGTTTTATTTTTTTCTAAGTAACTATTGTTTCAAACTCAAATGTAGGTGTGAAAATCTTAATGGTTCTATGCAGTTACCATAGACTTTTACAGCATTTGTGAGAACTATTTACTAATAAACTTATAAACCACAACTATGCTCTTAATATAAATTAATCCATCACATATGAAATAAACAAATGAGATGAAGAACATTAGTTTTGTCTACTCATTTGTTACTTAATTTTAAAAGATAAAATCTAATGAGAGTAAATGAGTGGTAACTAGTTGCTTAAATTATTAAGCATAATGAAGAAAAAGTAGGCCTATATATTTAATAATGCTTAGAAAAAAGTATCTAGCTATAATTTAATAAAAAATAAGTTTTATACTTGTAAAGCAAGCAAATTGAGGTGTTACATTTAATAAAAGAGATATATTTTAAACATAGTATTTGTGAAAAATTTGTTTATAATGAGATAATGTATAAATGAATAAAAACTAAGAAATTATAATCATATCAAGCAAATTATTGTAAAACCTTCAAACCTGGAACTTTATTTAAATTCAATAAAATAGCTATGAAAGACCTCTGAATAACATCCTCAATAGTTTTATAACTGATTTTTTTAAATGAAAATTCCTTAAAAGTTAAAAGTTAGGATTAGCTTATCACCATATATACCTGGCTGTTTTAAAAGATTATGCCTACACTTTGTTTTTTTGCCTCATTAGTGGGCTATTTTGTTTAAAACATAAATTGACAATACAAATGTTTTGAAACAAATACAGCTAGGTGATGAGGTAGGTCATACACAATGATTTCTTCAACTACTGTTAAAGAAAAAGTTTAAAACCACTACATTCAAATTGAATGATATCTTTGTTCTGTCAGTTAAATAGTACTATCTTCCTTTTTGAAAAATTTATTTTTAATCACAAATTATAGTTTTGTGGGAATATATGTTTTCCCACATTCCCAAAAAATAATGTTTTGAGGGAACATAAACTGACTGAGCCTTATTTGTTATTGAAATGACAGTATGTAATAGGCTAAATTGTATCCCCCCAAAGACTGATTTTGTGCCCCTTAGGATCTGTGAACATTACTTGATACAGTAAAATGTGTGATTAAATTAAGGGCTTTTTTTTTCTTTTCTTTTTTTTTTTTAATAGGCTTCAAGCCCAACGCAGAGCCCAACCAGGGCCTTGAATTCATGACCTTGAGATCAAGAGTCGGTCGCTTAATTGCCTGGGTCACCCAGATGCCCCTAAATTAAGGATTTTAAGAGAAGGAACCTTATCCTGGATTATCAGGTGGGCCCTAGATCCAATTTCTAGACAAGTGTCATTAAACGAGTGAAACAGGGAGATGAGACTGATACAAAAGAGAGGGCAACGTGAAGATAGCGGCAGAGGTGGCATAAATGTAGACACAAAATAAGGAACGATCATACAGGAAGCTGAGAGAGACAGGAAATACGCCCCTTCCAAAGTCTCAGGAGGAGAATAGCACAGTCCAAACTTTGGTTTTGGACTTTTGGCCTCCAGATTGTGAGAAAATAAATTTCTATTATTTTAAGTAGCACATTTTTGATAATTCCTTACACCAGCCTAAGAAACTAACACAGAAAGAAAACTTGCATTGTAGCTAGCTGATAGTTTGAAATTAAACAGTATTGTGGTTTTTAACATTTATGAAAGGGTTTGAAAGGATCGTAAGATGGAAGACCAGTGGTGGTATAATTAGGGTATTAAGTTAGCCATTCTACTGACAAAATGAGGAAGAAAATTATTAATTAGCACAAATTAAATCATTTTGTCTCTAGGTTTTACACTTGATCTAGAAGTTTTCAAAGTATGCATATTTGACAATAGAACTAACCTGGTTCCAAGCAGCAACATGAAAACTAAGGCTTTAAAGTTTAAGCATTCAAGAAGTGATAAAAAAAATTGAATTGATATCAGGAATGACACATTTTTCTTAATAGCGTCTTATGAATTTCATGTTGCAGATGTGGCCTCAAGTGTTTACAATATGCTTCTTACTTGTTTGTGTCAGTAGCTCCAAATATTTGCCAGTTTTTCATGAATTCTAGGGCAAGGATTACTTTTAATGCCTTTCTTCGTTAAAATTTCTTTCTACTTCTTTGGCAAACTTAAATATGGTGGTTTAAAATTAGGTGGTTAGTAGGATGCTCTTGCATTTTCACCATGTTTGTAATCGCACCAGTATACACATGGGTTTTTGAAGCTGGTCAAGGTCTGAATATCAAGAATGAAGAAAGATCCACTCACTTTTATACAAGGCTGTTGAACAGTCTGAACATGACTCAGTGAGACAGGTCAATCTTCCCTGGTATTTATTTCTCCTTGAGTCCCGTTCACTTCATTTGTCAGGCTTGTCTCGATGGAATTAAGTCCCATTCATTTTCAATAGGTTGATATTGCTTTTCACTGATGGTCATCCAGAACTTTATCTATCTGCCGTGTACTATAGGCTTGCCTGTATTCATTTTATAATTTTTTAAAAATCTTTCGAAGCATGAACAAGGAAAAAGTACTAGAATTTTCCATGGTCTGGCTCCTTCTTTATTTTTATTCAACAATGTGAGATAGGGTAAGTGAATTCAGGATTTCAAAACATACATACAATATATGATGTCTAGACACTGCTGTGTGAGTAAAGGAAATTTCAGAGCACAAACACTGGCTTGTCTTGTGACAGGTAACCTACCTACGGACTGACAGCACATAGAACTCCCATCTTGTAACTTAATACGCTGAGCAATAAGGCGGAGAACAATAGTGTCTGTTGTTTTTATATCTCCTCCAAGAAAGGTTTGTAGTGTCACTCTGGCTCCATAATATTATTATTAACAATTTTTCAAATGTACCACTTTAATAGAAATCATGGGCCATTTTATTTTTGAAGACTTTATCCCAATATTTTTTTTTCCATTTTGTTCTCCACAGTTTATTTATGTACTGATTGACTTACTCATTTCTCAATAGGTGCATCATAAAAATTATCACTTGTAGATAAAATATTAAACATTTTAATGTAAATGTATCTTTAATTTTCCCAAGAAATAACTTTTCTTCATTCTCATGCTGTTGTCTTGGCTTGGTTGCTTATAATTTCTTGCCTGGAATAATGTTATTAGTGTAATTAGAAAATATTCTACATACCTCTGCTCTTGCACTTAATCTGAAATTGCCTACAGAATTAACTCAGATTATCTAAAAACAAAGGCAACACTATAATCAATTTTTTAAAAAATCCTTGTGATTTCACCAATGTCACCAAAATAAAACCTCAAATTATTGGAAGGAAAGTCCAGCCCATTTTATCATGTGGTACATACTTAATGGGAGAGGAAGAAGCAAAATTACCTCTGTTCACAAGTGATGTGATCTTATATGTAGAAAACTCTAACTTCCACAAAATAATTGTTAGAATGAATAAACAAATTCAGCAAAGTAGGAGGATACAGAAGGAACACACAAAAATCGCTTTAATTTTTTTATACTCTCATCATGAACAATGTAAGAAGAAAATGAAGAACACATTTTTATTTACAATAGTGTTAAAAAGAATAAAATACTTAGGAATTAACTGAGGTGGTGAAAGCTGTATATAATTGTCGTGGTGTTTTTTTGTTACCCATGCTGTCAATCTCTGTCTTTCGATTGGCATACATAGATCAGGTACATTTAAGGTAATTAATTATTTATTGGTGACACTTAGGTCTGCTATTTTATTATTTAATTTTTTTCCTTGGGTTTCTTGTTTCTGTTTCTCTTTTCTTGCCTTACTGAAGGTTACTTGAATTTTTTTTAGGATTCAGTCTTGTTTTATTTATAGTGCTTTGAACATATCAGTTTTTATACTTTTGTAGTGGTTGGTCTGCTTTATACACTATTCGTACACAACTTATATCAGTCTACGGGTGCCAACATTTTACCCAAATTTGAAAACCAAAGTTGTCTCTAAATGAGACAAGTGATGTTTCACAGGCCATGAGAACCTCCATTTTTGCCTTGATGCTAATGTTCTAATCTGGGAAATAACTCATGTGTTACAGTACAAATGTTCATATACTCCTCATAAAACATTAATTATTTATTCCACAGGTTTTTATTCTTTGATTTTTAGTATAAGGAATCCCCTACATGCTACTTACATGCCAAATTTTGTCATACATTTACACAAAATATGAACAGAGAAATATGCCTATATTTGCTTTATGGTAATCCTTTTGGAACAAATATTATAATCCTTAAATATACCCTCTCATGTTTTCAAAAACATTGCTGGGATATTTCAAGATATTAGTTGAAAATGTGGTTACTTTAAGTCATCTTCTTAAAAACAACAGAATTTCCATTGAAATAAATATTCTTTACTTTTGTTGCTTTCTATATAGTGCAGACTTCAAAATCACAAATGACATAAAGGTTTGCTGATATGTGTTTTAAAGACATGAAGATTTTATGTTATGGAAAATTTCTTTAATATATTTTTACTGTATTAAATTAAATTAAATTTAATTTAATTTAATTAAATGCAATGGTGAATATATAAATTAAAAAAAAAACAGTTTACAAATTGTAAAAAGTTGACAAACAGTATAAAATCCAGAGACACAATCAAGGAATGTTTAGATAACTTACCGACCCTATTAATAATTCTTTCTTTTCTACATAAGATTCATTAGCCTCTAATTCTGATAATAAAAAATTCTCCAGCAAAACCACACTCAGATATCACCTCACGCCAGAGTGGCCAAAATGAACAAATCAGGAGACTATAGATGCTGGAGAGGATGTGGAGAAACGGGAACCCTCTTGCACTGTTGGTGGGAATGAAATTGGTGCAGCCGCTCTGGAAAGCAGTGTGGAGGTTCCTCAGAAAATTAAAAATAGACCTACCCTATGACCCAGCAGTAGCACTGCTAGGAATTTATCCAAGGGATACAGGAGTGCTGATGCATAGGGGCACTTGTACCCCAATGTTTATAGCAGCACTCTCAACAATAGCCAAATTGTGGAAAGAGCCTAAATGTCCATCAACTGATGAAGGGATAAAGAAATTGTGGTTTATATACACAATGGAATACTACGTGGCAATGAGAAAAAATGAAATATGGCCTTTTGTAGCAACGTGGATGGAACTGGAGAGTGTGATGCTAAGTGAAATAAGCCATACAGAGAAAGACAGATACCATATGGTTTCACCCTTATGTGGATCCTGAGAAACTTAACAGAAACCCATGGGGGAGGGGAAGGAAAAAAAAAGAGGTTAGAGTGGGAGAGAGCCAAAGCACAAGAGACTCTTAAAAACTGAGAACAAACTGAGGGTTGATGGGGGGTGGGAGGGAGGGCAGGGTGGGTGATGGGTATTGAGGAGGGCACCTTTTGGGATGAGCACTGGGTGTTGTATGGAAACCAATTTGACAGTAAATTTCATATATTAAAAAATAAAAAAAATAATAAATAAATAAATAACTAGAATACAAAAAAAAAAAGAAATTACATTGATTAGTTTTTCAATGGTTTTAGACATCTGCTATTTGGGGAAAAAGTTTACAAACATGCAAACAACTACAGCAATAGATTGTAAACAATTATTAAATATTTTCATTCGGACATTCAGTGTATGATGAGTTATCACAATGAAATAAATGCTCTGTGCCATTCACTTCCTGCCTTCATCAATGGGATATTTCTGGATAAGGACGTATGGGGGACGTAAGGACTCCTGGAGGGACACAGCCTCCTCAGTACAGCCCTTTCTTGTGCCAACAACATCAGCGTTCATCTATATAGGCGTTTAAATGTACTTCCAAAGTTGAGTAGTATGAGGAATAGGGCATAGCAGGAGGCCGGAAGAGGAAGAAAACTGATCCCTAGCAAAACCTGACTGGGGAGAAGGTATTTAAGCCCAAAGCCTTGTTTTGGAGATAAAAGGGCACAGATCCATCAGAAGAGAAGAAAGTCAAAAGGAACTTTTATCCATTCAGTTCTTAGGGGTCACCTGGGCCCAAGCCCCACCGTCTCTTTTTCCAACTTGCTGTAAACTATAGAGACTCCATGGAGTCTTGAAATTTAGGACCAAATACTAGGGTACAGCAGAACTTCCCGGTGGTGTGGTAGTATCAGTAAGCTGTCTATCAGTCACAGGACAGGCAGGACACAGACCCCCTCCTCTGGCCATAAGCAGCTTCTGCTGTTTATTCCAGCATGCCATTCAAGCATTACCCTTCTCCCTAAAGGAACGTGTTGGGAACAGCCTCGTGCTCTACAGTTGCCCTTTTGACATTCTTAATTTTTAAACATAGGGCTCTGCAAATTATGCAGCTGGTCTTGAGTACAGAACAAGAAAATGGGGGCCAAGGGAGAAAAACAGACATTCAAAGGTCAATCAGAACCTTGGAACAATACAGCAGGAGGCAGTGCTCAACTGGGCCGCAGGGCGGAGGGGGAAATAAAATTAAGTAAACAGAAGGTTGAAAAAAACAAAATGAAAATGAATACCTGCTACCAGTTACTCCAAAGTGCCCTTTGCCACCATGTAATGTTTCAAGTAAAACAGCTCAGAGAAAGGTGAGCTGGATGCAGAGGCAGCAACCATGACTCCAAACAGGGAGGCGTCAGGTGTGACTATGGGGACCTGCAGAGGAACAGGGTTTGGCCACTGAGCCTCATGAGCTGCTGACCCAGCCACATATCTGACTGCAGTCAACCAGACCACCTGTTCAACCACCGGACCTCAGGTTTTTGTTTAGTGTTATAGGGGCAAATTTTCAAAGATCTGCATTTTTGCTTTACTGGCAAAACCGGAAAATTCACAGTTTCAGGTTATGTATAGAGACAGCACAGCATCCACGATGCCCTCTGTCAAGGAAAAGGGTTTCTCCAGCACAGTGATCCATTCTCAGCTGCCTGGCTATGTTCCCGTGGGCACCTCCTCTCTCAAATATGACCATTCAAAAATCGGTCCTCACCAACTGCCTGGGAGCGACCCCTCAGGGTTGAAAATTTAGCAGATCTGTGACAGTAGTCTACACATTTTCCTTCTTGAATCTCTAATGGTCAGTGTGGGGAAGAAAGGGGGAAGCCAGTCAGAGATGAAAAGTCTCAGCATTGCTTTCCTGACAAGAATGTCCCAAGGGAACATTTAACAAGGCGGGTGTAGAAGGTGGAATGTGGCCGCTTACACAAATCCTCCCATGTAATATTCACCCCACCAGAAAGCCAAGCACCTCAACTCGGAGGCTTTATTAATTTAGGGCTGCGGGACAGGCACCAGGTTCAATGGGAGCAGAGCTTTGCTTTGCCCATATGTCTTGGTATAGCTTTCCAAGTTTGGGAAGGATCAATCACAGGAAGGAATGGGGATGAAAGGCCAGGAATTCAAACTTATAAAAAACTTTCTAGAACTTACATCCATTACCCAAAGGGTTCTCTGCATTTATCCTGCAAGAGACTGTCTGGAGACAAAGTAAAGAATTTTCTTATTTAAACACTTGACACTAATTCTAGTCCCTGCTTTCCAAATCTCTGGTCAGAACTGTCCCCTGGAATATGGCTCCTTGCTGGGAGAAACACATTTTCCTGAAGTCACTTATCTAAAAGAGATGCTGGGTGATACGTATACAAAAGCCAAAATAAATATTAATGTACAAAAAGGCTTTGTGAATTCATTAAAACCACTTGCTTGTGAAACAGCCCTGAGATCCTGCTGAGTCCCACCAAGGGCAGTGTTAAGCCCAAGGCCAGGGGACTCCCAGAGCTCAGCTAAACGGGGTGAGGTAGTGTGTTACTGAGGTGCCATCCTGTGAATATGTGGGATCTGAGGGCCCTCTCCCTCAAATCTTCTTTGGGGGAGACCCCCTCAAAAATCAAATAAGAACGCAGCCAACCAGCCCCAAGGACTGCGTTCAAGCATTCCCCTGCCACCCAGGGAGGGCCTGAACCAGCTGCTGTCCAATAGTGCCTCCTGGTGGGGGTCGAATGACAGATCAGGATAAATTCCAGCAGGTCAAAGGTGAACTGCCAAAACTCATGCCCAATTAGCACAAAATAAGTAACAGGTTATCTTACTGGGACAAACAAAACACACATCCCTCTACATGCTACCAGTTACTTGGGTCTCTTTAATTCTGAAGGGCTCACAGTCCACCACTCTCCCACCTCATAGGGTCTTCTCATCTACACTATGGACCAAACACACTCCCAGGTGGGAGACTAGATGTAAATGAGGGCAAGGCTGCTGCTGTCAGAGACATCCCCACCTCTCCGGCAGGACACTCAAGGTCAATGGAGATGGCTAGATGCCAGGTGACTGACTATATCAAAGTGGTTCCCTGTCCTTTTTACCACACAGGGAGGGCCTGACCTGCTGAGCCATCACTCCATAAAATCAAGTTTCTTTGGAACTAAGGAGACAAGAAGAACCTCCCTTCCTGTCCATCGAGGTGCTGTAGGGTGCCTCTTCTGGCTGGCTAGGATTCATCCCAAAGCTTTTTACCTAAACAGTAAGTTTGTTCTGAGTTTGGATCTAGCTGTCAAAAGATTTTACTGTCCAATCAGCAGATTAGAGCTTTGGAACAAGCAGGCACCTCCAACCCATCTGCCTTTTCCCAGGTGAGCACTGGGCCTGCAGTCTGAGGTGAGCTGCCCTGCTGACTAGTCTTTTCTGAATGACTGCATTCCCAAAATTCTGTCTCATAGCTGGTGTCCCAGTTGGAAATCTGGCAACAATACCTACAGTGAAAAACTCTCTCTACCTCCTTTATTCAGGGAGGCTGTTGGTTGGATTCATAGCAGCATAAAACCTATCAGTTAACTTAAACTTGAGAGGTTGGGGGAGGTGATCTAGTTAAACCCAATTGCCTGACAAGATCCCCAAACCAGCCTTGAAAGAACAAAAAAACACAGCCCTTGATGGGCAAGAACAGGTAAGGAGGTAAACATGATAGGGCCTCTGCTTCTAAAAACAGTAACAGACCATGGCGCTATTTCTTCTTTTTTCTTCCTTACACATAAGACAGAACAGAATTCCTAAGAAGACAAAATTAAAACTTCAGTTGAAGAGGGAACACCAGCCATGAGAAAATCAGAGCTCCCATGGCTGTGCTGGGATACAGTCAGCTGTCCAGGTTCTTTTCTGCCTCTTGGCAATGGATAAGGTACAAGAAGATCTGCTCAACGGTGAAGTCAAGCAAGAGGCTGCCTTTGTTCCTGCCAACATGCTTGCTCATGAGGTTAAGGGTGGAGCTTTCAGGGCCACACAAGCAGCAGTACATGGGGGCCCCCGTGTGTGTCTCCAGGTGGTCCTTGATGGTTGCATGGCCTTGGAAGGACTTGTGGCACCCTGTATACCGGTACAACCTCTTGTCTGTGTGGATCCACCGGAGGTCGTTGAACTCACTTGTGTGTGCAAACCTTTTGCCACAAAAGGTGGCAGCTGTACTTGCTGTTCTCAGGCTAGCCCTGCAAAACCAGCTCCTCACTCAGGAACTCCTCCACTGGCAGCTTCCACTTCTGGACTGCTGGGTGCCATAGCCCCAAACCAGGCTATTCATCAAGGCCAGTGTTGTATTTGTGCTGCTGACATGGTAGCCATACGCAGCCTCCCACTTGAATCCCTGGTTGCACAAGTGGCAGTGGAAAAGGGTGTCTTCCAGGCTTTGGTGCACAGCTATGTGCTTCTTTAGGATGCCAAACCACAAAGCTTTTCACACAGAGCAGGAGAGAACTAAAATGCCGAGATGGAAGAGCGTGTGCCATATGAGGCTGCACAGGTTAAGGTAGTGCTGGTCACAGGTACTGGCCCTTTCAAATTTAGAGGGTCGAGGATGTGGCCCCAGACCACGTGGAAATCTTTGGCCAGTGCCTTCCCTTCCCACAGGCAGCACATTTCAACTCTTAGAGGCTACCCCTAAAGGCAAACCCAGATTCCCAGTCAGGGGATCATTGGGGTAGACAGCAATGTTGTCCTCAAATATTTCATGCCATCAGTGAAGGATCAGCTGCCACTTGGTAATGAACTTAGTTTCACACATGTTGCAAGAGAAGAAGAAAATACCAATGTGGGACAGAACATAGGTCACCTGGGAGTTTTGGTCCTAGCAGTTGGTCTCACAGAACTTGCACTTGCCTGTCAGTCGGTCCATGTGGTCCTGAGCATGCTATCACATCAACTGAAGGTTGTGCTCTAGAACTTTCTTGCACACCTGGCAGGGCATGGCCTTATTCTCTCATCATCATTCTCTCCAAAAGTCAGCTCGTTGTCACTATCATCACTCAACTCAATCATCTCCTAAGCTATGCCTGTCTCTCCAGTGGGATTTTCAAACTGCAAATCATCATCCCCTGGGTCCTCCGGCTGGACCTCATCCATCTTCCCAAAGCTTGGCTCTTTGGAGTGGTTGTTATTGCTCACACAGGAGTTGGTTCCAGTGGTGACTATTTGCATTGTGAGGAGTGACTAAACTATTTTTACTGAAGTCTCCATTGCTCAGAACTTAGTATGGATGGCAGGAGCTGGTGCTGATTTGGGTGGCCATGCTGAGGGTACCTCTGACGGGCTGTGTCATACTAGGAGCAGACATGAGAGGAGAAAATCATCATGGTCATCTGTGTTTGGTAGCGGTGGCTGCTGCAGCAGACACAGGATATAGTTAGGGTCATTGGCAATATTTCTGTCTTCTTTATAACTTCCTTCACCATCACTAGGTAACACATAGTTCCTATTAGGAGCAGAGTGCTCCCCACCATCCAGAGTTCTTCAAGGGGACAGATGGGTTCTGCTGAGCTACAACTCTGGGTACCACTGGTGCTGGTCCAGGGCTTGGCTGCAGCAGTGCTCTCTAGGTCAGGAAAGGTGGAGTGACAGGCCCAGAAGAAGCCCTCCATACCCAGATACTCAGTTACCTCACAGATGACTCCAGTGTTGATCATGTCTGTCAAGAGCTCTGATGTGTGGACAAATCCCAGACTCTTCTCAAAGTTGACAGGGGTGATGAAGCCCACCACCTAGGTCCTGGCAGCATCAAGCCCCAAATTCAGAGAAAGGTTCTGGAAGTATCCAGCCAGCACAGCTTAGTGGGTCAGGAAGAAGCCGACCACAATCACAATGGTGACTTCGCACATGATCTACCAGATCTGACACTTACTGAGTTCCTTCAACAGTCTGTTGGTGTGGTTGCTGCTTTGTAGTTTGATCCTCATGCCCATCTTGGCTCCTCTGAAGTTGCCCTCTTATCAGCATTGTTTGTAGGGTTCCCTTGGGCCTGAACACCATCGCTGCCGCCTCACACAAAAGCTGGCCCGCCCTGACCGGCCTGATAGGGCCAAAAGAGGGCGCCATTATATTCATTATTTCTTAAGTGGTAAGTATGTGTGACCGAAAGGCGCGCTGCAAATACGATCTCTCATATTTTTTCCCTAGCACACTCATCTCTGGCCTGGATACTTGTAGGAGCTTCCTAACACATTTTCCAGCTTTGTCTCTCATTCTACTCCAAGCATATTTCTCTGTGGCTGCCACAGTAATCTTTCTTAAAAAATAAAATAATATGACTTGTTCAGTTAAGCCTATTGTTATCTTCTCCTAGCACTTAGAATCAAAATTCTTTTTACATGTTCTACAGGATCGTATATGACCCGAGTCTTATTTATCCTCACAGTGGCCCCTTTGACCATTCTTTCCTTTTGTTTAACATACTGTCATCACACTGGTCATTTTCCATTCTTTCTCAGCTTAGAGAATTTGGAGTTTCCCAAGCCTTGGAGTTGTTCTCTCCCCAGCCTTTCACAAAGTGAAAAAAAAATAAAAATAAATAAGAACAAACAAAATAAAACAAACCACTTCATCTTTTACCATAAATGTCATCTCTTCAGAGATTATTTCTATGACCACCCCTTATAAGACACAGCTCTTCCCAAAGCTTCCTGTTACTATCATAATGACATAGTTGTTGCTTAAAGTATTATTAAATATTAACTACATATTAGGTATTCTTAATACTTGATAACTATGTTATATTAAATAGTAACTTTTTTGTTTCCATGATTTTGTTCTCTGTTTTGAACCAGACCAACAAGACATTTGCGCCACCTCTCTCAGATCTTTTTCTTGTGAATGATGTTATGTGCGAATTGGAAGGAAGAAAATAAAAAGATCCTTACTGAAAATGGGATCTCAGATTTTGTTCTCTGGAAACTTAAGTTCCTTAAGAACTTTGTGAATAGAGAGCAGAGACAAATGAGTGCCTCTGAGGAGAGAAAAGATTGAATAGGAGGATCGGTGGTGATTTATTCTAGGTCTGATGGAGAATGGTGCTCCCATGACAGTAATACCCATATGCCAGTACCTTGCAAAGACCTGGGGCAGTGGTTTCAACTCCAGATAGATAGTTTCATGTTTTGGTTTGAAATGTTCTAGAAAAGACTGGTGAATGTTAGGATGCACATTAGCAGCAGCATATCAGAAAACCTCAAGGTATTACTGAGAATGGACGAGGAGCACATCAAAGGAATCCATGATAGGATAAAGATGTGGCAATTATCCAGTCTTTTTATCACCACAGTTGTATTGTTGTAAAACCCTAGAGAAAGGAGCATGATCCGAATAATACATTAGTTTCAATTCCCTGCCCTCATTAGAAGATAGGACCTCAAAGTCAGTTTGAATATGATTTCAGAAAAAAACGTCTTTTTGTTCTCATATCTGAATTTTGTTGGGTAGGATTTACATGGAAAACCTAAGTATTTGCTCTTCTCTCTGTTGTTTATTATCCATGTGGTCAAGATTTACAACTGCTTGAATGAATGTTATGTACCCAACATCTAATAGACTTACTGATACAGAATAGGAACACAACATGTATTTTTGTTAATCAGTTAATGAAATGTGATCCAATTTGCACAGGAGAGAAAAGGAAAGCTCCATGAGATAAAATAACTTGGCCGAAATGGAACAGCTATTTAATACTTGAGCCTGATATTTGCTTATGAATCTTGAGCTGCTAGCCACTATGTGGAAGCTTCCTCTGTATAAGGAAGAAAACAACCAAAAACTGGTAGTCCTGGCATTTCTAGCATTTCTAAAAACAATGCATCATGCAAATAGATAGAAAATGAGTTCAGATGAGTGTTCTGAGAGGACCAAGGAACTTAGAATATCCTAAAACACATTTGGAGAGGTTAATCAGAGGTCAAGTTGTTTTTCTTTTTTTCCTGAAAAATGAAACTCTTAAGAAAATACTGGGGAATTTAGGTAGCATAAATCATGCAGCAAGTCGTACAGGGAGCAAATTTGTGGTTGTGAATTAGCTACTATTGTTTATACGGTTTGAGTTCAGCAGGAAAGCTAAGGAAGAATATTTGGGGGCTATAGTCATGTAAGAGTCACAGTGAAAATTAATTACCTTTCAGGCTCTCTATATTATTTTCTGTTTTTTTCTATACCTTCTGTATTTGTTTCTTTCATAATTAATATCAAGATTTATCAAACATATTTTATTTTTCAATCAATAAATTGCAGAATTACACTGCAACTATACCTATCAGTTGATGCCTATAAAATAAATTTTACTGTATACAGTACAAAACCTTCCAGAAACTTCTGTTAGATTATTTCTTGATACACATTTATTAGGTATTAATTTTGCCATTGACAAATGAATACAAATTAACATTTTTCACCTTTAAACCTAAGTGCCTATAAGGATAAGCTAGAGCATCATTTTCTTCTGAGATCGCTTTATCACCTATTTGAATAGACATTATATTATAGTAAAAATAATTTTCCCGAGAAAAAAGGAATTTTTCTTCCCAATGTTGAATAAGTCAATAATGATTAAAATAAAGTAGAAGGGCAAAACAAAAAATCCAGCTTTATAAAGCAACAAAGTAATGACTGATAGTCTCAATAGGCAATAAGATGATCAAAAAGATTCAAAAACTGATGAATATATAGCATTTGACAGAATCAAAAATGTAACCTTTGCCATAGAACCAGATATCTGATATTTTTTCAGGAGGCAGGAACCAGCTCCTGCATCGCGAGTCTATGCCACACAGGTAGGAGAGCTGTTCAAGTGATAAATGTGAAAAAAGACAGAAGTAGCACTTTCTTACAGATCCTAACAGGTGTGACCAAAGATTCTGAAAGAAGTTCAGTTTAAGAAGCAGTTTCAAATGTCTCCTACTGAGTGAGGAAACCTCTGTGGTTAGTAGATAATTGGTGACTGAAGTCCTGGGAGTAAAAAAAGACTCAATAAACTTTGAGCTTCATGTGGACCCCTAAGTCCCGTTTGAGCCTCACCCAATTCCATAGAAAGGGTGCCAACTAAGTGCATGTCCTCTTAAAAAGCACATTCCAATTAATGCAGGTTTCCATATTTAGTGAGAACATGTAGAAGTTGAAAAAAACGAATCAAAATCATGCCATATTTGTGATAATACGAGCTAAATGGACAAATTCTGTGAAATAAATTGTAATTTTTTAAACAAAACATCTCATTTAAAGAAAATCAAAACGGTGTTTAGTTAACTTTATCTGTTCTGGTTACATACGTAAAGTATAAAATGTTAAATAATGAACTTAAATTCTAAATAATCTACTAGGAGGTTAATATGGAATTCAGCACAAGAAAACCACAAATATCATATACAGTCTTCCCATTGTATTATTTTCTTCACACACACACACACACACACACACACACACCACATGAGCTCACACACACTTAAACAGATTGTCTGGACATTTAAATTAACTGTTTATAATATCATTCAATTTTCAGTACCAAACTTTTTATTTACATATCATCACTTTTCAACATATTTTTTTCAGTTTAAGTACTAGCGACAAATCACAAGTATACTTTCGTAAACCAGAGATTTCAATTAAGAGATCTAAATCTTCCTCACAATACAAATGCATTTTGCCATTCTCATATATAACGGAAATATTTACTTAAATTTACTAAGAAAAAGTCATTTTAATGGTATTGGCTAAATAATTATTTCATTAGTGAATTATTTAATTTTTAGCCAATTTCCAAAATTCAAATTTTAAACACTTGAAGGAATGATTAAGATTTCCTTGTTGAGGAACCTTGTTAAGGTTTCCTTGTGGTTTCCTAATCAGCATGTCATTAGCTCATCAGATACCGATATCAATCAACTTAGTTTCTTTTCTGAATTGTTTTTTTAACTGTTTCATCAAATAAAATACTAATAAAGGTTAAATAACAACGGAACGGATCTTCACAGATTTATAATCAATGAAAGGCTGACATCACAATATATAAAGATCTTTAATAAATCAAAGGACATAATGAGGCATTTCCAAAAGGAGGATATTCAAATGGTTAATAAACACATTAAAAGGCAGGTGCCTAGGGGCTCCTGGGTGGCTCATTTGGTTAAGTGTGCAACTTCAGCTCAGATCTCATGGTTTGTGAATCTGAGTCCCACATCGGACTCTGTGCTGACAACTCAGAACCTGGAGCATGCTTCAGATTCTGAATTTTTAAAAAGGTGGTGGGTACCTAAACAGTAACCAGATAAATGCAAAACAAAATCACCATGAAATATTGATGACTACCCATAGAGATTATGTATCTAAAAACCTAGAGATAGTTATAACTAAGTGTTGTGTGATGAAGTATGTTCTTGTGTGTATACAAGAACCTGTATACATTTCTGGTAGAAGTCTAAATTGTTACAACTAACTTGAAAAACATCCTGGCATTATCTACCAAGTAATGAAATTTGCGTATATATCAAAGCAATTCCAAACTCAGGTGTGTGTGTGTGTGTGTGTGTGTAGATTTAATTATGCATTTCTGCAGAAATCCTTATTTTTTGATTGCCAAGACTTGAAAAAATCCAAATGTCCATCAATAGTATGATAGAAAAATAAATGCTTATATTTTTTTTAGTGAAAGATAATAAATGTACTTTAACTTCATGCAACAAAATGGTTGAAAAATAGTGTAGTCACATGTAAAATTCAAATGTTAGGATTCAACTTAAGCAAGTTTAAAATGAACCATAGTGCTTGTGGTCAAAAAGATAGCAGAAAGAGGAGGAAGAATCAGTGAATAAAGACAATATCATTCAGCTGGGGGTGGTTCCAGGATTCTGGCAATGTTCTCTTTCTTGATTTGTGTGCTGACTATATGAAAAATATTTTGAGAGATCATTGACCTTACATTACAGTTTTGTGAATTTTTAGAAATGGTGTGTAATACAATCATTTAAACAGGCACAAGGATAATAAGCTAGGGCAGAGGGATGAGAGAGAAGAGAAATAACTTGGCATTTGGGAGGAATGCATTTGAATTAATCCTGAATTTGGCAGGCAGATGTGAGTCTAGAGAAATATGTGGGCTATAGGGTGGTGAGCTTTGCATTATGTTACGAGATTTGGATTTTATCTGGAAAAGATCAGAAAAGCATTGAAGAGGAGCAGGATCTATTTTAGATTCCAATTAGCCATCCTGGGGTATAGATTATAGACTGAAGTTGGGTAGACAAAGAGCTGATATAATTTATGTTAAATAAAGGGCATTTAAGAGTACTGAATTCTAAACTATTTTCTGGAAAGAAAATAAATGAGAAAGGGGAGATGACAAATACAGTTATTCTCCTGAAAAACAAAAGGGTAAGTGTCGAGAAGTTTGGTGAAAAAAAGTTGAATCATTTTAAGAGAAGTATGTAAGGAAAAACCACAGAGATATATAAGATTTTACTTACAAAGTGGTAAGTCTGCAAAATCTGAGATAGCAAAATTCTAGGTGATGCCAAAATTGAAGGTGTAAATGAAACCTCTATTGTTGGATCAGAGTAGAAGATAATGGTATGAGAGTGTGTGTGTGTGTGTGTGTGTGCGCGCGCATGTGAGATAGGTATAGAAATAATTGTTAAATATGTGTATATACACAGATATGGAAACATAACAGAAATTTTCTACTTCTGTGTGCTCAGATGGTCTATACAGTGTGATACCTCAAGAGAAATAAGCAATCTTTGCACTCAGATCTTGGTTTCTAAGTAAAAGGATCAAGAACTATTTGAATGAATGTTTGATTCTAGGGCTGAGGAAAGGGACACACATCATAAACCATAAAATAAGGAAGGTTAAAAAAACAACACACCAAGCGCCAACCTGAAAGAGTATCCCAGACTAGAAAAATTAGAGCCACAAAATTCAATAGAACTGTATGAATTGTGACAAAAGAAGTATCTTTAAGTCCATACTGATATAAAAATATTAAATAAATGTTAGATAAGGGAAATTTGTTCTTTCTGAAGAATTCCAAATAATAAATGTATAAGAAATGAAAGAGAAACTCACCAGCAGAATAGCACAACAATAATTGCTGTAGCCAAGATCCAGTGATTTTGTGAAATAGTAGGTGAAAACTTAAGAAACAGAATACATGCATAGCCTCAAAATATCTCAACAGAAATCATTTTAATTACTATGGCGATTTTATCACATGCCTACAAATTACAGGGTAACCCTCTCTTCAGGAGGTGGAGGTTAATTCCCCCACCCCCTCAGCCTTCAGCATGAGTTGGACATAGTGACTCGCTTCCAACAAATTGAGTATGGAATGGAAAAAACAAATAAAATTGTTATGGCAGACACTTAATCAAGAGATCAAGGTTAATGTCACCAGGGTTAAGACATGTGGATAGCGGGTAATTCCTGATACAATTCTTTGAGGTCACCTGTGGTATTCTTCCTCAAACCCAGAATCCCAATCTACTCATGAGAAAATACTACCTAAGCCAAAATTAAAGGCAATCTACAAATACTGAGCATTAATTTTCAAAAGAGTCAAGATCATGGAAACAAGAAAAGAATGAATGGTCACAGATTGAAGGAGAATATGGGGACATGAGAAATAAATGCAATTCAGTAACCTAGATTGAGTCCTTTAATGGAAACTGTAGTAGAAAATGGAAAATGTGAGGAAATAGCTATCATGTTTTTGTTTAATAAATGTACTTTAGGGTGCTCAGTCGGTTGAGTGTCTGACTCCTGCTTTCGACTCACATCATGATCCCAGGGTAGTAGGATTGAATTCTGCACTGGGCACCACGCTGACTTAAAAAAAGAAAAAAAAAAAAGGAATTTTAGTTGTATAAAATGTTAACATTGTAGGAAGCTGGTGAAGAGTACAGAAAAGTCTGTACTATATTTCATCTTCTATAAATCAGAAATTATTTCAAAATGTTTCAAGGGGCTCCTTGGTGGTTCAGTCGACTAGGTCTTTGACTTTGTCTCGTCATGATCTCATGGTTTGTGAGTTAAAGCCCTGCATCAGGCTCTGTGCTGACAGTGCAGAGCCTGCTTGCGATTCTCTCTCTCTTCCTCTCTCTCTCTACCCTTCCCCCACTTATGCTCTCACTCCCTCTCTCTCAAAATAAATAAATAAACTTTAGAAGAATAAAAAATAAACAAAAAGTCAAAAAGTGGACTTTAAGAAAAAGTTTTCCAAAATAATTTTTGAAAAATATATATGTACCTGTGCTTTTCATCGAGGTGACCTACACCTAGTTTACACTTTCACATACTTAAGATCCAAAAATTCACTGAAGTTGGCAAAAGATTACTTTTTATAATAAACTTTTACATATACTTTGATTTCCTTTATTGAAATAAATTCTATCCGCAATTTTTCTTCTTCAGTATAGACTGACATGGAGTGTTTTAATTTTCAGGCTAAGATATATTCTTAGTGAAAATCTTCGCTGTTTAGTTAGAGGATGATTTCTAATCATACTACCTGGAGCATCAGAATTTGCACCAATATCTATTTTTTTTTTAAGGAAACTCTAACCCCAACATGGGGCTTAAACTCATGACCCCAGGATCGAGAGTCGTATACTGTGCCTACTGAGCCAACCAGATGCCAGGCACCAAAGTTTAACGGGTGAATAGTAATGCAGATTACTACAAAGGGAAAAACCTATTTCTTATTTTTCATATCCAATCTTATTTTAAAGGAGAGAGTCTTAACCTTTAAGGTGATGGAAAATGAGACGGCGCTGATGATTGATGGAGTCCCTTCTATTGTAATACCACACACTGTACCTTCTAAAAGGAGGCATTTCTGAGTGAAAGGGGATACTATCAATTATTTTGTCAGAGCATCAGGCATCAAACTGGAACTTTCTCAGGCAGATTAAGAGGTTCATCTTGAAAAAAATTAACAAATAAATAAATGTGAGACAAAGGGAAAATGTCCCTTTGCACTTTGTTGGCCTGAACTTAACTTTTAATTGAGTTGTTTCTTTGGAGTTGATCCAGCAGACAGTGTAACTCAAGGTAACCTTCTGAGTTATTACATACATCCCATTTCATTCTCGCATAAACCTAGTTTACAGAAACATTAACTCATCATATACAATTATATATGTGATATACTAAATATTCCATATATATATATATATTAAATTGTATTCATAGGCAAGTTGTCTCTTTTCTCCTGTATCTTCACAATTAGAAAATATTTTTATTCTTGATTTCTGAGATTAACATTTCTGAACATCACAGAAGTGATTATATAAAGAAAATTATAAAATAAAGAAGACAGAATATTTAGTATGAAAATATTTGGAACCAAAAATAAAAGATTAAGTAAAATTCTGGATTATAGAATAAAGTTGAACTGGAAAGAGCAAATTCAATGTAAGTACTTTAGAAGTTGACCAGAAAGGCAAGGTAGGCCAAAACTACACTTGCCGTCTTTGTTACAACTGACATTCTCACTGGTTTGATACTTACAGATGCATAATAAAGCTACAAAATAACTGCTACAGCTAGCTTCAATGGTGACACTAATCAACTTGGGTTCTACCAAGGAAAGCTAGTGGAAATCAGAATACTGAGTGTCTGAATTTATCCCACAAAGATTTATGGACTGTTTCACTTTTAAGAATAAATATTACATAGCATAGATTTTATTTGAGAAAAAAAAAAGAGGAAAAAAGAGAAAAAAAGATCACTAGCATCTTTCAATCCCAGAAAAGATTTATATCCATCACATGCTGACACAAGCTAAAGTATATTAATTATTCTCAGCATGAAAAAATACTGTCAATTTCTGAATAATAACAAGACTGTATATAGTGTTTCCTTTCCATTTTCCACCCCATCTTCTGACAATGAATGGAGAGGAATAAGATGGATTTAGAAGTATCAAACAGGGATTTTCTACTGAAGAAAGAACAGCAAGTTTCTACTTAAGGACTGTCGTTTTTGGCTCTGGGGCAGAAAATGTAGAAGCAAAGAAAACAGCCCAATATATAAACACACGAAGTTCAACCCGAAGGCAACTCTTTGACCAGTCCTTATTGAAGTTTATTCATTTATATATCTCGGCAAAAGAATTTCAGCAGCATCTGGCATTTACTAACATAGTGTATGAGCTTTCTATTGACATCTCCAAGTGCCATATTTGTTTCTTTTTATTTTATGCCTTTACAAGTTTAGAAATGTCTATAACTTGGTGATTCCAAATGAAATAATGTATGTGAGCACACAATTACCAGAGGATGAGGACAATAAAGAATAAGCCAACATTTTGTTATAGATACAGTGTTGAAAACTAAAAAATTGCTACATTCCTTTAAACAAATCTTCAGTTTTAACAATAATTTATTCACAACTTTATAAGCCTACATGTATTTATTAGATATGTAAACACTTGACACTTTCTGAAAGCATTTCTTGACACTTTCTGAAAGCATTTCATGAAGATGTTAAATGTATTTTCTAATAAACTTTGTTTTTTAAAATTTTTTTTACATTTTCAATTTATAAAACAAAACAAAACTGAAAAGTAGTGGAGGGTTCCTATATATCTCACGCCTAGTTTTTTCCTGTTATTAGTTTCATTTGTTAGAATGGCACATTTTGTCATGAATGGAGCAACAATGTTGATACCTTATTAATTAAAGTCCAAAGTTTATTCCAGTTGTTTTAATTTTTAACTAATGTTCTTTTTCTCTTACAAGATCATATTTAGGATAAAACATTACACTTAGTTATCATGTTTCTTTAGGCTCTTAGCTGTTACTGTTTCTTAGGCTTTCCGTGTTTTTGATAACCTTGAGAGTTATAAGGAGTTGTATGTTGTATGTCCCTCTATTGGAATTTATCTATTGCTTTTCTCAGATTAGACTGGGGTTATGGGCCTATGGGTTTGGGGGAACAAGAACATGGAGTAAAGTGCCATATCCATCCATCTTATTGATGTTGAACTTGATTGCAAGGCTGAGGTAGTGTTTCTCAGTTTTCTTCACTATAAAGTTACTTTTTTCCCCCCTCTTTCTATACTATACTCTTTGGAACCACTATGCAGAGCATACACTGAAGGGCTACAAGCTTATGCACCCCTTCAATCAGGGCAAGAGTGTGGAGGTTCATCAAGCCTGTCGGGCTAAGATTTAAGAAAAAAAAATGTTTGCAGCCTGGGAAATGGCTGGTTGAGAAGCAACAAGATAGACCAGGAAAACCAGATATCCTTTGAAATGTCAAAGCTGAAGACAACCTGACCTTGCCTGTGGATCAACATGTTTTCCCACTTTGTAAATGTTTAATCTAAAGTAGTAAAACAACCCCCTTCCTATGGATGTATACACTGCCCCTGTGACATATGCCTGTACATCACTGCCCTGATTGTATTGTTTCCCCGAAAATCTATGAGCATGCTTTGTTCCTGCCTTTGAAACCACACTTTCCTGCATTCCTGCACCCCTTGAAACGCACTGATAAGATTCTCAATAAGAACTGGAGAAGAGCTTTGCTCTGGATCATCGCCACTAGAGCGCTTGGCCCCCTGGCCCTCTCCTTTCTCTGATTCAAGAGTCTGGAGTAATCTGTCATCAACTGCTCCAGGGTTTGCTGGTCAAACCTGGCACAAGAGTATCTACATTATTTGGAATTATTTTACGCAGGAAATACCTGTCTTCTCCCCCATTAACTGCTTTATTTAATCATTTCTTTATGACAGCATGGTTTCATATTTGTTTTATATCACTGACATTTTTACTGTCTTTTTAATTTAGCCTTTTTGCAGAATGCCATATAATTGGAATCACAGATTGTCTTTTCTTAGATTGACGCATTTTTAGCTTATCCATGTCTTTTTTAATTCAATTGCCCCCCCCTTTTATCGCTGAATAATGTTATCTTATCTAGATGTGATACAGTTTGTTTATCAATTCACTTATTAAAGCACAATTTGGATTCTTTCAGTTCAGGAGGACTACTAATGAAGCTGTGATAGACATCCACCTGCAAGTTTTGTATGTGGAACATGATTGCTGGATCTTCTGGTAACACTAGATAAAGCTTTGTAAGAGACCTCTAAACTGTCTTCCAAAGTGGTTGTGCCGTCTTGCATCCCCAACAGCAATGAATTAAAGTTTCTGGTATTCCACATCTTCACCAGCATCTAGTATTGTCAGTTTTTGGGTTTTGACTTTTCTAATCAGAATGTAGTGCTCTCTCATCCTTGCTTTAATTTGCAATTCTTGAATGACAAATGATGTCGTCTTTTCCCATGATTATTTTCCATCTGTATATCTTTTTTGGTGAAGTGTCTGTATCACTTACCCATTTTTAAATTGTGTTACTTGTTTTTCCCACTATTGAGTTTTAGAGTTCTTTGTATAATCTAGAGACAAGTATTTTATAAGATGTGTGCTTTGCAAATTTTTCTCTCAGTTGGTAGCTTGTCTTTTCTTTTGGGGGGGGGCTTCAGTTTCATTATTTTTTTTAAATTTTATTTATTTTTTTTCGATTTTTATTTTTATTTATTTATTTTTAATATTAAATTTATTGTCAAATTGGTTTCCATACAACATCCAGTGCTCATCCCAACAGGTGCCCTCCTCAATGCTCATCACACACTTTTTCCTCTCCCCCAGCCCCCATCAACCCTCAGTTTGTTCTCAGTATTTAAGAGTCTCTTATGGTTTGCCTTCTTCCCCCTCTGTAACTCCCCCCCCCCCCGCCCCGTCTTCTGTTAAGTTTCTCAGGATAATGATAAAGACTAACAACCATTTCTTCTTCTATGTATTTTGTTTTTGTTGTTACATATAAAATTTATTATCAAGCCTATGATCAACATGGTTTTCTCCTTTATTTTCTTCTAGAAATTTTATAGTTCTGCATTTTACATTTAGGTTTATGATTCACTTTTTGTCCATTTTTTGTGAAAGGTCTGCATCTAAATTTCTTTATTTGCTTGCATATGGAAAACATTCCAGTTTTTCTAGCATCCTTGTTGACAAGTCTATTGCTATCATTGAATACCTTTATCAAAGATCAGTTCACTATATCAGCATGTCTATTTCTGTTATCTGTTCTCTTCCATCAATCTATATGTCTATTCTTTCAACAAAACCAAAACTATCTCACTTACTCTAGCTTTATAATATGTGTTATTCTCCAAGTAAATTGATCTCAGATGTGATTCTTGGTCTTACTACATCTCTCCAAATTTGGAGGGGAGGGGAGGTTATATATGACCTAATTTATCTGATAGGTCCAATAAAATTATTTGACTTTGACTTTTCCAGTTTTTATGTTCATAAAATTGTAACCACCTTCAAACTCTTACATAGGAAAGTTTAACTTAAAAAAGAAATATATATATATATATATATATATATATATATATATATGTATATATATACACACACACACACACACGTACACCACACACACACAGAGACACACACACATATGTTTAACACCAAATTTACACAGTTCAATACTTTTCACTGAATTACCCTAATGGTAAATTTAATAAAGATAACATGATAACAATGGGAAAAATACTGTTTACCAAGTCCTTACTGCGTCAACAGTAAAAGCTGGAAGGAACACTTTCCCATTAGAAATTTGAAATTAATTAGGATGACAAGATAATATATAATCTTGCATTTTAATCTGTTGTTTTCTATAAGTACATAAATTACCTATTTTAAAACTTGTATTGATATTTTAAAGAATCTGCTGTTGATTAATGTACTGATAAAAACAAAATATTGTTTAATTTTAAATATATTAAAAAGAGAGGGAAGTTAACAAGTACATCCCATTTTAAGTCAACAATTTAGAACTTCTTTGATTTGTGCCTTATTTAGTATACCCATTATGTTACTCAGCGATCAAAAAGAATGAAATCTTGCCATTTGCAGCAACGAAGATGGAAGTACAGTGTATTAAGTTAAGCAAAATAAGTCAGTCAAAGAAAGATAAATATATGATTTTATTCACATGTGGAATTTAAGAAACACAACAGAGGAACATAGGGGAAGGGAAGGAAAAATAAGATAAAAACAGAGAGAGAAGCAAACCGTAAAGGACTCTTAACTACAGAGAACAAACTGAGGGTTGCTGGAGAAAGGTGGGTGTGGAGGTGCTACGGGTGATAGGCGGTAAGGAGGGCACTTGTTGGGATGAGCACTGGGTGTTATATGTAAGGGATGAATAACTGGGTCTTACTACTGAAACCAATACTACACTGTATGTAAACTAACTTATATTTAAATAAATAAATATTTTAAAAAGGTATTAATTTCAAAGGAGTCAATCAACTAGATAAAGTGAATTTACATTCTGTTCCTCGTAGAAAATATATTTTCAGAGTTCTTTTATTAATAGATTAAACATTTCTTTGATTAATTTATTAGCAGCAGTAACAACTGGCATGTTATGGTAGACATTTGAAGGTTAGTGTATGAATACATCCTTTATAGAATGTATTTCATACATATATAGGGTTATATAAACTATCAGAGATAAAAATGCTTTTGAGTTTAGCTAATTTTTAACTGAAATTTCTTATTTCTTTCCCCAGCAACAGCAAAAACAGCAGAATATTTGCTTTTTATTTTTCTCTAAGAGTTTGGCTTCTAGGATTTTAATTTAGTTTAACTTCTTGGTATCTTCTCATCCAACTTCTTTTGGTCTTTGAAATATCACTGAATCTCTTAAAAATAATTGTACTCTATTGAATTTATTCATTCTATTTGTTTTGACTTCTCTGGAAGTCTATTTACAAGTTATTTTAAAAAATGACTAGTTTATTCCTTTTTTAAAAAAATATTTTTTAATGTTAATTTATTTTTGAGAGAGGGAGAGACAGAATGCGAGTAGGGGAGGGGCAGAGAGAGAGGGAGACACAGAATCCAAAGCAGGCTCCAGGCTCTGAGTTGTCAGCACAGAGTCCCATGTGGGGCTGGAACTCACAGAACCCATGAGACCATGACCTGAACTGGTGTCGAATGCTCAACTGAGTGAGCTACCCAGGTGCCCCTGTTCCTTTCTATCTTAAAGATGTGAAGTCTTAATTGTTCAATAAAGCAACTAAAATGCAGTTTTGCTGTTAATTATTCAGGCCACAAATATATCAAGTATAAAGCTGTCTCCTTTAATAGACATCTAATACTAAGATTTTCAGTATATTTATGAGTGATGAAAAGATGGCTTCATAAACGAAGTGGCCAACTATTATAATGCTTTTTTGTTGCTGTTAAAGTAGTTTCACCTTAATATACATTTGTGCATTTTTAAAACACAATGGCTTGGGGCGCCTGGGTGGCGCAGTCGGTTAAGCATCCGACTTCAGCCAGGTCACGATCTCGCGGTCCGGTCCGCGAGTTCGAGCCCCGCGTCAGGCTCTGGGCTGATGGCTCGGAGCCTGGAGCCTGTTTCCGATTCTGTGTCTCCCTCTCTCTCTCTGCCCCTCCCCCGTTCATGCTCTGTCTCTCTCTGTCCCAAAAATAAAAATAAAAAACGTTGAAAAAAAAAAATTAAAAAAAAAAAAAAACACAATGGCTTAATTTTATACATCTAGTTGCAACTTTTGATTGAACTTAATGCTCAAATGAATTAAAATAAGTAGAGCCTTAAGAGTGGTTTTTCAACTGAATTTTGAAAGCTTCCAGTTGATTCTTCAGCTTCAATTCCCAGATAATTGTCAGTAGACCGTCACACATGACACTCGGAAGCCTCTCTCAAACCACAGGAATTCTCACTGTTCCACGAGTCACTCTGAGTTCACTTTGCCTTTGGATCACCATGGGGGCGAGAGGTCTTGAAACAGAATGAATGAATGAACAAATACACTCTAAGAAACCTAGACCTTTTGTGTCTTGGCATGGCAAGAGCAACTTTCTTTTAAATTTATTGTTCTACATGAATACTCTGGTTGGTTTTGTAGGTGTATGTTTGCAATTTTCTTATGCAATAAATAGGCCAAGGACAGACAGTATGCTGAGGCTTCATGCTGATAAATTGCAACATGCTTTTCTTACAACAAAACATGTCTGTCTTTAGAACTTCATAATAGCTTCTGATACATGTAGTGAATTAACATTCCTACATTGCAGAGTCAAAATAAAGTGATTGTTATCAATTGATATTTTTCCTTTTTTAATATTTCTCGGTTAATAGCGCAGGCTTGAACCTGGAAGTCTGTATCTGGCCTGTGAATGTGCCATTTATTCTTGCTCCGAAGCCAATGACAATGAAGTGTCCAATATGCATGAAACTACAATTCTCATAAAATGACTTGAAAATAGATGGCTGAAAATTTATAGCTCTCCTATGACTCTTGTTTGAGGACCTATCTAATAACCCCTTATAAGTAATCAGATGGACTTTATGCAACCTCATCTTGTAAATGGACCATGTGAATGTTTCCCTATTATTGCTGCCATAGCTCACAGACTGCATAAGATTTGCTAGTCATTTTGCACCAAAACAAATTACTACTCTAACAATAGAAATTACAATGGCCTTCACATAAGTCATGCCTCTGTAATGTGGAGAACAAAAAAAAAAAAAAAAAAAAAAAACCTGCTTAGGAGTTGTAGAATTCACCCATTAAACTGTCCCTCTGTTAAATTACTCACTGACATATTTTCTGTAGATGAAGAAATAAGGAAAATTGCTACTAAAAAATTATTTTGTCCCACCTTATAAGTCATAGGGTATATTATACTACTATATTCTTTTAAAAGTATTTATAAAATATGAATATTAAATACATAAAACACTACCCTCAAATAGGTCCTATTTTGTTTACTCAGTTTTATACACGATTCATTTTGTTTGTACTTTAAATAATGATATCCAAAGTTTTTCAACTCTCTTTTCACCATTTAAAATTAAGACAGACATTTAAATCTAAGAATTTAAAAATATCTAGAATATGACAATATTTTTTTCTTTGCTGTCAAATGCATCCATTTAAAATCATGAGATAAGTATTGAATGAAGCCTACATAAATACTTTCTTAAGTTTGAGAGGTCACAAGCACCCCATTAGCATTAAATTTAAGCTTGAGAGCAAAATCTAAAAAAATAAAATCAATGCATTTATATCCACATATATGGAATATATTTTGGAAAAGATATGATAAATATGTTTTAATGGCATGCTAGAATCATGAATTAGATAATTCAAAAATATCATCTGTAAAACAACTATGGATAATAAAGCAAAATAAGCATACAGAAAAACAATCTTAAAACATTTCTCAACATTACTCAAACTTCCTAATCCATGTCCAAATTTCCACCTGCATATATGTGATCTAAATAAAATTGGTCTATGGGCGCCTGGGTGGCTCCGTTGGTTAAACGTCCAACCTTGGCTCAGGTCATGATCTCACAGTTCTCGAGTTCCAGCCCCACGTCAGGCTCTGTGCTGACAATTTAGAGCCTGGAGCCTGCTTCAGATTCTGTGTCTCCCTCTCTCTCTGCCCCTTGCTAGCTCATATTGTCTCTACTCTCCCAAAAATAAATAAACATTAAAAAAATTAAAAATAAGTAAGATTAGTCTAAATTTAATTAGCATTATGAAAAACTTTCTGTCATGACTCTTAACAATTTTTAATATTAAATTACTACCCTTGAGGAAATAATGTTCTCAGAACAGCCTTGTAACTTGGACAACAGTGACAGGATTTAAATGTTTGATTTTTGATCATTTTGGCAACTGACCACTTTGGGGATCTTATATAAAATTTTTTAGATTCTTCATCTTGCAATAATGGGCACACTTTTCCACTTGAAAATAATCAATGGCATTGAACAAGGCTACTCTCTTTACGTTGGATACGCCATCCAGAGTTCATAATTACTTGGTATTTCATAAATGAGGGGTCCACATAATTCATTTAACTTTTCTTCTTGGCCTAATTTCAAGTTTGTGATCAGAGTTCATTTCAGAAGCACAACTGAGTTTTGGTAAGTTTAGTTCAAAAAGTCTACTAGAAGGGTGGTGGATTTTAAGGACGGCACTTGTGATGAGCACTGGGTGTTGAACGTAAGTGATGAATCTATGAATTCTACTCCTGAAACCAATATTGCACTTGATGTAAAATAACTAAAATTAAAAAAAAAACAGTATTGATTTTCTTAAAGATGCAACTTGTCCTCTTGAGTCAAAGGAGACATTTTTCCTTCCCTATGTTTTTCAGTAGGATTAACAGAGTATAAATTAATTTTAAAAGTGGAAAGCTGATGCCTAATAAAAACAATAACAACATTAGTTATAACAACAATAATAATATTATCAGGTACTAAGTACTTAGTGCTTAGAATTTCTGGGTAGATTTTTTCTTGTTTTGTTTGTTTCTTTGTTTGTTTTTATGTTTTGGTCCAGATTCATTTGAATAGTCCTATACTGAAATTGCTCTTTGATCGAACTAGGATTACAAGTGCTTACTGTCAACCAGTATGCCTTGTTGTATTTTAACATTTCAAAAACGATTCAAGGATTACATGTCAATAACTATTTGTAAACTATATCATTTTCAGGCAGTTTTTCCATTCTTGTTTGACATTAGAGTGTATACATGTGTATGTGTTAACACATATAGAGACATACATAAAGAATAGCTGAGCCAGGACTGTTCTGTTTCAAATAATGATGACTGATAGTATATTTTCACTTTTGGCAGAGACAACTTTAGACACACACACGCACGCGCACACACACTCACACACACACACACTGCTTCTTAGAAGAAGCATTAAAATTGTTTTAAAATACAAAAGTGAAAAGGCCCTTGAAACAGTTGGAAATAAATACAAAACATATTCTAATTAATAGAAATAATAAAGAAACAAAATAAAATTGGTTTTTGAGATGCAACATTTTGTTTATAGACAAAAGGACAAGTTTTTGATTCTGTTATAACTAGTAAGGATTCAATAAGTTTACTGGTTTTAAAGAAATAGCACTGCTGTACAAACACCACACAAATCAATTGAAACAAAAAGAGTAACAAAAATCCATTGTCATATATGTAAAAATATATCCAAGGCTTTTGTAAAGAAAAGTAAAACATCTTATAAAAGAGTGTAAAAGAAACTTAAATAAATAGACATATAATCTTCAGTGATTAGACTAATATCATAAAATATACACTTTGTTAACCTATGTGTGCAACAGAATTATGATTTACCTTAATATAGAAACTCATCTTTTCAGATTTCAATACTTTTGAAACTACTGTGATCCAAATAAACCAAATCAATCAATGCATAGGATGGAGAACAGAGAAACTGACCACGAGAGCTTTAACATCCCCCTCAGTTTGACTAATCTTTAGACAAAGTTCTTCCAAACTTAGGCCCCTGACCTTTTTCTTAGAGGATTTATTTCAGAAAACTTGCAAATGTAAATGCTTTCTCTGCTTCCTTGGGGTATAAATCTCCTCCAGCTTCTTGCCAGTTTTATAACTCAGGAATGTTTCATGCATCTGAAAGTCATTTCTCCGATAGGCAATCATCAAGAACCATGGCACCCTTATCTCCTAGGCTCTGTGAAAGTGTATGAATCTAGCTTCCTTAGCTCCAGTTAAACAGATGGTCTAACCACATTGGCCAATTCCCCCTACCCAACTTCATCCAGTAGTTTTCCACTAGCTCACCCAGCACTTAAAAGTTACCTTCTCCCTTGCTTCAGCCAAGTTGAGTTCAGTTTTTCTCCCCTCTTACAATAATCTGGAATAATGGTGTCCTTGTCTGTTTTACATGTCCAGGGAAATTTTTCTTTGACAAAACATATACATGGCATAAGGGACCTTGGTATCTGATACAAGTAGCAGAACAAACAAGTGAAGAAAATGATCCAATGAGTGGCCTCGGAGCAATTAGCTGTGCATATGTAATCAGAGTGACCCACTGATTATTTTTCTAATACTAATACACAAAAATGAATTTCTGCTGTATTTAAGGTTTGAACACACAATTAACAAAAGAGAAAGACAATAACCATAAAACTCATGAAATACGTGCTTTAACTTACTAATCAGGAATATTATTAAATATATACAATATGAGATGCTGTACTACTTTATGAAATTACCTATAAATGGTTGTTTTCTTAAGATCATTATTGTGAAGGATATAGAGAAAAACAAGTGAGAGTTACATTCAGCAATACTGATCATGGATAATAATTAAGTTGAAAGAAATATTCAATAGTATGTTTTTAAATATACTGAGTAGTGAGATTATTGAATCATATGGTGGCGCTATTTTAAATTTTGTGAGAAACCTAAGTACTGTTTTCCATAATTTCTATACTAATTTACATACATATCAAAAGTATGCAAGGGTTCCATTTTCTCCTGATTCTCATCAATGCTTGTTATCTCTTGTCTTTTTGAGAAAAGACATCACAACAGATGTGAGGTGATATCTAGTAACTTTGATTTGCATCTCCCTGGTGGTGAATGATGATGAGCATCTTTTCACATGTTTTTGCCATCTGTATGTCTTCTTTGGAAAAATGTTTGTTCAGTCTCCTGACCATCTTAATGGAATTATTTGTTGTTGTTGTTTTTGCTATTGATTTGTGAGTTCCTTATATATTTTGATTATTAAGCCCTTATTGGATATACAACTTTGTAAATATTTCACCTATTCCATAAATTGCATTTTGATTTTGTTTATGGTTTCCTTTGCTGTACAGAAGCTTTTTAGTTTAATGTAGTCCCACTTACTTTTACTTTTTTTGCCTGTGCTTTGGCATCATATCCAAAATCACTGCCAAGCACATGGTTCAAGTTTTCCAAAGTTTTCTTCTAGGAGTTTTGTGATTTCAGGTATTACTTTTTTAAGTATTTAACTCATTTGAGTTGACTTTTGTATATCGTGCAAGATAAGGACCCAATTTAATTCTTTTACATGCGAATATCCAATTTTCCCATCATGGTTTATTAAAGGCTACATGTTCTCCATTGTTTATTCTTGGCACCCTTGTGTAGATTAGTTGGTCACCTATGTTTCAATTATATCTGGGCTCTCTATTCTGTTGCTTTGGTCTATTTATGTTTTTTGCCATACCGTATTGTTTTGTTACTGCAGCTTTGCAATATAGTTTAGAATCAGGGAGTGTGATGCCTTCAGTTTTGTTCTTCTTTTTCAAGATTATCAGAACCTTCTGTGGTTCCATACTAATTTTAAGATTGATTTTTCTATTTCTGTGAAAAATGTTATTGTAATTTTTACAGAGACAGCATTAAATCCATATATGGCTTTGGATAGTATGGACATTCTCACAATATTATCATTCTTTCAGTCAATGATCTCAGAATATTTTCCCACTTATTTCTGTCTTTTTTGAGTTCTCTTCATATATTTTCATGTCACAGTGTCCTTTTCTTTCAACTTTAAGAACACCCTTACAACAGTTCTTAAAAGGCAGGGCTACTGGTGATAAACTCTCTTAATTTTTGTTTGTCTGGATGTCTTTTTATCACTCTCATTTTTGAAGGACTATTTTGCCAGCTAATATTCTGGGTTGGCAGGGATTTTTTTTCTCAGAACTTTGAATATGGTATCTGCTTCCTCCTGAATGGCAAGTTTTCTGCTGAGAAATCCACTGATAATCTAATGGGGATTCCCTTGTATAAGTGTTTTTTTATTTTTATTTTTATTTTTTATTTTATGCTCTCGAAGTTCTCTTCTTGTCTTTGATGTGTTATTTACCTGATTCATTGTGATCCTTATAGCCTTGTATTGGTGTCTGTGCATTTAAAGGAGGAAAAACCTCTTCCAGTTTTTAATAGCTTGTTTTTAGCAGGTAAATATCTTCTCTCAGTTCCTTGAGCTGATGGGATTATCTCCAAAAACAGTTACCCTGGCCTGGAGCCAATTACAGGGACATTTCAGAATCTATAGCGGTACTGAGCTTGGAAGGCTTACCTCCAAGGACACCCAGATTGTGGTCCAGAAGGGCTAGAGATGAGTCATGGGTCACTTCAGTGTCTATTGCCAGGACTGAGGTCTGTGGACTATAACCTGACACATGGGAAGATATGACTTCTCCTTGACCCATGGACATATGATACTAGGAGCAAGACCAAGGCCAAACACAGGTATAGCCCTGTCCACAGTGGGTTGGAGCCATTTCTGGTTCTGTAACCAGGACCGTGTTGCATGAGTCAGCCACCTGGGTGCAAGTCTGCCTTCTCAAAATGGGGCTCCTAGGTCTTTGACTCCACTGGGGTTTCACAATGTATTACCAGGATACCTCAAAGGCCCTTTTGTCTGTGGATGGCTGCTAAGTTATTGTTGCTGAGGGGGAATGCAAGCAAAGGAACCTCTATTCTGCCATCTTAATGATGTCACCCCCAGACAGCTTAATCAATTACTTTAATGAAAGAATTAACTATAATTCTCTCATTATAAGTAAATATAAAATATTATAATAAATAGTAAATAAATAAAATATAAAATATTATAAAATAAATAGAATTAATTAAAAACACCATCATTATAAGGACACCTGTATGGCTCACTTGGTTAAGTGTCTGACTCTTGATCTCAACTCAGTTCTTGATCTCAGGGTCATAAGTGAAAGCCCCGCATTGGACTCTACACTGGGCATGAAGCCTACATAAAAAATATATATATATATATATATATATATATATATTCCATCATTATATAAAGTTGGCACTACTGAAAATGTACACGTCATCATTATTTGAAACAAACTGCTTTGGTGTGTGTCTTTATATGTGCCTACATGTGCACGCACAAACATACACGTGTTGAAAAAATACTAATGTGGAAAAAACTTTGAATAATTATATCATGAACTAGCATTTATCATTCCAGATGTCTTCATTCTCTCTTAGAATCATAGGAAATGTACTTCCATGTATACATGTATTTATTTTTAAACCAGTCATTTCATTGCAACTTCTAATTATTTATTTGTTAATTAGGTGATTGGAGAGGTATAACACTTCCTTAAGAAACAATTTATCATTGAGAATTATAAACATTTGTAAATATCAACATATTAACAGAAGGTTAAAAGTAATATTGAAAGAAGAAAGGACATGAAAGGTTTAAATTACTTACCATTAAATTTTACCTTGGAATTTGGATTAGACATAGTGAATAGTTTTCCATTAAGGAAAATACATATATCTTGTATAACATTAATTTCAATATTGGTTACTTACGGAGTGGGAGATATAGGCTTCCACTTATGAAATGAATAAGTCATGGAAATAAAAGGCACAACAGGGCGCCTAGGTGGCTCACTCAGTTAAGTGTCTGACTCCTGATTTTGGCTCAGGTCGTGACTTCACCATTAATGGGATCCAGCCCTGTGGGATCTCAGGGTTCGTGGGATCATGCTGTTATGGAGGAGCCTGCTTGGCATTCTCTCTCCCTCTCTCTCTGCCCCTCTGCCACTCATGCCGTCTCTCTCTCTCTCAAGATAAATAAATAAACTTAAAAAAAGCACACCATAAGGAATATAGTCTATCATATGTAAAAGCAATATATGGGGACAGATGGTAGCTATACTTGTGATGCACATAGCATAATATATAAACTTGTGAAATCACTATATTGTACACCTGAAAGTAATGTAACATTGTGTGCCAACTATATTTGAATAAGTAAAAAAACAAACAAATAAATACTGGTTACATTAATCAGTAATGAAATCAAAAAAGATATTTAACTAGTTTCTTTCCTTAACTGAAAATTTGTAAAATAAACTTACCTACCTCATTAGGATAGTAACTGCTGGAGCATAGTACAGCTTCATCATTGTCTTTGTCATATTTAAATGAACAAAATGTCAACAAACAAGAATTTTAAGTAGAAGCTAATTGTAACCAAGGGTTTGCCAGTCTAGTGAGCATGCATAGCTTGTATTGTTCATATTGGTTGATTCCAGAATGTTCTGAAGATATTGATAATATTGCTTTTAAAAGTTTTTTCATAATGAGCATAAGTGATGAAAAAGTCTCTGTTGTATTAAAATCAAACCCTTCAGAAAACTCAGAAATTGATTTGTTTAACAAAATATCAAACATATGAAAAGTGGTGACTTACATTTTTCCCATAATAAAATTTACCTCACGAAAACATTTCAAAACATTTTTCTCTATATGTGATAATCCCCTCTAAAATAGTATTTTTGGAGAAGCATATTAACTAGAATTTTACACTAGTACTAATTCAAATTTTATTTTTTGACTCATATAAATATAGTCGTAACTTGTACTTTTTTGCAAAGGAATATTTTGTCAATTTGTTTTAACCAATGTCAGATTCATTTCCACATATTGGGATAACGGTATCTTTAAGGAAGCCTTACTGTTTTATAGAGCAGCATGAATTCATTCTTGCAAAATTTGACTAATATTACCTACAATTATTATGGTAGCCATTGCAATAATCTGATGGAATTATTACAAAAGAGCAATGAAGATTTAACAAAACACGTTATTATTCAAAGACTTAAAACAAAGTTTCTTATTAAGTTGTGCACAATGTTAAATTAAGCTTCTCTGTGTTTTTGTGAGCATATCTTGTTTCATTAGAATCAGTTTTGTTTACATTAAAGGTAAATGCCACTCTTATAGCCTCTATTATCCAAGTGGATTGAAAATATAAGGGGGAAATTAGTTAAAACCTAGTTGCCACAATAAAATGCAATAATATCAAACTAGAGGAGAATGAGAAATACATAACTCAATACAATCTCATTATTCATTTATCTGTTGGTTTTTCCATTACTGCAGAGAACTGCTGTGCACCAAAATTTGTTACAAAGAAGGAAAAAACCTCAGTCAACATACTAACAAGAAACAAACATTTTAAAAAGTAAAACTTTTGATTTAATTACTTAGATAGTGCTACACCAGAAGTGGGATAATACCAAAATTGGAATTTCTGTTTATATTGTATTATAAACAATATATTTTGTGTCCTGAGTAAACATGTAGTAAAAGGAATAGTGACATGAGGTTCCTTCTATTGGATTAAAAAAGTCTTATCAAAAATTTCCAGTGAGGTAAACCTATAAAAAACTAGTTGGTATTTGCTATCTTGTAAATATGAGTTAATTGACTCAGAAGGAAGATAAGTAAAATATTCTGATTGAAAGCCTGAAAAAAGAAAACGATTAGAAGAATAATGTCTTTATTTTATGATATCCAAATTGACTATTTTTTATGGTCATGTGATGTATTTTGATTCTGCTATTCTGGCCATGAGTTCCTTATATTATTATAGTACTTGCTATATCAAAATAAGTGCAAAGCAGTATAAATGAGTCACTGTGTCTGGCGACCAGCCCTGACTCTGCCATGAACCAGCTAAGTGACAATTCCCTTGATATCTCAAGAAGACTGAGAGCCTGTAAACACTCATTTCTCTTATAGCATTATCAATCTAAAATTATAATAGTAAAAGCACATTTAGAGCAGTGGTTTTAAAACTATAGTACATGGAGCCATTGAAAAAGGGAACCCAATAAACAAGACCTCTGTCCATCCCTTCTCAATCAGAAATCAGCTTCTGTATTCTTTTCTATAAGAGTTTCCTGTAAAAATATACTTATGGTAAATATATATACTTTAATACATAAATACATGTAACATATATTTAATATATTTTATATATTAAAAATAAATGTGTAGGTTCATATATATATTTATAATATATTTATATATAAGTATGCACATATAAGTATATATCTTTTTGCTCTAAAAGACTTTTGACACAGCCTTGCTTCAATTTGTGTGGTAACTTTCTTTTTTGTTCGTTTTTGTGTTTTGCTTTTTGTTTTTGAAGATATCAGAGTTTTTATTTTTTTAAGGTTTTTATTTTAATACCAGTTAGTAACATACAGTGTTACATTAGTTTCAAAAGTACAATATAGCGATATTGTGATTTCTTTCAACATGACATTAAATCACAGTGAACTAATTGTATTTACAACTAAGCTTTGTTAAAACTGAATTTTTTGGTTGAATACAGTTTCAATCAATAAATGTTTCTAATATTATTGTGTACAAATATCTTTTAAGTGGAAAATAAATGTGTGTCTAGGTGAGATATATGTTGAATAGTTGCAGTTTTTTTCCTTTCTTAACTTCTGTCTTACAGATATGCAAGCTGTTTATTTAAAATTTTCTATTTGTCATGAAATTAAGTTAAATGTATGGCAATAGTATTATAGGGAATGAGTAGGCACTAACTGCTTATGTATACTCTGAGAAGAACTGAATTTTCACTTAATTTTATGGGAGTTATATTTTCAATATATTCATATATGGAGACAGAATTATGGAATAAGAAAAAACAAAGTAGTTAATGTTGATTACTAGGAATCATTTGCATTCAAATAGATCTTAAATTTGACATTTGTTTTTTCATAGTCATAGATATTATATTCAACACAATTGTCTTAACCTTGTTTCAAATCGAAATTTAACTAAAGAAGAGTTTCAACTAAGTACACTCAACCTAAGGACAATACACTTCAATATAAAATGATATTTACAGGGGCACCTGGATGGCTCAGTCGGTTAAGCACCTGACTTCTGATTAGGTCTGATCTCACCTTTGTGAGTTCAAGCCCCAAGTCGGACTCTGTGCTGACAGCTTAGAACCTGGAGCCTGCTTCGAATTCTGTGTCTCCCTCTCTCTGACCCTCCCCCACTCTCACTGTGTGTCTCTCTCTCTCAAAAATAAATAAATGTTAAAATAAAATAAAACAAAATGGTATTTACAAAACTATTCACCAAGTTTATCCTTAGCTATTTTTGTTGGTATCTTCTAATAAAATTTCGAGTGTAACATGGAATATAAAAAATCTAATAATATTTTAACATTGATATACAGATTATATGATTTGTAAAATAAATGCTTTGTGAGAACATTTGCAAATAAAGGGTGTAAAAGAGCACATTATAAAAATAGACACTTTCATAAATGATGAATAAATTTTAACATCTGTAATTAATCTTTGAATAAAAGGCCATAAAATGGAGAGATGGGGTTGGCAGAACATTACCTAAAATTATTATCAAAACTTCCCCCTTTTACAGTGACTAAGTTATTTGCTTGCTGCAGGTTACATGTTTGTAGCTTGTAATTATAGGACTTTAATACAGAAAGAGAAAAAAAACACCTTTGGAATAACAATGCTGAAAAATGAGAAGAAAAGTAAAAAAATGAATTGAGAATTATTTTTCTGCAATAATAGAAGCAAAACAATTTTGTCATGGCATGCAATTTGAAGACATGGAACACTGCTAATTGGGTAAGATAACAAAGTTACTACACTGTGAACAAGGGCACATTCTACTCATTTGTGGTCTTTAAATACTATTCTAAATAATACACTGCTTAATTAAGCAAACCGGTGTGTGTGTGTGTGTGTGTGTGCGTGTGTGTCTTTGACAAAATAAATGAAATCCTATAAACCTACCACAGAGCTGAGGATTGTTTTCTACGTGCAAGCATATTTTATACATTTCTTTAAGATATCAGAAAAAATAGAGGAAAAGGCACTGGAAAATCACTGACAATCAATCTACCTAGGAAAGCAGTCCGTTGCCATGGGAAGTAATTAAAGGAGATCTTTGAGAAGGTGTAGGTAGAGAGGGTGGAGGTGAGAGTATGGAGGGGAATGGGAGGCTCAGATGAAATCTTTTTCAACACTATGTAGTTCAGAGGTGGTTGAAAGGTGCCGAGCAATGAGGCTCAAAAAGAGTAAGAATTAATCAAACAAAAAGCTCCCCAGTGGATCAACCTCACACTCAAATAAAATAAAATAAAATAAAATAAAATAAAATAAAAAGAACTTTTTACTGACAGACAAGAGCTTTGCTGGCAAGGAGAAATGCAGAGTCATACCTTCCTTTTTTTTAAAATTTATTCACTTATTCATTTAACATGTATTTAATGAGCTCCTACACTTTGTCAGGCATTTCTCAATATGAATCATAAACAGGGGACAAAACCCATAGATAATTGGAAAGGAATCCAGGACAAAGGCAGATCTTTAAAGTACAAATATTGTTAGTGTTGTTGTTCCTTGGCAATCAGAAAGAAGAAACAGAGAAACAAAGTTCCCAGGTATGAGTTTCCTATGATTCTGACTCACTCCACGTTATCAATAGATTGCTGGATTTCTATACCAGAAATGAAAATTTTTACCATCCTTCCTCTTTTAATTGAAAATATAGGCGAAGAATTTTTTTTACACAAAGGCTTTAAAATTTTTTAATGCTATTATTATTATTATTTTTTTCAGAGGGGCTGGGGGCAGAGAGAGAGAGGGAGACACAGAATCCAATGCAGGCTCTAGGCTCTGAGCTGTCAGCACAGAGCCTGACATGGGGCTCCAACCCACAAGCCATGAGATCATTACCTGAGCTGAAGTTGGACACTTAACCAACTTAGCCACTGAGGCGACCCACATGGGGGAAGAATTTTAAGAGAACCTAAGTAGATATTAAGTGATACAAATATTTTATTTGCATCTGGTTTTAAAGGTTACTTTCTTTGATTATGCTTAATATATTAAAAGGAGGGACGATTATGAAAAGATTCTAAAACTTGGACCCTGGTATATCTCATTTCCTGTATAAAAGTATTCATTTATACACATACTTACATAACATGAAGAAACCTGAAAGATGCCGTTAGAGGACAAGAAATGTGCAGGAATTGCTGAGAATAAAATGCAAATAAGATCAAATGATGGGAAACAAGAATAGAGAAAAGAACAGACAAAAACTACGTTTGTAATTGAAAACTCAAAATAAAGATAAGAACACTTTTCTCTAACAAAGGCTAGGAGGGGGACCCAAGCTCAGGTAATTAAAATTAGAATAAACACAAGAGAGAAACAAGGCTAACTAATTGTAGAATGGCATTTATATGAAGTATGCCATTCAAGTTTTTTAATTTTTCTTTTTTTAAAGAATTTTTTTAAGTTTATTTATTTTTGAGAGTGAGACAAAATGTGAGTGGCGGAGGGGCAGAGAGCGAGGGAGACACAGAATCTGAAGCAGCCTCCAGGCTCTGAGGTGTCAACAAAGAGCCAGATGCAGGGCTTAAACTCATGAACCTTGAGATCATGACCTGAACCCAAGTGGAACAATTAATTGACTAAGCCACTCAGGCACCCCCATTTTTTTAAATTTCTTTATGAATATCTTTAAGAATATAGTATTATTTGGAATCAGGATAAGATTCCACAAATTGTAAAAGTTTGATGATAAAAATGTCTGTATTTAAAAGGTGAATTAAAAACAAAACAAACATGAAAAGTAAGGGATTAGAACATAAGTACATATGTCCTGATAATGTTGAAAAGGCACAACATATAAAAATTATAAATTTTGGGGTCACCTGGATGGCTTAGTTGGTTAAACATCCGACTTCGGCTTAGGTCATGATCTTAGGGTTCCTGAGTTCAAGCCCCTGATGGGGTTCTCTGCTGTCAACATGAAACTGCTTTGGATCCTCTGTCTCCCTCTCTCCCTCTGCCCCTCCCCTACTTCAGAGTAGTTTGCTAAACAGTAGCATTAATGTAAAATAGACCATGATATATGAGATGAAAATTATCTCTTTTTATATGACACAACTTTACTTTTAAAAAAATGCAGTTTTTTTCCACAAACAAAACCTAACTTTAACGTATAAAACCCAGTATATGTTAAAAATAATAGTAAATTAAAAAAGTGATTCAGAAAGGTTGAGAAATATATATGAGATGAGAGGTTAAGCAGCTAAGTTATAAAACAAACAAAAGCTCTTTTGACCGAATAAATATACACAAAACAATAAAATATGGAACTAAATAATAAAATATATCATGTAAAACCTGAAAAGCAAGGGAAAAAATGATGTCCCTAGTTAAATCTAAGATTTATCTACATTTTAAAATATCGTTTATTTGTTTATGTTTTTTTGAGAGAGAGAGAGAGAGAGAGAGAGAGAATCTTAAGCAGGCTCTATGCTCAATGCGGAGCTCAACGTGGGGTGTGGGGCTTGATCCCATAACCCTGAGATCATAACCTGAGCCAAAATCAAGAGTCCAATGCTCAAATGACTGAGCCACCCAGGTGCTCCTATATAGCCATTTTAAAGTAAAGTGTGATATCCTGACTCTCTTCTCTGAATAATTCATTATGCTTTAAAAAGTAAGTATACATTGTCATAATTATAAAAATATCATTATCCATAACAGAATAAATTCCCTAATACAATTTTATATCTAGTTTACATTCATGTGCCCCTAAAACATCTTGTATATGTGTCAGTTTGTTTGTTTTGATTCAGGATCCTGTCAAGCGTAGATGGATTGCATCTGATTTTTATTATTTTTTAGTCTCTTAATCTAAGATAACCCCCACTCCTTCCTCCCTCCCTTTCTTCCTTCCTGCCTTCTCTCCTGTCTTCTTTTCTTCTTTCCTTCCTTCCTTCCTTCCTTCCTTCCTTCCTTCCTTCCTTCTTTCCTTCCTCTCTTCCTTTTCTTTCTTTCTTTCTTTCTTTCTTTCTTTCTTTCTTTCTTTCTTTCTTTCTTTCTTTCTTCTTCTCTATCCCCCCCCCCCACCTTTCTTTCTTGGAAAATGCAGTTTTGAAGATAAAAAGCCATTGTCTTTTATAATATCTTTTATTTTGAAAGAAAAAATTGGTTGATACCAATAAGGCCTCTTTGGGGTGCCTGGGTGGCTCAGTCAGTTAAGCATCCTGCTTTGGCTCAGGTCATGATCTTGCAGTTTCTGGGTTCAAGCCCCACGTCGACGGGCTCTGTTTGGACAGCTGGGACCCCGGAGCTCTCTTCGGATTCTGTGTCTCCCTCTCTCTCTGTCCCTCCCCTGCTTGCACTTCGTGTCTCTCTCTCTTAAAAATAAATAAACGTTAAAAATAATTAAAAAAAAAATAAGGGCTCTCTGAAGAAGAAAAAAGCACCCATATCCTGTCTGATGCTAAAATACTCAAGGTGAATTAATTACAAATATAGACAGTCAGACTAATCAATATCTGGTAGATACAGATGCTACTCTTTCTACATTAAACCCTTCAATCTTTGTTCAGCCTCTTCCCCCAAGTAAGCATATCACGTATTCGATGGGTATTGAAAATAACCCACAGATACTCACTATCTTCTAGGCCTTAACTGTAAGCCTTAGACCCTAGGCTAAAAACCATTCATTCCTGCTCTGTGATACAACCACTTTAAGTTTAATAGGGGCAGATTTACTTTGCAAATGGAATTATAATATTAAATCCATACAAAAATGACTTAATTCTTGAAATTCCAGGAAATTTGTCCATTCCTATTTAAATTGTGCCTGATCCCTCATATGTGAATCATATCCCAGATAAAAACCTTCATACCAGACTTAGCTCTCTATAGGATAAAAATTCCACACACTTTGGAAAAATAATTGGAGCAGACCTATGAATGGATAGAGCCCATAAACCATTATCCAAACTTCCCTGGTATCATTTCATGACAAAAGCAAAGGAAGAACACATCTATATTTGGAGCCTTAATTTCAAGTGTTCTCATATCTCCTACATTCGTCTTTGTAACACTTCTGTCCTGCCAGTCAGAGGACCAAATAGACAATAATATTGATTTGTTCAAGACCTCAGGGCCATCAACAGAATTGCTCTCCTTCACTGCCTGGTGATACGTAACCAAAACACTATTCTGTCATCAACTACACCTGAAGCCATTCCGCTGTAGTTTATCTTTGCATTGTATTTTCAGCGTGCCTCTAGACCAGAACAGTCAATACCTCCTTGCCTTCACCTACGAAAGACAACAACATGCATGGGTGTTCATGTTCCCTGTACTTACTGGAGCCTGACCCCCCTGACACACTGCTTAACTGTGTCATCAATCAAGACTAAATGATCTAAATTGCTCTTGTGTTTCAGTTTTGATACAATATGTAGATGATTTCCCACTCTGTCTGGAAAATAAAGAAGTTTGTAAAAAGCACTTCATTTCCATGCTTTCTGCTTTAACAAAGAAGGGACATAAAATTTCAAAAGATAGATTACAATTTTGCCAAGATACAGTTATTTAGCCCATCCTATCTAAGGAGAGAAAAACCCTCTCTTCTGATAGACTAAAGACTACCTAAGCATATCCTAGATCCTTTACAAAACAATGAAAACGATTTTTAGGTTTAACTGGATATTGCAGGTAGTGGGGATCATTTTTTCTCAGATTAAGATACTTCTTTATAAATTGACTTACATTATAAACATGTTTTTTTTAGTAACAGGAAAGTCCTCACTAGTGATTCAAACCTTTTAGAGCCCAAATAGTACCCAGCTGAGAAAGGAGAAGTTCTCAGATGTTCTTCCCCTATCATGCCCCCCTACCTCTTCCTCCTTAAGCAAAGTGGCCACTGTCAGGACACTCTGAAGGAGGACATCTGTAATAATGTGTCCCACAAGGTTACACACTTGGCATCTTTGGTATCAAAACCACCTTCTCATGAACCCAAACTAACCAGCCTTTTAAGGCCTCTTGGCTCTTTTGTGTGGGGCCCAGGGTCCCACTACTCTACCTTTGCCATTGGCATTATAGGTCTCAGCTACATCCCAGTTTGTTGATTGGAACCTATGACACAAAAACACTGCTCTGGGCCAGAGGCACACATTTGACTTGTGAACTTGTAAGCTTATGGATCTGTAAGCTTCCAGTGTCAGCTGAAAGGATACACCCCTTGAGAGGTGATTATTGAGCAATTATCTGGCCTTGGTCGATACTGAGCAGATGACACATGGCAGTAAACTGTTCTTATGACCAGAAATCCCAATCATGCTGTCCAACCAGAAGTCTAAAGTTGCTATATAGGGTCAGCTCAAAATCCCCTCAAGTGCAGTGAAAATGGTACAAACTAGAGCAAGCAAATCCCAGGCCAGCTGAGGTTTGGAAACCCCATGAAAAGGTCTCAGTAGTGTTCCTCCAGCCCCCACACATATCGAGGAAGGAGCCACTGTCTCCACTGGCCGAATAAAGATGCACATATGGAGCAGCGCCTGGGTGGCTTAGTTGGTTGAGCATCTGACTTCAGCTCAGGTCATGATCTCATGGTTCATGGGTTTGAGCCCCATGTCGGGCTCTGTGCTGACAACACAGAGCCTGGACCCTGCTTTGGATTCTGTGTCTCCCTCTGTCTCTGCCCATCCCCTGCTCCTAATTTGTCTCTCTCTGTCTCAAAAGTAAATAAAGATTGTAAAAAAATTTTAAGGTGTACCTATGCAGACCTCCTAAACCACACTTAGGCCTGATTCATTGATGGCTCCTCCAGGGTAACTTTTACTAGGATGGAATCAATCCATCCAACTCAAGACAAAACTGTCCCTTACCAAGGGCAGGCTACCTTCTCACTTCAATAGTGGAAAATTCCAATTATGGCCACTTCTTTTTTGCTTCTTTTATCTGACAGTCTTTTATTATAAATAACGCCATAAAGCCCACAGTCCTTTATCAGAATTTTGTCAATATTTCCTAATCTACTTACTTCTATCTAATCATATCCCCAGTATCAAATAGAATACTCTTATCAACTAGAAAAATAAGTTTCTGAATAAATCACCTACAATGTGAAGCAAATATATATGTTCCTTATCCCATTTTCCCATTGAATCCTACGGGAAAGGAAATTTCTGCCAAATTTTCTACCATTTTGTGCTGGTAAAAAATGTTTAATATTTCTGAACTCTAGCCACAGAACCCACAAATGAAAGCATGATGTTTAAAGAGCCAAATTTATGTATTAGTCAGCTTAAATCTGTCATAGATCATTTCTCAGAAATTGCATGACATCTTTTTACCCAGAACTTAGATTTTTTTGTTCAGTTTGTAATAAGCCCACCATTTCAAAGACAATATTAAAAAAGAAAAGATGGGGTGCCTGGGTGGCTCAGTCAGTTGAACATCTGGCTCTTGACTTCGGCTTAGGTTGTGACCTCATGGTTTGTGGGTTCAAGCCCTATGTCAGGTTCTGTGCTGGCAGTGTGGAGCCTGCTTGGGATTCTCTCTCTCTCTCTCTCTCTCTTTCTGCCCCTCCTCTGCTCACAAGATCTGTCTCTCTTTCAAAATAAGCAAACTTTAAAAAAAAATAAAAGAAAAGAAGGAAAGGAAAGGAAAGGAAAGGAAAGGAAAGGAAAGGAAAGGAAAAAAAAAAGAAAAATACATGAGATGTGTGCGGAATATGCAATTTTAACTATTTTTCACCAATGTTTGGGTTACACAGTCAAGTTAGCTGACACAACACAAATCATGTTCTTTAATTTATATTTTACTACATATGAAATGTGTTGTTGAATATTGGTGTTTTTTTACTTATTAATGCACATGACATTTTGTGGGTTTCTGTTTGGATATCAGTTCTTTCCAGGTACTCTCCATTGTGAGAAGAACAGAGGGAGCCTGGAGTCTCTACCCACCTTGTGTAGCCTCAAGCCCAAGAGCCAATGGGTGTCACCAAAGCATCAGCACATGGGGACCAAGGTACAGTATACAGAGATCAAGACTCCTCATAGACCAACCATGTATGTCCTCAATATGTGTGAACTGTGTGGCCTGCAGTGTTTGAAACACTGTAGGAAGTATTACTGACTATTCTCAGTTTAACTATAAAAAGGTGTTTTTTTTTAAATTTTTACTTATTTTGAGAGAGAGAGAGAGAGAGAGAGTGCAAGGTGGGGAGGGGCAGAGAGAAAGCAGGGCAGAGACAGAGGGACAGAGGATCTGAAGCTGGCTCTGAGCTGATAGCAGAGAGCCTGATGCAGGGCTTGAACCCATGAACTCTGAGATCATGATCAGAGCTGAAGTTCAAGCTTAACTGGCTAAGCCACCCAGGTGCCCCTACAAAAAGAGTTTAAATTTAGGGTCCAAGAATGTTGCCTAGAAATTCAAATAAATACAAAAGGCAGGAATATGATCATGAAGTTATCTGAAGTCCGAAGTTTTCTTAGGGAACCTAGACTTACACCACTTCTTCATTTCTCAAGTGATTGTAGAGCCCTGGGAGATGAAAAATTTGCAATTAGACACGACAAAGCTCTCATGTCTCTTTCACCTTAACTCCTATGCCTATTTCTCACTCCACTTGATCCAGACTAATAATCTCTCTTCCTCTGACAACATAGTTATGGTCAGGTCTGAGGGCCTGGTATTCTCTTTGTCTGGAATGGTCTTTCCTAGATACTAACATGAAACCCCTGAACTTTTTACAGAAGTTTTCTCAGATGTCACCTATGCAAGGTTTATTGAGTAACCAGCATGATTGATCGCTTTTATCCTGCTCTATTCTGTCTACTTTCTCCATCTTAGCATTTGTAACCTTCTAAAATACTTTATAATTTACTTTTTATTACAGATTATAGTAAGTTTTTAAAGTATTTGCTAAGAGTAGCGGTTTTTGTATTGTTTTGTTCTTGTTAATTACTGGAATATTAAAAGTACATGGAGTGGTATCTGGCCATTTAATAGGCACTCAATGAATAAATAGAATGAACGTGACATGGAGAAACTTACTTTCAATTTCTGCCCTTATGTAAAGTATTTTGTAAGTTTATGGATTCACTTTCAGAGAGACAGAGAGAGAGAGAGAGAGAAAGGGAGGGAGAGAGAGAGAGAGAAGGGTAGAGGAAGAGGGAGACAGGGAATCCCAAACGGACTCTGCACTATTAGCACAGACACTGTGGGGCTCAAACACAGGAACTGTGAGATCATCACCTGAGCTGAAACCAAGAGTTGGATGCTTAACCAAATGAGCCACCCAGGCACCCACCCTTTTATATAAAGTACTCATTCAACTTATTAAAGAATGTTTTGGGCTAAGCTATCATGTGAAATGGCAAACTGCATTATTACAGTAGTCTCAAATTAGGATCTTCTTTATCTAGAGTCATAGAGGAAGCAGAATAGACTTTAATTTATGGGTTTGTTTGTTAATAAGCAATGGATGACACCCCTGCAGATGCATGTGCATACACACACACACACACACACACACACACAGTCATCTGATTCTACATTGTTTCTGGATGGTTCAGTCTATGAGCCATGATCAAATTTAGAATTAAAGACTCAGGTTACACATTAAAATACATAAGGGGGATGACTTTGATCTGTGGTGAACTGGACACATAGCTCACATATGGACCAAAATAAAGGAAAATACCAAATACTTTGTCCAGCATAGAGAAGAGAATGTTTTTGAAAGCAGTGAAATGAAGGAAAAATGTAGGAAAATGGCCTAAGATGAATTTAGAAATTTAGAATTGAGGGAGAACTATTTTAAAATGTGAGTGACTGTCATTTTATGCCTAAGAGAAAGAGTCATTAGAGAAATTGAAGACAAAGATTCAAGGGAGAGATCAAATAAATGATGCCAAAAATTCCTTAAAAATTTTGAGAAAATGAGATATGGACTGCAGGTAGGAGTATAAACTTCCATCGTATATTCCTTAGGGGGTGGGAAATGAAGAGAAAAAGTTAGTGTGTGCCTTAGTTCATTCAGGCTGCTATAACAAATTACCATAAATTGGGTGGCTTAACCAACAGAAGTTTATTTCTCATTGTTCTGGGGGCTGGGAAGTCCAGTAATCAGGTGCTGACAGATTCTGTCTGTAGCCGGGGTGCTTCCTGATTCACAGACAGCTGTCTTCTGTGTCTTTACATGTCTCTTTCCTAAGGGCACTAATGCCATTAACAAGGACTCCTCTCTCAAGATGTAATCACTTCTTGAAGACCCTGCCTTCTAACACAAGGCTCACATTAAGCATTAGGTTTTAACATATCAATGGGGCAGGGCACATTCAGTCTGTACCAGCGAGCGTGTGTGGGCGTGTCTTGCTGTACATCAACGCACAGGAAGTTGAGAGATTAGCTGCCTGGACCACTCAGATAGGAAATTTCCTGAGTACACATTGTCATTGGTGGTGGTGGTAGTGTGTGTGTGGTGTTGTAGGTGGTCTGTGAAGATTGTGAGAACAGATATGATTGGCCTAATAAACTTGAGAAGAATGCAAAAGTTTGGAAACATTTCACTGGGAGTAGAGAGAATGAGGATTACTAACACACAATAAAATGTGCCTTTGTGATGTATTAGTGATATTGCTCTAGTTAAAACAGATATGAAGACATAGTTTCTATGCTCTTAAATAAAATCCAACTTTATCAAACAGCACATTAGGCTTACCATCAAAATATTGACAATTTTTACAACCACTAAAATGCTTCCTTGGTGATATAAAGGAGATCTCAATGACTAATTCAATGAGTTAATCAAAAAGATATTCAAGAGGGGCACCTCTTGATTTTGGCTCAGTTCATGATCCCAGGGTTGTGGGGTCCAGCCCCAAGTTGGGCTCTACCCTGAGCCTGGAGCCTGCTTGGGATTCTCTTCCTCTCCCCCTCCCTTCCTCACTCTGCCCCTCTCCCTCACTTGTGCACTGTCTCAAAAAAAAAAAAAAAAAAAAAAAAAAATATATATATATATATATATGTATATTCATGGAACTACATATATATTCATGGAACTACAATGTTCAACTTTTCTCAACACCTATTCACAAAGCACCTTTGGTTTAAATTTCAGAATCACTCGGGGCGCCTGGGTGGCTCAGTCGGTTAAGCTGCCGACTTCGGCTCAGGTCATGATCTCACGGTCCGTGAGTTCGAGCCCCGCGTCGGGCTCTGTGCTGACAGCTCGGAGCCTGGAGCCTGTTTCAGATTCTGTGTCTCCCTCTCTCTGACCCTCCCCCGTTCATGCTCTGTCTCTCTCTGTCTCAAAAATAAATAAACGTTAAAAAAAAAAAAAAAAAAATTAAAAAAAAAAATAAATTTCAGAATCACTCAAGAGTTAGAAAATCCTTGTTTCTATGTTATAAGTAGTTTTATAAAATTTCTGGGGCTTACAGATGAGCTTGGTAATGAATTTGACTAAAAATGCATTTTAAACTATCTCTCTCTCAAAATAAATAAACATTTAAAAAAAAAACTTAAAACTGGGGTGCCTGGGTGGCTCAGTGGATTAAGCATCTGACCCTTGATTTCAGCTTGGGTCATGATCTCACCCTTCCTGAGTTCACAAAGCCCCACTTAGGGCTGTGTGCTGACCAAGAGGAACCTGCTTGGGATTCTCTCTCTTTTATTCTTTCTGCCCCTCCCCCCTCTCAAAATAAATAAACCTTAAAAAAAAATTAAGAATAAGGGCTCCTGGGGTGCCTGGGTGGCTCAGATGGTTAGGCATCCAAGTTTGGCTTAGGTCATGATCTTGTGGTTCAGGAGTTCGAACTCTGCATCAGGCTCTGTGCTGACAGCTCGGAGCCCGGAGCCTGCTCCAGATCCTGTGTCTCCCTGTCTCGCTGCCCCTCCCTGGCTCATAATTATGTCTCTGTCTCTGTCCCTCTGTCTCTCTCTCTCAAAAATAAATAAAAACATTAAAAAATTTTTAAATAAATTAAAATAAATTAAGATAAGTAAATAAATAGTAAAAATAAAAATGGGGCACCTGAGTGGCTCAGTTGGTTAAGTGTCCGACTTCACCTCATGTCATGACCACACGGCTCGTGAGTTTGAGCCCCGCATCAGGCTCTGTGCTGTCAGCGCAGGGTCCAGTCTGGACCCTCCATCTCCCTCTCTCTGCCCCTCCCCCACTAGCTCTGTCTCTCTGAAAAATAAAAAAAGGAATAACATATATATTTAAAAAATCAATTTAGAAGGTAAAGCAGCAAAAATAATGATTTTAAATTTTACATATGGTTTGTATAACTTCTCACAAGCTCAAATAATCTATGATGAATTATAAAGCATTGCCTGCATTGTGAATTATATAAAACACAAACAAAGAATAATCTTGTTCACAGTAATGTTCTCATTAAATTGTAGTGGCCTAATAAACAAAGGTAGTAAAAAGGGATGCTCTCACATTCCCCTGCTACATATCTCCACATTATGCAATGCTTGGCAAAGAATTGATTACTTAAGAAAAATATGGAGCCAGTCACAGTGAAGATTTTGCTTTATCTTCTGAGATTTTAATATACGTTTAAAGTGAAAGGTGTATATAAGCTCGTAACAGAGGAACATCAAAAATAAGAAATCATTTATTTCTTTTTTACTTTCTTATTTAAAAAAAATAAGTCTATTTATTTATTTTGAGAGAGAGAGAGAGAGAGAGCAAGAGAGAGAGAGTGGGAGCAGGGGAGGGGCATAGAGAGAGAATCCCAAACAGGCTCCACACTGTCAGTGCAGAGCCAGATGCAGGGCTCAAACTCACGAACCATGACATCATGACCTGAGCCAAAAATCAAGAGTCAGAAGCTTAACGGACTGAGTCACCCAGGCGTCCCAGAAATCATTTTTTATTTATTTTTTTTAACGTTTTATTTATTTTTGAGACAGAGAGAGACAGAGCATGAATGGGGGAGGGGCAGAGAGAGAGGGAGACACAGAATCGGAAGCAGGCTCCAGGCTCTGAGCCATCAGCCCAGAGCCCGACGTGGGGCTCGAACTCACGGACCGCGAGATCGTGACCTGAGCCAAAGTCGGACGTTTAACCGACTGAGCCACCCAGGCGCCCCAATCATTTTTTAAATTAACCTATTTTGCCTAGTACTAGCACCCATTCAGCTTTCATCCTATGAACGTTCTCCTTTAAGGTAACTATCTATCTTAAACATGTTTTTCATTTTCTATGGCAAAACTGACTTGATGACATTGTCAAAACTGTTTTAGTTTTAGGGGCACCTGGGTGGCGCAGTCGGTTAAGCGTCCGACTTCAGCCAGGTCACGATCTCGCAGTCCGTGAGTTCGAGCCCCGCGTCAGGCTCTGGGCTGATGGCTCGGAGCCTGGAGCCTGTTTCCGATTCTGTGTCTCCCTCTCTCTCTGCCCCTCCCCCGTTCATGCTCTGTCTCTCTCTGTCCCAAAAATAAATAAAAAACGTTGAAAAAAAAATTAAAAAAAAAAAAAAAAACTGTTTTAGTTTTACGCTTGATACAAAGACAGTGAATCACTATATGCAGACATTATTCTTATTTAAAACTAATAACAATATTAGTAAGGCTGTTTCTCCTATCTAGATTTTTTTAAAATTATCTTTGTACTTAAATTTTTTGTTTATCTTATTTGCTATAGTTTGGCCATGAATTTCAGGACAAATACAAATAGACTGAAATTCACCATTAATGAGAAGATAGGAAAACTTTATTTCTACAAAATAACATTCAAAATAATGACGTGACTCCCTAAAATCCATGTCCATGACTCAGAAGGAAAATGAAATGTGTTCTCTAAGAGGCTAGATGATATCCAACATACCGACAGCAATAATATTGGAAGTAAACCACAGGTGTTACATAAAAAGATAAAAATAATTATTGCAGTATCCTCCCATACGTGTATCCTCTTCAGAATGTCAACCTTGAATTGTGTCTCCATGAATAACATTTCCAAAGAGCTAGAGCCCAATTCTGGTTGAATGTTTTGCTATTATTGATAATTAACAGCTACTGAGTGTTTAGGATGCAATTAGGCGTTGTAATAAACACCAGCTAATCTGATAGCTATCTAGTCTAAAGAGATTATATAAGTAGATTAAGTTTCGATTGAATACTGAAGGACTGGATGGTAGCAAATTAAGTATGGAAGAAAGTCCCTTGACTTATTTTCAACACAAGAAAACCAAACAGAAATGGAAGCCATTTATTTATCCATAAATATTTAATTGACTTCCCACTGTATGCCAGTCAGTGACCTAAGCCCTGAGGACTACGCACTTAAGGAAACATTAGTTCTCTTTGCTTACTGAGTTTACATCCTAGTAAAAGACATAAGTAAATTAATTACTCCCACATGGATCAGGGAGACGAGGGATAAATGCTTGAGATAATAAACAAGAGATTTAAAGGTATGAGAACTTCTGAGGACTTACTAGAACACAGCCACCATTCCATTAATGTACTGTTTACCCCAAGACCCCTGAGGGAGATTTTTTCATTGTTTAAAGTGTCATTATGTTTTTTTAATTAAAAAAATTCTTTTTAATTTATTTATTTTGAGAGAGAGAGATAGAGAGTGTGAGCGGAGGAAGGACAGAGAGAGACACACAGAATCTGAAGCAGGCTCCAAGTTCTGAGCTGTCAGTACAGAGCACAATGCAGGACTTGAACCACGAATCGCGAGATCATGACCTGAGCTGAAGTCTGACACTTAACCGATTGAGCCACTTAAGTGTCTCAAAGTGCCATCATTTTTATTTTCTTAAATCAACAGAAATTTCATAGAATCCATAGGAATATGGAAGAACTAAGCTCAGAAAAATGTCAGAAGCCAGGGGAGTCTGGACAGTGAGCATCAGAGCCCAGCTAACACAGAGGCAGTCCCCTAGGGCACTGCCATTAACTCCACTAACAATAGACTCTCAGCACCACCCCTGTGATCAATAATTGCATCACTGTTACTGTATCGTATTCACTTGAGATCCAAAGTCGTATGTTAAAGCATCTGATTGAGAAAGCCTAGTTTCTGCGGCCAGGTTCTAATTCTTATCAGGAAGAATACAAACGTCTGGGTCCTTTCTACTTCCACATTGCATTACTGTTTTATGGGACAGTGTCTCGCACTCAGATTCGTATAGTAGGGTACTGTACGAACAAATAAAAGGCTTTCTGAAAGCTTAGATTTAAAACAAAAAATGAACAAACTGACATACCTACTTTTTTATAGCCTCTAAAGTTAGCTGTATGCCCATATTATTCTGTGAGACTGAGAAGAGGTGCTCCAAAAATGTAACTGGCTTGTTAATTTAACTAGTATATGAATATTTGAATAAATAATTATAAATAATTCAATTTTATATGCAAATTCTCAATTTTAAATACAAAGTTTTATGGGCACCTGGGTGGCTCAATCAGTTGAGCCTCTGACTTCAGCTCAGGTCATGATCTCATAGTCTGAATTTGAGCCCCGTGTTGGACTCTGTGCTGACAGCTCGGAGCCTGGAGCCTGCTTCTGATTCTGTCTCCCTCTCTCTGCCCCTCTCCCATTCACACGCTGTCTCTCTGTCTCTCAAAAAATAAAATAAAACATTAAAAAAATTTAAACATGAAGACAAAGTTTTAGTTTTAAACCTAATCTAGTATGATTTTTACCTTCCTTGTATTAAGAAGTAGCTACTAGCATCCTGCATTTGTTGAATGATAAAGATATTTCTAGGTTGACTGAACAGTAACATTTTAAGACATGTTATTGGGATACGCCACAAAAACATAAATGAAAAAAATGTCATCAATCATGAGATTTTGTCTTTTAGAGTGTATCTTTTGAAAAGGAAGAATTTTTAATTATATTATTAGTTATTAATTAAATCATATGCCTCACGGATTACAAAGAGATCATCATTTTTGCCTATGAGTTTAATGACTGGAAATGTTATAGTACTTTAGGAGTGAGAAACTAAAACATACCTCAGAATGATAATCGCATTTTGAAATTAGATGGCATAGGAGGATTAAGTGGACAGAGATAGTAGCTATAAATATAAAAGAAATCTGGGATCTGCAAGGATTTAATCAGATCTAGAGTAACTTCCTTGCTGTTACTAATATATCCTCATTATTTGGGCTGCTACAAAAATGAAATGTAATGCTCCTTAGCTGCAGAACTAGAGAGCGAAGCAAAAACATAATGACCAAAAAACCCTCGATGGTAGCGTGGAAAGAATGGTAGAAAAGAGCAACATGATTTTAAATACTCATTAATACTATGAAATAAAGATGAGTTGCATTTTCAAAATTCTAATAGAACTGTGCCTAATTCTAGGGTCTTTCACACAGAATCAAATGACTAGCAGTCATTAGTGCCAACCAGTTATGTTAACATTGGATATCATGCAAATTCCCGCCAAAATTTTGACTAATGGGAAAGGAAATTTTATTGCAGAATGTTAACAGCAGCCGCAGATCTCTACTTTTTAACTTGGGATATATCTTGGTAAATTAACTCTTTATAACATAAAATGTGCTCTGAAATCCAGAAATATAACATTGTATTTATAGTTTAATAGAGTTTTATAAAGGAAGCTATTTTTCTGAAAAGTAAGGATTTAAAATAGATATTTGAAAAGATAGCAATAGTTAGCAACAATAGATACAGATCCAGCATACATATTAGGGAATTAGTGATATTGCAGTAACAAATCACATGATGTAACAGTATTATACCAATAATTATTAAAATAACCTTTACAAATATACCATTTATTGGGAATATAAAATATTAAATAAGGTCCAAAATGCCTAAAAAAACAGACTAACTTGATTTAGACACAAATTTTACCATTTGGATATTCTATATACCGAGAGATATTGTGGAACCCTGCATATATTAATATCTGCAAATACTCTGGCACAGCAGTACTCAAGTTACAGTACACAGACTCATTTCACTTCCTAAGCTGTTTATGCCTGTCCATGGGTTAGCATAGAAATTGATGCCAAACACTGAGAAAATTTTATAAGCAATTTGTCAGAGTAATTTTATGTCTGTTGAAGCTGATGATAAAATGTTGATCTTTATTCCATGTATGTATTTTACTATTTTTTCCAAATAATTAATTTGTGTTGTATTCTTAAAAAGCATCAACTCCCAGCAGAGTAGAAATCAGAAACAAAACCAGAGAATGAAAAGCACTATTCCACAGTTGTTGACACTACATATTGGACTCATCCAACTCTGAGAGGTCAGGGATAGAGTCCTCTTAACACATGCCCCAAATTGTTTAGTTCTACCCTTTACTTTTTGTGAGAGCTCAGTGTAGTTGCAAGAAACTCACAGTCTGCCCTCACACAGACCTGGATGTGAAATTGCGTTCAGCCATATATTAGACGTTCTTATATTTTAATGTATTGACCATGGTCTCAAAGCTGAGGGTGGTAGGGAGGACATGTAGGAGAAGACACATGACTACAGGACTAATAAGGAGAAAATAAAAAATTACTAGTTGATCAATTGTCCCAAAAGTTGGTGGAATAAAAGCCTAGAGATGAAATGAAAACAAACAAACAAACAAACAAACAACCAAACAAACAAAAAGATTGGCTGAAGGAATTCTTAGAGTAGAGATCGGTGGGGTATTTTTCCATTTCCCAGGAAGGAAAAAGGATGATCCCACATAACAAGTATATATGCAGAGGCGGCAAAGAAAATTCAATATTCACACTATTCCTCTAGTCCACAATGGGATGAGGAGTTTGTACCAGAATATAAAGGAACTGCATCATCATGTCTGCTGTTTAATTCAGCTGACCTTTTATTTTCCGCCACAAAATATTTCCAAGCAGTGCGGAGATTTATAGTTTGTTACAAGTACCTCATTTCATGAAACTGTAGCAAACAAGTTGGCTGGTTAGTTTAAGTAGATCCTTTAAATAGATTAGGTCCCAAGGCGGAAGCAAATACTAGCACTTTCTGCACAGCTGGATGCTGTCCCAGTGCTGCAATAGGAATAGAGCACAAAGGAGTTCTGGGGAGAACCTTGACATGTGCCCCATGGAGACCCAGCATCACAGAACACAGTGGCAAATTTATCTAGAGAAATCTGAAGGGGGGATAATGTCCTTATGGCTAGGTAAAAAGAGAAGAGCAATGGAAAGCTTAAAAGTAACAGGGCTTACATTTTTCTGAAAGAACCTACACAAGAATGTTCTTCCCTCCCAGAGATGCATCACTGAGGAAGGGCCTTGTCAAAAATTGTAAAAGGGCTGGCATTTTACTCTGGTTACAAACCAACACGTTAGCCTGCCACAGTTCTCATAGATGTGGGCAGATAAAAGAGATTCCTGCATCAGCAATAAAGGGATTTATTCATGAGAGCAAGCAATGTGACAGAAGGAAATTAATGTTCACATCAGTGTCTTTGCTCCTAGCTCCCTATGGGCACAATATAGAAGCAGGACCAAGTATATGGAGGACACAATGGAGGGTCTATGTCACAGCTGAGGAACCCCAAGTTTAAGAAAATCCAGTATTTAATTTTTTTTAATGTTTATTGACTTTTAAGAGAGAGAAAGACAGAGGGTGAGTGGGGGAGGGGCAGAGAGAGAGGGAAACACAGAATCTGAAGCAGGCTCAAGGCTCTGAGCTGTCAGCACAGAGCCCGACGCCGTGATTGAACTGTGAGACCATGACCCTGGCCAAAGTCAGACACTTCACCAACTGAGCCACCCACGTGCCCCAGAAAGTCCAACATTTTAAGGGAGGCTGCTAGCAAACTTGACTGAACTTTGCCTTAAAGTCTCCCTTTATTATCCTAGATAATCTTCCCTTTGACCTAGAGAGAAACATGATACCTTAGAAGCTGTTTGATAAGCAAACATTCTTGAAAAGATAGTTCAGAACAGGGGCGCCTGGGTGGCGCAGTCGGTTAAGCGTCCGACTTCAGCCAGGTCACGATCTCGCGGTCCGTGAGTTCGAGCCCCGCGTCGGGCTCTGGGCTGATGGCTCGGAGCCTGGAGCCTGTTTCCGATTCTATGTCTCCCTCTCTCTCTGCCCCTCCCCCGTTCATGCTCTGTCTCTCTCTGTCCCAAAAATAAATTTAAAACGTTGAAAAAAAAAAAATTTAAAAAAAAAAAAGAAAAGATAGTTCAGAACAAAACATGACGCAAGATGTACAGAAACACCTTGGAGAATTGCTCTCCAACAGATCTTAGAAAGCTGTAGGATCTTTAATGTGGCTAGTGACAGTTATTGTGCCTTGTGTCATGAGTGATAAGGGAGATCTATAAATAAATGTAAACTTCTAACACAGGTTTGCTTCATCAGTTCAATATCTTCAATGTTTCTTGTTACCCATTTCCTGCCCTAAGATCACAGGAGACAGAGGGAATAGAGCAAGAGATAGAGCTGAAACAAGGACAATAGCAAAGCAATGTACTCCCCCCCCCCCCCCCCCCCCCCCCCCCCGCCACACACACACACACACTCTACCACACACACACGCACACAGACTGCTGGTCTTTGGAATGAAGTAGTCAGATATACTTAAGGTGAAGAGAACATGCAGGAAGATTCAAACAGTATCAGGAATTAAATATTGATACTTTTTGGGGTGCTCAGTCGGTTAAGCGTCCGACTTTGGCTCAGGTCATGATCTTGCGGTTTGTGAGTTCGAGGCCCCTGTTGGGCCCTGTGCTGACAGCCCAGAGCCTGGAGCCTGCTTCAGGTTCTGTGTTTCCCTCTCTCTCTGCTCCTCCCCTGCTTACACTCTGCTCTCTGTCTCAACAATAAATGAAAATGAAAAAAAAACTTTATATTTTTTAGAGTAAATCTGTAAAAAGTTGGTTATACATATGTGACTTTTTAAAACTTTAAAATATTTTTAAATATTTATTTATTTTTGAGAGAGAGTCACACACACACAGTGCAAGTGGGGGAGGGGCAGAGAGAGGGAGACACAGAATCAGAAGCAGGCTCCAGGCTCCCAGCTGTCAGCACAGAGCCCGATGCAGGGCTCGAACTCCTGAGCCATGAGACATATCTCATGAGACATATCTCATATCTTCGACCTGAGCCGAAGTTGGACGCTCAACCAACTGAGACACCCAGGCGCCCCTATGCATATATGACTTTAAACATATTATTTAGTATTAAGTTAAAGTTTTCCCATTAACAAATGTGGTTAATATTAACATGAAGACCACAGGGAAGGTGGGAGGATTGTAAATGGAGGACACAATGGTGGGTATAAAAACACATTTAAAAGCAGATTTAAAAGCATATGCTTGAAAAAAATCACAATGTAAATGTTCAGTAATTGATGTTATTTTCAACCAGATGATGGTGTATGGTTGTATTTACTTAAGCACATTTTAAATGCTTTTTGCTAGGTAATTTAGTACTGCTTTTGACACTGAAAACAGAATAGATTGTGTATTTAAAATTGACATGTGAAAATACAAAGATTTTGGTGTTGGTCTATCTGTTATATTGACATTTATAATCTGTAATGACTTATATAATGAGATGAATTCTATAGTAGACCCTGGGTAAAGGTTTCTACTACATATGGAGAGAGGGAAGAAATCAGCTGATCTTGTCTAAACAAAAACGGATATGTATTCTAAAATGGATAATTGAAATCTCACAAACCTAAACTGAGGACAGAGATTGTAAAATCTACAAGATACATCCCGCTCCTTTCCCAGATCTCAAGGTTGAAAGCCTTCATGAAATTCCATGTTCTGAAATATAAATTGCAACTTCATAAAATCTAGAATGCCATCATTCTAACTGAAAAAAGAAATGGTTTGAGAAATAAGTTGGGGTGCCTGGATGACTCAGTCGGTTAAGCATCTGACTTTTGATTTCAGCTCAAGTCATGATCTCAGGGTTTGTGGATTCAAGCCCCACTATGGGCTCTGCACTGACAGCTTGGAGCCTGCTTGGGATTCCCTTTCCATCTCTCTCTCTCTCTCTCTCTTTCTCTCTCTCTCTCCCTCTCAAAATAAATAAATAAACTTAAATTAAAAAAAAAAAAGAAATATGCCAAATGTTGACATTTGAGTTTGGATATAAACTTGTTTGAAGCCTACAAAAACAACAACAAAATTGGATCCATGAGGGTGTTAGTCCAGGAAAGAACAATTTTACTAAAAAGGATGAATATCTAAAAAAGACATTTTAAAATGACCATGACCAAAACAAGAATACACTGCTGTAGGTGATAAAAAAAATTAGAAAGCTGTATTTTCTTTATTAGAAGGACTCTGATTGTAAAAAAAATCTTGTGATAAGGTGTTTAGAGAGAGTAAACTACTTTATTTTAACTTAATTGGTAGTAATTTCCAAGTCCTTCAGACAAAGACAACCAGGAGCAAGGCTGTACTGAACAAAGTTGAAATCATTAATTCTTTGCAACAAGGGGGAATACATACACACACATACACATGCATGCATACATACATACATGCATACATATGTACAATAAAATACAATATCATGCTTGCTAAGAGAAAGAGGTGATCACCTTGGATTTTTAAAAATCTAGTTATATGCTGGTTTACCAAGGGCTAAACCTAAGGCCACAGAATAATTGAAATTAAAAGGGGGGATAAAAAAGGAAGTTAATTGCATCACTGTTTTTAACAGCCAAAAATTAGGAAACCAAAAATACATTGCGATACATTTATATAATGTAATATTAAATATAGCTATGAACAGACCATAGTGTCACATATTAATGTGTATGTAAATTAGTACCAATCTAATTATGATTGAGAATGGAATAATCAAGTTCTTGAGTATGTTCATACATACATATATGAACTATTCAAGAACATTTATAAAAACTAAATAAGAGTTATAGAGGTATAAACATATGTAACAATATTTTTAAAAAATGTTTATTTATTTTTGAGAGAGCATCAGTGAGGGAGGGGCAGAGAGAGAGAGAGAGAGAGAGAGAGAGAGAGAGAGACAGAGGATCCAAAGCTGGCTCTGCGCTGACAGCAGTGAGCCCGATGTGGGGTTTGAACTCATGAACCATGAGATCATGACCTTAAGTCAGATGCTCAATTGGACTGAGCCACCCAGGTGCTCCTGTAATAACACTGTTTTTTTTAAAAAATGCAAGGATGGAACTTGTTGGGATGAGCACTGGGTGTTATATATAAGTGATGAATCACTAAATTCTACTCCTGAAACCATTATTACACTATATGTTAATTAACTTGGGTTTAAATAAAATTTAAAAAAATGTAAGGAAACAACGAAAACAAAATAGAGAAATGGATTATCTCTAGGTATATGCAGGGAGACTGAATAAGAAAGGATCAGGGGCGCCTGGGTGGCTCGGTCAGTTAAGCGTCCGACTTGGGCTTAGGTCATGATCTCACGGTCTGTGAGTTCGAGCCCTGTGTCAGGCTCTCTGCTGACAGCTCAGAGCCTGGAGCCTGTTTCAGATTCTGTGTCTGCCTCTCTCTCTGCCCCTCCCCTGTTCATGCTCTGTCTCTCTCTGTCTCAAAAATAAATAAATGTTAAAAAAAAAAGAAAGGATCAAAATTAGATAAAAAGAGTAGATAGAAGTAGATATTGTGACATTTCTAGCTCTTAGGTTTATGTTGATTTCATGGTTGCTCATCATAAAACCAAAACACCCACCCACACTCATACATACATAAACACAAACATAAAGCTATTGACAGAGTAAGTTGTCATTGTGCCCTCATATAAAGACTATGATCAATCAAGTTCTGTTTGGCAGGGGGCAGGTTTTCTAAAGTTTGGACACCTCCATCAACAACAAAGTCTATTCCATTTACTGAATTAATAATCCTTATGACAGTGACCCATGGAGTGTTTCTAGTCACATATACTAGGACTACTTAAATATCATTGTCTGTATAAGAGAATGGAAACATACAATGCTTTTCTGAATGATAAGGCTGACAACTTATTCTGACAATTGTCACTAACCCCACTCTTTATGTGCAAATCCTTTAATTATTTCCCAAATAAATGAAAACAATAAAAAGGGATATTAGCTATTTTTATTTAATAAGCTCACTTAATTGCCTTCATTCAAATAAAGGTGTAAAAGTTTGAACAGAAAATTTTGTCCTTCGGGAATTATTCACTCTTACGAGAAAAGAAGCTACAAATTACAGAACCTGAAATATCCAGTATAAAAAGAAAAAGTGGAGATCACTTGTAACTATAGAATGCTGGGTTCTGTTTCCCATTCTTAACTTATTCTGAAGTCATGAGGGTGTTGTTGCTAGGAAATCTCAGACATTTATTGCTCATGATTTCTGTGTTATCCCCCACTAAGGACCCATTCAAGTGTGTTTTATTTCCCCTTGTTTTATTCTTTTAATCCCCAAACACCCTACTTAAAGTTAACATCCAAAATCACAGAAAAGGTTGTTTTAACCATCTCTGAGTGTTTTCATTGATTCTTAGAAAATTCATTTTGAAGCACTGACTTCATGGTAGATAGATAGGTAGGTAGGTAGGTAGGTAGATACATAGATGATAGGCAGATGATAAATAGAGTGTAAAGTCTTGAATATTAAGAAATCCTCAGAAGATTATAAAACCAATTGCTGTCAAAAATGTTTTCTGAATTGTTGGTATACCATAACCTGTCTTGCATTAATTTTACAATATTTCTATAAAATAAACTAAAACATAAAGTCCATAAATTGATCAACATTAGATCAAAACAGGTATAGTTTTAATATCACATGCATTGAGGGGCAGGCACCTGGGTTAAGTGGCCGACTTTGGTTCAGGTTATGATCTTGTGGTTGGTGAGTCTGGACCCCTGTCAAGCTCTGTGCTAACAGCTCAAAGCCTGGAGCCTGCTTCAGATTCTGTGTCTCTCTCGCTCTCTGCTCCTCCCCCGCTTACACTCTGTCTCTCTGTCTGTCTCTCTCAAAATAAATAAACATTAAAAAAAATCGCATGCAAAATAATCAACTCTTCTTTATTATACCTTGGTAATATTGTATGTGTGTTGGGAGGTGGAGTATACAAAATGATGAGCTAATGTCTTAAATTATATAATGTATCACCAGACAGAAGCATACAATTTTGAACATTAGAAGACACTTCTTAAATTTTAAGTTGCATATTCCTGAGGTGTTACCTGAACTACTACTATTTGCATGTCACCTGGTAAAATCTAAATGGATTTGCCTTGTTGACAAGTAGTAGAATAAAGACTGTCATGCAAAAAGATAAACTCAAGTGTGCAAAGTAAAACCCCGTCAATGTTAAGGGCAATGTATAGCTTCCTACTGCCATGACTTAAGTATATCTGTGCCCTTCTATCCATTTTAATATACAAAAGAGATCAGCTTCCTTATCAGTAGGTGGTCTATATCTGAAAGCTTGTTATCCAGTCTGGAACTTGGATTGTTTTAACTTGGCACCCATCCCATAGATTGGAACTGCTCTGTGGAAACTGGTATATTTAGTTGTTCATATTGCTACTGAGATCCAGACAAAATATAACCTTGAAAGTCAATAGAGCAAAAAATAGTAAACAGAAAGATGTTATCAATTACTGACAACATGGCAGAACTCTTTTCCATGTGTTAAAATGATTAAGGCATGACAATATTTTTCATAGTTATCCGTGGAAAAGAGTTCAATTTATGTGACTGTGACTTACCCATAATAAAATAAATATAAAAATCTTAGGTCCATTAAAATTTTAAATTTAAAAGCATTTTTATTAATCAGGCTTAGAGATTATTTTGGTATTCATAATCTCTCTTGCTTTCCCATTTCCATAGTGTTAGTGATAAAGACTTTTTATACAGTGGGCCAATCTATATCCATGCTCTTCAGCAAAACAGATAAGCTTTTTTTCTGTCAAAACATTTAATTATAAAGTTGTTCGTGTTAGTTAAGAAGTAAATCATTTAAAGGGTAAAAAAGATTAAATGTAATCTTGAAAGGAAAATGCTTACAGATAAAAAGGAAAGAAACTTGTAGTCAAAGAGAGAAAGTAATTTGTCTTTTCAAGATAGTTAATGAGCTTCAGATACTCTTTGATGATGAGAAAGAGTATGATACACACACAAAAAAAGCTTTAATGAAGTATAAAATTATAACAGATAATGAAGTTCTTTTTTTAGAATATGCAATTAGTAACTGTTGGATTTCTATTTCTTAAAACCATAAATATATTGACAATGCTACATACATGTAAAACCATTTTAAATAAGTTATAAATTCTAACCGAAGATGATCAAGATCAAACCAACTTTTTTTTTTCCACCTCAATTCTCCTTTCTGAAAGATCAGGGGGAAAAAGTATGTTTAAGCATACAGGATTTCAAAAAGGTTTATATTAAACTGTTTGGATCGTAATAATATAGGAATTAGCTAAGGAGATTTATTTAATCAGAAGATGAAGAGGTTTTGTGGTGGTACTCTGAAAAAAGAATTCATGAATAAAATGATCAGAAAATGTTAACAGACTGATAATTTGGAAAATAAGAATTAGTGGAATTTTATGTAACTGTTCTAAAATTATAATACCAGAAACAAAGTAAGAAACATAAGTCATTTGACAGTAAATATGTCAAAGTTAACTTAAACCTTCAAGTAGTAAAGTATGGCCTCTCCAAGTACTTCTATTTTGTGATGATTTAAAAAAAAATTTTAACGTTTATTTATTTTTGAGACAGAGAGGAACAGAGCATGAATGGGGAAGGGTCAGAGAGAGAGGGAGACACAGAATTTGAAACAGGCTCCAGACTGTGAACTGTCAGCACAGAGCCCCAAGTGGGGCTCGAACTCACAGACTGCGAGATCATGACCTGAGCCGAAGTCCGACGCTTAAAGGACTGAGTCACCCAGGTGCCCCTGTGATGATTTTTAAAAAATTTTCCATACTAAACGTATATAATGAAATAACTTGTATAATTATAAAATGCATATGTAAAAGGATGTAGCCTGTAGATATATGCAAAAGGATGTTTTCTTACAGTACTGTTAGCATAGAAATAATATGTAGATGACTAAAATGTTAAATAATAAAAAAAGTTGTTTAAATGCAATTTCAATTCTCTAAGATATCTTATGCATCTATCAAAAGGTTTAGGTTTAACAAGAAAGACGTTAATCAGCTACTAACAGAAAAATAAGGTATAGAACAGCATACATACTCTGGCATTGTTTATAATATAGATAGGTATTGGCTTAGCTGGTCCTTTCTTTGTTCAAACTGTCTGCTAAAATTATGTACTAACTGGATGACATTGGTTTGGGGAGACATGGTTTTGGGATTTATTAAGATTTTCCCTATTAGATATAATGTTATGATGTTTAAAATTTTTTAAAGAAAAATATACAGACAAGAAAAAAGTAAAATATGACATTAAACAGGAGCCTTGTAATATTGTACATAGTTGATTTTGAACAGTGACTAAAATCTTTTCTTAATTTGAATTGAGTCCCCTTCTAAACTAATTACTTTAAAAACTATTATTTTTAATAAGCCCCACTCTAAGATGTCCAAGAATCTAAGTATAATTTTACATATAACTTCTATAATTGCTTTTGTTAGAAGATAGTACCAAAGAAGTTTTGATAGAAGATAGTTGTCTTTATTATTTTTTTTAAATGTTTATCTTTTATTTTTGAGACAGAGAGAGACAGAGCATGAGCAGGGGAGGAGCAGAGAGAGAGGGAGACACAGAATCTGAAGTAGCCTCCAGGCTCTGAGCTGTCAGCCCCAAGCCCGACAACAGGCTCAAACTCATAGACTGTGAGATCATGAGCCGAAGTCAGACGCTTAACTGACTGAGCCAACCAGGTGCCCCTAATTGTCTTTATTAATGATCCCTCAGTAACCCAGAATATGTTCCATAATATGGATGGCTTATCCAAACAGTGGAAAGTTATAAGAGAAAAGACTGAGGTCTCCAGAAAAAGTAAAATTCTCCTCTATAATGCCTTTGAACCAAGACCACAACATCAACTTCTGTCTGAATCTCCAGGCTGCCAGTCTGCTCTGCAAAATTTGGTCTCACAAGCCTCTACAACTGTGTGAGCCAATTCCTTAGAATAAATCTCTTTCTCTATGTATATGCATACTATTGGTTTTGTTTCTCTGGAGAACCCCGACTAATATAGTAACTAACAATGGTAAATGTATTAAATCCAAAGTGAATTGCAAGCAGTTTTAAATTCAAATGCCTTTAGGGACATAGCGAATGACTGAAATTAGAAAATCAGATGGCTATAAAACATTCAGTAGTGGTGGGTATGATGGTGAAATTAAGACTCCATTCCTGTTGAAAGAAATTCAAATGAAAGTATTTTTTAAAACGTACCCTAATCAAAAATCCTCGTAGGCTGATTTAGCATGTGGAATGCCAGTGTGTGATTTAGTTCAAAGAATTAATAGAAGTGGAAAAGAATTGTGGGTTGAAATGATTAAATAAAACTTTACGGGGCTAAAGAGATTTTGAACCTTCCTTGACCAAGACTGGCTTAACATTCCTTGCAACCTGACTAAATTTTAGACAAAATTCTTCCTGACTCTGGGCCCCTGACATTCCTTTTCATAGAGTTTTTGCTTTAGAAGACCTATAGTTGTAAATCCTTTCTCTGCTCCTTTGAATGTAAATCCTTTTCAAAGCTACTTGCTAATTTACAAAATAGGAATGTCTTTCTCAAGAAGCCTAACTTTGGCAGGCTACTCCAAATTATAAAACTGCCTCCTGACATGAAAGTGTAAGAAAGTTCACTTTTCATTTTCCTAAAACCAATTAGGAAACACAGATGGCCTAACCCCACCTCCCCTACTCCTGCTCTTAAAAACATCCCAGCCTCTTGTTTTAGTGGAGTTGAGCTCAGTTACCTTTCTCCCCTAAGTCAGTAACCTCAGAAAATGTCTTCCTTGACTATTTAAATTTGTCCAGAGCAAATTTTGCTTTGATTTTGTTTTTGTAATTTCATTTCAGTTAACTTATAGATTCAAATAGATATAGATACTTGAAAATAGACTTTTGACTAAGAAAATGGCAAAAACAACAACAAAAAGACTATTTCAGTAGTGTTATGTATTCCTTCTTTGATTCTTGGCTCCTTTTTCTAAGTCATCAAGAAGCCTACACAATTAGTAGAGACTTAATTCAAAGTAAAACAAAATAAGAGACATGATTTCATTATAAAGAAGCTTTATTTCCAGAAAATTTATAAGTCACAATCTCTTCCTGGTTGATTGATGAGCCCCAAGATTATGTAGCCCATTTTTACGTCTCACTAAATCATTGAAACAGCAGATTTTTTCCTCCTTTTTGTTAATTACATTTAAGTCAAATGCTCATTTAGCAACTGTGCTACATATATTCCCTCATAATCAGCTGAAAATATATTTTACTTTTCAGAGATATAAATATATAAAGACATAAAGTATATATATAGAGAGAGAAAGTAGTAAAGACATTAAACTGAAAAGAAAATCTCAAGAAAAAAATTCCTAGTTATATCACCAAATATCTTACCCATTATACATTATAACAGAAATTAAACTTTTAAGTTTTTTTGTTTGTTTTTATTTTTGTTTTTTTTCCTATATCATTAGTGAACTAGAGCAAGAATAATAACTTTTATCCACTGGTTTGTATTTTTTTAAAATTTCATTCAAAGGGCTTTAACTAATAAATTACAACAGAAAACTAATGATATCACTCATATATTCAGACATTCCTGAAATATCTATCTTTAAAGATTACGGCACCTGTGAGATACACAATAAATGACATATATATACACACACACACACACACACACACACATATATGTGCATATATTATATGTCTGTATGTACATGCCTTTCCTTTTCAGTTAATATATACTATTGTATTATATATATATATATATATATATATACACACACATGTGTATATTATATATATATATATGCTAGATATTCATAGATATAGATACATCTAGCATTGAAACATTTTCATAACAAGATGAAAATATTTATTTTGATACCCGAAGTCCTAATAAGCATTACTTTAGGAATAATGAAAGCACTTTAATAAAAATGGAAAGTAAAACATCATGTATAAGTTGGAAGAAGAACAGTTTCAGAATTCACAATATTGAGATTCCCTCAGATGAAAGGCAGAGATATAGAAACTGTTGTAAGCTTCAATCTATGTCACATGAATCTCTTAAAGAAAACAGAAGAGTCACCAGATAACTGAACATTTTACAAGGTCAGGGTCCATATTTCCAGTCCCTACTAAAGCAAAAGCAGAAGTTAAGTGTTTGGTGGCTCAGCATACTTCCTATATATCTTTTATGATTGTGGAATAGAAACAAATATGAAGGAAAACTGTGTTCAAAATTCACCAACAAGTATCACTGGATGCCTTTAGAGTAGAAAACAAGAACAGCAATATTAGCCACTGGCAATATTGAATAATTCATTTCCTAATTTATTGCTGTACTTAAATTCAGAAACCAAATGCAGAAGTACAGGACAGGTGAGTTGTGAATTTCCAACAGTTTAAGTGAAAAAGACCTGGAATTTAAGTTGACTACAAGTGGAATATAAGTCAATGGCATGACAGGGCTGTCAGAAAGGCAATTTGACTTAGAGAGAACTAATACAACTGCAGTGTCCATATTAAAGTAGGGAACCATTCCTACCTGTCAACTGTACTCAGATAACTTTGGATATAGCAAGATCAGCTCTAAGCACCACAAGTTACAAAGAAAGTCCATAAAATCTAACACATTCAAGTGGGTTTTGTGCGTTTGTTTTAAAAATTTGGATAAAGAAAATGAAAACATTTTCTTTAAAAAGTTTGAGATAGAGATGGTGAATACTATCTTCAGCTGTTGAAAAAATGTTCTCAAAATTAAGAATGATTTCGGTGATGGACTAAATGCTTGTGTTCCCTCAAAATGCATATCTCGATATCCTAACCCCTAATGTGATGTTATTTGTAGGTGGGGTCTTTGAGAAGTAATTAGGTCGTGAGATTGGAGCCCTGAATAGGATTACTGCCTTTGTGAGACAAAAGAGCTTGCTCTAATTCTCTGCTCTTTGCCATGTGAGGTTAGAAGAAAAAGATGCCCATCTGCAAACCAGGTCCTCACTAGATACTGGGTGTGTGTCATCTTGGATTTCCCAATCTCCACAACTATGAAAAATCAACATTTGTTGTTAAGACACCCAGTCAATGGTATTTCGTTAGAGCAGTCTGAGCAGACTAAGACAATTTAATTCCTTCATTCTTCTATTAGCTCAACAAATATCCATTGAGTGTTGAGTTTATGCCTCACAGTGAGCTGGACAAAGATGATTCTGACAGTGAAACAATAAAATATGGACAGTATACATGAAAAGGATTTTTAGTCTTTCAAAGATAAGAGGTTGTTACAATAACTATAATGCAACTAACTATAATAAGGACTGTGACAGAGGAGCAGAGAATATTACATAAGAGGGTCAGCTAAACTAGATGGGCCAGCCAGTCTTCAAGGGAGGGAATCACATTTCTATCAAGAACTGAATGATAATCTGAAGAATGTGTAAGAGAAAATTGTGGTAATAAGAGAAATGCAGACAGATCCAAGAAGACTAGAAAATTGTATAAAAACTTGCAGATGATGAGAGAGGTAATGCTTTGGAGAATTTGAAAATAATTGTGCAGAGGGGTGGCTTAGTCAGTTAGGTGTTCTTCGACTCAGGCCATGATCTTGTGGTTCCTGGGTTCAAGCCTGCATCAGGCTCTGTGCTGACAGCTCAGAGCCTGGAGCCTGCTTGGGATTCTGTGTCTCCCTCTCTCTCTCTGCCCCTCCCCTGATCGTATTCTGTCTCTATCTCTCTAGAATAAATAAACATTAAAAGAATTGAAAATACTTGTGCAGAGATGGATTACAGAGTTTCTGAGGAGGTGTGGCAAGATTTGTAAATAACAAGAAAAAGACTCAAATGATGGTGGGTCTTACGAAGGATGTGTAGGAATAGAGTTTATCCTAAAGGTGAGGGCAGACCATTACATGGACAGATGAGGGACGCCTGGTGGCTCAGTTGGTTAAGCATCTGACTCTTGATTTCAGCTCAGGTCATGATCCCATGGTTTGTGAGACTGAGCCCTGAGTCAGGTTCTGTGCTGATAGCATGGAGCTGACAGAGAGCACTCTCTCTATGTCTCTCTCTCTCTCTCTCTCTCTCTCTCTCTCTGTCTCTCTCCCTGCCCCTCCCCGCTCTCTCTCTCTCTCTCTCTCTTTCTCTCAAATAAATAAACACTAAAAAATGGAGGGATGAAGTTTTTGTTTCAGTTGAGAGTCCTAGATGAAATAGAAGAAAGGGAACCACAATGAAGACAGTGGTAACAGTTAAAAACCATAACACGTTTCAGAAGATGAAGATGATCTGAAGATTGGTAAAGTGTGGAGATGAGGCACTAAGTATACAGTCAAGAGAGATTTTGGAGGTTGCATCTCAAGTGGATGGCAGATCAGAAGAGAAAAGCAACGCAGCAAGGGAACTTGGGAAATTAAGTCTTTAGCCTGACCAGCTATGCTCAGCTAAAACTATTCCCATGCAGAAGTACAAGCACAGATGCCGAGGGTGAGGAGGCAGGCAACTAGAAGTCTGTCACTTAGTGTCCTTACCCAAGCAAAGTAAAAATTTCTATCCAGTCAGTAGCATCAGAGAGAGCTTTGGGCATGACATGTATAATGGGCATATTCTTGTAACAGTAGGTAGGTATTAATAGAATCCATGAAAATAGAAGTCTTCTTTTTTGGAAGTGGAAGTCTTTTATCATTACCCTGCACACAGGAAAATCTCACGTAGGTAATAGTATAATCGTAAGATCTTTAGGCTTGAATTTTATTCCCAGCCTTGACTTTTGATACTGTTTAGCCTTGTGAAAATCAGTAAGCCTTACTTGTGAAGTAGAGAAAATTTCCCAGGATTTCTCATTTCGGAAAATTTGGAATTTTTGAATAAATTAAATGGAGTATCATCTACATCATGTTTAGACACTTTCAAAGCATGATGCAAACTGAACTACTGTTAGCAATAGCTAGATTTATAAAAAATAAAATATTGAGCAAGAGATTATTTGATGTCCATAAGGGACATTACAGTGATATTATTGAATAGGGGCTGGAGGTTAGACAAGATATCTGGGTTATAAATAAGTCCACTGAATTTTGTATGTTACATGTCACCTGGCAGTAGCTTTCAATGGGGACAAGAAAGTGTATAGCTTAACTGAAATATTTTGATATTATAAACATTTGTAAATTATTATATTCAATGGGTTTGAGGGGATAACTTGAAATATTTATTCCTAAAAAAATAAGGTTTTCTAAAAATCACCGCCATAAAGTTTCACAGGAGTCAGATTATGCAAAATAATATTGCCATTTGCAAAATATCCTTTGGTCTGAGGAGATATCTTCTGATAAAAATAAAGTCTAGTACTCTACAAAGAGCCAGCATTCAGTAAATGGTTATTAAATGACCACTTTATCTACAGAAGTGAGTTTTACAACATTTCATGTGGAGAAAGAGATAGTCATTTAATTCAAATTAAAACATCCTATATGCTGCATGTCTTAGAGCAATTGGCTGGTACACAATTGTTTTAATCAAAGGAATGTACTATAAAATTTGGATTTCTACCTCATGAGGAAGCATCTTATTTCCTACAAAAGTCATATTATTTTGAGGGCCTAAATTAGCTCATGATAATTAGGTACTTAAAAAGGGCACTGATTTTTCAAACCAAGATAACCGAGATAACATTTGCTAAAAAGAGGGAAAACAATGTGAAAATATGAAAGTCTCAGTGACTAACTCTGAGATAGGTAAAATTGAATCTAGAATTCCATTAAAGAAGGAGATTTCTGTTATATTGTATGTTTTCATTGTTTGTTCTTATGATACCTTTGTCTCTGCAAGCCCTATCTTTCTCATACTTTTCTTAACTGTTGTGATGCTTTCCAACCTGATTTCCCTGTACTGGGGTTTTGATCCTCGGGTCTTATCAATATTTGTCAGAACTTCCCAAAGTAAATTTAGGGCATAAGAGTAATGAAGAACATGTCTTAAAATCTCCGGATAAAGCAGAATAATAAGGTGTTAAGGGCACAGACTGGATTCCTGCAACCTAGAACTATTAGACCGTTTTCTGGGTGAGCATGGGTAGGTTATATATTGACTCTGCACACAAATTTCTTTCTCTGCCATAAAAGATTACTAACTTTAAAGTATTGTGGAGGATTTTATTTTATGTTCTTGTTGTTCTTGTTGTTGACTTTAAATGAGTTAGTATTTTCAAAACCTTTTGATCCGTGATTAGCTCCCTATAAATATTTGTTATTAATACCATTTTTATTATTAATAGTATGACAACACACTCAATTTTTTGAAATACTAATTAAGCTCTTACAGTCCAACTACTATCTTTCAACTTATTAGAAGTCAACTTACTCTACATGTTTTCATGCCAGACATTCCAACTTTTCACATCCACTGAAGTCTGCATTTATTGAATGTTTCCTCTTTATCAGGCCTTGGTTCCAGCAGTTTACATTAATAGCCACTTTCAGGGGTGTCTGGGTGGCTCACTCGGTCTGACTTCGGCTTATGACATGATCTCACAGTTCGTGGGTTCCAGCCCTGAATCGGGCTCTGTGTTGACGGCTCAGAGCTTGGATGCTGCTTTGGATTCTGTGTCTCCCTCTCTCTCTCCCTGCTTCCCTACTTGCGCTCTCTCTCTCTCAAAAATAAATAAACATTGAAAAAAATAACCACTTTCATATTCATTTCTTTTGGTCTTTTATATAGTATTTTAAAAATTTATTTATTTTTTTTAGTAATCTCTATACCCAACATGGGGCTTGAACTTGCAACCTCAAGATCAAGAGTCAGATGCTCTTCAGACTGAGCCAGCCAGGTGCTCATTTTATCATTTTTTTTTAACACTGGTAGAGTGTCCAGCTTAGGATCATGTATGATATTTAATTTCTATCTCTTTTTGTTGTTGTTTACTTTAAGCTGGAAACTTCCTCAGACTTTTTTTTTTTCTCAAATTTTTATTAAATTCTAGTTAGTTAACTGTGGGGAATAAGCTTAGGAATCCCCTGGGTTTATACCAATGGGTTAACAAGGCATAAAGATATACAAAGTCATAGAATGCTCACACTCAAGTTTGGGTAAACCAGATTGACATTCCAAGAATAAGGGATTACAAAGACACCCCAAGAATAGGGAAGTGCAAAAGCACCTCAAAATAGAGAGGGGGTGCAGAGCCCCCAAAATAGAGAGGGAGAGGCAAAGGCCTGAAATAGAAACAGCACAAAGGTGCCCAATACATAGGTATATGAAATGAACAAGATTAGATGTTCAGGGTGGAAACACCCCCAATTTAGTACTATAGCAGAAAAGCTGCTTTCACAAGAGAATAGGGCCAGGTTAGGCAAATTGGTGGACTGGACTATGGACCGCTGTGCTGCAGGCAAAGCAGCCCAGAGCAGAGATGGTTAACAAAAGGTGCCTTATTAACCTTGAGATTATTTTCCCTATCTGCTTTATCCCCTAAGGTAGCTAAGATAAACAGATGCAGAGCCTCCTGTCTGCTGTTAACAACCATCCACCCATCTGCCCGAGTGCCCGGATTTTGTTTTATATTGACCCAAACCCCAAACACCCTATAGCTTCAAAACCCCCTTTCCCTCACGTCACCAAGTTAATGTTCCTAGTTTCTTTGTCTCTTTGTACACACCCATCACGTTTGCAAGGCTTCTGATATGAATAAATATGGGGCAAGGACCCTTATTTGGGGCTCTTGTCTTTTCCCGGACATTAGCCATCTCTCACTTTAATCCTGTGTCCGCTCTTTTGCTGGCCAAAAGAGAACTTTAGACTTAGAGTCTACGACAGTTAACATATAGTGTAATATTGATTTTAGGAGTAGAATTTAGTGATTCATCACTTACATATAACAATCACTGCTCATCCCAACAAGTGCTTTCCTTAATGCCCATCACCCATTAAGCCCATCCCCCCATCCAACACCCCTCCAGAAACCCTCAGTTTGTTCTGTATAAATAAGAGTCTTATGGTTTGTTTCCCTCTCTCTTGTTTTCCCTCTTCCCCTAAGTTCATCTGTTTTGTTAGTTAATTCCACATATGAGTGAAATCATATGGTATTTGTCTTTCTCTAACATATTTTCCTTAGCATAATGCATTCTAGCTCCATCCATGTCATTGCAAATGACAAATTTTCATTCTTTTTGATGGCTGGGTAATATATATATATATATATATATATATATATATATATATATATACACCACATCTTCTTTATCCATTCATCATCAGTTGATGGACATTTGGACTCTCTCCATAATTTGGATATGGTTGATAGCACTGCTATAAACATTGGGGTGCATGTGCCAATCACATGATTGGGGTGCTTTCAATCAGCATATTTGTAACCTTTGGATATCCTAGTAGTATCATTGCTGGGTTATAGGGTAGTTCTATTTTGAACTTTTTGAGGAACCTCCATAGTGTTTTCCACAGTGGCTTCACCAGTTTGCATTCCCACCAACAATGAAAGAGGGTTTCCCTTCCTCCACATTCTCGCCAATATCTCATTTCCTGAGTGGTTCATTTCAGCCATTCTGACAGATGTGAGCTAGTATCTCATCATGGTTTTGATTTGTATTTCCTTGATGATGAGTGATGTTGAGCATCTTTTCATGTGTCTGTTGTCCATCTGGATGTCTTCTTTGGAAAAAATGTCTATTCATGTCTTCTCATTTCTTTACTGATTATTTTTTTGGGGGGGTGCTATTTTTAGCTCCAATAAAAATTAGCAAATTGAAAAAATGAGTAAATCAAGGCCTATGTTTAGTAACCTATCCCTATCACACAGCTAGTGAGGGAGGAAACAGGATTCGACATTGGGCATCTAACTCTTTAGCCAGTACTCTCAGCCATCATACCTCTCAGTGTCTCAGAGAATCTGCCTCTGATCTATAAGTGATCCATAATCTCTTCCACTCCCATAGCATTCAGTTCTTCCTCTGCCTGAACCCATATCTTTTAAACACTGATAAATCTCATTTTCCTAAATTAAAAACAAATAATTTGGTGACTGCTTTTATGCTTCTCATTTCTCTCAAAATAAAAGTGTTACACACACACACACACACACACACACACACACACACACAGAATCTTGCTCTCTGCAGCCACTGAACTTCTTTTCCTCCGTAGGTCCACTGAAATCTTCACTTCCTTTTTACACAGTGACTATTCTTGCTTCAGTCACCAGCGACCTACTCAGTTCTATATGCAAAGAACACTTTCTTACTCTGACTTTTTCAACATGTCTTGTTTCCACTATTTTTCTCCATCTTTTTCTTCTTGAGTAACACCATTTTATTCCTGTATTATCCTTCTACCTCTCTACAGTTATTCATTCTCTATGTTCTTATCCATCCTTGTCTTATAAATATTTGTTACTAGAGATTTCATTTTGGGCTGATTTCTCATTCTGACTACTCCCAACCTGTGTCTTTAATATTTACTAAAATCTCAGGACTTCAGAACTTCACCTCCGACTCTTACCTGTTCTCTGAGCTACAGATGGAGACTTCAAATTATTTTTTCAATGTATCTTTCTGTGTGTGTCCCACGGGAGTCTGTGCTCTTCTTCATGCTTATGGTGATGTTCTTCTCTCAGGTTAGTCACTCATCTCAATTCCTTGAAAATCGTATCTGCTTCCTTCGATAACACTTATTCCAAGATCATTGGGGATATTTTTTCAGCCTTGTATCAAGTAACCAATTTTAGGAACCATGAAGATTTGAAGGGTAACACCCCGTTCTTCAAGTGAAATCCTTGGTTTCTTCCCATGAGATGCGGTTTTTTCTTGCCTGGAAACTACAGTCATACTATTTGCACATCTTCTATTTCGCCCCTTTTTGTTGAAATAGGCCCCAATATTCTGGTTAAAGTTAAACTCTGGAAATTTTAATCAATTTTCAATTAATTTTTTCTAACTTAAAATTTACATCGTATTTTTAAAAGTCAATGAGAACTTAAGTATATGGAAGTTATAATAAAAGTAGTAGGAGTAGAAATGGCAGCTTATACTGGCAATAGTTTGTCATATAAAGTGAGTTTTATCACCTATTCAATATTACTTTTTCAACTACATTATGGGCCCCTAGTAACAATAAAAATAATGAAAATTAACTGAGATAATGAGCATGATTTTTCAAGGGACAAATATTTCATGGGGATTTAGAGAAGAGCTAGTAGGGAATTTGTAATCCTAGTGAGTATTTCTTTTAAATGATAGTTTTAATACAAGTTCCCACTGGAGTTTCAGTAGTCTTAACTTATACTACTTCAAAACTCTAGATTTTTTTTCAGAATAAAAAAAATGTTGGTTCAAATAGATTCACACAAATTAAAAAAAAATGTTGGTTCAAACAAATGCACAGTTTTTATGGCACCATAAATCAACCACCAGGTGTTGAGGGACTAGATACCCACTCTGCTCAGAGGAGATGCTGAGACAGCTTAGGTTCATAAGTTGAGTCATGGAAGAATGCCTGAAGATTAAATATGACATTGAATTTTTAAAAACCGTAAAATAAAGTCTCAGATCAGATGATTAAAACATAACATTATTTACAAGCCCATGGTAATTATTACAATTTCAAGCAAATGCTCATTTAATTGTGCCATAATTTTTTCAAGAAAGCTTTTCTAACACTCTACCCAATCAGAGGGAAAATAGCACCACATTAAAAATTGTTTTCTTTAACATGGATTTCCTATTAAAAAATATATTTTTTAATGGACCTGCTTGAGAAAAGTAATACAACTAGGATATCTAACACTGCTTGATATATTATACCTCTGTAACATTCTTTTGGAGAAAACAAACCAACAAACAAAAAGCAGTTAGAGCAGTTAGAGCAAGGAAGCAAACAAAGAGTATGTATAGGAAAAGACAGTATTGACAAACACTATAATCTTCTTCACGCTCCTTGAATGACTGTCATAATTGCAAGGTAGGGTTGTCAGAGTGTTTTGCGGTTTCTTCATTTACAGAATATGCACATTAAATGTGAAGAGCATTGGCAGAACACTTGGTGCCTCATATTATTTTAAATTATAATGAGCAAATTGATGTGAGAATATACAGAACAATAAATATGTCAGTTTGCTATTCAGGAAAACCCCAAGCAATATAAAATTAACAATAATAAATGCTCAGTTTTGTTTTATTTATATGTGTCACGCATCGATTACATCATCCACTATTACATGTCAGTTAAAATGGATTAACTGTATTAACTTTTTATCAACATGGTTATATCTCAAAAGTACTTTGCTCAGATGTGATCAGCTTGCATAAAAAATTACATGATGTATCTGCAGTTTGAAATATACATACACACAAATTGTTTACAAAGGCCTATTCATAAAGGTATTTATGGCACATGGATCATAAAATAATGGATGGCAAAGATGCATAAAAATATCCAGAAAGCAGTATCAAGAACAGAGAAAAGAGAGAATAAAAATGGTCCAACTGTACATACTATATTTTTGCTTTTTGAAAAGTATCTGAGAGATATATTGCATAATATTAACTAATGGTATAACCTAATCTAATCTGAGTAGGTCATACAAGGTTCTATTGTTGCATTGTTCTATATTTTAAAAGGTTAATATGAAAATTCATGAAATACAGTTAAAATATGCTTAAGTAAGAAAGAGTGGGCAAAACAAAAAAATAAGAGAGACGATAGAAGATTAAGGTTAGTAATCAAAATGCATATCATGAAATACTAAATACTTGCTAAAGAAGGCTTATGAATAAGGTTTGAAACACTAAAGTTTTCCCTTCAGAAAAATACAAGATTTAATTGTCTATAAGATTTTACAGGAATAAAACTGATATTTTAGGACTAGCAAAGCATTACTGGTCCTGGAACCAGAAAAGTTCACTGTTTTCAAAGTAAAATAATCATAATTTTTTAATTTGGAAAATGTTTATGATAAACATGAATTACAACCCATATTTCAATTACTTTTAAAGAATAATTTTTTTACATTTTCAACAAAATAGAACATTGTATCTTGTGAATTGTTCCCTTATTAATTTTCATTATTAGTCTTTCAAAGTTGAAGACCCATGATAGTTAAATTTTCTGAAAAGCCCAAAGCCCATTTCTGAAAAGCCCAATGATCTACTATCCTGTATGTATTATTACTACTAAAGGTAGCATGGTATTTATAGAAACTTAATAAAATACAGATTACCCAAAAGGAAAACAAAAAACTGCAAATTAATAATCTTTCTGAGATCCCTGAAAAATTTTGTAACAACTGTTTTGCTCTATGGAATACATCATAAAATAGTTCTTATTTATGAATATATTACCATGTATAATACACACACCTTCACTCACATAGCCAGTTTCTATAATAATATATAAGAAATGTTTCGGAGACACAAGTATTTGTATATATTCAATTATTTTAAATTTTTAAATGTTCAACATTCTGTTATTACTGAATCCTCTCCATATTATACATTATTTAATTTGTTTCAATTTTTCACTATTTTCAATACTTCCATTATGCAAATATAAAGTGAAAACATATTTGGATACACCTTTATACTAAACTCTAGAATAATGATTATATTAAAGAGTATGTACACTTTAAATAATTGGCATATCTAGAATTGCCCTCTATAAAATTGTACTAATACACATTTTTGGCATTTTGTGATTTTGTCTCTTTTCAAATTTGACTTTCTGGCTTTATGCAATTATCATTCTATGTTGTTAGGAGTTGCTCTTCATATATCTGCCACATTCACACCTTTACATTCCCAGGATCCACATTAGCTTTTTTCTGTACTTCCAAAAATGCCTCCAAACTGATTTATAGTAGTTATGATAAATTGAATAAAAATGTCCTAATTAGCTGTCTGAGACTGAAAGTAATTGTCAATTCCTTCAAAAAAGTAGTTTTCTGGGGTACCTCTAGGGTTTCATTAAATATAACAATCAATTGTTGGAGAATCGATAGTTTAAAAAACCCAACCAAAGAACACAGTATATCTCTCCGTTTATTTCTGTCTTCTTTAATTGTTTTCAGTAATATTTTTTGTTTTAGATATATTACTCTTGCAAGTATTTTATTAAATTGATGCCAGTCATTATTTGCTTTATGATACTGAGAATGTTATTAATTTTTTTAAATTTAATTAATTTTTTTTAAATTTACATACAAGTTAGTTAGCATATAGTGCAAAAATGATTTTAGGAGTAGATTCCTTAATGAGAATGTTATTTTTTAATTTCAGATTCTAATTGGTCCTTGATTATTTTTAAATATAACTTTTTTAAGTATTGGCCTATATTATGTATTCTTTACTTTCAAGATTCTGGAAGCTTTTTTTTTTTCATTAGATGTCTTAGTGATTTTTATATATGCAAACATGTCATCTAAAAATTAAGAAAAATTTATTCTATCTATGTGCTGTATTCTTTATTTCTTTTCTCATGCCTTATTAGGACTTACAGTAAAATACTGACTAGAAGTGGTAAGAGAAGATTGGTATCTTTTTTTTCTTCCCTTGGAGGAAATAATTCTATAATCATGAAGTATGATGTTATTTTTTTAATTTTAATATATGGTTTTTAAATTATTAAGATAATTTCCTTCTCTTCCTGGGTTTCTGAAAATTTCGATTATGAATGGTGTTGAATTTTGTTAAATTTTTTTTCTGCAGTGTTGAGTGGATATGCTTTGTTTATTTTAAATTTTGTTAACATTGAGAATTATATCAGTTGATTAAAAAACATTTTTTAATGTTTATTTATTTTTGAGTGTTAATAAATGAGTGTTAAATAAATATTTTTGACTGTGAGCAGGGGAGGGGCACAGAGAGAGAGAGAGAGAGAGAGAGAGAAAGACACAGAATCTGAAGAAGCTCCAGGCTCTGAGCTGTCAGTACAGAGACCCACATGGGCCTGAACTCAGAAGCCGTGAGATCATGACCTGAGCCAAAGTCAGATGCTTAACCGACTGAGCCACCAAGGCGCCCCAATTGATTTTAAGTGTTCACAAATTCACATTACTACCAAGCCCTACTTGACTGTATTTTCCTTTTTATGTTTGATATGATTTGTTGCTAATACTTTGCCCAGCATTTTTGAATCGATATTCCAAAAATATATAACTCCATAATTTCTTTTTTCTAATGTTTTAGATCTGCTATCAGAGTTTTGATTTTAGTTTTTGAGTTTCATTTTGAGTTTTAGAGTTTGGCATCATTATATAATTAAGAAGGCATTTTCTGATTCTCTATATGTTGACACAGTTTGAATAGGATTGAAAGTATATTTTTCATAAGACCTCACTGAGTTCTCTATTAAAATTTTCTGGGTCCAAAGTTTTCTTTATTTCAAGCTTTATAATTAAAAGATCATTTTAAGTTAGATATGTTTATGATCTTTTTTTAAAATTTTTAAGCCCATTTTGGCAATTTGTGAATTCCAAGAAAGTTGGCTATGTTCTATCTAAGTTTACAAATTTATTGGGGTGTCTGGATGGCTCAGTCAGTTGAGCATCCAACTTGGGCTCATGTCATGATCTCGCAGTTGACGAGTTCGAGCCCCATGTTGAGCTCTGTGCTGACAGCTAAGAGCCTAAAGCCTGCTTCGGATTCTGTGTCTCTCTTTCTCTGCCCCTCCTCTGCTCATGCTCTGTCTCCCTCTGTCTCAAAAATAAAATAAACATTAAAAAATAAATTTCTAAATTTAGTGCAATAAAGATTTTAAATAATATATCCCTATTATCATTTGATGTGGTAAGATCTGCACTGATACCCCTTGTTTAATCTCAATTTCATCAAATTAATTCATTTCTCTTAGAATTTTTTTTAATGTTTATTTATTCTTGAGAGAGAGACAGAGACAGAGTGTGAGCAGGGGAAAGGCGGAGAGAGAGGGAGACACAGATTCTGAAGCAGGGTCCAGACTTTGAGCTGTCAGCACAGGGTGCGACGTGGGGCTAGAACCCACAAACTGTGAGATCATGACCTGAGCTGAAGTTGGACGCTTAACCAACTGAGCCACCCAGGTGCCCCTATTCATTTCTCTTTTTAGTCTGTTAAGTCAAACTAGAGTTTCATTTATTTTTTTAATTAATGGAAAATTTTGTTGAATTTAGCTCTTTATTTCCTCCTTCCCTCTCCTCAATACATGCGATGATGACATCAGTCCAAGGCTTTCTCTCTCTCTGCTATTTTCATCCAACTGAGTTGGCTAAGACACCAAAAGAGGAAAATAAATGAGGTTTTTCTCTTATCACACTTAATGTACAAGAGTGTGTCCTATTCAAAGTACTTTTAAAATATTGGAAAGGAAAACAAATCTTAGATTTTTCAAAACTAATTTAAGAAAATATCACACACAAAAAAGAAAAACATTTTCAGATAAGCAAACTGAAAGCATAAAAGGCTAAAATACTCAGTAGTTGAGTTAGTCTTTGGTAATCACTCCTCAGCATCCCTAGGTCCCATGATATCTCGCTATGTATTGTTACTTCTCTTCTCATTACCTCTCCTTCATCAGAAAATAATGTAACCACCTTTACTTAACAATAAATGTCTTCTTTATTTTTAATGTTTATTTTTCAATTTATTTACAAAGTGTGAGTGGGGGAGGGGCAGAGAGAGAGAGAGAGGGAGAGAGAAAACAAGAGAGAGAGACTCCCAAGAAGGCTCTATGCTGTCAGCACAGACAGTGCTGATCTCACAAACTGTGAGATCCTGACCTGAGCTGAAATCAAGAGTTGGCTGCTTAACCACCTGAGCCACCCAGGCACCCAAATTTCTCCTTCTTTTAAGATATAATACAAAATGTAAAGAAATACAACCTATCTCTATCAATAAAGAGACCCAGCAAACTTAAGACACAGTCTCAAAAGTAATTATTTCACATAATAAATCCGACTGTGGGTCACTCACTACTATAGCCACTGACCATGGGTTGCTACTGTGGTTCTCTAGGATACTCCAGCCAGCATGGTCTGATAAAGGATCTTCAGTTTATATTAGCAGGTGTTGTCATTCCACAGTACAGAGGACTGACTGCTATAGAACAAGTCAAAGAGAATATGAATGATGGGACTTTTGGGTACCGTGAGTTGTTGGTATAATAACTTGTATAGTAAAAGGCCCATCATATATAGTCCAATGCTTAATTTTTATATTTCCATTTTAATTTCCATATTTTCAAAAAGGTGTCCCCATGTAGTTGGTCTATTTGCCTGAAATAACATAATAGCTAAGAAGAAACCTATGGGTAAAATTCATTTTTAATGTGTCCTAACTGCTATATAAACAAACCAATGATCTACACCTACCCTGTTTGGATAAAATTGTCGCTATTGTCACTAAAATTGTCACTGCAGAAATTGTCACTATTAGAATTAGGGTTTTACCAAAATTTTGCCTACTAAATTGAGTACTTAAAAAAGTGTGTTATATCTTCATTAGCAAAGAATACTCTTTCCAGATAAATAAAATGATCCATACCTTGGTCGGTTATTCTCAACATAGATTGCAAGATCACAAAAATTAGAATTTGGGTTCCTCGTGGTTTTATAATATATTACTGGCCAAACTAAATATTATTAAGGTAGGATTATATTTAAAATAATTGCTCATTTATATGTGGTAATAATGCAAAGTTATATAGTGAATTAGTTTGTACCATACTACAGAGGAAATATAAAAAAATACTGGAAAAATGGTAACATACAAAGCATCAGATGAAGATATAGAAATCAGAAAATTCAGCATTGATTACTTGGACAGAACTTAGTTATACAAAAAATATTAGTTGCATTATTTTACATAATCATAGGCTTTGTGGAATGTAACCATTTGTCAAAATTAGCTGTCTGAGTAAGATAAAAGAGAAGACAATTAGAGAAAAATTGTATTCTGATGACCTCAGAAGCACTAAAATTTTAAAGCTGTGTAATTATCAAGATAAAATTACCTCTATATATGTGCTAATATTAACTGAGAAATAAAAATTGTAAAGGTAATGGTAATAACTCTTAGACTTGTAAGTGTAGTTTCTTAAAATTGGTTTGTTACAGAAAATTGATTGTGCCACTGCCACTTCCAGTTAGAAAGTGATTTTCTGATCCTCCTTATACACAGCAATGTAAATTTTGTGTAGAATCCCTCACTAGGAAAAATGTATTCAGACCTCAGAGTCTAGTTTTTGCCCTTGCACAAATGCAAATTGTTAATTTACAAAGCTTGAACTCAGCAGATTCTTATTTAAAATCAATAAACAATATTGTTCTTCTACGAAACCAGAAACAATGAATAAACACAACATTGGAAGAAGCATAAAACCATTGCAAAAGTCTTTACTTTTTCTTTCCTTCCCTCCTCCCTCCCTCCCTTCTTCCTTCCTTCCTCCCTTCTTCCTTCCTTCCTCCCTTCCTTCCTTCCTTCCTCCCTCCCTTCTTCCTTCCTTCTTTCTTTCTTTCTTTCTTTCTTTCTTTCTTTCTTTCTTTCCTTCCTTCTTTCCTTCCTTCCTTCCTTCCTTCCTTCCTTCCTTCCTTCCTTTAGTTAAGATGTCATTAAAGATGATTGCAATTTACACCTGTGTACTTACAGATGAGAGTCAATTTAGAAGTTTCAGGAATCATCACCTCAGGTCACAGATTCACACAGGCCAACCACCTAATTTGCTGTCAAGCTCTGGATTGTGTTCCATTGTCTTCATTGTCCTCAGGCTCTATGATGTGAGGTTAAGGGCACTGAGGAGTAGGGAAACAAGTCTACCACAAATGAAATAGTCATAATCAAGGTACTCCCCACTATGGTGTTATGAAGAGGTTGGTGAAATCCTTTCTGTAAAAAAACTGGACCAAACTGACCAAAACTATCATTTTCAGGCTCTAGAAATAGACCAAAGGCAGATAACAAATTAAGAAATATTTGTTCCTGGAAAAATAAGAGATCTTCCTGAAAGAATAGCACTAGTCTGTGGCTTTCTTGCTGAAAGCCTCTCCTATTCCTCTATAGTTGATGTAAGCTATGGTTTTATAGGGATGTGGATGCCACCTGACCCCAAATAATCAGCTTTGCCCCCAGAGTGTGCAGAATGGATCTGGGGCCAGACAAAACCCCATAGCTTTGTCCTCTAATAGTGGTGAACTTGGGGAAAAACAAATTGGTACAACCTTTTATAGCCTGAGGTTGTGGTTTTGGTTGGGTATGTGCAGATAAATCAGCAATTTCACCAGGAGACCCTGAAATAAAAAAGCCATATGTTCTCCACACATACCTAGTTACTGAGAAACTGCACACATGTCTGGGAGATACCCAAGATGATCTGGTAGAAAGTAAAGGCCTTGGAAGACTTGTTAAGTGGGCAACTTTTGAATGTGTTTCCCAGCCTACCAGGGATCAATCAGCAGAGAGTGGAAGTCTTGCAGGCTTCAGGTGTTGGAGTACCAACTGCCCAAATTGTTGACTGAACACTAAACTACATAGATACAGGAATGAGTGCTAGGAAACCAGGTCAAAAATTAAGGGAAGAATATAAACATTAAAGAGAAGCATTTCTCCAGGAAACAGTCCAGGAGTTCAGAGTAAAAGAGAATACGTGACCCATAGTCAGTCACTGAAATGAACTCTGAGTGGACATAGATGTTGCCTTATAGTACAAAAGTTCACAAATGTATCTTATAAATATATTCACAATGTAAGATAAATTATGCTTAAAGCATAATTAAACATATTTTTCAAAAATTCTGCTTAAAAAAAGGTAAAAGCTGCATGAACTTTATTATACCAGTAAATGAAACGATTTTAAAATATGAATACATTTAAAAAAGCGAAAGTGATAATGAGAAGGAGAAAAGACAATAAATATGTTTTGGATTAATAGACTATATGTTCATGTCATCTTCTAATGGCATAATATTAGATGAGACACTGGGGGGAATTTTATTTTAATATTTTAAAATTAAATTTTAATATTTAAACTCTTCATAAGTTTTAAAAATGACTTCTAAATTATATGAAAATACCTGGTATTAAAATTAGGTCACTATATTTATGATGATCACATTCCCATTATTTTCAGCACTAATTATATTTTATTTAAACAAATTTCTTTTTGGTTATTTTACCAAAAATTACATTCAGGGAACTTACTTGATAAGAAATATTATATAGATTAGAACAGACACATGCCATTAAATGAAAGACTAAAAAGTAGAACAACCTCTGTGGAATTAAAATTTGAATGAGTAATTCATCAGCTGTTATTACAGATCAAATATGTGTATTTCAGTGGAAACACTTGGGATTTCTAATTGTTCACAGTAAAATTCCATTTGATTTCCTTAATCTATTTTTCTTCTTTGATCTCCCATAATCTGCAGTACTGTAATAGTGGCTTTTATTAATGGTAATTTTTTTCTACTGTGGGGAATTGATATCTAAACATCTGAGCTTTCATATAAGAATATAAAATTGTCACAGCTCTGAGTGCAAGCACTTTCTTTTGCATAGGTACTACTCTTAAAGATAAGGTTACAGTACTTAAAAATACACTATTTACTTTTAAGAGATAGAGTTTTATATTTTGCCAGGACATATCTGCTTGAAATTAATTTCATCAATAAAATATGTTTTTGAGCCACCCATGCATCGCTGTAGATTGTGCTTTCTAAACCTGATATGCATGAAAGTTTCCCAGACATTTGACTATTATTTGAATGTATGTAAAAAACAACAAAAAAGTATAAGGTCACCTATCTTTCAGGAGTGAGATATACTCTGACTCACAAAGGAGTCCATGAACCAAAATAATATCAAAACCTAAATAACTATTGGGGGGGGGTGAATAGATATAATTAAAATAATTATTTTTTAAGGCTTCTCATAATTTACATCTTTGTAGTTGGACTCTATCATTAGTCAAGTTACTACAAGGGAAGGACTTAACATTTTATTTTATTTTTTTAAAGTTTATTTGTTTATTTTGAGAGAGAGAGAGTGAGAGAGCACATGTGGGGGCAGGGGAGGGGCAGGCAGAGAGAAAGAATCCCAAGCAGGGCCCACACTCTCAGCACAGAGCCCTTTGTAGGGCTGGAACCCACAAACTGGATTTGACCTCACCCCCACTGCAGCAACTTCATCTCTGTAGGCAAGGGAAACACAAGCAAAGGTGAACTATTTGGATCTCATCAAGATAAAAAACTTCTGCACTGCAAACGAAACAATCAACAAAACTAAAAGGCAACATACTGGATAAAAGTCTAGTATCCAAAACCTGTAAAGAACTTACCAAACTCAACACCCGAAAAACAAATAATCCAGTGAAGAAATGGGCAGAAGACGTGAATAGACACTTTTCCAAAGAAAGACATCCAGATGCCCAACAGACACATGAAAAGATGTTCAACGTCACTCATCATCAGGGAAATACAAATGAAAACCACACTGAGATACCACCTCACATTGGTCAGAGTGGCTAAAATGAACAAATCAGGAAACTACAGATCCTGGTGAGGATGTGGAGAAACAGGAACCCTCTTGCACTGTTGGTGGGAGTGCAAACTGGTGTAGCCATTCTGGAAAAAGTGTGCAGGTTCCTCAAAAAATTAAAAATAGAGCTACCCTATGACCCAGCAATAGCACTTCTAGGAATTTACCCAAAGGATACAGGAGTGCTGATGCATAGGGGCACCTGTACCCCAATGTTTATAGCAGCGCTCTCAACAATAGCCAAATTACGGAAAGAGCTTAAATGTCCATCAGCTGATGAATGGATAAAGAAGATGTGGTTTATATATTTGATATAATACTCCTTGGTAATGATAAAAAATGAAATCATACCATTTGCAGCAACATGGATGGAACTGGAAGGTATTATGCTGAATGAGATAGTCAGAGAAGGACAGATATTGTATCTTTTCACTCATATGTGGATCTTGAGAAACTGAACAGAAGACCATGAGGGAAGGGAAAGGGGAAAACAATTATAAACAGAGAGGGAGGGAGGCAAACCACAAGAGGATCTTAAATACAGAGAACAAATTAAGAGTTCATGGGAGGGTGGGGGAGAGGGAAAATGGGCAATGGGCATTAAGGAGAGCACTTGTTGGGATGAGCACTGGGTATTGCACGTAAGCCAATTTGACAATAAATTATATTAATAAAAAAAACTTAAAAAATAAAATATATGTATAGGTAAAAAAAAAAAAAGGAATGTAGCCTTGAGCTCTTAGAAACTGTTAATGTTTATTCAAGTTTCATAGACCCAAGGTTGAGGCCTTATTGAGAAGAGGTCTCAGAGGGACCTGGCTAGAGTTTGGTCTTGCAGATACTTCTTTGGGTGTTGATCCAGAGTTGGTATTGATCCACATTTGATTCAGATGACTTCAATAATGAGATTTGTGGCTTTTGAACTGATAACATTTACATGAGATATTTGACTTACAGCTGATGCTATAATAGGACAAGACTAAGGATATTGAAATGGGGTGAATAACTTTTGTATGTGGGACAAACACAAATGCTTGGGTGTCATAGGGCAGACTTTGGTGGTCTATTAATGGTTGGTGTCAAAAAGATATGTCACATATTCTAATCCTTGGAAAATGTTGATCTTACCTTATATGGTTGAAAAAAAAAGAATATCACCACATATATCTATATATAGATATAGATATATAGAGATATGTGTATTTTTAAATACGTTTAAGTTAAATATTTTGAGAGGAGAAGCCTATCCTGGATTACCCAGGTAAGCCATGAATCCAATGACAAATCTTTGTAATAGTGAGGAAGAGTAAGATTTTATAGAAATTCAGAGAAGATATACACTCCCAGAGGGAGAGGCCATGTGAACACAGAAAGAGATTTCAGTGGTATCATTAAAAGCTCAAAGAACAGAAAAGTGTGCCAAAAATGCCAACAGCCACCAGAAGTTGAAGGAGGCAGGAAATACATTCTTCCTTAGAAACTTTGGAGGAAGCACATCCCTCACAACACCTTCATTTTAGGCTTTTGGCCTCTAGAATATGAGACAATAAATGCATGTTGTTTAAAGCCAACAATTCCGTGGTAACTTGTTAAAGCAGCCACAGGGAAACTAATGCAAACTCTCTTGCTGGCACAGATATGCCCATGTTAGTCTTCTCACTCTTCGCCCTTAAAAAAGTGTCTGCTAGTAACCGTCTTGTCATTTATAAATAGATGTATTAGTTTCTAATAGCAATCACATACACGTACTCATACAAACACAGATACACACACTACCCCCACACATTCCTTGCATATGAATATATAACACTTTAAATTGTACTGGCAAATGGGAACATGTACAAGTCATGAGAAATCCGAAAATGCTTGTGACAAAAATATATATACATTTGTAGTTGAAAAGAAAAAAAATGTCTTGGCTCAAATGTTTTCTAAGTTTAAGATTTTTTTTTTAAGATTTTATTCTTTTTATTGAATGTAACAGAAAGAGTATATTCCAATTGGCAACTTAAAAAGGAATTTTTCTTAGAATCTATGAATAGTTCATTAAATTACACACAGATTATATATATATATATATATATATATATATATAGAAATTAAAACTAACCCTATAATGAAAAAAGAGTAATCTTCATCTTGATTCAGAGGAGGAAAAGAAATTCAAGCACACTGCATATTCACTGAAGATCTTTTATCTCCTTTCCAATTTTTCCATTCTCCACAACATGGTCTTTTGATGTATCTTAGCATTTCTCACTTATTGGCAATAACTTAATATAGTTGAATACAATTGATCAGAACAGCATTATATGTCAACTTGATCTAATTGATTTTTTAAAAATACTCCATCCAACAACAGCAAAATGCCTATTCTTCTCATGCTCACATGGAACAATCACCAAGACAGACCACATTCTGAGCTATAAACACACTGTAATAAACTTGCTAGAATAGAAATCATACAAAGCGTGTTCTCAGACCACAATGCAATTAAACTACAAATCAATAACAAAAAAGACAGCTGGAAAAATCCCAAAATATTTGGAGAATAACAATACATTCTAAATAACACACGAGTCAACTATGTTTCTCAAGTGGAATTAAGTGAAAATGAAAATGGAATTTATTAAGTTTGTGAGATGTGGTAAAAAGCAATACTGCAAGGGAAACTTACAGCATTAAATGAAGATATTAGAAATAAAGAATTGTCTAAAATCAATAATCTAAGTTGCAACTTCAGGAAACTAGAGACAGAAGAGCAATTTAAGCTTAATGGGCTCAAGAAAAAAAAGTCTAGAAATCAATATAATTAAAAAAAAAATTGAAAAAATCAAGGAAACCAAAAGGGTTCTTTGAAAAGATCATTCAAATTAATAATCCACAGCCAGGTTGACTAAGAAAAAAGAGAAGATACAAGTTATCAATATCAGAAATGAAATAGGGATAATCACTATCTTGCCATAACCATTAAAAGTATAATAAAGGGATATTATGAACAATTCTGGGCCACAAATTTGATAACTGAGATGAAATGAAACAATTCCTTGAAATACATAAACTATCAAAATTTGCATGAGGAAAAAGAGATAAACAGAATAAACTCATATCTATTACATAAATTGAATCAATAATTAATAACCTTTCCAACAAGGAAGGTCCAGGTCCAGAGCTTTGCACTGGTGAATTCTAACAAATATTTAAAGGGAATAAAAAAATCAACTATCCACAATCTATTCCAGAAGATAGAAGCAAAATTAATATTTCTATTTTTAAAAGTTTATTTGTTAATTTTGAGAGAGAGAGGAAGAGGGTGGGGAATGGACAGAGAGAGAGGGAGACAGAGAATCCCAAGCAAGCTTCAAGCTGTGGGCACTAAGCCCGATGTGGGGCTCTAACTCATGAACCATGAGATCAGACCTGAGCCGAAGTTGGACACTTAAGCAACTGAGCCACCCAGGCACCCCCAAAAAGAATATTTCTTAACTCATTCTATGAGACCAGCATTATCTAAATTACAAAACCAGATAAAATTATTATCAGAAAACAACAGACTAATCACTCATGAATGTAGGCTCAAATGTCCTTCACAAATAGTAGTAGGTCAAACCCAACCATGTATAAAAAGAATTATATACCATGACCAGGTGTTCAAGGTTGGTACCGTATCTGAAAATCAGTAAGTATAATCCACTACATCAACAGGCTAAACAATAAAAAAATCATATGATCATATTAATGATACAAAACTAAAACTGATAAACTCCCAAATCCATGCTTGATAAAAACTCTAAGCACACTAGAAATAGAAAGACTGTTTTTAAAATGACAAACCCCTACAAAAAATGTATAAATAACATCCTATGTAACCTTGAGAAATTATACTTCCCCCCTAAGATTGGGAACAAAATAAGGATTTCCTCTCTCCTATTCCTTTTCTTTCACTTTTATCCAGAAAACATGCTATAAGACTGAGCTAGTGCAATAAGATTTTTAAAAATGGAAAATAAAAGCTATATAAGTAGAAAGGAAGAAATAAATCTCTTTATTCAATGATAACATGATTGTCTGTCTAGAAAATACCAAAGAATAACAAAAATAGTTATAAAACTCCTGTAATGAATATGTGAATAAAATAAAGCTCCAAGATGTAAACTTATTATACAAACATCAATAATTTTCCTATATACCAAAAATAAACAATTGGAATCTGAAAATAAAAACATACTACCATCTATAATAGCACCAAAATATGAAATACTTAGGTATTAACTTAACAAAATATCTTCATAACATATATGTAGAAAACCATAAATATCTGATGAACGAAATCAAATGAGATGTAAATAAATAAAGAGATCTTGTATGATTATTGACTGGAAGTCCCAATATTCTTCAACTGTCTACTTTTCCCAAGTTGATCTATAGGTTCAAGGAAATCCTGATGAGAATACCACCATGCAGTTTTGTAGATTTAAAAGGAAAATAACCCTGAAGGTTACAGAGAAAGCAATAAACACAGTCAACACACCACTGAAGAAGAACAAAATTGGAAGACTGACACTGATTTCAACTTTATAGTTAATAAAAAGTGATCAATATTGATTGGTTCATTAATTGTGACAAATAGTACTGTAAGCTGCGAATAATGGGAAAATGTGTTTGGGAAATATAAGAACTTTCTGTGCTATTGCCTCAGTTTTTCCATAAAGCTAAACTGTTTTTTTTTTTTAATGTTTATTTCTTTATTGAGAGAGAGAGAGAGCGAGAGAGAGCACGTGCATGTGCTACACTCCTGGGAGCAGGCAAGGGGCAGAGATAGGGAGAGAGGGGGTCCCAAGCAGGCTCCCCACTGTCCGTGTAGAGCCTGATGAGGGGCTCAAACTCATGAACGATGAGATCAGGTCCTGAGCCAAAATCAAGAATCCAATGCTTAACCAACTGAGCCACCCAGGCACCCCAAAGCTAAAATTATTTTAAATACTAAAGCCTATTAAAAAACAAATCTATAGAAACAAAATAAATTAATACTTTCTTGGGGCTGGATATGAAAACGGAATAACTGATATTGCCCAGAAGGGAACATTTTGGGATGCTGGAAATACTCTAAAAGTGGATTATCATAATGGTTGCATAACTCTGTAAATTTACTAAAAATCAATGCATCATGCACTTAAAAATGGTCAGTTTGATTATATGTAAATTATATCTCAATAAATAATTAAAAAAGAAAAATATGTAATATGACTACTGATATTAGAAAGTTAAGAGTCATACACATATAAATAAATATTTTGTTGAAGCCAAAACAGGCAGTGTAGAGAAAGAAAAAAAATTGAGTGGAAGAGAAATGAGCTATCTTGATATTTAGAGAAAGAAAAGGAGAAAAAAAAAACATCAACTTCTTTTACTGTTGATAGCTCTCTTTTGTTATAATATTGTTTTAATTAACATTTCAATTTTACCGAGAAGATACATGCAATCCACCCTGGCTTAATCTCTAAACACACTTTTATTGATTTTTCACAAATAATAATGGACCACCTAAATACCAAAGAAGCTTTCACTTGGTTCCAGACAAGACACAGGTATCCTACTAAATGTTCTCTATGAATTGCAAATTCCTTAAGGGATCTCTTACACTTTTCTCTCCAGTTTATTTTATGGAAGACCCTTATAGACCTGCTCCTAATTTTTAGGACTCAAGACAAGCATATAGCACATCTAGGAAAATCTGAGGTCAGTGTGTGTATCCAAAGCAGGCCTTTTAGGGGACTTTGAGTATGGATTCTGGGTTTACACATTCATTCACCTTACTTACACCTAACCCTGTGGATATGTGTGTTGCAGGAAGGCCACACATGGCAGGCCCTTGAAAGCACAGGGCCAGGGTAAGGCCACAGTTGAGGTAAATATAAGTACGAACTTTTGTTGTTCTAGATATTTTGCTACAGAACCAATGTTAGAATTGACTCATGACCATTTGCTTAAGAGAGGATATTGGAACAAGCTGTATCTCTTATACTAGCTTTGTTAGATTTTTGTTTTTGTATCATCTTATTTACTTACTTTCTATTTGTGTGGTAGAGTAAAAAGCATTCCAGTTTGTATGACAACATTGGAAAACAAATCCAGAAATGATTGGTTTATGTCTGTAAATAAAATATAAACTTTGACTCAGGCAATAGAGTCATGTCAGTAAGGAAAAGAATTTTCTTTGCAGGTCCCTTTTCTACCAACAAAATCTCCAATGTTTGGCGTTACACAGGGTTGTTGTCTACTCGGAAGGACTGCTAACTAGATTTGATTTACAGGGACACCAAATAATTAGCAACCTTGTTTGCCACATAAATTCTTAACCTACTGAGAAAGACAGATATCAAAGTATGGAGACCAAAATATCATTTTTCTTTCTGATATAGGCTAATTTGTAGGATCAGTTCACATATGTGGGCAAATACTCTCCTAATCCTTAAGTTGTGAATTGAACAGATTTAAATACAGATAGAAATTTCTGGCATGGAGAAACAGGAAAATAGGGGCTTCAGGTGGCAACATTTTTCCCAAGAGGAGAAGAGGAATGCGTACATATGCCCAGCTTCTTTTCAAACTCAACTTTTCAAGTTATTCTCTCTACTTTCCAAGGATGGAGTTAAGTGAGGGGATGAAAAAAAGATAATCATGTATTATTGGAGCTCTCTACACATGGAAGGGAATATGAGGAGTATGTAACTAGAGTCCCTCATCTACAAATAGGAAAAAAGTAGTTTATTAGAGATAGAAAAATGGACCCACCTGACTGTGACTAGATGGAATGAGACGTGCTAGGTCAATCATGATGCAGTAAAGAAAGAGGGATATGTCTAGGCAGAACATGTTTTGGGTAAGAGGCATGGGGATAGATGTGAGTGGATACTAACATTAATTGGGAGAAAAGGATAACTCATTTAAATGGGCAAAAAGAAAAGAAATACACAGAGGGAAAGAGTTGTGCCAAATATAAACTTATTTTACATGGTCACACACGGCATTGTTGGTAGATGGAACAATATAATCTACAGAGCCAATTTTATATCAGTCTTTACAGTTTTAACTAGGTCACTGTTATTATCTGGGGGAGTTCACTTCACATCACTTTGAAGCTTTTTCCTCAGGGTTTTGCCTGGGTGTACATTTGACAAGGAGTTTCTCCCTAATTACTATTCTATAGATTTGACTCTCTACTTCTTGCCAGCTGGTTTTCTTACTAGTAGATCTTTCTCCATCAAATATTTATTAGAGTCCACACTGTGTACAGGGAAAGGTACTACTATGAAGTGAAGAAGAAGACAAGGAGTCAGTCAAAGATATGTGTCCCCAAATCCCATCAGGTTAGCAGTTGGAAGCAGTACGGGGCTGGTAAAGGAAAAACAAAAATATAAACAAAAACAAAAACAAAAATCCCTCCAAACAAAAACAAAAGCTATATACACAATTGGATGTTTTCACAATGCCAAAGCAAGTTATAACATCTCTTCTTTCTTCTCAAACTTTTAATGTAATCATAATTTGCCCTTGTTGGTAAGGGTGGGTAAGTTTTAGGATCTGCAACAAATGAAAAATTGGAGTAACTGAATTATTTGCTAATTCAATCTGTTCTCAGTCCAAGTGACGAAGTGACTTTCTCCAGTTCATTGTTTCTAAAGAAAGTAAGAGACTTGGTTGTGTAAGAAATAGGCTCATACAGTATGCCTCTCTTTCTTATTCCTTGAAATCAAACTCATAAAACCTCAAATGTGTTTAATCATTTTAATATACTCTAAATCAAGATAGAAACATGAGATACAGTGGAAGGAGAATGGATTATGAAGGTTTCTTTGTACAGCCTGTTTTGAAAAACAAATCATTATCTTCAAGTCAAGTTAGTTTGAATTTGACACACTATGTTTTTTTTAAATTATTGGTTAATAAAATTTAAATTAAATAAATCTACCAAGTATTTGGTGAAACAGGTTAACAAAATTATGCGTTCAATAACTGCTAGAGGAATGTGTTCAATGTTAAGCTCAAAGTTAACTTTACTAGAGATTAGATCCATAAAAAATATATGTCTGAAAGTATTTTCTCTTTGAATTTTAGTGCGGGAAGGAAAAACTGCATGCATTCAAAGCAAACAAGGAAATGAGAATAACCTGTAATATCTATCTCTTTAGCATTAAAATTGTTTAAACAAGCCTGTCTTAGGAACGGGAGAATCCTCTTACCCCTTCATTCCTATCCCTTTGGAAGCTGTGTGTTTTATCAAAGGCTTATTTATTTTATGAGAGAAAAAATATAGTGAGAATCAAAATACAGCAAATAGTTTCCTAACCATCATAGTAAAGTGATGCAATAAAAGATTTATCAAATGCTTACAAAGTACTCAGCACAGTCAGATGAGAGTAGGGACTTTGAGAATTCACAAAATAGGAAATTCACAAATTAAACAATATCCATTAAATATAAATTGGACGGGCTTCAGTTGCAGGCGTGATTGCTTTACAACTCTGGAAAATAGAGGATCCGGTAGTGAGAAGAGAAGTGGGAGGATAAAAGCCCAAAGCGAATTTTCATCTTAGAAAACGGAGGGTAGACCATGTGCTGCCCATTCTAATTTTAGATGTGCTGAATAAAAGTGTCAATATAGATATGACAACAAGAAAACTAAGCAGGAGCCAAACTCAAGCCTAAGAAAACTGGTGGGTTTGGGCATGAGAACTTGCCATTACGAAACAGGAAGCTTTATATGTATATGTAACAGATTGAGCACTATCAAAACCCTTATGTGTAAGAGAGGCAAACTTTTACTTTTACCCTCTCAGGGTTTTCAGCTGTGCCTAAGAATTTAAATTGGCACAAGACAGATTAACAGGAGAAAAAGCATAAAAATTAATTTGATACAAATTTAACCCGACTAAAGGCTTCGTAGAGAATAAAGACCCAAATAAGTGGTAAAACCTAAATGTTTTTACATTACATTGAAAAACAACAACAACAACAACAACAACAAAAACAAAAAGGTGGAAAAGTAACTAAACTAAGTGGGAAGCTAAAGGAAGATAAGAATTATTTTAACAAGGTCTGTTTGTATAGAATTCTTTTGGCTTCAGCTTCTTGTCTGATGACAGGAATATTTCTTTCCCTGCGGTAGAGAAGACATTTTCCATATGGGGGTTTTATCTCCTGTTTTCAAGAAGAAAAAGGGAAGGGTGAGAACACCTTCTTATACCTTAAAAAAGTGCTTTTAACTCAAAACCATGCTTATGTTGAAAGGCATATTTTGGGATGGCATATTCCTGTTTCCTTTGATTGTGAATATATGTCATGGTATTCTGAAAATTGATTAAAGATCAGTTATTTTAAAGATTGTATTTTGAAATCAGCATCTATTGTTATCTCAGGGTCTGTTCCAACTTTTCCTCTTCTTTGTTCTGTGTCTTAGTGCCAAATTATTTTTTGAAATAACAGATTGAAAATTGAAAATCAGATATATAAAGTATAGAAGTGTTGACTACTTGTATTTGTTTGAGTTCCTCCATAAGCACAACCAGGGACAAGAATTTGAGAGCAAGAAGTTTCTTTGAGAGGTCCAGGGAATGCAGTAGGGAAGTGAGGAAGCCAGGGAGGGGCGGGGAAGTCAGTCAGTAAAATATCTTATTATCCAACTGGTCACCAAGGGGAAAATGAAGCCTATTCCCACTTAGGAGGTCTCAGAAATAGTCTAGAGTACGCGTTTCAGAGATGCCTCATAAAATGGGCAAGGGAGCCAAAACATCTGTCATCAAGTGAGGACTGCTTATGATGAATGGAGACTGGTTAACTCCCTACAACTGCTGGCCAGCCACGTTAATGCTGGACCACTGGGCACTGGCAGCCACAGAAAGCCCTCAGGCAAAGAGAAGGAGGTTCTTGGATTTGGAAATGAAGCTGGTAGACAGTATAGTAAAGAATAGGATAGCAAAGGTCCAGGGAGCTTGTGAGGAACTGACATCATCTATACAGTGATGTTATCTCCCTCCTGAGAAGATGCACATTATCCTGTGTGAGTTCCTTCAGTCCAGGGACGGAGACTAGTTTCAGTCCTCCAAGCCTCAGTAGTGTATCTTGAAAAGCTACACTCATAGGGGCCATTGGGCTCCAAGGGTCATTGTTTCCTAGGATCTTCCTTGTTCCTTCCTGAACTCCAACTTTAGGCTGCTTAGTACCAGGGGAAAACTCTGCTATACTTTTTTTTCAGACACTTTAAACTTGGCACTTTACTCTCCTGGCTCACACAGAATAATGTGCAAATGCCCCAGGGGACCCACTGATGCCTAGTCTCAGTCTCACTACATTTCCACCCTACCCTTTTTTTTTTTTTTGTCTTCTCATTCCTCTGAGGAAGACTAAATCTTTGTCACTTTTTCTGACTCTTAGCAGGATCCCACTGCCTGAGTTCTCAGCAAATGCTTAGAGAAGAAAAGCAGAACAGATGACGGGAGAAAAGATGAGCTCACCTTTGTTAATATCCTCCTTTTTCTGGGACCTGCTCAATGTTGGCTCAATGTCATACAGATTTTTTTTCCCATTTTTTTCCTGGCCTTACACTCTTACTACATTATATATGGAATGGAACTCCCATTACATATTAAATGGAAGTTAAAGACAGCAGATGACAAATTAAGGAAGAATTTTAAATGTGGGGGAAAAACAATAAATATCAGATAGAATACATACTGGGATGGAAAACAGTAGCAAGAGAGTCCCTGTTTTACATCAGGCCTAATCATATTCTAAAGTATCAATATGTAAACACAAATTTATGTAAGTTTATTTCTGACAAAGACAAACATCTTCTATACAGTGTTTGAAATGAACTTCATGTCAATATAGAGCTCAAAAGCACTATAATATTATTTTTGAAATAATGTGCACGCAGATATAGTCTTCTCTCTAAGGAGTATTTCTCAGAGCATATTTGGGAACTCATTGTCTTTTTCCAAGGTTGAGAAATCAATAGAAAAAGCATCAGTTGCTTTTGGGATGCTTTGCTGACATATTAGCTTACATGCTTTTTCTGTCAAGAGACTCCAATCAATATTATGTAGTTTTCATGGCAAGTAGATAATACATCATTAACAATTTTTGAAGGTAAATAGATAATTTCAAATTTCACATTGAAAGTTGAAGTGTATAACAAATTGACAAGAGGAGTTAATTGTGATAAAATTTAGAGCCGCATATATTTTCCTGCTTGTGACACTGAATTGTTAAGCTTGCTTCAGTACCTGTTTGTTTAATTTCCATTACCATGATTCCCAAGGGGACACTGCTATTTTACAGGCCTCATACACACAATAACTAAAATCAGCCTTCGTGAAAAGGTTAAGGGTAGGGCAATTGGATTTCTGCAATACTGATTCAAGGACATATGATAGGGCGATGTCTGTACAATTCAGTCTAAAAAGAATCAATACTGAATGTCCAGGTATTATACCATGCTGAATTGATAGAATTCTAAATATATCAGAGCTTAATTTTATAATATATTTTTCATAAGCACTAGCTTGATAAAAAGTGAAATTACTAAGACAACATCTCCAAGTTTATAAGTTTTCTGTCTAACCCATCATCAGTCAGGAAGTCATCGGCACTCGTTCACATTTTTATAGGAAAACTAGGCGTTAAAAAATGGAAATTTCTTGAGTTGGTAGATAGGATTAGAAGAGACATCTGTGGTTCTATTACTTGTACAGCCATTCTATTGATGAGTTCTATGACCTTTAGCTAGTCACTTAGCACTTCTCTGGGCTTCATTTCCTTCCTGTGTATAAAAAAGGAACAACACTTGTAGATACTGCTATATCCATGGATGAAAACGGCCCATAAGGGCAAAGAAGTATAATTAAGCCTTGGCATTGTTCCTTTAAAAATTAAAATCACATTAAAAATTAAGAAAGTCTTAAACAACCTCATCAGTGCAGGACTGGAAAGCAATTAAGTAATATTGTTTTGCCCCTAAAATCATCCCCAGAAGGTTAGTTGTGACCCTTATTGCCAATCATATTTACTGATGTAATTGATAGTGGATGTTTGCTGATCAGTCTCTTTTGGTATTTAGTCTCCATTTTAAATATCATTCCTAAAATGTACATGGATTACTTCAGTTAAGCAAGAAGTTTAAACATGGTAGTTTATTCAGAATCTATGACTTATAAAACAAAATAAGCAGCATATAAATGAAATAAGAATCTGTATTCCTAATGAGTTATGAGCATACAATTTGCACCATTTACCTATTATTCTAACGTTTATTAAAAGCTAAATATATGTGGCTTTTCTTTCTTGAGTTGTTAATTTGAGAAGTAAAATATTTACAAATTTTCTTTTATAAAGAATTCTTTCACTATTCAGTCAGCAGTAACTTTTGAAGCCTATTTCCTATATTCCTGTTTCTTATACTTTCTGGGTTAATAAATTTATTGATATTTTTCTATAAAAATATGCACCTAATTTTAAATGAATTAAAATAAAAATTTACATTTTAGAACCACATTCATTTTAAATAAAGTAAAATTTTATTTCACCAAGTGTCTTATTCTTGAACCTTTTCTTCAATATGCATAATCCAAAGAACTCGATATACACCTGGGGGAAACTTCAAAGATGTGCCTGATTTGAATCCAATTCATTAAATATCTATTTTTTTTTTTATTTATTTTTGAAAGACAGAGCTTGAGCAAGGGAGGGGCAGAGAGAGAGGGAGACACAGATCAGAAGCAGGCTCCAGGGTGAGCACAGAACCTGATATGGGGCTCGAACCCTTGAGCCATAAGATCATGGCCTGACCTGAAGTTGGCCCCCTAACAGACTGAGCCACTCAGACACCCCCCCATTAAATATCTATTTTACTGAATTTAAGACATTACTAATTTTATTTATTTATTTGCTTGTTTGTTTATTTAATGGACATCGCCAATTTTAAATGCATTCTTATATCATATTTCACTAAAGAAGAAAAAAATACACTGAAAACTGTCACAAAATTATTTTTAATGTATAGAATATTTATCTTTTGCTTAATTAATAATGAGTTTTTTATATTTAAGAAAACATAGATTTTAGACACCGAATTATGGTAATTATTTGCCTCGGAGTTTCTTTGATGTATATGTAAAAAAAATAAGCAAAAGCAACTTCTATACTTTCTAATTTTGACTCGGGCACCACTTTTCAATGCTGAGTCAGTTTTTGTGCTTTTCTATACAATATACACTCTACTTTCAAGAGTATTAAGGATTATTATTTTCTGGGACTTCCTTTTGAGACAGTGATGACTACTTCTTTGAGGTCGATCTACATGTGCAGTAGGGTATTAATTAAATTAAATATATAAATTATGAAGGGAATGATTTATAGGGTTATTAGCTGCTTTATTATCATTCTCCAACACCCAAAGTAAGTCCAACGAACTGGATGAAGATACTAATTTTTTTAATTTCATTGAATTGATTTTGTAAGATAAATAATTACATAACATGCACAGCGGTGGCAGTGTCTTTTAAACTCTAAGAAAATAGGAGGAACTGGGTGTCTCAGTCGGTTGGGTGTCTGACTTTGTCTCAGGTCACGATCTCATGGTTCGTGAGTTTAAGCCCCATGTTGGGCTCTGTGCTGACGGCTTAGAGCCTGGAGCCTGCTTCAGATTCTGTCTCCCTCTCTCTCTGCTGCTCGCCCCCCCCCCCCCCACTCTCTCTCAAAAATAAATAAACATTAAAAAAATAATAAACTCTAAGAAAATAAAACAACAGACACTATGCTCTTAATAAGCACAGTTTTAGGCATCCAGCTTATTTAATAAATGGTAACCTATGTTGGTAAACCTCTCTAGAATTCCTCAGAAAGATTTTATCTATTTGGAATTATGTAACTTAAATCTGGGAAGTGCTTAGCCTTTATTTACTTATTTAGTCATGGTTCTGACATTTGGTATTTTCTAATAGAAAACTTCCTCTTTAATGCAGCTGGGTGGCTCAGTAGGTTAAGCCTAAGCCTCTGACTTTGGCTCAGGTCATGATCTCATGGTTTGGGAGTTTGAGCCCTGCATTGGGCTGTCTCCTGTCAGTAAAGAGCCTGCTTTGGATCCTCTGTCCCCCCCAACCCCCACCCCTCCCCATCTCACACACTCCCTCTCTCAAAAATAAACATTAAAAAAATTAAAAATAAAATAAAATTTCCTTATCAAGAACTATTTATTGTTCATTTCTTTTTTCTTTTCCCCTCCTCCTCCTTCTTCTTCAAGATTTTAAATAATCTCTACACTCAACGTGAGGCTTGAACTCACAACCTCGAGATCAAGAGTTACATGCTCCACTGACTGAGCATGTTCACTTCAGATTTATCAAAACACGTGGCTTATATACACATTTCTATGTATTGCATAATATACATATTTTCTTTCTTAGGGAGAAATAGGCAGAGATTTTCAGTTGTAGTTACATTCTGTTTCACATTAAAATTTTAATCTTCTATAGAAAACCTTTCTGGTACTTTACCCTACTTTTCCCGTCTAAACTAATAGCACTTAATTGTTTTTGTTGTAAGACCTTCTTTCTTAAAGGGGTCTTCAATTTTTTTCTGACTTCTTCATATTCTTCAGTTTTCTGTTATTACAACTTCATAGCTATGTCTTCTTGTGTAATATGATAGACTACACAAAACAGATGAAACCATAGTTCCTAAAAGTAGTTAGAACATTATAACTTCTTTTTCAACTTAAGTGAGATTGTTAGACAGTTAGACAAGAGCGAGGAGGGATAAAGCAGATGCTGGCCACACCCTCGGAGCCACCCCCAAGGGTTAACAGCCACACCTTCAGAGCCACCCCTAAAGGCTAACAGAACAGGAAAGGCCTAGACACAGAGCTGGCTCAAAAGTCACAAGGGGACTTCTAACAGCTGAACATGTGCACAGGAAGTGCAATTTGCCCTTAAGTACCTTTAAAGTCACAACCAAAGCTCATTAGACACTCATAAATATACAGTACATAAATAAATACAATTATAACAGAATGCATCATGGGTAAGCACATGAGCATAAGCCAAACTGTTATATAACCACCAGCTGGCAATGAAAAATATCAGTCAAAGCCAAATTTATATGCACACAAAACAGGCTTAAAAGTACAGGGCTAGAGCTTCTAGATGCCATTGCCACTCTTGCTCCTGCAGTGGCCGGCTTTCACTCTTGATAGTGTACTATACTTATCTACTCAGTAAACTATCTCCCCATTCTCGTCTTGGATCTCCAATTCTTTGGTGCATTTGGGACAAGACCCAAGTGACCCAGGAACAAGATGTCCTGCCTAAAACAGAGTTTTAAACGTCTATTTACCTCTTGGTTTGAATAGCCAGTTAATTTGGTTGGATGCAAGTAGCTGGCAATGAATAAATATGTGAAATGTTTTGTTAAACAAAATTAAACAGATTTCTGTTTCTTAGACATTTGAATATGTGAGTCTGTATCGTACATTTGCAAGTTACTATAGCCAGTATTTGTCATTCATCCTCTTATAGAGAGAATATGCAAGCTTTTTTTTTTTAACTCAAGTATAAAAATTTAGCACAGCAATGAAGCTGTAACACAGTTAAGGACAGTTTCTCTAAAATACTCTTCAAAATAAACTCACCTGTATTAAAGAAATGCTAAGCACCAATTGAGACACCAACAGAAATCCTCTCAAGCAGAAAAGAATTAAAAATTGAAGGAATAAGAATAATTGAAAAAGTCACTGATTTGGAACTGAGTGTTGTCAAAAGTAAAGAGCTAGTTTGTAGCACTAACATATTCAAGGAAATGATGTTCAGTTGTTTTTAGTGACAATCAGCAGGAGGGAATCAAGCACCTCAGCAATTACTGAATTTCTGCCAGAATCTGCTGTAACATTGCCTTAGGGGAGGCAAGATAAGGAAGATTCTAGCTAAGAAGTCACATCAAAAAAAGTAGGGAAATGAGAGCATTGCAGCTTAATTTTTGAAGCTACCTGATGATTAAAGGTGTTGTCCTTTGGGACTAAGGGAGGATTGATGTAATAATTAATAGTGGGTAATTAAAAACAGAATGACTTGTTTAGGAAAAGTACCATGAAGTATCATTAAAAATTTTAAGGTCAAAGAGTATATTACATTTAATTTATTTATTTTTTTGGTTTTGGAATAATTTAGCAAACAATAACATTTAACCCAGTATATTAAGAATTCACACACAAGTGGTGGAAAAATCAACAAAATTTTAAAACTCTCATTTTAATGAATGTATATGTTATTAGATGTGGAGCATGGACAATTTAATAGGGGAAAAGCAATTGAATTCTGTACAAACTTTAATAATAAGGAACTAAGTAAATAAGCATAAATTGCAGTAAATTTTTCCAGGCTTAGAGTTGGATTAGAAAAATACTACAGCTTTTGAATTTGAAGGCACATCACTGAAATATGCAAGGAAGATTACTGATATTCAAAGATTTAGAATATGTAGAATACATTTAATTTTAAAATCAACTTGATGACTCAAAATAATTTCTAATTATAAAGTACTCATAAATCACCATTTGGAAATAAGTGTTGTTATACTAAAAATGAATGGTATCCATTAGTAAAAATTTATTAATCTATATATTTATAAATATATACTGAAGAATAATGAGAATAATATTTTTGCAAGAAAGATACTTTGGAATAGATGCTTGATGTAGATTATAGAAGATGCTTAATTAAGCACAGAGATATAGCTTCATATATGTACATAAGTATCTGTATATACATATCTATGTATTCAATTCAGAGAGAGAGAGAGAGATGGAGAGCAAGCAAGTGAGAAGAGCAAAAGAGAGACAGAGAGAGATAAAGCTATGCCAGTAATGGGAATAATTTTATTGACAAATTAAAATGTGAGGTAAGGAATAGAAAAATTGAGTTTTACAGGTTGAAGCATTCAAATAATTATTTACATTAACTGAACAAAGTCTTTCTCTTGTTTTAGGTGATACAAAGCAAAACCACTGTGTTTTCCTGAAAATGAAAAATACGTGAATTATGTATTGTGGAACTACGGGTGCCAAAATGTTCTTTAAAATCTTGTCCTTCGGTTTTATAACTGTAGTCATTATTTCTTTGTAAGCATAGCACAAAACCTGGCAAAGTATCACTCCTGCTGTACCGTATGTCCCAATCAACACCCCCCCCCAGCAAGACATTGAATATCCCTATAAAACCACTGAATTCTAGAATGTTAAAACGGGTTAGGGCTTAGAGATGCTTTGCTATAATCCAATCATTTCACAAATCAGAAATGTGAGGTCAAAGCAAATGTGTGGTTACTTTGTGTTTCTCTCTAAATCCCACATATCTTTAGACATCTGCCCACATTGCAACTTCTTAAAACCTTCTGATGAAGAAATAAAATTTATCTTAATTCTCACATCACCTATTTTGGAACTTGCAGTATATACTTTTATTGCAGTTATTTGGACTTTTTGCTTTGTTTCAAAGTCTGTCAGTTCTTTTAATTTTTTTAAATGTTTTTATTTATTTTTGAGACAGAGAAGGACAGAGCATGAGCAGGGGAGGTGCAGAGGGAGAGGGAGACATAGAATTGGAAGCAGGCTGCAGGCTCTGAGCTGTCAGCACAGAGTCTGACACGGGGCTCGAACTCACGGACTGTGAGATCATGACCTGAGCTGAAGTCGGATGCTCAACCAACTGAGCCACCCAGGCGCCCCACAGTCTGTCAGTTCTTAAATATATAAATTAAGTTTTATATATTTTTATTTTTTATATGCCCTTCCCTAATTGTATGAATTGGCTTGCACTGAGCAAGTAGCCACTTTCACCTATTTGTATTATAGATTTCCTTAATGTGTATAGATACCCACATTGTTAAATTAAAATTTTTGAGTAATAAGAATATGCATATTAAACATTAATAAGCGGGGCGCCCTGGTGACTCAGTCGGTTGAGTGTCCGACTTCGGCTCAGGTCATGATCTCACAGTCCATGAGTTTGAGCCCTGCGTCGGGCTCTGTGCTGACAGCTTGGAGCCTGGAGCCTGCTTCTGATTCTGTGTCTCCCTCTCTCTCTGCCCCTCCCCCGCTCATGCTCTGTCTCTCTGTCAAAAATAAATAAAGATTAACAAAAATTTAAAAAAATAAAATAAACATTATTAATAAGCATATCTTACTACATGTAGCATTTTGTAACTTTTTTTCTAAATGTTATATGTTTGGGTCTTATCCATGCTTATGTTTATACTTTTACTTTAAAAAAATTAATTCCAGTAGAGTTAGCATGCAGTGTTATATTAGTTTCAGGGGTGCAACATAATGATCCAACACTTGCATACATCATCCAGTGCTCATCACAAGTGTACTCTTTAATCCTCATCTCCTATTTCACCCATCCCCCTATCCACCTGCCCTTTGGTAACCATCAGTTTGTTCACTATAGCTAAGAATCTGTTTCTTGGTTTGTCTCTCTGTCTCTCTGTTTTTTCTTTGCACTTCTTTTTCTGTCTGTAGATAGTATCCTTGTGTAGGATTTAAATTAATCCATATGCCCATCCTCTATTGATGACATTTGGATTATTTCTATTTTTGTATCATTACAAATATTACTTCTCTGAATAATTCCATAGCTGTCTCAATTTTACATATAAAAGAATTCCCCAAAGGTATATGTCTTGGGATGGAAATGGGCACCTATCCAAATCTATAACTACAACATATTTTCTAGAAAGGTTTTTTTCAATTTGCATTACCACCAGTCATAAGACTTTTCACAATTTTTTCAGTGTGCAATATTGTGAGATTTAGTTTTGCTAATCTTTTGTACTGAAAGTATAGCCCTAAACTGGTTGAATAACTCTAATAAATAGAGAAGTAAATAGTGAAGTTTAGCATAATATCCAGGTGACTTTTGTATAAATAAATACACCGTTTTTTTCACATTGTTCAATCTTAATAAAATTTTGCTGCTCAAAATCTTTTTTCTTTTTTTTTGCAGTGATGAGAGGAGCAATGTAAAAAGCCCTTTTATGTATTGCCAAGGACAGTTCTTTTCTTTTCTTTTCTTTTTTTTTTTTGGCCATGGCATAGCACTTATCGATGGGCATAAATTTTTCAAATTCTGGTATGCATATCTTCCATGTAAACTGATGAGCCATGCCTATTGGTAATCTGCTTTATGTGATAACATCCATATCAATCAGGAAAGAATTGTTTATTCTGTAATAATAATAACCTCAAAATCTCAGTGGCATAAAACAACAAAGCTTTATTTCTCAGGCAATTCTACTACTGTAAAAACCCATCTGTCTTCTGTCACCCTGACCAGCAATATTGCACACAGTGCAGCACCCATTGGGTCCACAGAATAAATTTGGGGCTATAATATACTTAATATTTAGGAAAGAAATAATTTCCTTTTGCGTTAAGGCATAGGGATTTTGGAAATGTCTGTTATAACATCATAACGTGGATTATCCTTACTTATACAGATTAAAGTTTAAAATATCTAATTGTCTACATAGCTAGAAAAGGAAGACTTCTTTGTCCTTTTGTATTGCTTTCCTGACTCTTTCGATATTAGTAGCATCATTTATTTTCTAGGAAACTTGTTTTTGCTCTTATGACCTTCAACTGATTAGATAAGGCTCACCCACGTTTTTTTAAGGTAATTTTTACTTATTCTGACTGCCAATGTTAGGGATATCTACAAAACACCTCTGAAGAAACATTTCGATTAGTGCTTGATTAAATAATTAGATTGGAGGGCCTAGCCATGTTGATACACAAAATGAACCATCACACTATCCTTTGTGCATTGCTTTCTATGTCACTTTGTCTACTTTAACATTCATTAGCTTAATTAAAGTTTGAAATTAATAATTTAAATAATGTGTGATGATACTGAAAGCTGTAAATTAGCTATTTAACTAAGTAAGGCATTTAAGGGGTTCTTAAGACATAATATATGTCATTTTATATAGAAGAAACTGAACACAGTCTTCAAAATGCATGCATCAATATATTTAATTAGCTACTATGGTGAAAAGCAAGTTTTATATTTACCATTTGTCTGACAGAAGTCACTGTTTTTTTGTTTTGTTTTGTTTTAGAAGGGAGTAGATTTTGTATGCTTCCCTATCTTCATCTGACATATTTTAAAATTATTTAAGGTACATCTATAACTTTTGGCTTTTGAATATTTTAATAAAAGCATAGTTAAATATTCTGATTGTTTAATGCCCTTAAAATGCACTAAGTAATGATTAGGTCTAAGAAGTAATTTGGTTCAAGAAATTACTATTCAACACTTCTAGAATCTTTAAATTAGAAAATTTGCTAATTGGATTTGTGCTTTTGTAATCTCCAAGTAGAATGTGTGAATCATTTCTAGCAAAATTACTTTATTGTAATTATTTTGCCTTAGAAAAATGAACAATGTGCCTGTGCACGTTCTGAAAATTACAGATCATGTGAAGGACAAATAAAGCTGCATATTTGTATATACTTAACGTTCCGTAGATGTTACTAATGATTTGAAGATACTAATTTAACTTTAATTTTGGAAAAATCTAATTTTGGCAAACACTTAGTTTGGCAGATCCTGCTAGCAGTTCACCAGAACGTTTCTCTCCTTGAACTGTACCTATAGGATTATAGCCAAGCACATGATAGAGAATTCCCTGTCCTCTCATGCATTTAGATGTGCATTATGACCAAATTCCCTTCTAACCGAATGGCAGCAGAAGTGATGCGTGGTATTTTTCACAGAGTGTATTTGACTTCACTGTCTCTTTCCTTCCTTTCCTGAATGAATTGCATAGTATAGCAAGGACCAAGAATAAAGGAGACAAAAGATGAACGGACCTGTTTCTGGTGCAAGAGATGTTTGCCACCCTGATCACATTCCCTCGATTGTTAAATTAATCATAAAAATTAATGGTGTTTGTGCCATACATGGTTATTTCTTATTTTTTAATTAAAAAGAATTTAATGTTTATTTATTTTTGAGAGAGAGAGAAAGCATGAGCAGGGGAGGGGCAGAGAGAGAGGGAGACATAGAATCCAAAGCAGGCTCCAGGCTCTGAGCTGTCAGCATAGAGCCCGACACGGGGTTCAAACCCACCAGATCAGACCTGAGCCGAAGTCAGGCACTTAACCGACTGAATCACCCAGGCACCCAATGGTTGTTTTTAAAAGTAGTTTAAACTAGCCTAACCTAACAAATTCCCTAAGAACACACTGTTTTAATTTCCTGAGGCTATTGTAACAAATTACCACAAACTGGGTGGTTTAAAACACCAGAAATATATTCTCTTCCCCTGTTTGCCACCTTGATCAGGTTTTGGCAGGACTACTTTCCCTCTGGAGGCTCTCAACAGGATTCCTTCCTTGCCTCCTTCTGCATCACTCCAATTCTGTCTCCTTCTCTAACCCAGCCTTCTTTTTTCTCCCTCTCTTTCACCTCTGTCTCCTAAAAGGACTCTTATCATTGGATTTATGGTCCATTCAGATAACCCTGATTAATCCTACCTCAAGATCCTTAATATAATTACTTTTTGCAAAGTATGCTTTTTCCAAATAAGGTGATTTAGAGGTTCCAGGGGTTAGGATGTTGACATACCTTCTGGGGACCATAATTCAATCTAGTATAGTACCTTTAAGAAATTTTATGGGATTATGTCTTGTTCTCATCCTGTATTTGCACTATCTATAATGTACCATATTGGTCATATAAACATTCATTAAGTTATGCTTAAGTATTTATTATGTAGAGCCTTTCATAATTTTGCATATCAGTTATAAATGGAAATTTGTAGTCTCTAATTTAATGGACATTAAAGTAAGATGTACCTGTAATTTTAAATTATAAAAATTGCAAATAAAAAAATGACAAGTGATCAAATTACAAGAAGTCTTTTTTTTTTTTTTAATTTCCTTACATGTCTTTATTTTCTAGGGTGAGCGATTTATTGTCAAAAGAAAAAAGAGAAACAGCAGTTCTACTGCAGAAGCCCAAATCACTGTAACATGATGTTAAAATGGGACTCTATCTCGGTTTCCATTGAATCATAAACACAATAAAGGCTAAGAACTCTTGAGACAGACAACAGGAAAAAAGGTGGCAGGGGATTTCCAAACAGTTCATTAGGAGAGTTCTGTGTGGCTTTCTCCAGAATAAAAACAGGAGATAAGGATGAAAGGGTGCTGTTTCTAATCCCAACTACAATGAGGAGGGTTTCAACAGAACACCTCGGAGTATGCGCTATGTGTTCTGGTAATTGGACGACATGAAGGACTATTTCTTGACCCATGCTTGGGAAAGGTCAAGTGACCTGTGGGGCCGTGGGGTGAAGAGCTGCATCTGCAAAATAACCTTTTCCCCTTCTGGGAATTGTAAATAAGTGAGTGAATCCCAGTGACGACATATGAATTCTACAGTAGTATCAGCCTGGCCTCGTTTTAAAAGGGAGCCTGCCTAAGAGGGAGTTCTGGCTTAGCCAAGAATGCCAGCAGTAAGAGAGCTCCTGAGGAATAAGCTACAACAAAAGTACAGGCATGGCCCACACAATTGGAAGGGACTGGTGGAGCCAGTCTATGAAGAATCCACAGAAGAACACGCAGGGCAAAGTCATCCTTAAACATGTGCCATGAATAGAGAGCTCAGAGCGTCTTACAGTATTTCTAGTTACCTGTACGCAGTTGGAAAACACCTTTCTCAACCAGACTGCTGTACTGGTGTAAGGTTCCTTTCATCTTTAGTCTTTTCATATGCCACTCAATTTCAAAGTTAATTAGTTTGGCTCCTTTTTTTCTCACCCCATTGTTTCATAATTTCAGTGAGATTGTTTCATAAATTTATAAGGCAGTTACATTTTTTTATCACGTTTTGCATTCCATCCTGAGCTCCTTTGACTTCCTTGTTTGTTTACCTTTAATTTACACACATAAAGGTTCATTCTTTACGCTTTGAAGTTCTATAGATTTTGACATTTGGATAGGACCATGTATTCCTCACTATAGTATCATATAATTTCACTCTTCTAAAAATAAAATTCCTCTGGGGCGCCTGGGTGGCGCAGTCGGTTAAGCGTCCGACTTCAGCCAGGTCACGATCTCGCGGTCCGTGAGTTCGAGCCCCGCGTCGGGCTCTGGGCTGATGGCTCGGAGCCTGGAGCCTGTTTCCGATTCTGTGTCTCCCTCTCTCTCTGCCCCTGCCCCGTTCATGCTTTGTCTCTCTCTGTCCCAAAAATAAATAAAAAACGTTGAAAAAAAAAAAATAAAAAAAAAAAAAAAAAATAAAAATAAAATTCCTCTTTGCTTCACCAATTCAACATATACCCTCCAACTCCTAGCAACTGCTGATGTGTTTACTGTCTTAGTAGATTTTGTCTTCCCCAATGTTATATAAATGGAATCATACAGTATCCAGCCTGTTTAAATTGGCTTCTTTCACTAGCAATGTATATTTAACCCACATGCTCCTGTGGCTTTTTAAATTATTGAGTAACACTTCCCTGTAGATATGTACTGCTGTTTTTTTGTTTTTATCATTCACCTATTGAAGGGTATCTTGGTTGTTTCCAATTAGTGACAAATATGATTTAAGTTGCTATAAACTTTCATGTGCAGGATTTTATGTGGACATATATTTTCAAATCAGTTGGGTAAATATCTACAAGCATGATTTCTGGATTATATGTAAAGACAAAATTTAGCCTTCTAAGAAACTGTCAAACTGTTTTCCAGATTGGATGTGCCATTTTGCTTTCTAACCATCAATGAATGAAAGTTCCTGTTACTTCACAGCCTTGTCAGATGCTGATATTGTCAGATTTTAGGAATTTAACAATTGCATCAGTCATACTGGTATCTACTTGTTATTTTAATGTGCAATCTTTTTAAAAATTTTTTAATGTTTATTTTTGAGAGAGAGAGAGAGAGAGAGAGAGAGAGAGGGAAAGAGAGAATGCATGGGGGAGGGGCAGAGAAAGGGGGAGACACTGAATTTGAACTAAGCAAGCTCCAGGCTCTGAGCTGTCAGCCCAGAGCTTGATGTGGGGCTCAAACCCAGGAACCTTGAGATCATGACTTGAGCCGAAGTAGGACGCTGAATGACTGAGCCACCGAGGAGCCCCTTTAATGTGCAATTCTTTAATGACAAATGATATTGAGTATCTTTTCATATGCTTCTTTTCCATCTGTATATCTTCTTTGGTGAGATGTCTTTCCAGATAGTTTGCCCAATTTTGATTAATTTTTAAGTCTTTAAATTCTTAAAATAATTATTTTTATATTTTGAATAGATGTCTGTATTAGGGTTCTTCAGAGAAACAGACCAGTAGGTCATAAGAGACAGGCAGATAGATGATAAGTAGATGATAGATAGATAGATAAATAGGTAGATAGATGATAGATAGATAGATAGATAGATAATAGATAGGTCTATTTAAAGGAGATAGGTCTATATTTAAAGGAGATTTACTGTGAGGAATTAGCCTTACACAATTCTGGAGGCTTTGATGTCCCACGATATACCATTTGCAAGCTGGAGACCCAGAAAAGCATGTAGTATAAGTCAGTTTGAATCTATAGGTCTGTGAACCAGGGGAGACAATGGTGTAAATCCCATTCTACAGGCCAGTGAAGACAAAATGTGATGTCCCTCTTTACATAGTGAGGCCTGAAAAGGGGATGAATTCTTCCTTCCTCCATCATTTGTTCTATTCAGGCCCTCCTCAGGTTGGACAATGCCACACTGGGGAGGGCAATCTACTTTACTGAGTCTACCAGTTGAAATACTAATCTCACTTGGAAACACCCTCAGACACGTCCAAATATAATGTTTAATCTGGGCACTCCATAGGCCAGTTAAATTGACACATAAATTAACCATCAGAATGTCTTTTATCAGATATGTGTTTTATTTACATCTTCTTTCAGTTTGTAACACACCTTTTTTAATTCTCTTAACTATCTCTTTCATAGAGCAGAAATTTTAATTCTAATATAGTTCAGTTTATAGTTTTTTTTTCATGTATCATGCTTTTGGTGTTGTCTCTGAAACCTCATCACCAAGATCATGTAAAGTTTCCTCTTGTTTCCTTCTAGAAATTTTATAGTTTGGTCTTTCTGATAAATTGTGAGCTAAAACTGTTTTGAAAGGTGTAAGGTCTGAATCTAAGTTGTTTGGTTTGTGCATATGTAATTGTTCCAGTACCATTTGTTGAAATGACTCTTTTATTCATCAATTTGCCCTGTGCCTTTATAAAAAATCATATATGTTGGCCATATTTGTGTGGGTCTATTTCTTGGATCTTTCAGTACTTTGTACTGATCTGTTTCCACTACCTTGTCAATATCACACCGTCTTTATTACTAAACTTTATAGTAATTATTAAAAGAGTTGTGTGGCTTCTCTAAATTTGTTCATCCTCTTTGGTATTGTTTTGGGTGTCCCAAACTTTTTGCCTTACCATGTAATCTTTATAATTCCTTTGCCAATATTACACAATAGTTTGCTGCAATTTCAATGGGTATCATGTTTTATCTATCAATCAAACTGGGGACATTGACATCTTAAAAATATGGAGTCTTCTAATTCATCAACATGGAATAGCTTTGCATTAATTTACATATTTTTAATTTCTTCCATCAGTCTTTTTTTCAGCAGAGATTCTTTACATAATTTATTAGATATAGTCCAAATTTTTTCAATATGTAGTATCAATTGAAGTGGTAATTATTTTAAATTGTAAACTCCAAGTGTTGGTTGTTAGTATGTAGAAAACAATTAAATTTTGTATATTGATGATATACACTGTGATTTTTCTGTATTCACATAGTACTATATATTTTATATAGATTCTTTGGCATTTTCTACATATAAATTATGATATCTGTGAATTAACCCAGTTTTATTTCTCTCTTTTCCAAGCTGTATACCTCTTATTTCTTTTACTTATCTTATTGCACTAACCATGGTTTCCAGAACATGGAACACTTTAATAGGAGTGATGAGATGGGATCTCCTTGTCCATAATTCAAAAGTAGCTATTAGATTAGAAAACATAGTAACTGATCAAAATTATGTTTTTTAAGTTAAATTGCTCAATGGGTCACCTGATCCCTAATATTCAATGCCTTAGATAAAAATATTAATAATATAATTTATATACTTATTAGCTGTATTGAATTGGAGAATGTAGTTATCAGGTAAACCAGTTGCTTAGGAATCATTCCTGAGTTTGAAAGGAGAAGAAATAACACATTTATCACACATGCATTTTTGGATTCTGAAATTGGTTCTTCATACAAAATATTTTGATAACCTTAACTAACCACTTCATACCAAATACAGAAAAAGCAAAACCAAACCATTATAGATTCTTGTAATCTGTGGTAGAGCTAAAAGTTAATCCCAAAATTAATATGTCATCACTGATCTGAAAGATTTTCCCTTACTTGATTTGCTACAGTGTCCTGTAATAGCCAGAGGCATTGGAAGTAGATGTATTCCTGTGCTGGCTTAGTCATCACAGCACTGGGAAAGTTATTTTATTACTTATTTTTGAGAGAGAGACATAGTGTGATTGGGAGAGGAGCAGAGAGAGAAGGAGACACAGAATCCGAAGCAGGCTCCAGGGTCTGAGCTGTCAGCACAGAGCCTGACACGGGGCTAGAACTCATGAACCATGAGTTCACCATCTGATGAGCTGAAGTCAGATGCTCAATTGGCTAAGCCACCCAGGTGACCCAACTTTCCTCATCTTTAAATGCAACTAATATTATATACTCAACCAAATGTTTTAACATTATTTAGTTGCATTTTACATTTTAATACTACAGAAAAATTTTAAAGATCCTAGTTTACAACTGTGTGTACAAGTTAAGGTGGACACCAGGCTGTCATGGATTTACATGTAGATATATAAAATCTCAGTGGTAGTTTTACCCCAAGAGATGAATTGATACATGACTAAAAATCACTAGAAATAATTCCTGAATAAGAACTGTGAACTTGCTTAACTTGCATCTGTGATTCTTTAGTTAAAATTTTCTTTTGAATGATACTCAATGAATTTTCGTACATTAAACTGGTGGAGTCATTAGTTTGTATGTATTTTTTCATGCCTGCTATTTAACCACTAGGGTGATACATACCCATGAGTTCTGTCACATATTCTCTATACTCAGTGAACTAAGGTCTCAAATGTTCCCTTCTACAAAGTAAGATTAATTGTAATGTCAGAAATGCTTCACTTTCCTTTACTTTAGTATGATTAAAATCTGTCTCTCCTTCTAATATTTCTAGATTTTGAAATTTAAATTTGTGTACCCTCTTTAAAAGAATATATTCAGCTAATATGATAGAAACATATTTCTCAGTAAAAGCTCAAGTCACACACAGATAGTTAATCTCATTCTCAAAGTTTTTCTAGTATATTAGTTGATTGTATGTTCCATTAAGTATGCACTCTGAGGAGTTGAATGCATTCAAATATTAATAGCTTTACTTCATTAGTAAATCTATATTCATACTTACTACAAGATTTCATAAAATTACAGTTTTAGTACAAAGAACAAGAGCAATTGTGTAATAAGGGCATTAAGCTGTCTAGTGAACTGGAATCCTGAAGTTAAATTAATAGGGTAGCATGTTTACATATCAGGAAGAATATGGAAATTAGGTCTAAATAAACAGTAGAAGAATTGCAAATGGATCAACAAACTATTGGTAAATGAATGTTTGTATGTTGTATAATGCAAAACTGTTACTTACTGATGCATTTAAGTATTGTACAAGTAATTCATGAATATACATATGTATATCCTATGCCATTAGAGCTATAAGCATTCAGTGTTAGATTTGTGAGGAATTTAAATATTATCTATGCATTCCAAAAAGTTAAATAGCTAATCAAAATTTGAAATATTTCATTTCATTTTTTTTCTTTTTTTTTGTCAATAGAGAAATAATTTAGTTAGCATCTTTCCCTAAGAGAATGAAGATTCTATGGTAAGCCACAAATTTGCTTTTGTTAAGGTGATTATAACTCAGGTATTCCAGTCAATCTAAGAGGAGTGTATGGCTGCAATTTACAGTTTGTAGTAAAGATTCAAAGTTGATAACTTATATAATTGGGGCTGGTGGCTTGCAACTGTACATTTCTTTAATTAAAATTTTTTTTTAAATTTACAACCAAATTAGTTAGCATATAGTGAAACAATGATTTCAGGAGTAGATTCCTTAATGCCCCTGACCCATTTAGCCCATCCCCCCTCCCACAACCCCCCCAGCAACCCTCAGTTTGTTCTCCATATTTATGAGTCTCTTCTGTTTTGTCCCCCTCCCTGTTTTTATATTATTTTTGTTTCCCTTCCCTTATGTTCATCTCTTTTGTCTCTTAAAGTCCTCATACGAGTGAAGTCATGATTTTTGTCTTTCTCTGACTGACAAATTTCACTTAGCATAATACCCTCTGTTCCATCCATGTAGTTGCAAATGGCAAGATTTCATTCTTTTTGATTGCCGAGTAATACTCCATTGTGTATATATATATACACCACATCTTCTTTATCCATTCATCCATCAATGGACATTTGGGCTCTTTCCATACTTTGGCCATTGTTGATAGTGCTGCTATAAACATGGGGGTGCATGTGTCCCTTTGAAACAGCACACCTGCATCCCATAGATAAATGCCTAGTAGTGCAATTGCTGGGTCGTAGGGTAGTTCTATTTTTAGTTTTTTGAGGAACCTCCATACTGTTTTCCAGAGTGGCTGCACCAGCTTGCATTCCCACCAACAATGCAAAAGAGATCCTCTTTCTCCGCATCCTCGCCAACATCTGTTGTTGCCTGAGTTGTTAATGTTAGCCATTCTGACAGGTGTAAGGTGGTATCTCATTGTAGTTTTGATTTTTAATCACATCAAGAACTTTTTTCGAAGTAGTCTAGTATTTATACTTCTTGGGAAATTGGGAAATTAGCTATCCTCCAAATAATTTGGGTCATAGACATAATAATTAATTCATCACTACATTAAAGATATATTTACAAGGACATTAAATTCTTTCAATGACAAATTTAAGGAAAAACATATGTACTGTACAGGGATCTGAGGCACCTGTATATTTAATCAAATTTGACTAGTTTCTATTATTGTACCTTATATAGCATAGTTAACTTTCATGGAAACCACGGTATAGGCCCCTGTTTTTTAATCTTGACCAAACATTACAACCACCTAAAGTCTTTACAAAAACAAAAACAAAACAAAACAAAATCCTCACAATGACTAACTCAGAATCTCCTAGGGTGGGCCCAAATATTTGTGTCTTCAAGAAAAATAATGCCAGTTAGGTTTATTTTCTCATTCTTACATCCAATACCTGAATGCTGACACCTATGCAATTTTAGAAAATAGAAAAACAATAGTATGTCAATGATCTCTTCTAATACTGGGAATTTTAATGAAAAATAATTGAGATTAAATTAGAACAAATATGTGCCAGCAGTGTGAATTGGGGTAAATTATTTGAATTCTCTGATCCTGAGCAGAACTGGGAATGGAGAAGTAAAGTATAGACACATTATATTCTAAATTAACAAGCACAATTGATTGTTTTCTTTGAAGTTGTAGGCTTATTTTGTTTTTTGTTCATTTTGAGAAAATGTCCAGAAATAAATAAACTTGCAAAACCATACTTTGTCTCAGTCATTGTCTTAAGTAAATATGATGTTTCATGAAAACAAAAACTGCTGGTTCAGCTCACAACTCACACAATCGTACATGTGATCTCACTCAAAATAACCTGGTACTTCTGTATGCTACTGAAGTGCTTTATGCAAACTTCCCATTTCGTAACAGAATATGAAAAACACCTGACTCAAGGGTAGACACTTAATATATTTTTAAAACTTTTATTGCTTTAGCAGTGACATTCCTAAATGAAACTGGATTTTCCCCTGAGAATGCATTGTGTAAATGTCACCACAATGAAGAAGAAACATAATGTTCTAGCATTATTACAGAAACAGCATTCATCTGTGGACCCCATCTATGAATTTATCTCAGAAACCCCAGGGATCTGAGGGTGACACTTGAGGACCACTGGTATAAAGAAAAGAAGTGATTTTTTTTAACAAAAAGATTAAATCACTGTGCCGTCTTGTAACATGTCTCCCTGCCTCCAGTTTGGGCATCCATTCACTCATCTCCACTGACTCACTCAACTCTCTGGTTCCCACTGTGGCTCTACATAGTGGCTTACAAATCTCCATTGGGCTCAGAATGAAAATCCAAATCCCTTCACAGGCCATAAAATGTTCTTCACTTCCTGGATGATGTGTACCTCTCCCAGGCTAACTGAATTACGCTCCTTTAAAGCACAATGCTTCTTTTCCCTTACAGGTCTCTTCTGTTGTTCCTTTTGACTGGACAATTTTAGTTCTCCATTTCCCTTTGTTTGAATCATTAATATTCTTCCAGAAAAACTCCAGTGATTCCAAAGTCTGGCTTGATTTTCTATATTATGTACTTTCATAGCCTTTCGTACTTTTTCCAAAATGGAACTAAACTCACTGTGTGGTAAGTTTTGTTCATCACGACTTCACTTCTACGTTAACTGCGGGATCATAACCTCCTTGGGGACAAGGATAAAATTTGTTCTACAGAAGTTTCATATTTTTTCAAATACAGACAGCTGAAAGGTAAACAAACTATCTTGCTAATAGAAATCACTTCTATAGCCTATGTTGGCTGCATTTTAATGCTTAAAAAACACTCTATCACAAAAAGATGAGGTGAGAACAAAACAGAGGGGAGATCCTATCACCAAATATCTACATATATTTATATATTCCCCCACAAAGTTTCTTCTACTATATTGTGGCAAATGTGGAGTTTGAGGGACATTTGGTCCCAAGATTTTATGAAGTTTTAAATTTTTATTAGAACAAAATAAATCTGACAGGCTGACCCTTGATGTCGTTAGCATCCCTGATACATATCAAACAACAAAACTGCAAGGTATCAGGAGTGTATTTGAATCCATGTGATTATATTTGTTTCATATTCAATTACCAGTTTATTTTCAAACTCAAATCTACAGACCTAGCAATAACAGTTCATTTAAAAATTAGTTATCTATTAATAACTAATGATTGTTTTCTACTTTTTGAATGCTTGTAATGAAGAATATTAGGCTATTAATTAATAAGGTTAGCTCTAAGTTGCAATGATATTATTTAAGATCATGCTGTGTCCCTGGTTACTGTTAATATAAAACCTTTGTAAGAATATTCTTTAGGTTCGGTGCTCTTTTTCCTCTCTTTTCTTCACCTCAAATTAGAACAAAAATGGAGACTCAATTTCATGTCTGTGGGAATGAGTTAACTGTATTTTTGACTGTCTCATTTTGAGCATTTAACTGTCATAGGGCAGAGCATGGGCCATTTCATCCATTTTAAAATAATACACTGTCTCTTTGGAGATAGCACTGTCATTTGTTTTCATTTTACTGAGGCGTCTCTCTTTAGATTGAAATATTTATTAAAGGGAAAAGTCCAACTCCCTGAGACATGTAACCAAAGGATGAGATTTCTTAATTCACATTTTATCTGAAATACATTCTCCTACCTATTTCAGTATGGTAGGTTATAAGCTGCATTTTAAAACACAGTGTCTTGATCAAACTATTGAGCCTTGAGAGAAATAGGTTCTTGTTTAAGTTAAAAATTTATTATTCACTGTTCATCTTCCCATACATTATGCATTCTATTCATTGTTCATGCTCACTGTGCTTCTTTAAAAAATAATCCATAACAAAAGTATTCTAAACTAGTATATAAATTTGTTTCTGTCTCTTCAGAACAAAGCTATGCGAAGGTGATATGAAATGAGTATCATTAAGAAACACTTAATTTTAATAAAGGAACTTTCTAAGCTTTTTACTTTACTAAACCCAAGATTTAGTAAACCTAAGCTTTAGATCATATCGCTTCAAAATATATTCAGTGGCAATGTAGACTATATTGCCATACACGTGTTAGGATTTGACTAGAAGACAACTATTGTTTTATGTGAGCATATAAATTTCTGCTAATCAATACTTCAGGGTGGGGAAGGGAACTGTGGAAATTACGTTTGTAATCTTGGAAGAAATATAAATATATGATGCTTTCAAAGGTACAGGCAAAAAACATCGTTAATTTTCAATAAGTTTTTTAGTAATGACAAAGCAGTTATGTAACGGCAATTGGACTATCTTCCTGAGGTATAAAAAGGAATTCTACAACAGGAAGAATCACTGCTATGTCAAAAATGACCTTGGAAGTGCCTGGGTGGCTCAGTTGGCTGAGCATCTGACTCTTAATTTCAGAGGCTCAGGTCATGACCTCAGGGTTCATGAGATGGAGCCCCACATTGTCAGGCTGACAGCACGGAGCCTGCTTGGGTTCCTCTCTTTCCCTCTCTCTCTGCCTGTCTCTCTCTCTCTCTCTCTCTCAAAATAAATAAAAAACTTTAAAAAAAAGAATGATCCTGATAAAAAGATACACAATTAAAGGAAATCGTGAATTAAAGACTGAGTAACACTTTTTGATGATGTTTGCATACCTTCCATGAAGGAGGAAAATAGTCTCATGCAAAGAAAAGTCTCTGTAAGTGTTTCTCCTTTAATTTTAGAGAAATGAAAATATGTCATCAGTTGTTATTTAGGAATCACATATGATCTGACAAAAATATTAATATACGTTAAATTTCCAACTAGAGTTGTACTAGATAATATAATAATTTTTTAGCAAGGGATATTTGCTTAATTTAAAAAATTAATTACTTTGGTTAGATTGGCTCTTAGTGTTACATTATCTTTAATGTTTTATTTCTAACTTTTAAACATAGAGATTATTGTCATCATCGCTTATAAGAAAAATACTCCAAGTATCAAACTTATTAGAATTTAGAGTTAGATTATGAATAAAAAATTAAAAAAAACCCTTTTGATAGTAGATAATATAGCAAATATTTTCACTTTAAACGAGAACTACATGTGAGCATACTAATGAATTTATCCTATTAGTTTATCTATTTGAAAGGTTTATTTTAAATATTTAATAATGTCATATGATCAGACGATACACGAAAGACTGATCAGACTCATAATATGTAACATTTGACCAATGAGTGAATGCGTCACATAGAAGCAGTTTGAATCTCTTAGTTCCCTGGTGAGACTTACAACTTCTACCTGTTTTACTAAAAAAAAAAAAAAAAAAAAAAAAAAAAAAAATATATATATATATATATATATATATATATATATATAAAAGAAATTTAGAGAAGTTCTCCACATGGGGATATGATTTATAGCTTTGATTAAAACCACATCAAATATTATTTCATAATTACCTCTAATTAGAATATTTAATTGTATATAGTGTTATCTCAAACTCAAAAATGATCTTGCATTGCCAGTGGCAACCAATTTTGCAGTTTGATTTTAAGGACATTATCTAAATGTTGCTTTACTTTTCACTTTTCTGTCTACCAGTAAATTCCTAGAAAGTGTGTACTAGAACACTTGCCTTTTTTTTTTTGCCCATTTTAATTTTATTTTATGTAAACTGCCAACACATAATTTTTTCTATCTCCTTTTTAAATGTTTTATAAATATTCTACTAATGAAAAAGACCCTTTCATATAATTTATATTTTTTTCTTTCTTCTGGAATTTTCAGGGTCTCTTTTAATAATATATTTTGATACATAAATTTAAAATTTCACATAGTTCACTACCTCCATCTATTCCATTATGGATTCTAAGATTTATTGGTGATAGAATTAATGAGCCGAATTTGTTTCCCCTCCTTTTCTGTGAATTAATAGTAGGAATTATTAATATAATGTTGATTATTCAAAGAGCAAAAACACTAATATATATATATATATATATATATACATATCTATATGTAATATTTTCATTCAATGCTTTATATCCAACTACATAAATTCACTTTAAAATCTAAGCATTTTTATTTTTTTTAATTTTTTATTTAAATTCTACTTACCTGACATATAGTATAATATTGGCTTCAGGAGTAGAATTTAGTGATTCAGCACTTACAAGTGTCCTCCTTAATATCCATCACCCATTTTAGCCCATCCCCCACCAGCCTCCCTTCCATCAACCCTCAGTTTGTTCTCTATATTTTAGAGTCTCTTATGGTTTGCTTCCCTTTCTTTTGTTTTTTCCCTGCCCGTACATTCATCTGTTTTATTTCCTAAATTCCACATATGAGTGAAATCATATGGTATTTGTCCTTCTCTGACTGACTTATTTTGCTTAGCATAATACACTCTAGCTCCTTCCACTTCATTGCAAATGGCAAGATTTCATTCTTTTGGATGGCTAATATTCCATTACACACACACGTGCATGTACACACACACATACGCAAACACAACCTCTTTATCCATTCATCAGTTGATGGACATTTTGAGCTCTTTTCATAATTTAGTTATTTTTTGACAACGCTGCTATAAACACTGGAGTACATATGCCCCTTCGGATCAGTATTTTTGTACCCTTTGGGTAAATATCTGTTTGTGCAATTGTTGGGTCTAGGGTAGTTCTATTTTTAACTTTTTGAGGAACCTCCATACTGTTTCCCACAGTGGCTGTGCCAGTTGGCATTCCCACCAACAGTGTAAGAGGGTTCCCCTTTCTCTGCATTCTCGCCAACATCTGTTTTTTCCTGTGTTAATTATAGCCATTCTGACAGGTGTGACGTGATATCTCATCATGGTTTTTGATTTGTATTTTCCTGGTGATCAGTGATGTTGAGCATCTTTTCATGTGTCTATTGGCCACCTGGATGTCTTCTTTAGAAAAATGTCTGTTCATGTCTTCTGACGATTTCTTAACTGGATTATTTGTTTTTTGGCTGTAAAGTTTGATAAGTTCTTTATAGATATTGGATACTAATCTTTATCAGATATTTCATTTGCATATATCTTCTTCCATTCCATAAGTTGCCGTTTAGTTTGGTTGATTGTCCCCTTGGCTGTGCAGAAGCTTTTTATCTTGATGTAGTCCCAGTAGTTCATTTTTGTTTTTGTTTCTCTTGCCTTTGGAGACATGTCTAGTAAGAAGTTGCTATGGCCAAGGTCAAAGAAGTTGCTGCCTGTGTTCTCCTCTAAGATTTTTATGATACCTTTCTCATATTTAGGTCTTTCATCCATTTTGAATTTATTTTTTGTGCATGGTATAAGAAAGTGGTCCAGTTTCATTCTTCTGCATATTGCTGTCCAGTTTTCCCTAACACCCTTTGTTGAAGAGACTGTCATTTTTTCATTTTTCCATTGGATATTCTTTCCTGGTTTGTCAAAGATTAGTTAACCATACAGTTATCCGTCTATTTCTGGGTTTAGTATTTTGTGCCATTGGTCTATGTATCTGTTTTTGTGCCTGTACCATACTGTCTTGATGATTACACCTTTATAATGTAGCTCAAAGTCCAGACTGTCATGCCTCCAGATTTGTTTTTCTTTTTCAAGATTGCTTTGGCTTTTGGGCTCTTTGTGGCTCCATGAAAATTTTAGAATTGTTTGTTCTAGCTCTGTGAAAAATGCTGGTGGTATTTTGATAAGGATTGCATTAAAGTTGTAGATTGCTTGGGGTAGTAAAGACATTTTAACAATATTTGTTCTTCCAATCCATGAGCCTGGAAAATGTTTCCATTTCTTTGTGTCCTCTTCAATTAGTTTCAGAAGTGTTCTATAGTTTTCAGAGTACAGATGTTTTACCTCTTTGGTCAGGTTTATTCTCAGGTATCTTATGGTTTGCAGTGCAATTGTAAATGGGATCAATTCCTTGATTTATCTTTCTGCAGCTTCATTATTGGTGTATAGAAACACAACTGATTTATGTGCACTGATTTTATACCCTGCAACTTTGCTGAATTTGTATATCAGTTCTAGCAATTTTTTGGTTGAGTCTTTCATGCTTTCTACATAGAATGCCATGTTGTCTGCAAACAGTGAACGTTTGACTTCTTCCTTGCTGATTTGGATGCCTTTTATTTCTTTTTGTTGTCTGATTGCTGAGGCTAGGGCTTCCAGTACAATGTTAAATAGCAATGATGAAAGTGGACAACTGTCTTTTCCCTGATCATAGAAAAAAAGCTGTCAGTTTTTTCCCATTGAGGATGATATTAGCTGTGGGTCCTTCACATATGGCCTTTATGACGTTGATGTATGTTCTGTATATCCCTACTTATTTGAGGGTTTTTATCAAGAATGGATGCTGTATTTTGTCAAAAATATATACAGTCATCTAGACCAAGTATTTATAGCCATAAACTGAATTTTCCCTAATATCCAGTAAGTTTATTTAAAAGTGAGTTTCAGGGCACCTGGGTGGGTCAGTTGGTTAAGTGTCTTACTTTGGCTCAGGTCATGATCTCATAGTTCCAGCTTGGGCCCCACATAGGGCTCTGCATTGGCAGCTCAAAGCCTGGAGACTGCCTTGGATTCTGTCTCCCTCTCTCTGTCCCTCTCCTGCTCTCACTCTCTCTCTGTCCCTCAAAAAATGAATAAATGTTAAAAAAAATTTTAAATAAAAAAAAATTAAAAAGTGAGTTTCAGGGCTTGGATAATTTAAAAGCAGTATATGTCAGAAAATTTGACAATAAATTGTATTAAAAAATTAAAAAAATACAAAATACAATAAAATAAATTCAAATATTAAAAAACCAAAAATAAACAAACAAAGCAAATAAGCAAAAAAAGAAAAAAAAAGCTGTCTGATTCCAGTTTGCTTTTGAATATTTTGGGTAAGGGAGGCATAGGTGAGATTTTACTTACAACCATCTCCCCCACTGTAAGATTTTTAAATATTTAAGTATTATCTTCAAGTTTTTATTAACATTTTAATGTTTTATTTCTAATGAATATCTTTATTCATTAGGGATTAATTTGGCATATGATGTGAAGTTTGCTTTTCTTCCAGTAGAAAGTTATACATGCCAATTTCATTTGCAAACTAAAGCTTCTCTTATTCATAGCCTTGAAAATTTAACTTGTTATAAGGTAGGTTCCTGAGTGTATCTGCTTTTACTTCTGAATGGTAAATCTGGTCCATTTATGTATGTATTTGTTTGGCAACCTTTTACTTTTTGGCTGTATTTACAGAATATGAGATTTGAAAAAAATCTTAGACAAAACTCTCCTTTCTCAAATAATCTTTTCATTCATAAAATCATATTTTTCCTTAATAAGATAACAATTTATTCCTAAAAAATACTTTACCTCACTGATAATGAATTTCTTTTTTGACATATAGCATGTATGACTTTTAGACTGTCCTACATGGTTACATAATTACTATTACAAGCATCAGTAAAATAATAAAAACAATAGATCCACCAGAAATATAGATCTATACAGAAAATTAACTCTAAGCAGAAAACCAGTCTGCTATTTTCACTGGTGACAGTTTTAATAGATTCATATTGATTTCTACCCAGTAAGTTTGACTCAAGATTAAGATCAATAGGATTAAAGGAACAACCACAATAATCAGAAACACTGGTAATAGTCAAATATATATTCACCAGTTTTCCCATGCAGTGGTTTATTTAAAGAGTAAATATAGGTCAGTGTGAAGTTTAAGAAGCGAAGACAAAACTCTCCTAATAATATTACAATGACAAGTCTATAAAAACATTTCTCTTAAGAAACTCAGTGAACTCTTCATGAAATAATATCAGAAAGGGGCTCCTGGGTGGCTCAGGTGATTAAGCGTCTGACTCTTGATTTTGGCACAGGTCATGACCTCACAGCACATCTGCTCTGCGCTAACAGTGTGAGCCTGCTTGGGATTCTCTCTCTCCACCTCTCCCCCACTCTCTCTCTCAAAAATAAATAAACTTAAAAATTAAAGAATACCAGAAAGAAAAATCTCATTTTAAGTAATTCTCCTAATGAAATATTTGCAAATATGTATGACATCTTTTTTGAGAGTACAAAGACTAATGTAGGAAGAGAGATAATAAATCTTTGTAACACAGTAAATATTTCAGATATGAAATCTAAGAACACAGTATTTTTCAACAAAACTAACACCTTAAGATACTTCTAAAATTTGGAACCAATTTACATTCATGGCCAAAGTAAAATGAATCTATTATGGATTGTAATTGTTATTTGCAAAGTAATATAAGACAAGATTATAAATGTATGGCTCATGGCAACAAATAAATGTAATCTATGTGATGAATTCAAATGTAAAAAACAAAGAATATAGTCAGAAGTAATGCATTCTTTGATTCAGTGCATTTATCCCAATGTGTAATTATGCACTCATTGTTAAAACCCTTTGACTGATGTATGATCACCCCAGTAGTCTGTAAACACCAGAAGAGCAGGAGCATTATGTCAAATATTCACCGTCATTTGCCCAGACAGACTACTCAAACATTTACTATCTGCAAGACATTCTTTGAGCAAAAATGTAAATTCTTTCACTTTCAACATATCATCTATAAAATTGAAATACTAATAGTATGAACTTTGTAGTGTTCTTTAGGCGGGTAATGAAATAACCCACATAAAACATTTAGCAGAGTTCCTGGAGCTTAGTAAGCAGTGAACACGTGCTACCATTGTATTGAATAACTACCATGTCCCTTATTCAAAACTGAATAATTTTTAAATGTGAATGAAATAATGTCTCTTCTCTAAAGTATCTCATGATCTATGTTCTTATGCAGTACAAGAGACCTACAAATAAACAATATTTGCATTACATAGTTTTCCTACACAATTTTGTACTCTTTATTAACATGAAAATGCAGAAGCAACACCCTCTGCTGATCAGGGGGTTGTAACAGAGTAGTTGAATGTTTATCTGATGAGATCTTTGAATCTGTCCTGAAATGATGAGTGTGTATTTTGTAGAAGAAAGTTAGTTAAGAAAGATTTCCTTGGTTTTGTCTCTAGAAACTAAGGGTAACAATACTAAATAACAGTGTATGTTTAGAAGAACTATATTGAACAGAAACAGATTTGTGACCAGAGTGGTAGTATTAGGTGGTGGGAGTGAGGGGCAGGAAATTACAAACTCTCTAAATTGATCTTTTCTTAATCAATGCTGTGGGTGAAGAAATATATTAATATCAAGAAGTAAGAAGATAAATGTTACTTAGAGTTGCTAGGACATTTGTTTCTAGTTTAATGGAATAAGTGGGTTGAGAGAAAGTGGTTATTCTCTCTCCCCTCTCTTCAGAGTATTTACATTCATTTGTGCTTTATTTAAGGAGTGTCAATCTACTATCAGGCACTGCTTTCTTAATGTGAAGGATACAGCTGTGAATAAAACAGGATTTGTTCTCCAATCTGGTTTACATGTTTCTATGGGGCACACAAAATTAATAAGTATATAAATACATAAAGAAGATAATATAATGGTAGAGTATAACGTATGCCAAAAAGAAGTGATTGACAAGGAATGGATGGTGAGAGTAATTTATATTGGACAGTTAGAAAATAGAGGTTGAATCAAGGTCTGAACAACATACAAAAATCAACCAAGGGAACATCAGGAAGCAAACCGTTCCAGACAAAGCAAATAACTAATCCAAGACTAAAACTTGGGAGCATCTCAATGTGTTCAAGAAGCATAAAGATGGTCTATGTGCTGGAATTCAGAAAGGTAGGGAAATGAAAATAGGATATATGTTCAAGAAGGTTAAAATGTTTGAAATTTGTTCAACCTTATGGTAAATCAAAGGCTATTGGGGAGATTTACATTAGGAGAGGAGAATGATATGATTTTCTTTCATAAGGTCTCAGAAGTCACTGAATAGAATGGGAGAAAGGAAAGTAGTTAGAAAGCTATTTTAATACTCTAGTAACAAATGACAGTGGTTCAGACTAGAAATATGACGCAAGATTTAAAGAAAAAAAGAAAGAAAGAAATTAAAGTTTCAACAAATTCTTCTTTTGTCCTAAACTACTACTATGAATTGGGTTTTTGTCTTTTGCAACCAAAAGAATATTAGCTAATAAAAGAGTATCCAATCCTGCTATGAAGTAAAGGAAGATAATAGGTGAAAATATCCACTGAATTTGGCATTCAATACAACAAAGTCAATGTCAGCTGTGGATATGACATATTTATCTTAGCAAACCTCTAAAAATGTCTTTTGATATCCCTGAGAAAATGTTCAAAATGTGAACTATAATAGAATACAACCATTTATATAAAAACTATCAAGATGGATGTTAAGTGAGGTCTCTGGTATTTTATTATATGGATAGCCTCATGTCATTTATAAATTAATCAAATTAAAATATGAGATATTGTTTTCAAAACTCTGGATACAGAGAAAATTTACAGAATGACTAATGAGTTAAATAAAATAATTGGTATTTAAAACTGCTTCACAATATTAGATTGATGGTCTGAATGTAGCAAGCTGAATTAATAGCAATTTTTTAAAAAATTAAACTTTAAAAACACTACATTAATTCATATGGTATAACATGGCATGAACTCAAATTAATAGCTTATTTGAATAATACCTGATGTTCTAGGAGTTGATGAACTCAATATGAGGTCTGTGTCCTGCTGATTGATAGAATAAAAGTGAAATTAGTTCATATTAATAGACATGTATGTTTGAATAAATTATCCAAAATTCTCTCTGGAGTACTAGATCATTTATATGTGTTATAATTTAAGATAGGCATAGATAATAGTCAGAAACATGTCCTATGGTGTGTGAAACCATGACTTATGAAAAAATCAGGATTCAGAGATATGCAAAAAGTTAGTATGAGGATATGACAGCTGAGTTCAGTTAATTTTTTTCCTGTTAAATACTTCTTTATATACTGTTCCAGAGGAATAATCTATAGTATTTGGTTGTTAAAATATGTAAAGAGATCAATATTGGGAAGAACCTACTAAGAATATTATTAACAATCTAACCTCTGGCTCAATTACTTCTAAAATAGTCTGCTCTGCTCTGTCATTATAAATGTTTAAAGCTAGGGCAGATATCAGTTCAGAAAAATGGAGCAGCATGTAGAAAATTAAGATTTGAAAAGACCTAAGTTCTTTTCAACCATTCATCTTAATTTTTTATACTTATATAATATTGTGTGAATTTTATCTAATCTAACCATGGTAATTTTTCTTATATAGATGAGTGAACAGACAAACAGGATAGAGAGATGAAATGGTTGATCAAATGGAAGAAATAGTAAACACAGAATACATTATAACAAAGATGAAAAAAGATGAGGAAGCTGGACTCACAATGCATTTAAATTTCACTATATTGCTACCTCACCATTGCCTAAGGTTATTGAGTGAAATAATGTCCCCTTGTCCTCACATTTAAAAGAGAAACAAAGCAAGTCTTAACTGGATAAGAATTCTGGCAATTCCTAAAGGTTGTCTGCTTAATCTTACATGGCAGACTGTTGTAAATTTCAAACACAGACTCAATTCGATCACAAATATTAATCAAAATTCTGAACTGAACCAGTGAGAAGTTTATGCCATTCTCACAGCTCAGGCAGCTTCAGGTGGGAAAAACAAAAACAAAAACAACAACAAAACATTATTGGCTTTTATAATTCCTTATTGGCTGTTTCTCTTCCTACTATTATCTCTTGCCAAAGGGATCCATTGATCCCTTTGGAAAGACATGGCCAAGGAGAACGGCAGTTTTATATTTTCATTAGTATTATCATAAACTGACTTCATTCTCTATAAGCATCACAGTAGTTTAAAGATGGCTCTTTGTCTCCTGGGACACAATTTTAAGGATGTTCAGACCTTTCTTTCCAGGTTGGTCCAATCCATTTTCTGTCACTGCTGCAGATTCATATATTCTGGGGGTCAGTTGGTCCTCCACCCTCAGTACCAGCTCACTCACTTCAAGCTTCTTACTACTGATATTTTTATATCCATCTGCATAGCCCTGTAGGCTTTGTTGTTTCTCTTTCTCAAAGGGACAACATCTCAGTTTGTGGAAATTCATACATAGCCCCTGCCCAATAAACTATGAACATGTCAGCAAATCCCACAGTAATGACGCTTTCTGACTCTGGCACCAAAGCTGCCAGAGAAATACTTGTCCTCAATGTTTCTCGGGCTGAAGTCAGATTGTAGACCAACCTCAATCCAACCAGTGTTTGTCATTTATTTGGTGTTTTTAGGCCCCTGTGGAAGCCTCCTTTAGGTTTGACATGAAGGGATTAGCACCAGGTTCCATGGTGAAAGGTAGAAGGAGCAGAGCAAAGATTCCTCCTAAAATACCATCCTCACACAATGATCTCATTTATTATCTCATTTTTTTGTATTCTCAAAATATGAAGGTGTTTGAGATCAAAGAAACGGTTTGTAGTCAAAATTATTTGAACACCGGTATATGGTTATTGGCAAAAACCTTCCTAATGTCTATTTTATTTTAATGTCTACTATAAATTTCTGATCGAAAATCCTGTTTTAAAGATAATTATTGAGAGCAAAGCAAGTTGGATGGGAGGTAGATCTAGGTATACCGAAGTGAGGATAATAGATATTATTTTTGTTTTGAAACTTTTTTTTTATTTGACAGAGAGAGAGAGAGAGAGAGAGAGAGAGAGAGAGAACGAGCAGGGGAGAGGGGCAGAGGGAGAGATAGAGAATCTCATTCAGGCTCCATGTTCAGGGCAGAGCTCAACACAAGGCTCGATCTCGTGACCTTGGGATCATGACCTAAGCAGAAATCAAGAGTCAGACCTTAAATGACTAAACCACCCAGGTACTCCAATAGTAGACATTCTAAAAGAATAAAACAGAACAGAAAGAGATGAAAAAAAATCTTATTTAAGGATTACTTACCTGATCCATAGGCAAAATTGAGTTTCCAGATTTGAAGAATGTATTACATCATGGTTAACACAAAAAAAGGATCATGTTGATATATCCCTTGGTAAAATTCCTGTCATTAAAGAATAAAGAGAAAACTATTTGAGATTTCTACATGTAGAGAAAACATTGCTTAAAGAGTCTGAAATAACTGAAATAACTAATATCTTCTCTCAAAATGAATGCTTTAAATACTCTATCATACTACTTGTTTTTCCTTAGAGATTTTTTCCTTCCTTTTTTCCTTTGATCCTTTAGAGCATTCTGTCTGCCTTCTCGTATCAGGATTATTTAACTTTGAGTGGATTACACAGGTGTGATCTGGAGCATCCCTTCATCATAGTTCTTAATTTTTTTTTTCAACGTTTTTTATTTATTTTTGGGACAGAGAGAGACAGAGCATGAACGGGGGAGGGGCAGAGAGAGAGGGAGACACAGAATCGGAAACAGGCTCCAGGCTCCGAGCCATCAGCCCAGAGCCTGACGCGGGGCTTGAACTCACAGACCGCGAGATCGTGACCTGGCTGAAGTCGGACGCTTAACCGACTGCGCCACCCAGGCGCCCCTCTTCATCATAGTTCTAAGTATATATTTTGCCTTCTGTTTTGAACCACCAGTTCACTAGATCTGTTTTCTTGTTTTATCTTGTTATTTTTTGGACAAGAAGAGTGCATAAAAATAATGATTTTAAAAGCCTAATTATGTTATCATTAAATATTATGAAATGTTTTCATGCTGCTACAAGTAGAGCTAAAGAGAAAATATTAAAAATAAACCAACGAAAACTCCTTAATGATTTGCCTATGAACAGTATTTTTTATGAGACTATCACACCAATAGAGATGGATAATTCCCACCCCCTCTTGTATTTCTTACAATTCCAGCTAAGAAGAATCACTTGCAAATGGAGGACACTTCAAATGGAGGACACTTCAAATGGATGACAATTTGTTAGTATATACCTATGCTTGTCCTGTGTTTGTTTTTCACTCTTGAAAAACTACTGTTGAAGACATAATCTTATCCAACTTCCTTTTAGTAGGACTTGTTAACTTACATTATGCTATAGACAGAGTGTCTATCTGTGTCCCCCCAAATTCTTATGTTGAAATCCTAACCCCCTATTTATTTATTTATTTATTTATTTATTTTTTAATGTTTTTTTATTTATTTTTGAGACAGAGAGAGAGAGCATGAACGGGGGAGGGGCAGAGAGAGAGGGAGACACAGAATCGGAAGCAGGCTCCAGGCTCCGAGCCATCAGCCCAGAGCCCCACGCGGGGCTCGAACTCACGGACCGTGAGATTGTGACCTGAGCTGAAGTCGGACGCTTAACCGACTGCGCCACCCAGGCGCCCCCTAACCCCCTATTTAATGGTAGTAGGAGGTGGAGCCTTTGGTAAGTGATTCGGTCATAAGGGCTCTGTCCTCATGTAAGACTTTAGTGCCTTTATAAAAGAAACCTAGAAGAGCTCCCTTATCCCATCTGCCATGTGAGAATACAGCAAAAAGATGGTTGTGTATAAACTAGAAATGAACTAGAAAGTGAGCTCTCACTAGACCCCAAATCTGTCGGTGCCTTTAGCTGAACTTCCCAGCCTCCGGGACTGTGAGAAATAAATGTCTGTTGTTTATAAATCCCCTAGTCTATGGTTTTCTGCTATAGCAGTCTGAATGAACTAAGACACATTAATATTGAAAAATGGGAACTGCTTCTCTCTGATTTCCATGAGAGGAGCCTATTCACTACCAGCTGGATTTGGGTTCAGTCATGTTACTCCTTTGTCCAATGGGAGGTTAGCAGATGTGACATAAACAGTGTTTTTAATGTGTTTGTGTGCTTGGGTATGTCACCTTGCACATCTGCCATCTCTAGAAGAGCCGTGATTGAGTAGTCCTTGCCTTTCAGCCTTGGCCCCAGGAAGAATACTTTGGAGCAGATACTCCTAAGCTCAACTGTAGAGCCATGAGTAAAAGAAATATTTATTGCGAGAAGCTAGAAGCTTTTTTTTTCCTTCTCTTTTCTTATGTTGTAAAAGCTGATATAAAAATAGACAACAGAAACAGAACAGTTGTTTGTAAAAAGAAGCTAGAATATATAGTGGTGGGTTTTGGAACAAGTCTTCTCTTAAATTCTCTCTTAAATGGAGAAAACTGATAGCAGAAGTAGGAAAAATGGCGATTCATTTTCTTTAGTGCCGAAACACTTGGTGAAATTGTGCTCCTGATTTTTAAAGAGCAGAAACTGTTCCTGATGTATTTTCAATTAAAGGCTTGGAGATCTTGAGGCAAAAATGTCAAAATAATGAGTTTGTTGCTACTAGCCATGATTCATAATTTACTATAAGATAGAGGTAAGCTCACAAAAATATGTGCCAATCTGCAAAGATAATTTTGAAGTAACCTAAGAGACCCATGACCTTACAGATTTTGAAAGTAAAACAACTTTTCACCAAATAAAATACAACTGTTATTATATATGATAAGCAAAAAGTCCAAATTAGGCGTGTTGCTCAAATATTTTTAGTTACCATTTCTGAAAGGAATTAAGTGATATCAAATAGACCATTTAACTTGATAAAAGGACCCAAAGAAAATACAGTATCACAGCAGGCTGATTTGCTCAAAGGACCCATAATTTAGTCTAGAGAGAGTAATGTTTTAAAAATAATTGAGAGGATCCTGGGTGGTTCAGTCAGTTAAGTGACTGACTCTTGATTTTGGCTCAGGTGATGATATCACGGTTCATTTGTGAGACTGAGCCCGACATCCTGCTCTGCACTGAGGGCACAGAGCCTGCTTGGGATTCTCTCTCTCCCACTCTCCCTGCCCCTCCCCTACTCATGCTCTCTTTCTCTCTCTCTCTCAAAATAAATAAATACACCTAAAAAATGATAACTGAGGATGTGGTTCTTGACACATGCAATTGTTTGAATTTTTGGACTTGTAAAACTAAAACACCTGTGAAAACAATATTGTCAGAAGTGCTACCAGTCAGATCACAAGGAAGTGAAATTATTTAAATTATAAGAAATATTTTGGTCCCCAATTTTTCAAAGCTACTAATCAGATTGAGAGAGCTTCTTAGACTCCCTAAAGTGCACATTCATTAATTCTGTTAATTATTTTATCTTTAACCAATCTTTCAGACTTTGGTATGGAGCATGATGCAAAGAGAAATAACTTCTAGAGGACAGAGCCAAGAGCTGTGACAAAACCTGGGCCTAATGATGAAATAGTCATTTCCCTCAGAGTTGGGATACCTGGTAACATCTATACAGAATTGGTAAGGACAAGGACTTCTGTTTGCCTTGGGAGGCTAACAGCAACTTGTTCCATGAATTAATGTTTAGTGTGAAGGAAAGGAGTAAGTTGGCTTCTTGGTTCAGAGGATTCCAGATAAAGAGGGCTCCATTAAGATTTCACCAAGATTTCAAGAACCTGGACTTCAAACTTGATACCATGATTTTGGCAAAACCTTTGGAAATCTTGTATTTTGCATGTCAGAGAGACTTGAACAAGTAGAGAGATCATGATCGTCTGAATATTATTCAAAAATATTTACTCCCTCTACTTTACTTCCATGGGAAGAATATACTTCCTAAACTTTCTCTTTGGGCTTATTCATGTAAATGTAATATGCTTTGACCAATGAACACATTAATAGGTGTTAAGCCAATAATAATTTAAAATTTGCTTGCACTGCACGCTTTCTTATTTTTCTGCCATTATATTGTAAAAAGAAATTTTCCTGAATATGGGCTTCTCTGTCAGTTCAAACCCTGGAATAAACACATATATGGTGAAACCATTTTAGTCAATCTGTGGACCTGAACCATGAAATACAGCCACTAGAGCCTCACACAAAATGACTCACCAAAGTCTAAAATCAGTGATAAAAATAATTATTATTGTCATTTTAATAAATATGTTCATCTCTAGGAAAATTAGCCATATAGTGAAATACATTAAAATTAATTATGTGGTAAAAATGGCATTATTCAGGATTTTTTTTCTTAAATTTTTCATGAACTCTACTTCAGAATTCTATCATTTAACATTGTATTTCTATTAACATGTCTAATAATTTGTATCTCTTAAGAAAATTCTTAATCGGCGCACCTGGATAGTTCAGTCAGTTAAGCATCCAACTTCAGCTCAGGTCATGAGCCCCACATTGGCCTCCACGCTGACAGTGTGGAGCATGGTTGGGATTCTCTGTCTCTCCCTCCCTCTTTCCCTCTCCTGCTCACAAGCATTCTCTCTCTCTCGCTCTCAAAAATAAGTATTAATTTTTTTTAAAAAAAAGAAAATGTCTCTCCCTCTCTCTTTCCCTCTCTTGCTCACACGTGTCCTCTCTCTCTCTCAAAAATAAACATTAAAAAAATTTAAAAGAAAATTCTTAAAATCATTTCAGTCATTTAAAAGTTCAAAATCATCATCATCATAATCAAGTCAGTGTGGTATTGGCAAAAGAGACAGACACATTGATCAATGGAAGAGAACAGAATCCAGGCATGAACCTGCATATACATAATTGATTCTTGACAAACTTTAAAAGTTTAGGAGGGGGTATTTTAAACCTTCAGCAGTTAACTATATGTAAACCTAAATCCACCCTCTCTGTATTATGTCCATTCCTTCTCTCTTAATTTTTTTGCACGGTACTCTCATGATCTTAATTTATGGGCTAAATTTTAAAGTTAAATACCATAAACACACTAAATATAAATTTTTATGGAAAAACCACTTTAAAACAAAAACATACTTACATCATTCACAAACATTTCTGTATGTAATATTTATACATATATACTGTAGTGTCTCCTACAATATACCAAAAAAGATTATTGGAGGAGATATTTCAGTACTAATTTCTCCAAACGGTTTCAAGACGTATTTGGCATTTATGATTTCCTGCCTACATAACTACTCAGTATTGTAAGCCCATACTGATAGATTTTCTACCTCTAGCTGAAGCCCAAAAATTTAATTCCTGGAGAATTTGAAGCACTTGCTTGATGTAATTAACAAATGTTAATTGCATTTGTTTGCTAGTTGACAAATGTCAACTGTTAAAACATATGTTACCTCACTAGATTCCTTGAGTTGCAGTGTGAACTCTCTGCTTATGCAGCTCTTCATTCTGCCTTCAGAAATTGTTCTGCATATAGTACTTTTTTGTGGACAATGGTTTGGTCTATGCGTAGAGAATCAGATAATTACGGGTATGGGGACACATTGTCACTCAGAGTACTGGGTTAGGTTGTTAATCTCCATCTGGATCTATTGTAGGTTAAAGGGTGTTGTTTGTCAAAAGTGTAATTTTTCTGTTAGGTCTCTGCTGTCAAAACCTAGGAATCTCCCTTTTTATTCTCTGTGCTCAGCTCACCACAGGGTCCTTGTAGAAACCTGATTTGACACACATTTTCATTACCATGGGATCCATTGCTTCTGATGGTTCCATGGCAGAACTGCCTACTTCCCACTTGGAGCTATCTGACAAACCTCTTCTGGGGTAAAAATGGAAGGATCTTAGTAACTAAGAAAATGGTCAGCACAATACACCCAAATGTGAGTTGTTGTTTCTAAAATAAAAAAGTAGCTTTGCTTGCAGTGTTCTATTTTTTTCTGAATAAGAGATCCAAGATATAACAACTTATTTTTATTTTGAGGGTTATTTCAACGTATGCAGATCACCGGACTTCCAAAAATATTCACCAACTAAAGAAGCCATTTATTTTTATGGAATCACAGAATTTCATGGAATGAAGTGTTGCTTTGTGGATTTCTTATCAGAATAAGATCACTAACTGGACAACTGTAATGTCCCCTGGGACAGTACAATGATCAATATCCCTGCAAATTAAAATGTGTTCTAAATTTAGAAGTAAGCTGGAGAAGATCTATTGTTCTCTTGCCATGTGGAAGCAAACTACTTCTGAGTATTTGAGACAGAGGTGATGAGGAGAGAGAAAGAGAAAGAGGGAGGGAGATTGAATTTCCAGATCAATAGTAATAAAAAAAAACTTGTTTTATAACTAGTTGTAAAACAAGTGCTTGGGATTTGATTTGTGTTTAATTTCCTCAAGTAAGGAGACAACATCTGGATGAATATCTGAAATTGAAGTTACTCCCTGCTTAAACTTAAAATAATCACTTTCATATTACAAGATCACTCTTTCAAGCTTTAGGTTAATAAGTGAAATAAAGGAGATGGGATAGTAACCGCCTGTGACAGTTAACCATTTATTCAATAATACTGCATATCTTGATGTGCAGTATTTTATTGGCTTAAAACAACAACCCTATTATTTCTCATGAATCTAACTAAGTTCCACTAGGTGGTTTTGCTGACCTGGTCCAGCCTTGACTGCTGTCTGCTAATTTCATGGACACATTTGTAATCAGAGGGTAGGATGGTATAGGGTGGCCTCAAATGGGGTAACCCAGTTCTCCACAGCGCTTCACACTTTGTCCTCCTGCAGGCTACCAGGACATGACGGTTAATTAGAAGAACAAAATGGGCTAAAGAGCAAGCTTTACTATGCAATGGCTTTTCCAGCCTCAGCTTGCAACCCATTTGTTAACATCTCGTTTGCCAAAGCAAGTCATACGTGGAACAGAATACTCCATCCACAAGAGAACCATTGATAAAATCCATCTGTATTCTACTACTTTTTTATCTTTAGAGAATTCATCCCATTTCTAGTATCTTTGTCTCCACCACAGATGTGGTTTTAGTTTTGGTTTACACAATTGATGAAATGTGGGAAATACAGAAACTTCCATTTTCTATTTCTCCCCTAATGATCCTTATTCTTTGATTCAGGGAACCAATATGAGGATAAGATAGATAGGCATACATACATTAATTATAGCCTAAGAATTTGGGAAATGATGTGAGTAGGAATTTATTATCTTGCTATACCCATTGTGAGGTAGAATCATGTAAAAACGCCATATCTCACCTAAATTCCACAAGCCCTCACTCTGTTAGATTACAGTTACATTTTATATTCCCAGGGACTAGTACAGATCCAGTGTTCAAGAATTCCTAATACGCTGAATAGTTTCTGTTTCCAAGCACACAGTTACCACTTCTCCTGTTCTAAAGGCTAGAAGAAAAATGCTGTATAGACTTGTGCTGATAATGGAGAGTCGTCCCCCAAGTTTATCAGTGTATCAATAAAGGCATGTCTCGGAATTTGGTAAAAGTTACTGACATTATTGTGGTAAGCAAGATCAAGTGTTAGTTTACCAGATGTGTTATATTTTTATGATTACATAGAACAGGTAAGAACTTCAGGACTGCCATCTCTTTGATTATGAGTGTTTGATTATGTATTTGCTATCATCAAAGATTTCTATAGGTCAGGCTGTTCTGATCACAATTCTAGTTTTTCTATCTATTATGATAGCTATGGCAACCCTTCCTTTGAAAGCTGAGAGCAATGATTTGGCCTATCATCCCAAGATCACATCATTCCTTGAAGACAATCACCACAGCACTTTCCACTGAGTTTAGGCTCTCATCACCAATGTATTTATCAAAGCCATGACAAAAGGAATGCCATAGCTCTCCATCTCTGTTTGCCACTGTCCCACTCTTTCTATCTGTATCACTATTTCTGTATCTCTATTTCAGTCTCTATATCTCTTGCACTTCTATTACTAGACTTTGATCTCTCCCAGCATTCCAGATTTATGTATTCACCTCTTCACTCCACAGCTTGACTTAGATGTCCCATACATAACTTAAACCATTGCGGAATGTCAATTTTCAATTACATACCCTCATTTAACATGTATCCAGATATATTTCCATCACATTCCACCTTCTGCAGCAGGCTTAAACCATACATTGCATTAATCCTATATTTTATGCAATTAAAATACTGTACCCATTTATGACATTTTGATAATATTCAACTATATTCTCAAAATGGAATTTTCCCTACGTCTTTATTATGAACATCTTCAAACATAGAAAAGTTGAAATAAAATGATAAACAACAAAAATAATGATAAACACCTCAAAATGAATTCTTGATACTTTCTCATTTCTTTTCTGATCTGTAATTTCACACTCACTGAGTAAATGAAACCATCATCAGATTTACTTGTCCAAAACCTAGTATTCATGGGGATCTTGGGAAGATGGCGGCGTAGGAGGACGCTGGGCTCACCGCACATCCTGCTGGTCACTTAGAGTCCACCTACACCTGCCTAAAGAACCCAGAAAACCGCCAGAAGACTAGCAGAACGGAGTCTTCAGAGCCAAGCGCAGACGAGAGGCCCATGGAAGAGGGTAGGAAGGGCGGAGAGGCGGTGCCCGCTGCACGGACTGGCGGGAGGGAGCAGGGGCGGAGGGGCGGCCCAGCAGCCAAGCAGAACCCCCCCCCCCCCCAGTCTGGCTTGCAAAAGCAGAGGGGCCGGACGGAGTGTGTTCTGACAGCAAGCAGGACTTGACATCTGGAAGGTTATAAGCTAACAGCTCTGCTCAGAGAACGGGAGGGCTGGAGGACAACAGGAGGGAGAGTTGTTGGGTCCCGGACAACAGAGCGCAGCTTGGTGGGGAACAAAGGTGCTCGCCAGCGCCATCTCCCTCGCCCATCCCCCAGCCAAAATCCCAAAGGGAACCAGTTCCTATCAGGGAACTTGCTTGCACCGTGCAAATGCCCAACACTGTGCTTCTGAGGATCCATCCCTCCGGCGGGTCTCACTCCCTCCAGGTGCCACAGGGCCCCTCCCGAAGCGGATCTCTGAAGGAAAAGTGAGCTGAGCCTACCCGTCCTGCCCCTGGGCACCTTGCTGATCCACCCCAGCTAATACGCCAGATCCCCAGCACCACAAGCCTGGCAGTGTGCAAGTAGCCCAGATGGGCCATGCCACCCCACAGTGAATCCCGACCCTAGGAGAGGGGAAGAGAGGTGGGCTGGGGGCAGACATCAGGTCTGACTGCAGCACCACCCACCAACGCAAGTTATTCAAGACAGCACAGGGGAAGTGCCCCGCAGTCCTGCACTACTCCAGGGACTATCCAAAATGATGAAACGGAAGAATTCCCCTCAAAAAACGTCCAGGATGGGGCACCTGGGTGGCTCCGTTGGTTGAGGGGCCCACTTTGGCTCAGGTCATGATCTCATGGTCCGTGAGTTAGAGCCCCGCATCAGGCTCTGTGCTGACAGCTCAGAGCCTGGAGCCTGTTCAGATTCTGCATCTCCCTCTCTCTCTGACCCTCCCCCGTTCATGCTCTGTCTCTCTCTGTCTCAAAAAACTAAATAAACATTAAAAAAAAATTTTTTTTTAAAGTCCAGGAAATAACAACAGCTAATGAACTGATCAAAAACAATTTAAACAAGAAAACAAAAAGTGAATTTAGAATAATAGTTATAAAATTAATCACTGGGCTTGAAAACAGTATAGAGGAGAGCAGAGAATCTATTGCTACAGAGATTAAGGGACTAAGGAACAGCCAGGAGGAGCTAAAAAATGCTATCAATCAGCTGCAAAATAAACTGGAGACAACCACGGCTCGGATTGAAGAGGCAGAGGAGAGAATAGGTGAACTGGAAGTAAAATTATGGAAAAAGAAGAAGCTGAGAAAAAGAGAGATAAAAAAATCCAGGAGTATGAGGGGAAAATTAGAGAACTAAGTGATGCAGTAAACAGAAATAATATACACATAATTGGTATTCCAGAGGAGGAAGAGAGAGGGAAAGGTGCTGAAGGTATACTTGAAGAAATAATACCTGAGAACTTTCCTGATCTGGGGAAGGAAAAAGGCATTGAAATCCAAGAGGCACAGAGAACTCCCTTCAGACGTAACTTGAATCGATCTTCTGCACGATATATCATAGTGAAACTGGCAAAATACAAGGATAAAGAGAAAATTCTGAAAGCAGCTAGAGATAAACGTGCTCTAACATATAAAGGGAGATCTATAAGACTCATGACTGATCTCTCTACTGAAACTTGGCAGGCTAGAGAGGAATGGCAAGAGATCTTCAATGTGATGAACAGAAAAAAATATGCAGCCGAGAATCCTTTATCCAGCAAGTCTGTCATTTAGAATAGAAGGAGAGATAAAGGTCTTCCCAAACAAACAAAAACTGAAGGAATTCGTCACCACTAAACCAGCCCTACAAGAGATCCTAGGGGGGATCCTGTGAGACAAAGTACCAGAGCCATCGCTACAAGCATGAAACCTACTGACATCACAATGACTCTAAACCCATATCTTTCTATAATAACACTGAATGTAAATGGACTAAATGCGCCAACCAAAAGACACAGGGTATCAGAATGGATAGAAAAACAAGACCCATCTATTTGCTGTCTACAAGAGACTCATTTTAGACCTGAGGACACCTTCAGATTGAGAGTGAGGGGATGGAGAACTATTTATCAGGCCACTGGAAGTCAAAAGAAAGCTGGAGTAGCCATACTTATATCAGACAAACTAGACTTTAAATTAAAAGCTGTAACAAGAGATGAAGAAGGGCATTATATAATAATTACAGGGTCTATCCATCAGGAAGAGCTAACAATTATAAATGTCTATGCGCCAAATACCGGAGCCCCCAGATATATAAAACAATTACTCACAAACATAACTAACCTTATTGATAAGAATGTGGTAATTGCAGGGGACTTTAACACTCCACTTACAGAAATGGATAGATCATCTAGACACACGGTCAATAAAGAAACAAGGGCCCTGAATGACACATTGGATCAGATGGACTTGACAGATATATTTAGAACTCTGCATCCTAAAGCAACAGAATATACTTTCTTCACAAGTGCACATGGAACCTTCTCCAAGAGAGATCACATACTGGGTCACAAAACAGCCCTTCATAAGTTTACAAGAATTGAGATCATACCATGCATACTTTCAGACCACAATGCTATGAAGCTTGAAATCAACCACAGGAAAAAGTCGGGAAAACCTCCAAAAGCATGGAGGTTAAAGTACACCCTACTAAAGAATGAGTGCGTCAACCAGGCAATTAGAGAAGAAATTAAAAAATATATGGAAACAAACGAAAATGAAAATACAACAATCCAAACGCTTTGGGATGCAGTGAAGGCAGTCCTGAGAGGAAAATACATTGCAATCCAGGCCTATCTCAAGAAATAAGAAAAATCCCAAATACAAAATCTAACAGCACACCTAAAGGAAATAGAAGCTGAACAACAAAGACAGCCTAAACCCAGCAGAAGAAGAGAAATAATAAAGATCAGAGCAGAAATAAACAATATAGAATCTAAAAACACTGTAGAGCAGATCAATGAAACCAAGAGTTGGTTTTTTGAAAAAATAAACAAAAATAATAAACCTCTAGCTGGCTTCTCAAAAAGAAAAGGGAGATGACCCAAATAGATAAAATCATGAATGAAAATGGAACTATTACAACCAATTCCTCAGAGACACAAACAATTATCAGGGAGTACTATGAAAATTTATATGCCAACAAACTGGACAACCTGGAAGAAATGGACAAATTCCTAAACACCCACACTCTTCCAAAACTCAATCAGGAGGAAATAGAAAGCTTGAACAGACCCATAACCAGCGAAGAAATTGAATCAGTCATCAAAAATCTCCCAACAAGAGTCCAGGACCAGATGGCTTCTCAGGGGAGTTCTACCAGACATTTAAAGCAGAGATAATACCTATATTTCTCAAGCTATTCCAAGAAATAGAAAGGGAAGGAAAACTTCCAGACTCATTCTATGAAGCCAGTATTACTTTGATTCCCAAACTAGACAGAGACCCAGTAAAAAAAGAGAACTACAGACCAATATCCCTGATGAATATGGATGCAAAAATTCTCAATAAGATACTAGCAAATCGAATTCAACAGCTTATAAAAAGAATTATTCCCCATGATCAAGTGGAATCATTCCTGGGATGAAGGGCTGGTTCAACATTCGCAAATCAATCAACGTGATACATCACATTAATAAAAGAAAAGATAAGAACCATATGATCCTGTCAATCAATGCAGAAAAGGCCTTTGACAAAATCCAGCACCCTTTCTTAATAAAAACCCTGGAGAAAGTCGGGATAGAAGGAACATACTTAAAGATCATAAAAGCCATTTATGAAAAGCCCACAGCTAACATCATCCTCAATGGGGAAAAACTGAGAGCTTTTTCCCTGAGATCAGGAACATGACAGGGATGCCCACTCTCACCGCTGTTTTACATAGTGCTGGAAGTTCTAGCATCAGCAATCAGACAACAAAAGGAAATCAAAGGCATCAAATTGGCAAAGATGAAGTCAAGCTTTCACTTTTCGCAGATGACATGATTCTATACATGGAAAATCCGATAGACTCCACCCAAAGTCTGCTAGAACTGATACATGAATTCAGCAAAGTTGCAGGATACAAAATCAATGTACAGAAATCAGTTGCATTCTTATACACTAACAATGAAGCAACAGAAAGACAAATAAAGAAACTGATCCCATTCACAATTGCACCAAGAAGCATAAAATACCTAGGAATAAATCTAACCAAAGATGTAAAAGATCTGTATGCTGAAAACTATAGAAAGCTTATGAAGGAAATTGAAGAAGATATAAAGAAATGAAAAAACATTCTGTGCTCATGGATTTGGAAGAATAAATATTGTCAAAATGTCAGTACTACCCAAAGCTATCTACACATTCAATGCAATCCCAATCAAAATTGCCCCAGCATTCTTCTCGAAACTAGAACAAGCAATCCTAAAATTCATATGGAAACACAAAAGGCCCCAAATAGCCAAAGTAATTTTGAAGAAGAAGACCAAAGCAGGAGGCATCACAATCCCAGACTTTAGCCTCTACTACAAAGCTGTCATCATCAAGACAGCATGGTATTGGCACAAAAACAGACACATAGACCAATGGAATAGAATAGAAACCCCTGAACTAGACCCACAAACGTATGGCCAACTCATCTTTGACAAAGCAGGAAAGAACACCCAATGGAAAAAAACACAGTCTCTTTAACAAATGGTGCTGGGAGAACTGGACAGCAACATGCAGAAGGTTGAAACTAGACCACTTTGTCACACCATTCACAAAAATAAACTCAAATGGATAAAGGACCTGAATGTGAGACAGGAAACCGTCAAAACCCTAGAGGAGAAAGCAGGAAATGACCTCTTTGACCTCAGCTGTAGCAATTTCTTACTTGACACATCCCCAAAGGCAATGGAATTAAAAGCAAAAATGAACTAATGGCACCTTATGAAGATAAACAGCTTCTGCACAGCAAAGGAAATAACCAACAAAACTAAAAGGCAACCAACGGAATGGGAAAAGATATTTGCAAATGACATATCAGACAAAGGGCTAGTATCCAAAATCTATAAAGAGCTCACCAAACTCCACACCCGAAAAACAAATAATTCAGTGAAGAAATGGGCAGAAAACATGAATAGACACTTCTCTAAAGAAGACATCCGGATGGCCAACAGGCACATGAAAAGATGTTCAACGTCGCTCCTCACCAGGGAAATACAAATCAAAACCACATTCAGATATCACCTCACACCAGTCAGAGTTGCCAAAGTGAACAAATCACGAGACTATAGATGCTGGAGAGGATGTAGAGAAACAGGAACCCTCTTGCATTGTTGGTGCGAATGCAAATTGGTGCAGCCACTCTGGACAACAGTGTGGAGGTTCCTCAAAAAATTAAAAATAGACCTACCCTATCACCCAGCAATAGCACTGCTAGGAATTTACCCAAGGGATACGGGAGTACTGATGCATAGGGGCACTTTACCCCAATGTTTATAGCAGCACTCTCAACAATAGCCAAATTATGGAAAGAGCCTAAATGTCCATCAACTGATGAATGGATAAAGAAATTGTGGTTTATATACACAATGGAGTACTATGTGGCAATGAGAAAGAATGAAATATGGCCCTTTGTAGCAACATGGATGGAACTGGAGAGTGTTATGCTAAGTGAAATAAGCCATACAGAGAAAGACAGATACCATATGTTTTCAGTCTTATGTGGATCCTGAGAAACTTAACAGGAACCCATGGGGGAGGGGAAGGAAAAAAAAAGAGGTTAGAGTGGAAGAGAGCCAAAGCATAAGAGACTTTTAAAAACTGAGAACAAACTGAGGGTTGATGGGGGGGTGGGAGGGAGGGGAGGGTGGGTGATGAGTATTGACGAGGGCACCTTTTAGGATGAGCACTGGGTGTTGTATGGAAACCAATTTGACAATAAACTTCATATATTAAAAAAAAAACCAAAATCTAGTATTCATACCTGACACTTCTCTTTCTTCTTATTTGATATCTACTCATTATACCATTCCTGTTGCCTTGACACTCCGTGTGTGTGTGTGTGTGTGTGTGTGTGTATAGCCTAGTTAATCCTCAAGAACTTGGTAGCTAGTTCTAACCACAATAATCTTCCACCTGGACTACTGAAATTGCCTTTGATTAGTCTCCTTACTTCCACACTAGTAACCCCTCACACCCAGAAATTGGAGATATTTTTGATACATGAATATAAAACACACCCCTATTCAAAATCCTTTCATTCCTTTGCCATATGCATAGAAAAAAAATTAAACTCTTCTGTCTTTTCTGTCCTGGCCCTAAATGATCTAAAAACTCTTTTCATAACTCACCTCACCTCTGGCCATTTTCCCCTTGGTCCTTCCATTCCAGGACAGTGGCCAGAAGTTAGAGAGACGGTTAGTATTCCTTAGTTCAATTCCCTACCTAGTTGTCTGAATTTAAATATGCTGTTCAATCTAAAAATTTGGACACATATTTTGTTTTATAACATAAAGGTCTTTTAACATATCATTTCTAAACCTTATCTATAATGGATGAGCAGTTTGCTTAAATCTATCAAGGAAGATTGCAGATCCTCAAATGAAGAAATGGGACAAGTTAGGGTTTCTTTTTGGTAGCATTTGCTTCCTTTCAGTATTCCATCAATAACCAGTGTTAATGACACTTGTTGCAATAAGCACTGGGTATTATATGTAAAGTGATGAATCACTAAATTCGACTCCTGAAACCAATTTTACACTATATATTAACTAACTAGAATTTAAATAACTTAAAAAATGATCAGAATTAATGACTTGCAATGAGGCAAAGTGTTTTATCTGTGTTATATATCACATGAACATGTACCATGTATCTGTATCCCTATATATCCGTATTCTTCTTGGGTGGTTGAATATGTGCAAGTTTAGTATGAGATGAATCTGTGAAAAAAAGACATTTTAACTAGGTGTAGCATCTTGATGAAAATTTTTGCAAAGCTAAGAGTATCTGGAGGTGTTCCCTTCTGTTCTTTTTTCCCTTTACTCTCCACTTTTCTTTTTTTCTTTTCTTTTTCTAGCCTTCAACTTTAATTCCTAACTCTATTCTCAAATCCCTTGAGATATGCATGCTACCTCACATTTGGTTATTTTAAAATATAACAGCTCTAACTTTCAGAAACAACCAAAGGTATTCTGTACCCAAAGCTTTGTGTTTATATTTTTGTGTGGGCTTCTTAATATCATTTTTATTCTTTCTTTTAATTTTTGTTGCTGCTGTTGTTGTCAAAATATTTACTTGAGGATTTGGCTTTCAATTAAGGCTTCTGATTAGCTAATCATGCTGATTAGGGATAATCTCTTTCCAATATTCTCTCATGTAAACATAGAGTAAAAATTCTCTTTTCCAATTCATTTTTTATTTACTTAAGTCTTATTTCTTTTTTTAAAATTTTTTTTTTCCAACATTTTTTATTTATTTTTGGGACAAAGAGAGACAGAGCATGAACGGGGGAGGGGCAGAGAGAGAGGGAGACACAGAATCGGAAACAGGCTCCAGGCTCCGAGCCATCAGCCCAGAGCCTGACGCGGGGCTCGAACTCACGGACCGCGAGATCGTGACCTGGCTGAAGTCGGACGCTTAACCGACTGCGCCACCCAGGCGCCCCAAGTCTTATTTCTTAAGATAAGCTCCATTTTCTTACTTCTTATTATGTGATTGAATAAGTTAGCTCTTCAAACACAAGTTAAATTTTAACTCATTTCACTTTTGGTAAAGTTGCCTAGCAAGGTGACTCACACAGTAACTGCTTCTGGCTGAATAAATGCCTTTCAAGTTTTGTTTAGTGTATCACCTTTGTACAGCTTTCGAAGGGAAAAACAAAAACAAAAAGAAAGGCAAGGGAAAAATGTGATAGTCCCTTGAAAATCACAAAATTACAAAAAAAAAGTTTTAAATGCTAGATTATTATTCATATATAAATGTAAACATTATCCATAATTCAGTATTTGTAAATTATAAGTAAAATTTATATAATAATAAGTAATAATTAATTATTAATATTAATAATAATTATTCAGTAAAAATATCTGCATTAATTTTTAATTCATCATGATATTATATACTAAATTAGGAACCTTTTATAGAAATATTAAATATTAATCTAGGTAAAATATTTTCTCTGAAATAAATTTTATTCTAATTTTTTACAGACTTACATTTTGTTTCCTTCTTTCTATAACTATTAAACATTTTAAAGTTCTATACTACTCTTCCTGGTGCTATAAATTACACTTCTAACTTTTAAATATATGCATATTATAGGTTACAGATTATAGATACAAATATATACTTTTTTCTCTCAATACTTTTATAGCAACAATTTTTCTGACTGTTCACTAATAAAAGGGCTAAAAGTGTAGTTCAGTTTGTATTGTCAATACAAGTATGATCATGTCAATGTTGTGTTTAGTTTTCTAGTCCTTTCTCATACAACTTTCTGTGCCTTTTTTATCTCATCCACAATTTCTTTTTTGTATCTCTGTGCTCAAATCAAATAGAATTCTGAAAGAGAAATTTTTTCATACCCAGTTTTGATAAGTGGCTATAAATTTACAAAATAAAAAATACATTTATTTGTATACCAATTTTAACTGATTAGATCTTCTAAGAATATGCCACTACTTGTGAAGTTTTAAAGTATTACTAAATTATATCAAAGTACAAAGTAAAGTGTATTTTCAAGGTGCCTGGGTGGCTCAGTCGGTTAAGCATCCACCTCTTGATTTTGGCTCAAGTCATAATCTCACATTCGTTTTGTGATATTCAGCCCTATGTTGACAGCAAGGAGCCTGCTTGGGATTGTCTCTCTCTCTCTCTCTCTCTCTCGGCCCTTCCTCCACATGCACTCTCTCACTCTTAAAATAAACAAATAAACACTACAAAAATATAAAACTTATTTTCATGAAGTTGGAAAATTTATAAAATATATTATTTCTAAATATTCTAGTTCCAAAGTTTACCTACAAACATTTTTTAAATGTTTATTTGTTTTGAGAGAGTGAGAGAGAGAGAGAGAGTGAGCATGTGCACACATGCACAAGCAGAGGAGGGGCAGAGAGAGAGACAGGGAGAGAGAGAATCCCAAGCAGGCCACGTGCTATCAGCACAGAGCCAGATGCCGACCTTCATCACAGGAACCATGAGATCATGACCTGAGCCAAAATCAAGAGTCAGTTGCTTAACTAACTGAGCCACCCGGGGAGGGGGGGGCAGGTGGAGTGGGGGTAGTTTCCTCTAAAACACTTCATAATAGCATAACACATAAATCCCACAGACATACCGTGAAATTGCAATGTTAAGATAAAGGGGTGGAGGAAGCTAATTAATTTCTTTCCAAATGGTAATCACTCTGAAAATCAGAAATTTTGAATGTTTTATAAAATATTTTTGACACTATTAATTTACAGTTGAAACTCCTAGGAGAAGTCTGACTACATGTAAATTATTTCCCTTTTACCTTCTTTCATATAGTAATGGTCAAAGTATATGAAAAGCCAACCCTGTGGACATTAAATACATGGATCCAACCAGAATGGGGCAAGACTAGCATTGTATCAGCTTTTTTGTGGAGGAGACAGAAGATGCAAGACTGGGAGACATACCTGAGAAGAGAGGAATATCGGATTAGCCAGTAAAGACTCACCGGAAAGTGTAGCAGGCAAACTTACTTCTCTAATAGTGGGTTCCCTCCAATTACACGAGTGCAACGGGCCATGGTAAGGTGTGAATGTGCTGAAAAAGTCTAAGTACTATGAACTGTCAAAATAAATCAGCAGCAGCTAATTTCCAGAGCACATTCCATATCCCACTATAAAAAAAGTGCTGGAGACTGAACCAAATATGATCCGTAAAGTTACAAAGAAGTGTCAAAAGAAAGAGCCGTGGGAGAGTGGAGAATATGAAAGAGCTAGGTGGTCTGAGAAAGGAAGAGACCACAAATTTTATGAGTTATAAAAATTATAGCCAAAGAAGAAATGCTAATGCTATGACTCTATAAAGTGTTTTGAAACACATCCTTCCTTCCAAAAAACCCAGAAAACTAATATCATATAAAAATGTGTAACAGAAAACGATTGTTATAAGATAAAATACAAATAACTTTTTTTAAACTTTCTTTTAGTTCACCTTTAATGAGCATGTTTTCCAGCATAAACAATAAAATAAAGAATGAGAACTAAAATAATATCTCAGAAAAAGAAACTATGCTGGAAAACACACCTGTAAACAGAAACAAAACATAGGTTAGTATTTCAACATGAGCTAAAAGAAACTTAAAAAAGTGAGAAAAAATCTAGAAAATCTACAAATAAGATATAAGAATGCAGGGAAAATTAGAAACACAAGAAACATTTTACAAATAAAGATTAAAAGAAGTTTTCATGATTTTATAATCACACCCTTAGGTATCATTAAAATAAAGGCAAGACTGACATCCAGGTAGTACAAGAAATTTATGTATTTTCTTTTCATTATCTACATTTTATTATTAAAATAAAATCTATCATAAAACAATTGAAACAATTTTACAGTGAACATTCATATTCTGTACATATAAATTCTACAAGTAGAATTTTACTGATTATGACACAGAATCAATCTATTTATCTATCTATCTAATCTATATCATCTATCCATCTCTGTATCAATCCATCAGTCCATCTTACTTTTCATTGGTTTAAAAGTAAGTTTTAGATATGCGTTGATTTCGACCCAAATCTTCAGCATGCATATCAATAATCAGAGTTCAATAAATGATTATGGTTCTTCTACTTTTCATTTCTACAATGAAATACACAAATCTTAAGAGTGCCTATTCACTGAGTGTTGAGAAATGCATACACTTTTGTAACTCAAGCCTTTAATGAGATATAGAACATTACCAGCACCCCTGAAAGTTCCCTATGCCTCTTCAATCAATCTCTGTTCCTCAAACCTCAGAAGCAACAGTTTGCAATTACTTTTTTCTTTACCACAGATTAGCTTTGCCAATTCCAAGCACTATGTACTATCTACTGTTTTGTGCAAGTCTTATATCACTCAATGTTATGTTTTCCTGATTTATCCATGTTGTTGTGTGGATGACAGTGTTCCTGTTTATCGTTGAGTAGTATTTTATTTTCAGAATATGTCATAGTTTGTGCAAGCATTGTAAACAAAACTGGCAGACCTCTAGGTTGTTTCTGGATTTTGACTATTATAAATAAGGTAACTATGATTATTATACAAGCAGCCTTGGGTTGTGTGTGTGTGTGTGTGTGTGTGTGTGTGTGTATTTACTTCTTTTGGATAACAATATAATAGTGAAGTTAGTGGGTCATAGGGGAGGTATATGTTAACTTTATAATAAATTGGCACAATTTCCCCAAATTTTTGTGTCATTTAACATTTTCATCATCAATTTATAAGAGTTTCAGTTGTTCCACATCCTTCAATGCGTGTATAAACAACAACAAAAAAACCCTCAAAATGTTAAATTCTGAACTCAAAAGTGGAATGAAGATTAGCTCACTAAGGCTGGTGGGGAAGCAATTATTTTATAGCCCCAGTGTCCATTCCTGATTTTATTATCATTAATCTTCTATAACTTCTTGAGCTGTGCAGGCAAACAAATGTTTTTACCAATAAATGACTGAGGAAGAAGTAGTTAATTTGGTGGGGAAAAGGCTGAAAACAAAATGTTATTTTTAATCAAAATTCTTTCTGACAGTAATGACGGCACTACGTGTTTACCCCTTTACACCTCGACTTCAAGCCATTCTATCAAATTGTATCATTAAAACTTCAGGAATGGCGTTAGTTTTACCATGTACCTTATAACAGGCAGTTTCATTCTTACTTGTGTGTGGCTGTATTATTTCATGGAATCTGTGTGTCCCATTTGTAAGTGGGAGAAATCTGCTAAAATCCTTCTTGAAATAAAGTTGCTACTGTCAACTTTGACAGCTTGCATTGTTAATTGTGGCTGCCAGCTTTCCTGCAGTATAAATGTTCACCTCCATGGAACATTAAATGGACCATTAGTAAAATTCCTGAGAATTTGAGTTATAGTAAATGTGTCATATTCATTTTGTCATGAATTGTAGTAGGATTAAACTGTCACAAAGATTATTTTTAACTGAGTAAAATCTATACTCGGCAGAATAAGAATAGCTTATTTTTTTGAGTGGACTACCATGCAATGAAAGAACAAATATGCAATGAAACTTCCCAAGGGAGCCATTAACTTTTTACATTATGTAGTCACGCCATAGGTGGCTAGCTGCATTCACTATAGGGTGGCATCACACAGATAAATTAACACTATGTAGAGAAGTCCCCCACTGAGGGTCAAATACGTTATTTAACTCCAAACCCAGATGAACTGACCTGTTATATGTTAAAATAAAAGTGCTAAAAGCTCAGTGCAACAAATCAGTACTGAAAAAAATCAATTTTTTTCGTTGACTGAAGAAAATGACTTTAAATTGTAAATTATCATTAAACAAAACTCATTGTCAGTCACTTAAGTATTCTGGATTCAATATTAAATGTTACAAATAAATTACTGTAAACTCTTGAAAGTGTTTACAAAAGTGATTCAAACATACTTCAAAAAGTAGGTCTTAAAAAGAGATGTCAAATTTGTGGATAAAGCATCTATAATTTTTTATACAATTACCTACAAAACTCATTGTAACTAATAAATCTATGCAGAAATCTTCAAATGATCAAATTAATTGCCAATATAATATTTTGCTAGATTCTGTGTAATATATACATTTATATTTATATATTAATATATGTAAACAAATAACCTTTCATACATGTATATGTAAAAAAATAAATAAAATACTTCTTACTTTCTTACTCATTTGAAAAAAATTCTAAAATTCATTCAAAATTTAAAAAATACAAATTAAAATTATGGAAACCTAGATTTTATTTAGTTGGCAAAAATCAGTGTAATGGAATTAAGAACACTTAACTTTGGTGACCATATGGAAAAGTAGGAGTTATCATTAATTCCATGTGGCAATAAAAACTATTAAAAATCTTTGGAGGTGCACCTGGGTGGCTCAATTGGTTAAGCATCTGACTTCAGCTCAGGTCATGATCTCCTGGTTCGTGAGTTTGATCCCTGGGTCTGGCTGTGCTGACAGCTCAGAGCCTGGAGCCTGCTTTGGATTCTGTGTCTCCCTCTCTCTCTGCCCCTCTCCTCTTGCACTCTCTCTCTCTCAAAAATAAATAAAGATTTAAAGAGTTAAAATCAGGTTTTAAAAATTAAAAAAATCTTTGGAGAAAAATTTGGCCATATCTACTGAAAAAATATTGTTTTGTACTGTGTCAAAATTTATTTTACATATAAACTTACAAATATATAAACATATTTAAAATATTAATTTCATAGAATTATAAACTATTTGAAAATGTACAACAATACTAGTTATGTTTATTAACTTGCTCCCATTAAAATTATACATAAGACTAGCTAGGTATATTAAATTTTTTCTTTTTAGTGTTATAATAATCTATGATTTAATAAAATAGAGGTTCTATATAGTATATCAATGAATCATAACCAATTTCAAAAAAAGTAGTCATCAAGTAAAACAAGGGAGAAACAGGGAATATAGTATTGAGTCATTCTCATTACATATCCATGGTTACCCCTCCCTACACAGCTGCACAGATGATCTCTTGGAAAATCACAAGGAAATATTAGATCCTGATAGAATGGTTATCTCTGGAGTGGAAAATTATGTTCTTAATGGATAGCAATATTTTTTCCTTAATTTCCTTTTTCTTTCTTTGTGTGTGTGTGTGTGTGTGTGTGCGCGCGGGTGTGTGCGGGTGCGCGCACATGTAATTGCTTGGGTTTAACCAGGGATGAGTATTATTCCAAAGGTAATCAAAAAAGTTAAAACTATATATTTTTTATGTATTATGTGTTCCTTTTTGTGAAATAGAATACTAAATATGAATCTCTTCGTTTAAATATAAGTGTGCTTGGATAGATTTGTCTATGGTGTGCATGCTTTAAAAAGCACATAATTAATTTAAATATGTCAGTAATAATGACATTTTTGTTAAATTAAATCTGCATTTTTAAACACATGGAAAACAATTACAGAAACTAATATGATATTTTAAAAACTGAAATAATAAAAATAATTACATCAAAAGTTTTCAGAGCTCTAAATTAACCACTTAACTCAGTAGTATCTAAAGTGTAATTTTAAATACATTAACCATTTATGTAACATTTGATCTATATTCTAAGCTTCAATTGACTTATTATCTTAATATTAAAGTAAAAATATATCTAATAACAGACTACTGTGAAAACATGGCCTTAATTACAAATAAAATTGAATTGAATAGGTAGAAGATTCAGTAAATTCATATTATTTAATAAAAGACAAAATGCAGTGGCAAGTCATTCCAGCTAACATATTTTATTTTATTTTATTTTTTAATTTGTATTTATTTATTAAAGTGGGCTCCACGCCCAACGTGGGGCTCAAAATCATGACCCTGGGATCAAGAGTTGTATTTTCTACCAACCGAGCCAGCCAGGTGCCCCCTAGCAGACTTATTTTAAACGTTCTTGGTGGAATAACTTAACCACATATGAATGTCAATAATCACTATTCTCTGCCCCACAAAAAAACATATGAATTAATTGGTTGAAAGGGAAATAGCACAATATGATAATCAAGAATATGTATACTAAAATAAAATAGGAGATTTGATACATACAGAATAGTTATTAATGGATCATGCAATGAAACTGACAAATATCTAGAAAGATTATTTACCAAGAAAATAAATATATTAAGAAAATGTGTTACAAATATGAATAGGTTAAACATACCACAGCATTATGGAATATAGACCATAGATTATGTGTTCTAATAAATTTAAAATTTCTGGGGGAAATATACAGAATTACAATACACAAATACTTATATGACATATTAATCATATACATTAATTAACATTTATCAGAGCATCATTTTTTATGATAAATAATTGCTATAACCCAATTGCCCAATAATGGGGATAAGCTAAATGCAGTTTGGTAAATACATAAATGAGAATAATAAAAAATAGCAAAAGTAATGCCATAGAATAACATTTTGCAAAAATGTTAGTAACATATAAGAGAAAAATTGCAATATTAATAGTGCATTTGATTAAGAGATAGATACATGTATATACATATACTTCATTTTATGGATAAATATGTACCATAATAATAGCAATTATAAGGCATGATATTAGGAATAAATATTTTACAGAATATTTTGTTTTAAAAAATATTTGATAGATATGTACTACTCTAAAATGGTAGAAAAAATAAGAAAAAAAATTAGATATTTTTTTTTGCCCTGGTAAACTATAATTCTAAATCTAATCTGTCACAAACATCTACCTGGCTCTTAATTGAACTGAGAGTTGTTATCTCAAATGACATACTTCATGTGAAAATGCTTATCTTCTCTGAATCAAGTGATCGTTATTTTCTTAACAACTTACTAATAACGTTAAAGTTGATTTTGCAATGCACATAGTCACTCATTTTATACGACAAAGTCAAATTTCTTATAATAAGTCACATTCTGTATAGAATGTTTTGATCACTTCAAATCTGAATATTTTTCAAATGAGCAGCTACCTGGACAATTGAATCTGTTCAAACAAAATTAAATAGGAAGCAAAATATTTCAATATAGCTAATTAATTTACCCTGTGAATAAATAAAAATAAACTACAGGTGAAAAATAATTTGTGTTCTTCTTCTATTATGTTACCATTCATATTCATATTATATATATAATATATATAATTAAAACATAAATATAAAAATTTATAATTTTATAATATAAAAATACAAACATATATATAAAACATATATATGTATATGCATATATATGTATATATGTATATATATGTATATATGTATATGTCACACTCATATATATATGTCATATATATGTATACGTATATATGTATATGTCACACTCATGTGCAGGGATATATATATATGTATATATATGTTTTTCTATATATATATATATAAACATATATGTATGTATATGTATATGTATATATGTGTGTGGGTGTGTGTGTGTATATATATATATATATATATATATATATGTATGTTTTTTTTTTCCAATGAGCAAAACAAGTTAGAAATGGTGATGTGGGGGCACATGGGTGGCTCAGTCGGTTGAACATCTGACTTTAGGTCAGGTCATGATCTCCTGGTTCATGAGTTCAAGCCCCGCATTGTGCTCACTGCTATCCACACAGAGGCCACTTCAGATCCTCTGTCCCCCTCTCCCCTGCTTGCACTTTCTCAAAAAAAAAAATTGGAAAAAAAAAAAAAAGAAATGATGATATGTATTGGAAACAAAGATACAAACTAAGCACAATTCCTATACCCAATAAGAGACAAGAATACTTACATTATTTTTGGGAAGAAAAGCCATTGTATCTACCTGCCAGAAACTTCATGAAGGAATAGTGTTCAAAGGTAAAGAAAAATCGGAAAAGCAAGAAGTGTTTCTACAATTCAAAGGGAATAGCAAGTGTATAACCAAAACCCATAAACAGAATTGAAAAGTACATGTGAAAAAGGGTGATTTCTAGGAAATAACGTTGAAGAGTCTGACAAGAGTCATGTCACTGATAAATTCTCCTCCAGGCAAACACAGCTAAATATACAGTAAGAATGGGCATGTTACTAAAGTGAATTTGAGCAGGAAAATAAAAATTATATTCCCACTAAAAGAAGTCTGGAACGAGGAAGTTACAGATTAAGGTTACATACCTGCCTTACTATTGCATACCCAAATATTAGACAGAAACAAAGATGTCAATAATAATAGTGTCATTGTGTTTCTGAGGTCAAAGAAAGCTACAAAAAGGGTGGGCAAAATTCAAGGAAATGGTGGCTCAATGGGGTTCAAGAAAAATTTAAGTTCTATAGGCTATGAGCTGGAATTCAATAGGCATCTGAACATAGCAGTAATGGCATTTGACCTGCACTAAGTGAGAGGTTTGATTTGAGATTCTTCCGTAAAGGTGAGGTTCTGTGAAAAAATTATCAAAATAAATACCACCCATGAGTCTGGGGGAGTGCCTTGTCTCTACCTCACATTTAGTTAAAAACAAAAATTTGTGTGTGTATACATTGACTCCAACTTAAACTATTCCATTATAGTTATTATCAAACCTGAAACCTTTTTATAAAACCAAGCTTGAAGAGGATGGAATGTAAGGGAAAGCAGACTAGAAAAAAATCTGCACAGTGGCTAGATATCAATGAATAAAACATGTCTACTTATTTCATGGTTTAATGGGTGGGAAAGAGATTGTTAATAGAATAAGACTCATGACTTAAAATAAAATAATACTGGTAGGACTGCTGAAATGAAGGAATGAACCATAACCCATTCCTCCATGATATCAAGAAAAATTCTGGCAAAAATGATAAAAATATGTTTAGAATTCTGGAAATTAAACAAAAGCTTTCACAAAAAAATCTAAGAACTCTTCAAGATCACCTGCTTAATCTCAGTAGGAACAGCAAGGTTTGTAGTGTTGTATATCAGTGTCTTCCCTGTTTCCACCCATCACATTGCAAATACAGTGGATGTGTGAAACCAGCAGCCTCGAAACTACCAAGGCAAACAGAAAATGTATGGAGTTACCAAAGGTTCCTTTTACAGACCACTGCCACTTCTTGACCTGCCCTGCAACTCCATGAGGAAGACCCATTCCCAGGGCATTGCTGTTGTATGTCTCCACTGGAGCTTCATTTGAGAAATGTTTACCCCTCCAACAATTATTGTAAATAATCAATAGTTTGTTTAACACTGCAGATGACTGAGGTTATGACACTTGGTGATACAATCAAGAGCATGGACACAACTTAAAAGGAAGAGCTGGGAAATGAGATATTCACAGAGAAAGCTTTGAAAAGCTCTAATATTTTCTCTAGGGAATCTAGAAAGTCACACTCACGTGCAGGGCTACATGTATGTCCAGGAAAGACTTGAGTGGGGCCCAATCTCTCACCTTGGTCAATCTTAAGTCCCTTCACAAGCAACATGTGAAAGCTAATGTAGAGTTGTAAACTACCTAAGAACTGAAATCATGCTCCAACTCACACATGAAAGTGTGGGAGATGTACTAGTGCATAATGAGACTCCCGGGACAGTAGAGAGAGAGAAGTGGACAGAAACAATGATTTAAGACTTTGAAAAACTGATGAAAAATATTAATCTACACACACCTCATAAACTCAACAAATTCCGAGAATAATTAAATGAAAGAGATCCACACCCAATCTCATAAATATCAAATTTTCAAAAAACAAAGACAAAAAGCATTAAGAGAAAAAGATGTCATCATATAAAAGAAACTATGGAGGCCAGAAGGCAATAAGGACACCATATTCAAAGTGGTGGAGGGAAGAAGATGATCAACAAAGAAATCTTTATCCAGAAAGCATACTTTCCAAATGAAGGAGAAATTAAAAGACCTCAAGATAAACAAAACAGAGAGAGAGAGAGAGAGAGAGAGAGAGAGAGAGAGAGAGAGAGAGGTTGCAGACTTTCCCTTCAAGAAAGAAAATTATTTTGGATGGAATGAAAGAACAATTCAACTGAAATCAGCACCATGAAATGAAGAACACTGAACAAAGTTACCTATATAGGTAAATATGAAGGACACCCAAAAGTATTTTTGTAACTATTTTCTTCTCCCTTAATATTACAATGCAACTTTATAAAGTAATAATTATAAAACAATGTTGATGAGATAACAATTACAAAGACACTATTATTTTTATATAAAGTTTATTTATTTATTTTTGGGAGAGAGAAAGTGGGAATACAAGAGAAGGGAAGAGAGAGAGAGGGAGAGAGAGAGAGGGAGAGAGAGAGATTCCCAAGTAGGCTCCAGGATGACAGGGTGGGACTTGAGCTCATGAACTGTGAAATCATGACCTGAGCCTAAACCAAATAGGACACTTAACTGACTAAGCTACCCAGATGCCCCAGAAGATATTATTTTAATAAAATAACTCAAATTAAGGGTGAGGAAATAGTCTACAAGAAGGCATTGTTTCTGGATGCTTTTGAATTAAATGAATATTAACCTGATCTCTATTCTTTTAAATTATGAGGTAATACGCTTAGCATCCTCCTCTGCCCCCTCCCACAAATCTCAAAATGTTTATTTAAAAAGAAACAAAAACAAGAGAATTAAAAAGAAACAGTGAAAATATCTATTTAACATGAAAGAAGGCAACAATAGAGGAAAAGGGGAGCAAATACATAAGGCAAATAGCAAATAGAAATCAAATAGCCAAATGGTAGACATAAATCTTATCAAATCAGTGATCACAATAAATGTGAATAGGTTAAACATTCCAAAAGGCAGAGATAATTGGATGGATACAAAACCATGACCCAAACATTGCTGTCTATAAGACACATACTTTAGATTCAAAGACATAAATAGTTTGAAAGTAAAAAATGGGAAGATATTATGCAAAATGTAGCAAATACACTAAATTGACTTTCAGACAACAAAAGTTTTTACTAGAGACAAAGGATGTTTTATAATGATAAAATAGAGTAATTCATTCTGAAGATATGATAATTATAGCCACACATGCTCATAACAATATTATCCCAAATTACAAGAAATAAATAACTGAAAACATTTTAAGGAAGAAATAACAACTCAACAATATTAGTTGGGGACTTCCATACCCTATTTTCAATAATGGATAGGTAGGAGATCACCAAAGAAATAGAATCCTCGAACAACATTATGAAATAGCTAAACCTAACCAAATAAAATATGGGAAATTCACAAAGAAGTAAATGTCAAACAACACACATCTCTATAACCAATGGATCAAGGAGATCTCATATAAGGAATTCTAAAATACTTGGAGATATATGAAAGGGAAAGCACAACCCACCAAACGTATGGAATGTAGATATAGCAGTGTTTAGAGGGAAATTTATAGATGGAAAAGACTACTTCTCAAAAGAAAAAAAAAGATCTCAAATCAATTGACCATTTTTTTTTCTAATGATCTAGGAGAAAGGAACAAATTAAAACCAAAGCCAGCAGGAAAAAAGGAAGAAAATTATAAATATTAGAGTAGAAATTAGCGAAATAGAAAAAAAAACAATAGAGAAAATCAACCAAAAGTTGGTTCTTTGTAAAGAGCTTTGTAATTAACTAATCCTTAGCTAGACTGCAGAAGAGAAATCAAAACCAGAACAAACAAACAATAATTCCATAAAACCAAACCAAACAAACAAAAACTCAGAGATATTAGCATTCACTAAAATCAGAATGAAAGAGGAGAGAGACATCAATACCTACCATAAAGAAATACAAAGGTATATCAGAGAATCCTATAAACAATTGAATTCCAACAAATTAGATATCTAAGATACTAAGATGAAATAGATAAATTCCTAGAAAGACATATTACACCAAAACTAACAAAGAAATAGAAAATCTGAATCTTTAATAACTGAAAATATTGATTTAGTAATTTTAAAACTTCCCACCAATCAATCAAACAAACAAAACAACAACAACAAAAAAAGAAAACATAGTCTCAGTTGTCTTCACTGGCAAATTCTACCAAAAACTGTAGGTAAGAATTGACAATCCTTTAAAACTCTTCCAAAAATTGAGGAGAAGCAAATACTTCCCTACCAATTCTAAGAAGCCAGTATGAATCTGACAGTAAAACAAGACACGGATACCATAAAAAAGATAAAAAAAACTACTGAACTATATATCTTATAAATACAGACAAAAGTCCTCAAAAAGTACTAGCAAAACAAATCCAGCAATTTCTAAAATAATAAAAGAACAACCCAATTTTAAAATGAGAAAAAAAAAAGATTTGAAGAGATATTTCTCTAAAGAAGAAATACAAATACCTAATAAGCTTAATAAAATATGCTCATATTCATTAGTTATTAGTAAATGCAAATAAAAACTGTACTGAGGTTATAACTTCACACTTACTAAAATGGCTAAATAGGGGCGCCTGGGTGGCGCAGTCGGTTAAGCGTCCGACTTCAGCCAGGTCAGGATCTCCTCGTCCGTGAGTTCGAGCCCCGCGTCAGGCTCTGGGCTGATGGCTCGGAGCCTGGAGCCTGTTTCCGATTCTGTGTCTCCCTCTCTCTCTGCCCCTCCCCCGTTCATGCTCTGTCTCTCTCTGTCCCAAAAATAAATAAAAAACGTTGAAAAAAATATATAAAATGGCTAAATAAAAAGAAGTCAGATAATGACAGGTGTTGGAAAGAATGGAAAGAAATTGAAGTCTTCATGCATGGCATGTGGGAATGTCAAATGGTGCAATCACTTTCAAAATCAATTTGGCAGTTCCTCAAAATATTAAACATAGTTACCATATGACTCAACAATTATTATGCTATGTATACACATAAAAGAACCATAAACATCCATGTAACAATTTGTACTTAACAGTTCATAGTAACGTTATCCATAATAGCCAAAAAGTGGAAACAATCCAAATGCCCATCAATGGATGAATGGATCATTAAAATACAGCGTATCTATTAAACAGCATATTATTCAGCAATATAAAGGAATTGATGTTGATACATTCTTCAACGTGGAATGAACCTTGAAAACATAAAGCTACTTGAAATGCCAGTCACCAAAGAAATTTATTATGTGGCATCATTTGTATGAAATTTCCAGAATAAACCAATTTATAGAAACAGGCAGTAGATTCGTGGTTTCTGGGAGGTGGAAAAAATGGTGAAAGAGAGGGATTGCTAAGGGGAATAAAAGTTCTGTCTGGAGAGATGGAAATGTTCTAAAGGGAAATCATGACGGTGGTTGCACAAATCTATGCATATACTAAAAACATTGCATTGTACATCTTAAATGATGGATTTTATAGGTTGTGATTTCTATCTCAATAAGTTTGTTTTAAAATTTGTTAACAAATTTGTGAATGAAACAGAATTATCTCCACCCACCTCTCCACATAGATAAGGATCAAAGGAGCTATTGGATGTAAAAGCTGTAAGGTGTAAGCTGCTTTTAATGTGAGCAGTAACCTAAAAACCATATGACTAAAATTTTTTACTGTAACAGGGGTCCTGGGTGGTTCAGTAGGTTAAGCACCTGACTCCTAATATCAGCTCAGGTCATGACCTTGCCATTGTGAAATCTAGCCCTGCATTGGGCCTCACACTGGTTGTGGAGCCTGCTTAAGATTTTCTCTCTTCCTCTCCCTTTGTCCCTCTACTGCTCTCCTGCTCATGCTCTCTAAAAAACATAATGGACTATGGTAGAAATTTATTTGTAAAAAAGCTAATTTCATGCATACTCACAATCCATAAACTTAAACATTAAAGACAGAACATTATCATTCATAGAATGAAAGGAGATAGACATAAAGATAAATAAAACTAATTCCGAAGTTAGAAAAGAAATGTCTTTTCCAAATGGGAAACTGGTATTTGATAGAGGAAATGTAAAATAAAAAAGTCCAAAAGGAATAAAATAGAAGAGAAGATTTGTAAGAAGAAGGAATACTATGATTGAAATGGCTAAAATGGCTTTATCGTTAAAAATGAGTACACGGAGGGGCGCCTACGTGGCAGAGTCAGTTAAGCATCTCACTCTTGATTTCAGCTCAGGTCATGATCTCTCGGTTAGTGAGTTGAAGCCCCGTGTCAGGTTCTGTACTGAGAGTGCAAAGCCTGCTTGGGATTCTCTCATTCTCTCTCTCTCTGCCCCAATCCCACTTATGTGCGCTCTCTCTCTCTCTCTCTCTCTCTCACTCTCTCTTTCTCAAAATAAATAAACTTTAAAAAAATTTTTAAAAATGAGTACACAGAAAGCTAAATAAGCATGAAAATAAAAATTGTATTAACTTGATAAATATAAAAATATATGCTAAAATAAGAAATAAGATGTAGACTGTTTACACAATGAATCATCGTGAATAATATAAAATGAATCACTTGGGAATAGTATCTATAAATCTGTCATGATGTAAAGCCTAGATATTGATCACACAAATGTGATAATGTAATTTTATTGGAAAGACAGGGCAGAGCTGTATGCACGTTTTAGGGTTGATGTGAGAAAGACATCTAAAACTTTATCCCCTAGCTGAAAATATTAGAAATTGCCTAAAACCAAAAGGTGAATAAATGTCAGTATAAACACAGTATTTAAAGACCTGAAGGTCAAAACCATTAAATTAAATAGCTAAAATAATCAAAATTGCTTGCCTCTGGGTTGCAGAAAACATGGCTAAAAGGAAGCATTTGCCTTTAATAATTTTGCATGCATAGTTTTGATCAAAATGAAGAGAACAGTAAATAAAACTATCAGATTCAATATCTGTCAAATTTAATAGTGAGAAAATAGCTCTTAACTTTGCATTCTTCTGAATATTTGAAATATCTCATACTTTTTTAAAGATACTTTTTTATATTTTATGAAATGAGCAAATCTCCTTACTATGTCCACTCCTTTTTACCTGTAATTAGAAATACATTAACAGATGGGCTTCCTTGTAAAATAGAGGAAAGCATTACTTTTCTTTTTTTCAAATTTGTAATTTCAAAAGCCTTTTGGCCTTTAGAAGTAATATTAACAATTCATACCTAACCTACAAAAACTACTTGTTATTGTTTCCTTAGAATGTATAGATAACCTTTTCTAACATGTGATGTCATGTTTGAGTAACAGTTAAAACCCAGATTTTTTTTCTGTTAATTACTACATATATATTCAACAAATAGAAGGATCGAGTGCTTAATACTCTTTTGAATCTGGAATCAAACAATTTTTTTTCTGCACTTTGAATGAATTTTTAATTTTATGATGAACTTAGTTTAATTTCTTTCATGAACCCATTAGTAGAAATGTAATCATAATGTTTGTTAGTTCTTATTCACATTCTACATATCTTTAGTAATTATGAACTCTGATTATAAATTATGTACAGATATGATTCTTTTCAGTAGCTTCTAAATAATTATAAGCAAATGTCTAAATCTACCTTTGCTGCATTTTGATGTCTATACCAGTTGGTGGCCTAGATCCCAGCTTGATGCCAAAAAGATTATTTTTGTTGAGGACTCTAATTTTTGCCAAAAGTCTGTCAAGGCAGATTGAAAAAGTGTCCTATTGTTTTTTTCTTAAATTTGATTGCTACAATTAAGATACAATAAAGCTTTTCTGGTGTGCTTCCTGCATTCACGTGTGGGGGGTACACTGAAAACAGTTCTTTTGTATCCTAACTCTTTTGCAAAGTCACTTGGAAATATCTTATTATCCCTCTTTGCCTAATTCTTTCATCAATAAAAAAGGAAAAGGTGCATCATTTGTCTTTTCTCTTTAAAAGGAAAGAAAAATTGATTGTAAAACAAAGCAAAATGTATAGCAGGCTATACTAATAATAAACCAAACTGTTTAATCTCAATATCAATAATCATTAAAGTCTTATATTGCCTATCTGCAATCTAATTACTTGAGTATTTCATATATGACCTCTCTTTTTCTTCCTGATGATTAGTGAATATTCTTCCATTTTGTAATGAAGACAATAGAAATTCTATAAGTGATTGTATATCAGGCTAAAATAATAAAATAAAGGGGAAATTGATTTTAAAAAGCTTTAACAAAAGCCTTCTGAATGAGGACATGGCCCCACCATTTCTGCTTCTCCTATGGCTCTGTTCCATTGATTATAGTGTCCTTGGCGGTGGAGGTCACGTTAATTTTATCGCATCCAAGGATTCTAGGTGAAATATGTGGCACATGTGCAGGCTGCATGCTCGTTTGTCACATTATTACTTGCTGTCACTTTTGAAGGTAGGTGTCTTTTTGAAGAATGTGCCACAGCTAGAGGGTCATGTTATTTGCATAAAGCTCTGAGAGCTGTCTTTCCAGAGAGAATGCCTAGGATGTTGCTTCATTTTCTGTTTACAGAAAGCTTATAGGGGACAGCTGTCAGAAGCCGATGCTGACTCTCTTGTACATGGATAGTTCTCAGAAAAAATTGCTTAACAACATATTAATGAATTGTAACTAAAAATTCCATTTACTGGTCTGCATGTTAATTTTACCACGCAGAATAAAGTAGTTCTGGTCTGCTGTCAGCAGATATTTTTGCGTTATAAGGTCAAAAGATGTCTATAAATTGAAGTGATTTATAGAAGCTTCTATTGCTTTTGGTTGATAACCAAATAATTTCCTTCCCTTACAAAATTAGAGGAAGGAGGATAGAGCTGTATTTTTGAAGCTATTACAATGATTTTGCTAAAGATCTTAGGAAGGTTTTCAAAATAATGCAAGGGTAAATGTTATCATTGCAGCTAAAATTATATTATTATGCATATAGTATAAGAACTTTAAAAAATAAGATGACATTTTAAAAATATGAATAATCTGATGGGTGAATAAATACACATTTTTTGAAATAATGTATAAGATTAGTATTTTTTAAAAAGCTATGATTTTTAATACGGTGTAGCAATGAAATTATTCCAACCTACAAGGACAAATAAAAAAAGCTATCTCTCTTCTATGTAATGAGATTTTTTAGCATAATTAAGAAAAGTGTACAAACTGATATATAATTATATACATGTCCATATGCTCAGATTCTCTTGAGTAAAAACAAGACAGAAACATATTCAATCAAAATAAGGAATATAAACAATGTACTACTTAAAACATGTTACTTAGCTTATTATTTACTTTGGTGGATTAAAGGTAACTATAAATTCTTTTTTTCTAATGTACATCGAGATGGGTCTTTTACTTCGCCCTGAATCTGGACAGGGAAGTGGGCTGCTTTTACCAATACAGTGGGACAGAAGTATTGGTTTTGCTGTTCCCTGGATCTTAGGGAACTGGGGTATTTTCAACTTCCTCTCTCATAGAACACTTTCCAAATTGCTACATGAGAAGTTTAACTAGGTTGATACACTACATGGAGGGGTCCCTTGGTAACGGTGACTCAGAGCTCAGCCTCCAGTCTTCCACACCTACACGCCAGACATATGAACAAAGCCTTTTTGGACCCTTCAGCCCAACATAGTCGCCAGCTGAATACCATCGAATCACTTTATTAAAAGGCCTAGAGCACATGGAGCAGAAAATTGCCTACCTGAACTTGGCCTGAATCCCTCATCCACAGATCATCAGTATCATAAAATGATTGCCGTTTTAAGTTTCACATAACTGGCAACAGTTAAATGAAACAACTGTGTGCATGTGCTTTAAATCAGAAGTACTGATAATTCTGAAGTAGTTTCAAACACAGTTTCTCTTTATTAGCAAGATCTTAAATGACTGTTAGAATTAAGCAAAATATTCTTCATAATTTCCACAGTCCCCAGTGAAGACAAGCTGAGTGTTGTACAAAGAGATAGTCGGGGAAAGGCTGGGGATTTTGCCTTTTGGTAGCCATGCATTTATTAGACAGATCAATAAAATGTGTTCAAGGGGTGCCTGGGTGGCTCAGTTGGTTAAGCAACCAAATTTAGCTCAGCTCATGATCTCACAGTCTGTGAATTTGAGCCCCATGTCAGGCTCTGTGCTGACAGCTCAGAGCCTAGAGCCTGCTTCGGATTCTGTCTCCCTCTCTCTCTCTGCCCTCCCCCCACTCGCACTCTCTGTTTCTCTCAAAAAGAAATAAACATTAAAAATTAATAAAATAAAATAAAATAAAATGTGTTCAATAATTCACATCATATGTGCATAAAAGAAGGTAATCTAATTGGAGTGTGACCTCTCTCTTGCATTGATAACAACCTGATTGGTTTGAATGGTGATATAAAGGTAAAGAACATGGAGAAATAGAGAAAATGTATCAATTAGAACTTTTGATTATATTGAATAATAGAGATCGTAATTTTAAAAATTGCTTCTGAATCACATACAAACATGTTTTCTTTAAAAAATATGAATGTGATAGAATATTCAGTGAAACAGATTTCTATGTATGCTTCCTAATGAGAAAAACTTCAATCTAAATGTTTCCCATCACTCTTTTCTTCTAGTGGAGATATATACTTGTCTTAGAACATGGCCTCTAGAGGCAGATGACTTATCTTTTCAGGGAACCTGGGTGGCTCAGTCGGTTAAACGGCTGACTTCAGCTCAGGTCATGATCTCACAGCTGGTTAGTTGGAGCCCTGTGTCGGGATCTGTGCTGACAGCTCACAGCCTGGATCCTGGTTTGGATTCTGTGTCTCCTTCTCTCTCTGCCCCTCCCCTGCTCACATTCTGTCATTCTGTCTCTCTCTCTCTCAAAAATAAGCAAACACTAAAAAAAATTATCTTCTCACTTCTTACCTAAGTTAAACACAGCCCAGTCATTTTACTCTGAGCCACCACAAAATATGAATACAAATAATTTCTACCTGATGTTTTGCCATGCATATTAAATGTTATAATTGATATAGATTCATTAGCACATTATCTGGCAAATACATGTACTAACTAAATATTAGTAATACTATATGTAGTTTTAGATCATTTGAGAATTCTTTCATTATATAATTTTTTTCTTTTTTTTTCTTGTCAACTACCTCCTTACCCCTTGATAAGCAGATATTGAAATTTTATGCAGATGCCAAGGGGCCTCCTTTTGAAATGAAAATGGCATCCTAACCTTTTCAATATTTGAAAGTAATAGGGCATCAGCTGGCGTGAGAGGAAACCAGAAGTCCTGAGCAGGTCCTTATTATTGAGCATGGTATGTTCACTGGTCGCTCGGGCTTGATACCCAGAACCAGATGGTGCTAGCCTAGTTGTACACAGAAGTAGGCACTTTCCTTCTGGTATAGGTTTCTTTTTCCAGGGAAGAGATAAATTTTGGCTGTATAGGTAAATTATAGCACCATCTTAAACATGAAGCAAAGAAAAAAAATCAGCTTTTCTCCACACACACACACACACACACACACACACACACACACTCACACTTTAATCTGTCAAGGAATGGAACTAAATGTGCTGAAGAACATATTATTTCATGTGTAGAACTATTGGGATTTTATGCGGATTCCATACTTTGTTGATAGATTTGTTCGTGTGTACTCAGTTGACTTGTGTGCACCACTTTGTGCTCTCCTGGAAAATAACAGATTAGTTCAGAAGCATGTAGGGTAACTTAGTGACAAGTGTTTGAGCAGAAGCCGTGCCATAAATGGTAATAATAAAGTTCATGTAATTAGAATATATGAACATTGATGCACTTGACTGAAAGGTAAGGTAGCAGATTGTGTGGATTCAAATGACCACCTGGAAACCTAATGTCTGCCTTTCAGAGACAGATTTCTACAGAAGAGAAGTTTAAAATGGCAAATATTTTGAAAGTGTGAATGGGAATAGGGATAATTAGGGAAGTTGTCTAGAAGTTGCTTTTGCATTAAATTTTACTTAAGGTATGAAAAATTCAATCATTCATATATCAGAATAGAAGACTAATGATGAAGATATTACGAGGGCCCTATACTATAACCTGCCCCCAGGTCCCAACATATATAAACCCCTGCAATATCACTGATGTGGAAGAAATGAGGTAGTGAATTTTATTTGTTTTTTTCTTTACTCAAATCTCCAGATCTCACTATTTATAGTCATGACCTCTTCACACATCTCTGACCCTACAATCAATGTGGCCTTCATCCATTTTCTAGCCTTTTTCCTTTCAATATTTAGAAGCTTCTAGCTACCTAGGAAGAAAAAAAAAAATCCCTTCCAAAAAATTCTATTAAGTTTCATGACAGGTTGATAATTTTAAAAAATTATCTGGCTATTTGAAAATGAGCAAGAGAAATACTTGTCAGCTCAGATTTTCAAAAAAGTAACCAAGCAGATATAAAAAAAAAAAAAAAAAAAAAGGAATGATTCCTTGAACATATGATTAAAACACTCACCTGGTAGGTAACATATGGTGAGACTGCTTTGAAATATTAGTTCTTAAATTTTCTTTTACATATTTTGACAAATACACATATATGTCTCATCATATTCAATACCATATATGTATGGAAAGAAATTAGTATTAGTTATTCATTGATATTTTAGCCATAGATGCATGCAAATAAAACTTGTTACCGTTATGTTTATCCACTACTGACCTGGAAATGGAACTTTGTGACAACACTTCTTATCAATTCAATGATATTTTATTCATCTAATGTGGGTAGTGATATTTCTCTAGACAGAGAACTGTCTATACTGTTTAACAGAACACATAACTTAAGGGTATTTGCATTTAAAAATAGTGGTAATAATGTGGAGAAGTCAAACAAGATTATTTTAAACATTAGCAATATAACATTTTAATCCATGTAATATGTTGAACGAAGATCCAACGAGCAACTCTCTGCATAAAGTACAAAATCAGCATAAATTAATCCTTTAGTATTTAAAAATATTAAATTATAAATTGAAGAGTTTGAGGTCTAAATAGCTGTTGAAATTGTACCTTATATATGGAAAAGAATCCCAAATGACGTTTATGAAATATCTTTATCTTTTCTATTTCAATTTCTATAACGGTGCCCTTAAAATTCATTGGAATGAATTTGCATTATATATAAATATTTAATTCAAAAAGATAATTATGATTTTTCTCAATAATTCTTTTTGGTACCATAATAAAATATATAATGTTGAAAAACATATTTCAGAAAAGTTTGGATATTTTCTACTATAAGCAGTATTGGGATATAAAAATATGTTTCAAATTTACAAGTCTAAATATTAGCTGGCATAATTACTAGAATAAAATATAAATGTTTTTGTTTTCTCAACTATTAACCAATTCATTACTAAAAATTATTTATCCTTTACAGGGCATGTGCCAATAGTAGCTACCTATATTAATATATATATATATATATATATATATACACATATATATGTATATATGTGTATATATATATATATATATATATATATATATATATAATCTTATGTTGCAACTAATATATTTCACAGTAATTGTATTGTTAAACTTTTCCATAATTGTTTTTCAGTTAGTAAGTCTTTGTCAAATTAATATGGTACAAAGTTTTACACAAAAATTGGATTAAAATTAAGCACTTTAAATTACTAAAGCAGATTGTAGCATAAAGATTTAATATTAAGTATAAAGTAATTATGTAAGTGGTAAGCTTTTCTGAAAATAAAATATCTATGATGAAAGAACTGGCTAAACTGTGGCAAAATTTTTTTCTAAAGATTTTAAGGTCTTGGATTTGTGTAGAAACCATTATCTCCTTTAAAAACAAACTCTTTTAAATTTTGCTTTTGAAAAATAATACTTGAAAGAGAAGAATAACTGGGATTCCCTAATTTTTTGAGATATTTTCTGGCTCCAAACACAAATGTGAATGGCCAGTGTATACTGGAAACTTTGGGCACAAATATGCATGACAATTGGATGTTATATATTAAGACCTAGTAACTGAGCTCTGTGTTAGTAAAAGCCCTATCATTTGCAAAGATAATTATAATTTGTATGACTCAATATTACCATGAATAGGTTCTAAACCCTGGCCTGAGTGTGGTAGAAACATTTTTTTTAATTGTCTTGCCACTACCTAGTTTTAAGATATTGGGAAATTTCATTAGCTTTACTAGTCCTCAAATTCTTCTGGATAATGTGGAGCTTGCTAGGCATATCATGAATACAGTCTAGTTCTTAAATTCTTGCTATCAGTAAATTTATATGAGCAGTAAATAGTTACATTATTTTCAAGGGAAATAATCATTAATAAAAATCTAAAATGTTGCCAAGTCTCAGTGTTTATAAGGTCCTGATATTGATAGTCTTTTATCTTGTTTTGCTATTACTTTCATGAGCTTAGAAGCCTAAGTCATCACACATTTTGGTGGAATGAATCTTGACTTCAGTTGTCAATTTCGTCCCTCTGGTCTAGGCTCACAGTCCAAGTGTTCTTTCCTTTAGTGGTATAAAATGCTAAAACAGGTGGTCAGCAGAAAAGCAAATGAATCTCCACTAAAGAATAAATATATAAAATATTCTGAGCAGTGATTTACACTGATACATACACAAATACACACAGGACCAAGCACATGTATGTATAAGCAGAAGAAAGACTAAAATGTTGTTAAAATATTAGTGCACCCATTGAAATATGATGTAAAATAAAATGTATAACCATTGAGTACTGCTTTTAATACGTATTGTTTAGGAAGACTTGAATTTGGTTTTACATTTCTGAGTTTTCAATCTCTTATTTGTAAAATAATCTTAACAGACTGTGACAGTCCATCCAATGCCTTGTTCCTATCATTTTTTAACTGTATTTTAAATCTCTTTGCTAATCAAATTTTCTTTTATATCCATAATGTAAACTTAACACGTGTGTGTGGAGAGAAAGAGAAAGGTGGAGAGCAGTCCTCTTTTTAAGTACTGTGTCAATGGAAACTCATACTTGCAGGATCATGTTCTACTTATGGACACATCTGTAGTATATATATCATCTATACCTATCTATATCTATATCTATATCTATATCTTTATCAATATCATCTACATCTATATCTATCTACATCTAATGAACTTTTATAAATATGTGTTTATTTGTATACAAATTAATTTTCTAAACTATCGTTATTTTATAGCTGATTCACTCCAGAATGTTTTATCAGATGTATCCACATTGTATATACATAATCCAATCAAAATGCAATGAAATATGTATATAAGAAAACAAAAAATTAAATGGACAATTTGTATCATAAATGTAATTCTTTTTTAAAAAGTCAAACATATTAGGTCTTGAGCGAAGCCTCAGAAAATCCATAAAAGTTTAGGAATGCCCCTGGGTGGCTCCGTTGGTTAAGAATCTGACTTTGATTTCAGTTCAGGTCATGATCTCACAGTTCACTTTCAACAGGGAACTACTCCCTCTCCCCTCTCTGGAGGAATTCTCTCTCTCCTTTCTCTGCCCCTCCCCCACTTACACTCTCTCTCCTTAAATATAAATAAATAAACATTAAAAGAAAAGAAAAGAAAATCCATACAAGCTTGTAGCCTCTGAGAGTAATTTTGATTAAATTAAAAATCAGTAATTATTAAAAAACACAATCTTAAAATTAAAAGTATATTATGAAAATCTCTTGTGCTAAATAAGAAAGCATACAGAAATTACAAAGTGACTAAAATATAAGGTCAATTAAGACACCACAAAAACATCCCATGTGACAAAGTGTCACTTCTTTAAAATTTGTTACATTTATCAGAAATTAAGAACAATTTTTTAAATGGGCTAAGTATTAAACTAATAACAAGATGAAGGAAAATGATAAAAATAAGAACAAAATCTTTGAAGAATGGAATAGAAAAAACATGGAGTAATTCAATAAAACAAAAATATGATTCTTGGAAAGTGATTAATAAATTAACAACTTTTGCCACGTGAAACAAGAAAAATATTTTGAAAGTAACAAGATATAGGGGAGCCTGGGTGGTTCAGTTGTTTGAGCATCTGATTCTTGATTTCGGTTCAGGTCATGATCTCACCATCATGAGATCAAGCCCTATGTGGGGCTCCACGCTGGGCATGGAGCTTGCTTAAGATTCTCTCTATTCCTCTCTCTGCCCCTCCCCTGCTTGCACATGCATGCACTCTCTTTCCCTTAAAATAAATAAATAAACTTTAAGTTAAAAAAAAATGTAACAAGATATGCAAAGAAAGGGAAAAAAACACTAGAAAATCAGTAGATATTTGAAAAAGAAAAGAAAATGTGCAACAATCATATGTCAAAACCTACGGAAAACAATATGAAATGGTACATTTCTGGAAAATTAAAAAGTTGCAAAATTGAAGCAAGAGAAAATAAAAACTGTAAATTATCCAAAAAGAATTAAAGAAATTAAATTAAAATGGTATCCAACATTTTTCACCAAGTCAAAATTTCCTCAGGCTTTTTCCCCTTCATATCTGCATCTTTGATTAACCTATTTCTGTGTTATTTCCTGACGTGTTTCCAAATTCCATTTTAAAACTGGTGAATTCTTCTATCACTGCTTATGCAGTATTGAAAGGAATTTCCATTTCTATGATTATAGCTTTCTGAAATTCATACTGTGAGTTTTCAGCAACACTTGATTTGTCCCTATGTTCTGCTATTTTTCACTTGATTTTTAGTGTTTATTAGCTTTTTGTACAGAAAATATTGTAATTCTTTGAAGGACAATGTTTTTCCTTGTCTCACATTAATAGACTTCAGAACCTTAAGTTAGTTGGGTAAATAGTTGATAGCTGATATTTTGTGCAGAAATATGATTTAGTAAAGAGAGAAAATTAGAAATCAAGCTGTTAAAGGACACTTGTGCTGATTCAGGCAGTGTTATTTGGCTACTGTTTAGAAAAGATATAAATAATATATGCAAATTAGATGGAACTGGAATCAAAGGAATTTAACAAAGATAGGTTAAAGAACCCAATTTGGTTTCAGTGTTTGGAAAATAAAATAATTTTTCAAGAGGCAATATAACCTTGAAGACTTAGTTTAGAGTTTTTTTATCCAAAGTAACTTGGAATTGTAGAAAATGGAATTTTATAAGAAGTATACAGTATCCCTTATGCTGATATTAATTAAAATGATGAACAGAATTTTGAAATAAAATGTGCTTAAGATACAATTTAAAATCGGCAAAATTCTGTATCAAACTTTTAACATTAATTGCTTCTGCAAATTATTACATATTAAATTAAAAGAGAAAAAATATTGATTTTCTCTTTAATATTCTGATATTTAAATGAATGATATTTAATAAATTTATATTGTATTAAAACATACATCCATGAATCTATTTTGTTTGTTAGTGTAGTACATAATGGAAGAGACATTGAACAACTAAATAGTAACTATTATTTTGGGCTTTAGTAACCTCCAATATGGGTTAGCATTTATAATTTTGATACTAATTTTGACATGAAAAATGATGTCTACATGAAAACTTAATGTTATTGAAAATGTTTTACTACTATTATTTATTTCTTGATCTATAAAAAGAAAAGGACTTATATAGTGATCCTTGATGAAATTTAGGTTAAAAATTAATTTATAGGGGCGCCTGGGTGGCTCAGTCAGTTAAGAATCTGATGCCTGGTTTTGGCTCAGGTCATGATCTCACAGTTGTGAGATCGAGCCGTGCATGGGGCTCCATGCTGGGCGTGGAGCCTATTTAAGAATGTGTCTCTACCTGTCTTTCTGTTCTTTTTCTCTCTCAAAAAAATTAATTTATAGGCAAGACATTTTTTTTTTCTGTGCCTAGTAGTGCACCAATCCACAATTTCCTGAACATGGGGTCAGGGGAAAAGTTACTTTTACATGGTCCACTCCATGTCTTCATTAAAATTGTGCTAATATTACAGAATTAGCTGTAGGAACATATTTGAGAAGGACTTATTATGTAAGTATACTAGTCTATGAGATAGCAAAATCATCAAGGGAAAAAATGTCATATGACTATTTTTCTACAAATGTATTTCCCAAAGACAAAGCTCTGCAAAGTTCCTTTACAAAAGAGAAGAGCTTGCTTGTGGCAAATTTGGACAAATTAATTTTCCACTTCTCATTTGCTTCAACTTACCTTTACCACTTCTAAACACCAAATAAAAACCTATATACATACAACCCATCTCCCACTGTTGAGACAGATAAAATTTCACTTCGTGCACTTGGGCCAAATTAATACAGGAGCCACCTCCTCCCCTTCCATAAGTAAGGCAGCATTTCAATTTACCATGTGTTATAAGCTATGAAGAATTACACTCTTGGTTCCCATCACTATCCAATGTCTGGAAGAATAATATATTGAAAAATGTGAAGACTTTTGAGCAATGGACAAAATGGATAAAGGAGATAAAGAAGCACAAATTTCCAGTTTGAAAAAAAAAATTGAAATGTGTTCTAGTTATAACACTCATTGGCTTTGCTATGGATCTGGCACATAATAGGAACTCAAGAGCTAATGAAAGGAATTAAAAAGGGAAAAAAGGTGAAAACAGAGAAGAAAGAGAAATATGTAGTCTTCTACTTTGGGGGAATATTCCAAGACTAACATAATAATGCAAAACAAAATAAATCAATTTTACATTAAATTTTAACATGTAACAACTCATATCTCCTAGTCACTTTACTAGTTATCTGAATTTAATTATTTTCTTATTTTTCAAAATCTAATTCATTTATTTTTTTTCCTATTTGCTTTTGAACAGCAACCTTAACCTTATTACCATGCTCCTCAAGATTGAAGAATGGGCCCTCAGTGCTCCACATTCTCTTAGAAATACCCTTCCCCCTTCCCCATGATGTCCTGCCTCATTACTAACTAAACACAGCCTGAGATATTAGTTCCAAAAAAGAAGACTTAATATTAACTGATTATTCACCTTTCTTCTAGAGACCATCACGATTAACCCCATCATGTCTTGTATCTCTATTTGTCTCAGTCCTCATAAGAAATGCAAGACTTGAACCACTCTTATCTGTATATAGTCTCGTATACTTCTTAATTTGGCCCAATGTTATATCCTACAAAGTTACCACTGAGCCTTCCATTATCCCCCTGAATCCCATAAGCAGCAAAATGTCCTATATCCTTAATAGGGTTCTTATGTTCCTGTCACTTTATTTCTCTTTGGGTTTCTCCACCTAAAAACCTGGTTGTCACTTAACTTTAGTGTGTTCTGTGGGACCTCCATAAGTGGTCTCTGTTGCTGTTTTTTCTTTTCTCCCATACTTCACATAAGGTAAAGCCTAGGGATAGAATAAGAGTCCTCCTTACTCCTTAGTGACACCTATTTTTTTTTAAGTTTATTTATTTATTTTGAGAGAGAGAGAGAGAGAGAGAGAGAGAGAGAGAGAGAGAAAGAGAAAGCACGAGTGCAGGAGGGGCAGGGAGAGAGGGAGAGAGAAAATCCCAAGCAGGCTCCACACTGTCAGCCTGACTCAAGGCTCAAACTCCCAAACCGTGAGATCAGGACCTGAGCTGAAATTGAGTCGGCGTTTAACTGACTGAGCCACACATGGGCCCCCTTACTGACATTTCAGTTTGTTTCTCCTGGTTTCTAAACTTCTCATCTACTCACTCTGAAGTACATGGTACAAAACTGTTGTACCCCCAAGCCCAGTTATTCCCACCACTGCTAGTATTGGAGATTTTATGATGTAGATCACATTTCCTTCCCAACCATGTATCCCACCATTGTTACTGAAATACTCACTCTCTATAGATGTTTCCATTTGATATCTTAATTTTTCATGTGCGAAATATCTTTCCTTTAATTGCCTTATCTTTCAATCCATTCAGTGGTCCACTCAGATGGGTAAATGCTAGAAGATTTTGATATCTGCAATCTCTTCAAAATTTCAGTGTCCAGTATCTGACATTCAGAATACCACATCTTAACTTTCCAACTCACTCACTATAGAATACCATTTTAAAAATTTTGACTTCCTCCAGGGCTTCAAAACCATCTCTGCCCTTCCCCCTTCCCTGCCATCCTCCATCCCCACATCTCTCCACCCATTTTCTTCCCTCACGAACCACTATTCTAATCACTCATTCAAATATATAGGCAAGTAGCTTATCCCTTGGTCTCTCTGTTGAATGTTTTAGGCAAAACACCAACAAAGTTTAAGATTCAAGTTCCTATCTTTTCTTTATCTGATACCAAGTAGTTGGACAAGGCTAGTGAAAAACACACAACTCTGCTGATTTTAAATTTATTTCACAAGCCTCAGGTGGGATCTCAGTGCTAACTGCCCATCATTTTACATTTCCTTAATCATTATACTCTGCTATGTTTCAATATTTCATACATTTTTTCACTTTGCTAAATCTTTAGTACCCTTCCCTGGTATACACTTTCAGCCACTTGCTTATTTCTCAGTTTACTAAGGAAATAGAAGCAAACAGAAGAGAATGCCTTCTCTTGAAAGTTTACTCCTAAACTACTGGACATTCCTTTTCATATTCTCATCTTGAAGTAAGGGCTTAGCCCTCAGACTTCTCCATTCTATCTATATCCACTTTCAAGTTGATATGATCTTTACTGAAGTATTTAAATAGCATTTATACAGTGATGACTACAAAATTTATATTTCCAGCTTTCATCATTTTTCTAAATCCCAGTTCACACTGCCTATCAAAAATTTCCATTTGCATGTCTGATAAAATGAACATGTCCAGAGACAACTTTTTATTTCATTCTATACTTACTCTGCCTCACCTACCTTTACTACAATTTTTCCATCTCAGTTATTTTAATTCCATTCATCCAGGTCTCAGGCCCAACCACAAAATTGCTACCTTTCTTATGTTTCTCACATCCATGCTTAGTTCATTGGGGAACTGTATTGCCTCTTCCTTCGATATATATCAAGATTCTGAGCATTTCTCACTCCACCTTCATCACAACTTAGTCCCAAGAACAATCATCTCTCCTCTGGATGATGCCACCTTCCAAACATTCTTTCTACAATATCTCTTTTTCATATGGAAACCAGAGTAATCTTTCAAGTGTATCAAAACTTTCCAACATTTCTTAGAATAAATTCTAATATCCTTACCATGATTTGGAAGCTGATACCTGAGCTGATCCTACCTTATATTCTGACTCACTCACTCACTCACTTTGTTCTAACTACTCTGTTCTGTTTTTTGTTTGTTTGTTTGTTCATTTGTTTTTCAAGTTCTTGGGAACAATCCTGGAAATGTACCTACCTCAGTATTACTTTGAGCCCTCAAATCTCTATTGCTTCTTGTGGAATATCCTCACCCCATATATCTACTTGGCACATATTCTCACTCAGATATCTGCCCAGAAGTTCTTTACCTTACCAGAAATAATAGGAGATTATACCTAAAAATATTCCAAATGTATAGTGACAAAAGGAGAGCTTTACAACCTCTAGGTGAAGAGATATATAATTTAAAATTGTATGTAAATACCAAAATGATTTTATCAAGCATATTAGTTAATTCAATGGCTGGTATTTTATTCTCCTAAGAACTTTTCCCCAAGCTTTCTACAACCATTGGGAAAGAGATTAAAGTAATCTTTAAAACAAAAACACACTTAACCTCAATTATTTGGGAGGGATAATTAATTATGTCTACAAAGTGGGTAAAATGCCAATGATATCTCTTTAGAAAGGGAAAAAGCCTATTCAGAGCCTTCTGTCAGAGCATTACTCAGAATAATACTGTTGTCAATAGCATCTGGGTAGGGCAGTATGTAGAGAATTATTTGGAAGTTTTTCTTGTCTATCTTCACAGCATTTGAATAACGATGTTGCATGTTTTTTCAGAAAAACCCTCCATAGTCTAATAAAGTATCTTGGCATAGAATAGTTTTCCTATAAAACCACTTAATTTTTTTGAGTCTTCTTTTTCACTAGTTTATGTGTGATCCTTGCTCATTAATCCAGTCAACATATTTTATCTCCATCAATAAACATTCAGTATTTCAATTTTGATGATGTTTTGTGTATCTGCTAAAATCCCACATCCACTTCTTTCTCCTCAAATTGGAACATATAGTTCATTAATGGCTGTAATTGTCTGTTTGTATTTAGGACTTTACTTTTTCCAGAGGTCATTGGCTTTCATGCAAAAATCAAAAACAAATAACAAAACACAAAAACAAAATCCACCATAGGTTTTTTTAATGTAAATTATACCTTTACTCAAAGATAACAACTGCTGATTGGAACCTTCTCATTTAACATATTTGAGAATTACAGATATTTAACTACTTCACGGAGGTAGAGCCTTTAGTTTAATGGTTCATATGTAACCAGAAATTTTATTTTTCTGGGGTGCCTGGGTGGTTCAGTCCGGTAAGCATCTGACTTTTGATTTCGGCTCAGGTCATGATCTCACAATTGTGAGACTGAGCAGCCCCACACTGGGCTCCGTGCTGAGCATGGAGCCTACTTGGGATTCTGTCCCTCCCTCTCCCTCTGCCCCTCCCTCACTTGCACCCTCTCTCTCTCTCAGAAAGAATTTTTTTTTAAATTAAAAATAAATTTTATTTTTCTTACAAAAGCAAAAAAATTGAATTTTATTGTATTTCTGATGGTTTGATTTTAACATTATGAAAAAAGACAAAAATAAAATAAAAGCACTTGTGAGGAATGTCAAGAGTAAAAAAAGTCTATTGATGAGGAAGAGTTAAATGTAACCCATTTTGAAAAGGGCTAGTTAGCGCTGTGGCTCACGTGGAATCATTCAGAGTCAGTTTGGACTATTCATCTCAAGACATCCCAATAAACTCGTCTAGAATGAAACAAGAGATACCTCTGGATTTTTCAGTTTTTTTAAGTTGCTTCAAAGAACATATGATATTCTTAGGTAAAGTATTTGACTCCTTGGGAAGCCAACTATGTTGTTGTTGTTGATGATGATGATGATGATGATGTAGATTCAGAGGTTTTTTTACCTCAACAATTAATTTACAATTTTTACCAATGTATTTTTTGTTTTATTAAATGGAGGGTAGTTGAGGGAAATTTTGTGATTGGAGTAATTTATTTGTTGCTGTAAAAGCAACTTCCAAAACTCAGCAGCTTAACTGTATGTGTGTAACAGTGAGTGTGTGTGTGTGTGCATGTGTGTGTGTGTGTGTGTGTGTGTAATGTATGTATGTGTGTATACACATATATATATTTTTCTCACATCATAATTCAATGTCACTGAGAAACTCAGTTTGGCAGATATCCTCCAAGTGTTGACTTAGGGACTCACTCTCTATCCAGCTCTTGACAGTGTCATACCAAAGAACACGTGAAGAGAGAACAAGGTGTTTTTATGGACCAAGTCTAAAGGTGGCACACATCAATTACAACCACACTACATTAAACAAAACCTAATTTTAAGGCCCCAGTTTAAAGGCAAGTGAGGCTGTGAAAATTATTACTAAATGTGTTTGAAAAGATGAAATTCGACAGTTATCTAGCAAAGATTTTCTAAAGGACAGAAAAATGGGTAATGCTACTTTTATTCCTATTCATTCACACCTTCATATGCAATATGTATAAACAGATAAATTCCATGTTATTTTTATTCAGAAATGAATTTTTCTGTTCCTATTATAGTTTAGGTAAAGACATAGTATAGTGAACTTGAAAAATTTTTCTTGGGACAAACACAGTAGATTAGAGAATAAGAAGATGTCTTTGTGTGCGGTTTGCATGCAAGTTTGGGGAATCACAAAGGAATGCTGAGCCCACTGAGTGATAATTTTAAGTGAAGAACTATACTATTATTTCTAATTTATTTATATTTTTATTATGCTGATATTTTCCGGACTCTTTTGTAGGAAAGATATTTAAAATAATTAATTCAATTGCACAGTCTTGCTAGTGTACCAGATAGAAAACATTTAAGTGAATAGTTCCTTTGTTGCAGGCAACAGAACAATACTCATGATTTTAGTACATATAACACAGTAGTTAATAACTCAGTCTTTGGAACAAGGTTGTATGGGTTAAAGTCTCAGTTCCACTACATGTTAGCTACATCAGATCAGGTCCCAGTAGGTAAAAGAAATTGGGTAAATGCTAAAAATTGAATAAAGATGGTCAGAAGACAAATCTCTATAACTGCTCTTTCCTAAGAGCACAGAAAAACATTGCTAAAGAATGATTAAATAGCAAATATGTCTTGGAAATTAGATATTATTGTGGGATCCCCATATGAATCACCAAATGTGGGGTCCCCCATTGGATGGAGGGAACCAAATGTGGGGCGACCCAATCAGGTGAAGGAGTAGTGTGGGCAGTGAAAGAATTCACCCAAGGTGGAAAAAAGGAGATAGGTTTACTGAACACAATACAAGGGAACAGTGAGAATAGTGAGGGAGAGATTGTCTGCCAGGAATCTGTGGTGAGGGTGTAGTTAAAGGGGGAAGGTGAGAAAGTATGGGCTTTTTTGATACCTGTGTCCTAGTGTAAGTAACTCCTTGGTCAGCTAGGGTTTATGGATATTTTGAGGTCGGTCATCTAATGGGCCTGTCTGTATTTAGTCAGGGCATTGGGAGTCACTATGGGTCTTTCTACATTGCTCAGGTTTCCATTGCTCAGGTTGGTTGACTAAAAGTGAATTAGGTAGTGTTCTATAGATATTTATATACTTATCTCCCTCAGAACCATTATCTTACATTTTAGGGAATTTCAACTCTTCACTTTCACTGCTCTTCCCAGAAGATTGTTTTTATTTCCCTCTCCTGAAGGGAGATTGGGCTGATATGCTAACCACCATATATAAATTCTGAGTCTTTCAATTTCAGGATTCCTCTCCTGTGGTGTAGTCCCACTGCATGAACAAGTAAGATGTTTGGTTTTTATCATGCCATTCCATGGAAAACTGAAGAATAGGGAACTGAATCCAAGATACTCTGTAAGTAATAAACAGTCTGATCCAAAGATCTTGTCCTCTGTCACACTATTTATAAAGAGGTGGGAAATTAATCAGGCTTAGGGCACAGATAACAACCACAGGAAACTAACCCCTGGCCTGTAGAGGCAGAAAGAGAGAGTGGTCATTGTGAAACAGGAAGAGTAGCAGGTGAAAGTTAAGAGTCTGGGGATTTAAAACAGTAAATTATTACTTCTGTTTCACTGTCTTCACTTTGATCTTTTTCATGTGTGTCCCTTGACCAAATACAAGTGGAAGCCAGACAGCAAATGCATACACTGATGCAGTTAGTCAAGTTCGGACTTCCCAGGCATAGAACATGGTAGAGAAGCAAAGAGTCAATCTGAAGAGCAAATGGAATAAAGCAAAAGTTCTCCTTAAAGATTTAATGCTTTATGTTTAAAATACTCTTTTCTTGAATATGCTAACTTCCAACCATAAAGTATGGCTGAATTTCACTCTCTGAAATTCCCTGAACTAGACATTCTTCTGTTTTAAAATCTCATTCATATCCTGAGTACAATTAAACTGTCTTATCTATCTGTTAATCTTTCTTATAATTTTAAAATCATAATAACTTGCAATGAAACATAACTTCATATATTTATAATTATGAATTATTATAATTATAATAATATTTTTATTATCCTCATATTATTTATAAATATTAAATAATTATTATAAGGCAGTATATGCCTTAAGGTGATTCTCAATGGGTCATACCCCTGAGTCAGGGTGGAACCTATGAACTGTTTCTAATGAATAGAATAAATAACATGTTACTCCCTTGATCGGGTTCCATTACATAAGACTCAGTATTTGGAGGCTGGAGTGAGAGAGCCTCCCTTGCTGGCTTTGAAATAGCATGCTACCATATTGCAAAAGGGTCTGTGAGATGACCATATAGCAAGGAGCCATGGGTGGCTTCTAGGAGGTGATTCCAGGCCTATGGCCAGCAGGGAAATGCCCCGATAGCTGCAAGAGGACAAATTCTGCCAGTTACTTAAATGATATTGGAAGCAGATTCTTGGCAGTCAAGCCCCCAGACAGGAACACAGCTCAGCCAAAATCTTGACTGAAGCTTTGTCAGACCTTGAGCAGAGGATCCAGATGAGCTGTGCCTGGACTCCTGAACGAAAGATATTGAGAGGCAATAAATGTGCTGGTTTAAGCCTACAAGTGCATGGTAATTTGCCAGAAAACAAGAAATATTTTTTTGTAATACTGCTTCTTGAAAGATCTCAGGTTTTCTTAAAAGATCTCTCATTACCTTCATGCGATGTCTCCTATAATTAATTATCTTTTATCAGAAAATCTCAACCTTAAGTAACACAATTCTTTCCAGTTTGTATACATACTAGGAAGGAAGTTTATTTTATTAATGTAAAGAATATGAATATAAAGTATAAAAATTGCTCCAAAGTTTACATATATTTTGAGATAAAATATGAGGAAAATATATTTCCTTAAAAGCAGGCCTTTCATATCACAATCCCAGACTTTAGCCTCTACTACAAAGCTGTCATCATCAGGACAGCATGGTATTGGCACAAAAACAGACACATAGACCAATGGAATAGAATAGAAACCCCTGAACTAGACCCACAAACGTATGACCAACTAATCTTTGACAAAGCAGGAAAGAACATCCAATGGAAAAAAGACAGTCTCTTTAACAAATGGTGCTGGGAGAACTGGACAGCAACATGCAGAAGAGTGAAACTAGACCACTTTCTCACACCATTCACAAAAATAAACTCAAAATGGATAAAGGACCTGAATGTGAGACAGGAAACCATCAAAACCCTAGAGGAGAAAACAGGAAAAGACCTCTCTGACCTCAGCCGTAGCAATCTCTTACTTGACACATCCCCAAAAGCAAGGGAATTAAAAGCAAAAATGAACTACTGGGACCTCATGAAGATAAAAAGCTTCTGCACAGCAAAGGAAACAATCAACAAAACTAAAAGGCAACCAACGGAATGGGAAAAGATATTTGCAAATGACATATCAGACAAAGGGCTAGTATCCAAAATCTATAAAGAGCTCACCAAACTCCACACCCGAAAAACAAATAACCCAGTGAAGAAATGGGCAGAAAACATGAATAGACACTTCTCTAAAGAAGACATCCAGATGGCCAACAGACACATGAAAAGATGCTTAACATCGATCCTCACCAAGGAAATACAAATCAAAACCACACTCAGATATCACCTCACACCAGTCAGAGTGGCCAAAATGAACATATCAGGAGACTATAGATGCTGGCGAGGATGTGGAGAAACGGGAACCCTCTTACACTGTTGGTGGGAATGCAAACTGGTGCAGCCGCTCTGGAAAACAGTGTGGAGGTTCCCCCCAAAATTAAAAATAGACCTACCCTATGACCTAGCAGTAGCACGCCTAGGAATTTACCCAAGGAATACAGGAGTACTGATGCATAGGGGCACTTGTACCCCAATTTATAGCAGCACTCTCAACAATAGCCAAATGATGGAAAGAGCCTAAATGTCCATCAACTGATGAATGGATAAAGAAATTGTGGTTTATATACCCAATGGAGTACTACATGGCAATGAGAAAGAATGAAATATGGCCTTCTGTAGCAACGTGGGTGGAACTGGAGGGTGTTATGCTAAGTGAAATAAGTCATACAGAGAAAGACAGATACCATATATTTTCACTCTTATGTGGATCCTGAGAAACTTAACAGAAGACCATGGGGGTGGGGGAGGGGAAAAAAAAGAGAGGGAGAGAGCCAAAGCACAAGAGACTCTTAAAAACTGGAACAAACTGAGGGCTGATGGGGGGTGGGAGGGAGGGGAGGGTGGGTCATGGGTATTGAGGAGGGCATCTTTTGGGATGAGCACTGGGTGTTGTATGGAAACCAATTTGACAATAAATCTAATATATTAAAAAAATAATAATAAAAAAGCAGGCCTTTCATATTGTTGATTTTCTAAAAATTATTTCTTTTTTATTATTTAACTTTTTAAATGTTTATTTATTTATTTATTTTGAGAGTGAGAGAGAGAGTAAGCAGGGGAGGGGCACAGACACAGGGAAACAGAATTCTAAGCAGCCTCCGCAGCATCAGCACAGAAAGTGATGTGGGGGTTTGAACCCACAAACCGTGAAATCATGCCTTGAGCCGAAACCAAGAGTTGAGGTCTCAACCAACTGAGCCACCCAGGCACCCCTAAAAATAATTTATCTGATGCAGACAGTAGTCAAATGAATAAGAGAATGAGAAAGAAAAAGTAAAAACTTACATCCTTTCATGCTCAGAAATTATATATTGCCAAGTACAAAGGGAAGATTTAAGCTCAAGATTATTCTTTATTTATTATAGACAATGTAAGTTTTTCTACAGAAATTTTCGCCACCAAAACAAAGATGCATTAACTGTATCAATAAATAATCTAATAATTGTCAGGCTACATTGTTTATGTCATTTACCCTCTGAAGTTAAAGTGTGTAAAAATTTAGCAATCTTTTCACCCTGGTTGTAGCTGGAGAATGATTGCAAGTAGGGATTTATTTACTAGTCTCCTTTTAAATGTAATTGTATCAGAGCAAGGTCCCTACTATCTTTCCAGGCTCTGGCTGCTGTTGTGACAATCAGTGCTGGCCCTAATCTTATTGTTAATGTCAAAGACCAAGCATGACAGCCCCAGACAAGATAGGCTCCAGTGAATGACAGAGTAATCAGTCTGGAAAAGAACTGGCTCATCCATAAAGGATCAGACGCAGAAAAGTCACTATCAGCATGTTCACATATTTGCTTCTTTTCTCATTCTGATGGCAGCTAGATCATTTAACATCGTATCCTTATGTCAAAGATTATTTGAAATTCATGTTATTCTAACACTCTAAACCAAAAGGGATAAAAATGTTGTATATGTCAGTACTATCAATATATGAAATTCAAAATATCAGTCCATTCTGTGAAAATAATTTTAAAATCTAGGATTATACAAACTCTCCAAAGAAAGTCCCTTCACCATCCCACACTCAATTTTCGACGATGATATGTTGAACAGTTTCTGTTTAGCTTATAAAGGTGTATAACCTTCTTTATGTCTACTATTCCATTTGGTAATGATGTATATTTTAAGCAATTAAGTAAATTTATATTTGATGCTCCAAAGACAGGTACACATTAGTCAATTTATTATATTGTGCATGTCCAATAATTTTTAAGAACATGAAGTAATTCTATGCAGTAATATTTTATCTCTGTGAAGTCCTTTATCATATATCTTTTAAAAGGTTAACATTTAAATCTCTTATTAAAGATAATTTATTATATATGGCATCAAAGTGTTAATATCATGTTTCTATGTTTCCCTCATAACACTTTTTGAAAAATGTACATTATCTTAAAAAATTTTACTATATGTGTATACAATACAACCAATTCTGTAAATATTCACTTTTCAATAGTTAATCTCATATAAATGTATCTGGAAAAGAAAAATTGAATGCTCTTCCAAGTATTAAAAGAACTCAAATTAGAACATTAGATAACATTAATACGGTATTAATATCTCACCTTAGAATATATACAGGGAAATATGTTCCTTTTTGATAAACTTATGATAGATTTCCAAAATAACCAAGGAGTAAATTTAGTATTTGAGAAATATATGGCTAACAAAAAACAAAATGAAACAAACAAAAAAACAAGAAAATGACTATCATTCTACTTTAAGATAATAGTTAAAATTGTATTTTTGATCAATTACATTCTGGTGTCCTATTAACAAATCAGAATTTTTAATAATATGAATTGCCTATGACTATATGATGAGTCAGTGTAGTAATGCAATATTGTTTTTAATCAAATGTACTTTGATTTCATATCTTATGAATACACATTTATAGACACTTGAATTTAATTCGTATATATTTTTTGTCCCTTAAAATAACCATCAATTTTAGTGGTATTGCTAGTAAGAATCAACAATGCATATTTATCTTTAAAATCTATTTCATAGTTATTTAACAATAATTTTTCAAATGTTTATTTATTTTGAGAGACAGAGGGAGAGTACACATTCACATAAGCAGGGGAGGGGCAGAGAGAGCGGGAGAGAGAGAGAGAGAGAGAGAGAGAGAATCCCAAGAAGGCTTTGTGCTGTAGCACAGAGCCTGATGCGGGGCTCAAACCCACAAACCATGAGGTCATGACCTGAGCCTAAATCAAGAGTCAGATGCCAAACCACCTGAGCCACTTGAGGCACCCCTATTTGATTCTAATTAATATTCCATCTTCCAGCCAGTGGACCTACAGCATTTTAGTTTTTGTTGACTTTGAAAGAAGCTACTTCATTGGAGGAGAAAAGGTTACTTATTTAATGCTAAAATCAGTAAAAGTTAAATACAGGAGTCAATAATTAAAGATAATTTTTCCAATTGATATTTCTGTCAACGATGGCAAAGAAAGAAAAATGGCTAGAAGTGGGCATAGGATCAGGGATAACTATTGGATTTAATTCTTTTTCTTTCCTTCAAGATGGGTCATATTAGAGCATGTTGACTATTGCTGACAATGATTCATGTGGGAGAGAGGAATAAATAATTCAGGAAAAATAAAGTAAGAACAGTTGGAATCCAGGCACTAATCAACTGATTTTCATTTAAAAGGGGCAGGGATATAAAACCCATTTGTATGAAAGAAACTAGAAAATAGGAGTATAGACAGGGCATTTTAGACATTGGTCCTCAGAAACTGTGTGAGTATCCATTTAATTTATTCGGTATTTTCTCTAAAAGGGAAAGACATCAGCTGATATTATGGGAGAAAGGAGAGCCCATTAGAAATTTTCAGAAAAAAAGAGAAAGATAAACTGGTCACAAAGGAAAATGGGAAAGCTGAATTAAAATAAAAAAAAAAGATGTTAAGTTTCAGCATCCTGATTATAAAATGAGAAATATCAGGACTACTGTGTGATTTCTTGCTTCAACGCTTAATTCTTTCAGTTCAGGCAAACACGATGAGGATATTTGGGGCTTACCTTGGATTTGTTGTCACCAGATGAGTATAATAAGAAGAGAAGTGGATACAGCATATAGGAATATTTAAAAGTGAGATCACATGAGCTGTTATAAGAACAGACCATAAAAAAAATTGAGGGTTAAGGATGTCAAAAGGCAAAAAAAAATTCTGAGGTGCTTCGGTGGCTCAGTTGGTTGAGAGTCTGACTTCGGCTCACATCATGGTCTTGTGGCTCACGAGTTCTAGCCCTGTGTCGGGCTCTGTGCGGACAGTTCAGCCTGAAGCCAGCTTTAGATTCTGTGTCTCCCTCTCTCTCTGCCCTTTTTTTGCTTGCTCTCTGTCTCTTTCTCTCAAAAAGTAAACACTAAATATTTTTTTAAATGTAAAACAAATAAAGTAAATTTTAAATTGAATATTTGTAGGGGGCGATGCGCCAAGGAATGGCAACACAGTTAATGAACTGGATGAATCAATATCTCAAAGAATTATAGAAATGGATAGAATTAGGGTGATGTAAATGGTGATGTACACGGTGCTATCAGAGAAATGGATTTCTGAAACTGATACATTGGACTTGGTAGTGTTTTTTTGTTTGTTTGTTTGTTTGTTTGTTTGTTATGAGAATCAAAGTGTATACCATGGAAAGGGATATCTGTGGGAAAAGATAAAACTATTACAAGAGCAATAATAGTGATAGAAATAGAGATAAAGAAAAAGACAATGAAATAAATGCTACATTCACCCGTGAATGGGAAATAGTATTCTGGACTTGGGTCGACACTGGATATGATGTGGGGGAGTTTGTTGTATAAGCTGTTGGCAAGAGCTAAAAACATTATTTGTCTTAAAAGTAAAAACCGTGTAAATGACTAAAAACACACCTCCATACTTTTCAGTATGCATTGCATGTGCACAATTGCAAAAGGATGACAGCAATTAATGGAAAGGCATTGAATGGAGCAGTCATTTGTTTATTTGCTTGTTTGTTTTGCATGCCATCTCCTCTCAGCTCATCTCTGACACCATCAATAACTGTGACGGACTATTTCCTGTACAGAGACAGAATCTCATCTAGATGCCCTTCATGACTCTAATCTTTCTGCTTTTCTTCCTTAGGGCTTTTCTCTGATGCGTGGGGTAATGAACACCTCCAGCAACAACCTTCAAGCAATGGGGAATGGGAGGTGAGGCACAAGTGCTGGGAAGACAAGGGACAGAGCCTCTTGTCCCTCCAGCAATCTTCTCTAGGCTCAGAGGGCTCAGGTGAGTGGAGTCCCAGCACCTACAGCAGTTACCTGAGAAGCCAAAAATCTTTCCGTGGCTGTTATGTATTCGGTGTCTCCTATTCTTTATTCCCATTCCTTCTGCTTCCTCAAATCACTTCCAGATAACCGAGCCATAGACAACTTCTTTTCACTGACTTCACTTTCAGAAACTGAAACTGACACATACAAAAGGTACATATTCACTTAATTTAAGTAAATGATGCAAGCAATTAATTGTGAAAAAGGCCATTGAAAACATGAAATCTAATAGAATTCTTCTAGTTAGAGAACCAAGTTTCCCTGGTATACAAATCCCCAACACAAGGATCCACTACCTCTTGATAGGGGTGATAAATCTGTTGAGTTCTTTAGGAAGCTTTGTTTTGCATTTTCAAGGGGTTTCTATATACCTCCCTGGCACTTCTTGTCTTTTGGGGGTAGTCTGCCAACCTGTCTGCTTGAGTAACGTGTTGCAAGTAACTTGAGAAACCATACACTCCTGACTGTCAATTACGATGGTGAATTGAAAGCCAATTTGCCACATGGAACATCTCCACTAATAGCCAACCCTGTCTTGAACTTGGCGGGAAGTGTAATCCTCAGAAGTGAGAAAAAGCAGGCTACAAGCCTTTACAGGGGTGTCTGAGACACAGTAATACAGAGCATTATTTGAGCAAGCATTATTTGCCAGACTTACCAGCCTAAATTAGTATTTCCTTATTTAATAAAGTGCAAGAAAATAAGTCAACTGGATGAATGTAAATTTAAACTACCCATCATATGAATCAATGCTATTGCAAACAGTATTATTCTTGCCAGGTTTGAGATGTTTTGTCTGCTGTTTGCAGTGGCGCAGCAAGGGCAGAGGAGTGGATTGTTGGGAAAAGCAATCATGTGCAACCTGTCGATCCATGCAAGAGAGTATGTTGGTGGCAGAAGAGTGTTTGGGGCCTGAGCCATTTTCTTCCATGGCGAGAAGGACCTGGCAGAGCCTATGCAAAGCATATGACCTTATTTGGAAATATTTCCCCCTGTTCTGTATTTGACGTGCACTTCTTTGTTTGCTTAAGTGTGTGCCTCATATAGCACCTGGCCAGCCCCGCTGCCATATCTCTTCCCAGCGGGGAAGGAATAGGGTCCTTTGCCTGCAGCACAGGGTTAGTGCAGACCTTTCTCCCTGCAGCAGCTGCGAGGCAGACTCTTGGCACGGAGGTCCCATGTTCACTACTGAAGCTGATCTTAGTCTTGTCTTCTGTCACTGTGAGTAAAGCCTTGTTTTATCCAGTGTCTGTGTAAGTTGTGTCTTTCTTGGCCACTCCAGTGCCTGCAGATCATGCAGTGGGTTGACATTCTGGGACTGCTGTCCCTTGTGGCGAGCACTGTTATGCTCTTTGTTATCGTGTACATGATGGGACTCTTCCCTTGGGGTGTACACGATGGGACTCTTCCCTTGGGGCTAGGAATGAATGTCACTTGCTCAATAACTTACCATTATTACTAATTTTAAATTACGATATATATTTTATTATTAAACATGAGAATTAATCTGTCTTTTGTTTAACTTTTGTTTTACTTAAAATTGATGGTCCACATATATGCTAAAACCAATTAAGTAGCACATTAGTGCAAATAGCTTAAGAAATGGATACTTCCCAGGAGTAAAATTAGATATATAGAAGCTTGGCGCAGTTAATAATATTTTTTTTAAAAGTGGGTAACGGCACTGTTCTGATAACTGGCTCATTTATATCCCCTCTGGGGGAAGAACGTTTCTTGATTTTATAAAATTTTAATGTGGTCTACTTTCCAGACAACAATTTGCAAAATTTTTTATTTTCTATTCTAATTCTGCTCCTAAGAAAAGTTGAAATCTCTTGGGAAATTCATTTAGGGGCTTAGAAAAAGTATTTTTTCCTCTTTGATTCTTTATTTTCCTGCTCTGGCAAATGCACAAGGATTATTCAAACCCTTATTTCTGCTACAGCTTCAAGAAAGAGTTCACCTGTTTAATAGAGTGACGGGAAGCTTTGTTACTCATTATCCTGTTAACCAAATTCTTCTCTGGGATTCTTGAATATCAAATCTCTCTTTATCTTTTATTCATTTTAGACTTTGTCACCTTTTATTCAAAATGTTCTTGGTTCTATTTTTCTCTTTATTACCTATAAGATTTAAAGTAGGCTTTTAGGATTGCATTCAAAATAACACCCAAATTAAGTTAAAAATTGTATAATTAAATTACTGATTCAGAAGCAATTCTTCTCAAATCACATCTCATAAAATAAATGAAAACAAGAGAAAACAACCAATATAAGTATATCTAACAATCATTGAGAAATAACAATTAATTGCTGGAATAATATTTTGTGCTGATATGATGGCAATATATTAAATGCATATTTTCTAGTACTCTTAGGCCCCAAAGAAGGCATTATTATGTTGATTAATCTCATTCTTAACAGAAAAAAAGGTTGAGTCATATAGTCTTTCCAATTCACAATACAAACAAAAACAAATAAAATATACATAATTGGAGATTTAAGAAGAGAATCTTACTGCTTAACAGAATGTATGGTTTTCCTCTACCTAGATTCAAACCTTGTGTTTCTTCGAGCTTGTGTTTAGTTTTGGCCCTGTGGCTGTTTCTAGCTCATGGCATAAAAGAAATGCAGTGTGTCACTTCCATCTTGCTGCATGTATTCCACTCACAATCTTTCTTGTATGCCCTTTTACCTTCCTATGGCTACATTAATTCTTCCCAGGGCAACCATGGTGCATTAATGAATTCCTAGACCAAACTCTCTCAGCCCTTGAGTAGGAAAACCCAACACTGGACTGTCACCAAATTTAGAAATAAACTTCTGTTTTATTAAGCCACAGAAATGCATATGCCAATTTATTATAGCAGATACCACAATCGTAATTAACACATTGTATCTATGCAATGTTAGATAATAGTGAACTGAAAAATAGAATTTCATGTATCTCTTTTTTATGAATCACCTGGATCAAACTTACACATTAAGACAATTATACCACTAAAATTTTTGATAATATTTTGTTAACCTTTTAAATTTGTGCTACACATCTTTAAAAAGAACACCATAATCAATCTGAGATTTTGTTCCCATACAAGAAATAAACCTTAGAGAACACTGTCAACACTAACTCCTGTTTTATTTTGTTTTCTCTATTTTCATGGCTTAAGTCATTAGTTAAAGAAAAAAAAAAACTTCCTCCAAAATAATATTTTATATTTTTCCCAACTTCCTCTCCCTTTTCAGCATAACATAATCATCTACAATAAATGATGGGGAAGACTAGAAGAATAGAAGAAACATAATGAAGAGAAGCAGAATAAATAAGCTTGTCAGTACAAATTTGTAGCCAATTTTTAACAGAGATGCTGTGCCTTCCTGTGGTGATTTATGACCATATAACATAAGTTCACAAAGGTGTATTTTTCCACCATTTTAAGTTTACACCCCTTCGTCTCATCCAGAAAAATACCAAAAGTACTCATATATAAAATAAGGGACCCAAACATATTCTTAAAAAATAAGAGAGGGTAGCTTAATGCAGTGTGGTTTCTGTTAATTGATATGCAGTCTGCACAGGCAAACATTTGCTTAATCCCAGAGCAGCTGGGTCTATAAACTCCTGATGCTTAGGTGTGAAGAGATTCTGGGTGTCTTCTATCCTAAGAATTGGAACCTATTAGTTCCCAAAAATTTCATACAAAAATATGTAGATAAAAGCAAAAATGTAATAAAATAAATATATTCTGAAAAATGTGTAAATGTGCTCACATTAATAAAAACGTTTATTTTTGGAGGCTGATCTGATTTTGCTATACCAAAATTCCTGGGTTGAAATTCCAGCTTTCTAATTCATGACCTTGACTTGGTACTTCATTTCTCTAAACTAGGTTTCCTCATCATAAAAGAGAGAAATGAAAGTTAGCTGTTAGGTTTAAAGTAAGGGTTCAAGGAGGCAGAACAATTTCCAGATGTTCAATAAGTATGATTTGTTATTGACATTGTGATTGCCAACAACAGTAGTGGTAGTGGTGGTAATAGAGTGAGCGTGACAATTGTTGTTTTGTTTCTTTTTCACTTTTTGTCTTTTCATATGGGTCTCTCAAAAATAAGCTTCTTAGATAAATTGCATAATTCACATTTCACTTGGAATCAGATGCCCAAATGGTTTTTAAAATCCTAAACAAAAATAGTCTTAACATTCATGAAAATAGATTTTAGTGAGCTGATTCTTATTTGTTCAAAAAAGCAGATTAGTAGATGGTGACATGTCATACTTGCATTAATGGCAGCTGGTAAGCAGTAATTTTTGATCTCCAAACTGTGCCAGATTGTAACTTTAAGAACTCTGATAAATATAAATATTTTAAACAAAGTCAGGCAAAATCAAATATCTTGTTTGTAATTCAAGTTAATTTCACTGTATATTTCTTTTTGGTAAAAAAACAAACAAACAATGCAGTTAAAACTTTATTTAAAATCTCCTGACTTATCATTCAAGACTGACTACTGAGGGAAAAATATGTGTCACTCAGAAATATTTTTGTGATTTTGTTTCAGAAGATTAAATCACTTAAAACCTGTAAATTATACAATAGTACTTTTCGAATAATTTATTGTATATTGAAATCTATTACAAAAATGCATGATGTGTGGATATTAAAAAAACCAAGTTATCTGCCACTTATAAATACCTTATGAAAAACACTCTGAATACTAAAGTTTACTAATAGTAACTTCTGTGTTTTTAGATATAAATAATGAAAAAGAATTTCCCATGCATGATTGTAAAACTGAAAATATTTTTGTTGATATTCATTTCCAGTTTCATTAATTTATTTTATAGGCTTTATTTGATGCTTGCTGTAGTTTGAGCCTAAGAAATTTTAGTGCAGAATAATAATATATAGGGATATTTTCCTCCTAACATACACTTCTTGAGATATCACTAATTCCCACACTTGTATTAGCAAGAAAATTGGAAGGCAAAGATATATTTGTCCTAATTATATTAAAGCAAGTAAAAAAATCATAGTTTTCTATAATTAATGAAAAACAGTTACAAAGTTGCAAAAGAGCACAAAGCAATTCCTATTCAGATATAGAGGTTATATATTTAATTTAGTTTTTCATGTATAACATTCAAATATTTCAGCTTCATTGTATTACTTGTTTCTTGCCCATCAATTGACAATGATTTTTATTATTTAATTTTTTTTTAAGTTTACTTACTTATTTACTCTCAGCATGGAGCGCAACATAGGGCTCAAATTCACAAAACTGTAAAATCATGACCTGAGCTGAAACGAAGAATCAGATGCTTAACCAACTGAGCCACCCGGGCACCTCTACAGTGATTTTTAAAGTGGACAGCATCCCATTACAGTAAACAGAGTCATTTGAAATACTGAAATTATATTGTTACTGTTGATTAAAAAAATTTACCTGACTCCTAGATTGCTTGTGAGAAAGGTACATATATGCATATGAATAAAATTGAGAGAGTATATTAATTTATAAAAGAAATCCTTCATTTTTAAAGAAAAAATTATTCATGAAGAAATGATTTAATCTACATGACTAATAACTTTCATTGATGTTTTTAGAGAAATAGCATTCATTCACTTTTTCATTTTTTTCCAGCCAGAATTCATTGAACATTCCCTTGAGTTGGGCATTGTTAGAGATGTCATTGATGTAGCAATTAAGAAAAAAGACATTGTTCATTCTCTCATGTAATTATAATCTGGTGAGGGTAGAAAGAAAACAAATAAGTAATCCAATAAGCAAGACAGACAACCTCAAATAAAAAAAAAATGCCATGAACCAAGTAAAAAAAGATAATGGAGTAAGCATATAGGGTGAAAGAACTAGTATACTCTGCTTAGGTAACTTAGACAAATGGACTCTGAGGAGATCATGTTGCATTTGAAACTTGATTGATGATGGGGCGCCTGGGTGGCGCAGTCGGTTAAGCATCCGACTTCAGCCAGGTCACGATCTCTCGGTCCGTGAGTTCGAGCCCCGCGTCAGGCTCTGGGCTGATGGCTCGGAGCCTGGAGCCTGTTTCCGATTCTGTGTCTCCCTCTCTCTCTGCCCCTCCCCCGTTCATGCTCTGTCTCTCTCTGTCCCAAAAATAAATAAAAAACGTTGGAAAAAAAAAAAATTAAAAAAAAAAAAAAAAAGAAACTTGATTGATGAAAAAGACAAAACCATGTGCTGATACCGACCCAGGGGCAGGATGTAATGTGATGAGGGGAGGGTGACATAAAAAAAAAGCAGTATTTAAAACAGTAAACTTTATCTTACATTCTAATTCTAAAATCAATGTTTAAGCATAAAATCTAGGAGGTCTATAACATATCCTAAAACTTTAAGCAATTAGGTGTGCGTGTGTGTGTGTGTGTGTGTGTGACAGAGAGAGACAGAGACAGAGACAGAGACAGAGAGACAGAGAAAGGAAAGAAGTGATCAAGGGAAGGGAGCAGGAAGCAAGAGAGCACAAGAGAGACTTGTGTATATAAAGTGACATGGTAGTAAAACTGCACCTGCTTTGATCCGATTCTCAACGAGATCCAAGACCCAACTCAGTTTAAGAAATACTATTATAATAAAATATTTCCAACCAGTATTATCCAAAATGAGATGAGTGAGAAAAAAACTATCAAAGCCGGAGCCAAGTTCAGCTATCCTATTATTAGCATTAGTTTATATAGTTTCATTTGTTAAATTTGTTAATTTGGTAAGATAATTAACTTAATATTTTAATAGTTTAATTAGCTAATGAATGTTTTGACACAAATATGAGAAGTTAAGTTTATCATTTACTTTGTTATAATTTTCATTATGGTTTTTTTTTTTCTATCCAGAGTTACTGTTTGCTTTGACAGAGAACTGGGAAAGGCAAAGAGGTGATAGCGCTTGGAGAATTTAAGCATGCCATCTGTTTGGATGAGGATGCAAATAATCACAAACATTGGGGGCTTCGACACTCCAGGCAAAACTGAATTCACATTTGTTTTCTTTTTGAAAAACAACAGTTTCTATTTTTTCTTGTATTCTTTTATAATTAGTTAACTTAATAATAATTTTAACAAGAAATGAAGTTATTCTGTACTAACAAAAGGTAGAATGCTACAGTATATAAATAAATATATTAGATATACCATATTACTTAACATATCTGACAATTTGTTCAGCCATATCTGGGAAAAAAGTGCCAAAGTGATAAGCTGCCAAGTTGAGAGACTTAATTAAGGAAAATTTATACCAATTTAATTGCTTCTGATCTCATATTATTTTATCTTAATTAATTACCTCTGCTTTGGGCAAAATAAAGAGAAGTAAAATGAGTGGAAAAATTAATCAAATTCCAGCCAAGTCACTTGCTTGTTGCTCTTGTAAAATATATTTGGGAGAGGAAAATGAATCCTTTGGCTAGATTCAGTTTTGAAATTATGTTTCAATTACTCATGCCATTCTTTACTCCATTTTTATAAATGATCAAGTTTAAATCATTTTTATAGGATGGATGCTAAAGGGCCAAATTCTGTCTTTTTTATTGGCTATGAGGAAGGGACTTTCAGGAAAACCTTCACAAAGATTTTACTTAGGGCTTTAATCTATTTTCCACTCAAGCTGACTACTGTGAATTTAACTATTCTTCTGCTTATATTCCTGATGAAATTATGAGGTAATCAGTAAGGAAACCAATATAAGTAATGCATATTATTGATAACTAACTCCAGGTTATGATCATTTCACATACTCTACTAGCATCTAACCAATTTTACCTAACTCATAATTTTCTATGTGAGATGAGTGAAACTATGACATGGACTGTCTACAATTGATTACTTAGTTCACATGAAAATAAGACAGCACAGTCCATAAATCTAATAATGTTAGAAAGTCTCATAGACAGATAGTAATTTAATATAGAAGGTAAAGTAAAATTAAAATGAAAGGATCTTTTTCTGGATAATGAATGACCTATTTACTGAATTTATGATCTCTGAAGATCTTTCTCAAAGAAAAAAAAAAGTCAAATCTACTTGTTTAATCAACAATCCCAAAGAATTACATATTGCTGTCTGTGAAGCAGATGGCTTTCCTGCTGCCTACCCTGCTGCTTCTGCTTGCCACCTTTCCCTCTAGCAGCTGTGATTACTAGAAAAAAATTTCCTTTATTGCCTACATGATGTGTCCATAACTGCAGTCAGACATTTGAAAAGTTACATTTTGGATCTTCTAAAAGGAAGTGAGAAATATAAACAATTTCAATTAGTAAAGTTTCCTAAATTTCCTAGACAACTCTAAAATTTGGGTGACAGATCAAAGAATTTCTTCAGTTTCTTTAACCTCATTCCTCTCTCTTCTCTCCTACTTCCCAGAATGTCTCTAACACAGGCAGTGCTCTGTGTTGTTATTTTATTTATTAATCTTTTTTTCAAAGGAAAATTATTCAGGGAGTTAGTACAACACAATATGGAAGGATCATGAGTAGTTGGGTATAAATGTTCCTATAGATATTTATTTTTATCATACATTAAAGATTCATATTCATATCACTTCATTAAACTTTATATTTCCATGTTATTAAATAAATCAAGTATTTATTGATTAGGAGAATAAGACATTGGAAATTTCTGTTCTATTGTAATTGAAAGGAAATTCTAATCTAAAATCTTGATGTGAGATTCTATAATATCCCAATTTAGATTTAATATAAAACACATGTATATTTGAGTTTTCAGCATTCTCACCATATGGCAATAACAAGATTTTAGGATTAGGAAATTTCCCTGTAGATTATAGTTATAAGTTATATATATCTTAATTTTAGTATCCAAAATTTGCTCAAGAATCATATTAAAACAATTAAGAGAATACTTATTTTGACCTGAAATACTGATATTTAGTTTACAAAAATATAGAAATTTTAAATATTGTAACTTCGATATACACATATAGCTCCTTCAAAAGGCATCAGTATAAACTCAGTAATGAACAAGGAAACATATATATGAATATATTTTCATATCCAATTCCATATTCAAAACCAAAAGAAAGAAAAGTAAATCCCCTAGGAACTGAATTGCAAACGAAAATTAAAGCCATAACAGTGAACAAGAGTTGAAACAGCTATTATGTTAGCAGGTCCCTATAGCCTCATTAATGTTTTCTCATCAATGAGAGAAGGACAAAAAATGCACTCATTAGCTAGCAAAGGCAGCTATTCTGGGACCTATAAACTCAAAAATTACCAATGGCAAAGGCAACATGCTCTTGAAACAGCCATAAACCAGTAATCAAGGTGAAGAATTTTGGAAGAACACTGTCAATTAGATATAAAAATAGGAAATAGAAACCTTAGTTAAGTCACCTGGAGGCCTGTGAAGGAAAGAAATGAGAAATATGAGGGATTTAGTATTTAAAGATAATGATGGAAAAATATTCTAGAATTAAAAAGACAGACTGATAATCACAAAAAAGACCAAAAAGGGATAGTTAAAATGCTGAAAATGAGGAACAAAAAATAAAATTATATTTATCCACAGCAAAGTCATAAAGCATATTTTCCCATGGTATAATAAGGAAATAGACTGATAAGAAATATCCAGTTGGTAGCAATAGATGGCAGTATCAGAGCATAAGGAGAAATACTGGTCAATCTAGAGTATTTTACCTAGATGATCTTATTGAAGATAGTTTTCATGAACTACAATAATAGGAAACTCAGGAAGGAGAGAATTAAACTCATAAAGAGGGAATAAGATAAATGAAAGATGCAATAATGAGCACAGTAATTGGCAACTTTATGTAGACAAAATTGTGATTAACACAAAAATTGAATTGGTGGAAAATAAAATTTAACTAAAAGTCTAGATCTCAGTATGTGAACAAAAGAGAAGACGGTCCAAATTAAAGTTCAAATATTCTACATTTATAGTTAAATTCAGAAGGTAACAAATAAACTTAGAATTTGAGAACATGTGAAATATGTATAATAAGAAATAGAAGCAGCCTAGGAATATTAAGACATTATGATGAATTACCAAATTAGCAGAGGAATATAAAGAGTGAAGAAAAGATACTTAAAGCAAAGAAAGAGAAATACATTGGAGTATTTGAAATGCATTCTAAAAAGCATATATTAAGTAGATAGAAGTAATATATGTAAATATTCAGAAAATTAATCCAAAACAAAAAATAGATTCAATATCACAAAAAGGGTAGAAAAATATTAACTTAATGCACCTTTTAAAATATATTCCTGAAATATGATGATAACAGAGTTTGAAAATCAAGGAATAGAAAAAAAGACTTAACTGAAAAAAGAAAACAAAAATAAAACTTGATGGGGCAATTATATTGAACAATATAAATTTTAAGGAATATTCCAACAAATATATAAAAACCATAAAATATTATACACTAGTAAAAATTTATTTGAATTAGATTAACAATTCTACATTATGTTTGGAAATATGTATCAAACTCTTTAATAAACTGATTAAGAATTAATAATGACAGCTAACATATTTTGAGTTTTTACTATGTAATGACTACAATATCCCTTTACATTTCTGATTTAACTGAATTCTTTTTGGATAAGGAAATATTTTTATCCTCATTTTAAAGATGACATAAATACTGAACAGAGATATTCAGTAATATGTCTAAAATAAAACAGCTAGCAAACATAGTATCTACAATAGTCAAACTCTAAAGTCACTGCTTTTACTTACTAAAATAAAGTTACCTCTTTTGAACAACCAAAGTAAAAGTATGAAAGATACTTCATAACTCCAACATAATTTTCAAAAAATCATGTTTTTAAAAATAATCAGATCAAATCTATAAAGAAAAACTTGAATAAACACCCAAGCAGAAAAAATTTACTTTCTCTGATGAAAATGAAGTGTCATTTGAAAACAACTATAAAAATCCACATCCAGAAGCAAAAGAAAAACAAACCAACCAACAAAACACACACATATATTTGGACAATATCTAACAACAAAAAATAATATAAGTTAAATCATATTTAAAGGTATATAATATTCAAATAGAAGAAAAATGAGAACATCATATAAAACCAAAACCTTGTGAGATTCTTAGAGAAATATGTATATCCTTTGATACATGTATTAAAAAATAGAGATTTAATTTGCTAAACATTGAAATCATGAGGTTAAAAATAAAATTTGAATAAGACCAAGAGCTCTGGAAGGAAAGAAATACATGTGTGTTTTTTTAAATCAGAAATTTGTGAAAATGAAAATGAAATTATAAAAATGAAAAACAATATTTTAGAAAAGTTAGATCATTTGTTTTGTAGAATATTTTATACTCTGGATTTTTACTGATTACTCATAAAGTTTTTTTTTAATTGCTCTATTTCCTATAATTCTTGTATCAGTCAGGGTTCTGTAAGCAAAACAGAACCAGTAAGGGAGACATTGAGAGACTGAGGGAGAGACAGAAACATAGAGACAGAGACAAAGAGTAGGGGAGGAGAGGGAAGAGATATTTCCTCAGTTTTCTTCTTAAGGCCTTTCCCCTGACTGGATTTGAGGCCCACCCAGATTATCAAAGATAATCTTCTCTGTTTAAAGTCAGTTGATTGCAGATAATAACTGTATTACCAACACACATTTTAACAGCAATACTTATTACTTAATTGAATTACTAGGAACTGTAGTTTAGTTACCTTAAGAAGTGAAACTAATCAACACCGATTATACTAGCTTTGTCAACTTGGCACTCATACACATTTCTTTAAACCACACTTAACATCCAAATGAAAACTGAGTCATACTTTTGCCTACGACAATCCTCTGCACAACTAACAACATGATAATCTTTTACCTAGTAAAAGAGGCAAAATCCTTGAATACTATTTACTCTTCTTGATACCCTATGATAATATCCTGCTTTATAGCTAACTCTGATTAATAATCTCATGTTAGATAAGGGGATAAAAGAGAGAAAAAAAGGAAGATATTTGCTCAATGTATGCATATATTCATATACATACAGACAAGTAAACACATTCATTAAAAAAAAAGGAAAATACTTATAATAATTAAAGTCTTCATTTGTGCAACTGGCCACATGGTTGTAATTGGTGTTTATAACAGCCTTCTCTCTCTACTCATTCCCTATTCCCATCATCCCCAGCAAACCCCAGATCTTGTGGTTGTTTACCTGGTGGGGTCACCCCAACCTACATCTTCATTAGTTGTCCTGCCCTGCCTGAATTGGATCGTAGCTTTCCACTGACTTTAATCACCTTATGGTGTCTCTTATATTCCAGCCATAATCATCCTTACTTCTATTGTGCAGTGGCAGTTCAATTTCCCTTTGATAATCAAGATCATTCATCCCAGCCAATACAGTTACTCCTTTGCCTATAAATTCAGAAAGTCTATGAGTAGATGGATAGCAGTCCTAATTCAATTCAATAGAATCATTGTTGTATATTCTGGTAGTAGTGTCCTTCTCTTTGGAGCTAAGACCTCTAGATCAACAGAGCATAAGTTCCCAGGGATAGAATATAAAATTTTTGCTAGAAAAATTTTTATCTTTTTCCTTGACTCTCTACCACATGTTGGCACATGACATCCAGACTTCAGAGGTGATATTAGGGTCATAGAAGTTTTGGCTAGTTTTGACAACCAATGAAAATATGTGCTAGCCAATGAGTTTATCTTTGCATTTCACTCCTTTGATATTAGCTTTCAAGATATCCAGGACATTGATGACTACCAAAAGCAATGTTGTTTTCAAACGTAGCTTCCCTTAAAGAAACGAAAGTTAAATTGCAAGCTTGAATAAATAGTCAGGTTTGATGAAGCAGTAAACAAGATTCTATGGTACTTGGGATCTCTGCCCAGGAACTAATTCATGCCTTCACTCACATGAAAATCACTTGAAGTAAATCAGACCAAGGCCTGCCTTTCTGCCTTTCTCCAAGATCCTTACCAAACACGCGCACGTGGGTGCACACACACACACACACAACCAAAAACAAAAACAAAAACAAAAAACAGCTGATGTCTTTACTAGAATATGCAGTCCAGGGTCAAAATAATAAAATGCCTTCAAATAAAAATATATGAATAATCAACAGTATACCATCTCTAAACTGAAATTGTTGGAGCAGACAGACTAAAAATAAAGATGTTAAATGAATTTATGAAAATTAGAGTAGTCATGAGCAATGTGCTAGAACATAAGAAATCATAAAAAAGAATATAGAGAAAATAACACTATTGAAAAAAATAACATATAAGATGAAGAAAGAAATATCTGTAATAAATACAGCATGGATATAGATGAAGAATAAATTACAGAGTTGGAAGATCTAGTTATATAAGGCAGAATAAAAAAATTGATAAGAATTATATTTTGTAAGATTAACAAAAGACCAAGACAATAGGAAAGATCCTACTTGCAGAATATCCTGTCACATTTTTTTTAAAAAATGGTAGAACATGAAATTTAAAACTAAAGAAGTAAAAAAGATAAATATTCTCATTGACATATGAATTTCCCAATGAAAGATAAGAAAAAGCCTGCTGTAGATATGATAAAATAAATTTTAAAAAATGAATTATAGTAAGAACGTTTTAATTCTTCCAGAGAAAAAGAAGTGGCCATTCAAAACAAAAAAACAAAAATTAAAAAAAAAGAAACAAACGTAAAGAAAAAAGGAAAAAAGGGTGTAATAATTTCATTCTTAAAGGAAAATAATTAGAAATAAGCATCTACTTCCTGCTACATTTATTTAAATAATGTAAGTATTTTCAGAGATATATGAACATTGCTGTGCTAAACAAAATCCTACATTGAAACAAAAAATAAGGTGTGTTTCTAAAAAATGCACCCTATAAAATCTAATTGATGTTAACATAAGTTGACTGGACAGTGAAAAAGAGGACAAAGGTATGAGTTTGCTAAAACACTGTTTGGTCTGGAAGATATATATATATATATATATACATATATATATATATATATATATACACATATACACACACACACAGACACACGTGTATATACATATATATATATATATTATATATACATACACACACGTGTATGATTATATATATAATACATATGATTACAAATAAGATATGAAGGTCGGTTAAAAATAATGACATGGGTTCTTAATTTAAGAATGGTATTTTAAAACAAATATATTATGTATATCTTCAAAACATGCAGAAGATAACATAACAAGATAACAATAACAAAGCAAGAAAAAGAAAAAAAGAAATATCAAAGGCAAGAAGATATAGTGTAGCAGATTTAAAAAAATAATATGACTGAAAATATAAATCCTAATAAAATAGGTGGTACATTAGTATAAATGGATTGAGCTCCCAAGTCCCTTCAAATGGCATTAAACATGCAAAATAAATAATAAGCAAACCAAAAATAGATCTTAATATTCAAAATAACTTTATTTAAAAAGATGTATGAAAAATTTGTGAACTAAAACAATCTTGGGAATCAGTATTGATATCTGATATATAAAAACATAATTTAAAGCAAAAATAAATGTATAGAAAATAGTCATATATTGGTAAAATAAAGAATAGAGAAAGAATATCTAACCATCATATATTTGTAGCTAACTAAAAATATATGTCAAAACATAAGTGAATCAGTTACCAAAACTGAAGAAATATTGTATCTACATTTGTAGCAGAAAAAATTTTAACTTGCCTAACTCAGAAACTAATAGATTAACTGACAAAAATTAGTAAGTAGTAATATTAAGACCTAAACAATATGGGGTGCCTGGGTGGCTCAGTTGGTTAAGAGTCAGACTTGGTCTCCGTCATGATCCCATGGTTTGTGAGTTTGAGCCCTGCCTTGGGCTGGCTCTGTGCTGTTGCTCAGAGCCTGGAGCCTGCTTCAGATTCTGTGTCTTCCTATCTCCCTTTCTCTCTGCCCCTTTCCCACTCACACTCTGTCTTTTTCTCTGTCTCTCTCAAAAATAAACAAAATTAAAAAAAAAATTTAAAAACCCTAAATAATATAATTGTTAAAGCTAGAAAGGTGACATTACAAATGGAAAATATTCAAAGGAGAATACTTTCTTCCTAAGTACTATGGGGAAATATAACTACAAACATAATCTTTCAAACCAGAAAGAAGGTAGTAGAGAAAGAAAACAGTTTTTATCATAAATAAGCATAAAACCATACTGTAATTTGTATCATAGGTAATCCTCCAAGAGACTGCAAAGACAGAAGGAAATCTCCCCCTTTTATATGTAGCCAACCATATACATTCCATTACAGACATATTTCTAGATAAATAATAACTAGTCTTCAAGTAAGAGGATTTGACAGTGCCATTTCGCACACCTGATATTTACTTGGTAATTGGGGTGATCACCTATGTTAGCTAATTGGCTTTATTCAAAGGAGAAACAAACCACATTTGTTTATGACAGGAAGTAGTTTTGCAAATTTGGAGTTAGGTGCCCACCAAAGGCTTCTACCACCCTACTAGAAACCGGGAGATCCTGCTGCCATCTTCCTTGATGTTTACATTTGAAAGAGATGTTTCTTGAATCTTGAGAAAGGCATTGTGTCTTAGAACTGACAAAAGGCCAATATAGTTTTCAAAAGGATTTATGTACGTATTAAAGAGAGGAGAAAGTACTTAAAGTTCATGGTGTTTTCTAAGTGAAAAAGAAAAGAAGGGAGATTTCTTACCTTATTTTCCATAGGGTGAATTAAGTTTTTATTTTTAATTTTCATTTGTCCTTATAGCACACAGATGATTTTTATACAAATAGAAGATAGAGTATATACTAGGTTATGAAAGTAGCTCAAAATTTCAAATAAAACCTCTTATCTAGACTATATTACCTCGGAATAATGAACTGTAATGATATAATAACAAGAACGCCTGAAAATGTCCCATACTTGTGAAAATGAAATTATACAGTATTGTGATATTTGAGCTAAGAAGAAGGCATGGTAAAGTTAAAAAGGAAATTAAGAAAAGCTTAGAGTTGACTAATAACAGCCTGAAGAGAAAAACTTATGTAACCTAAGGCAAAATATGAATTAACTTTAGATTTATTAAGAAAAAAAAAGCTAAAACCAGAAGCATTCAGAATTTAACAAGAAAAAAAAAACAAATAAAGCAATAGAGTAACCTACAGAAAAGAGGACAAAATTCACATTAAATATGAAGGACAAAAATTAATAAAATTGAGAACAATAAAAACAAATTTAGAAATAACAAGGGAGGTATTTAAAAATAATCAAGATAGCACTCGGACAATACTAATGATATCACATTAACATTTTAATATATTTATCTATGTAAATGAACAGAAATAAAAGATAAGATGATAAATCATACATATGTTAATACGTTTTTTTGAAATCTAGATAAAATGGCTAAATTCCTAGAAACATGCAAAATCAGTGCAAAAAATAGAGAAATTGCAAGTAACCATTAAAAATGAATTGGTAGTACATAGCTTTTTAGTAATGATAACTTCTGGGAAAGAATTTCAATTTAAAATGAAACCTGACATTATCAGATACAGAATTTCACCTTATGCCTTCAGAAGAATAGCACTTAAGAACCAAGAGATTGATTTTCATTTAATGCCTGACTTAGAGAAGACCAAGACTTATCTCCTGTCCAGTGAACATCCACCAAGAATCTCTCCCCATCCTCAAGCCAATGTATTTACTGCTTGGACTCTGGCTGGACATCCGGTTTGCATTCCAAGCCCATAAATACAGCCTGCCCTAAACCCTCAAGACAGACCTGTACTAATTATGGCATGCATTTCCCCAATTGGCCATCCCTCTGCTATTCCCAAATAAACTCAATCTCTGGTAATCTGAGTTTGCCTCAGTTTACATCTTTTTTTTTTTTTTTTAGGCTGACAACTCAAATAGTTTAAGCAGTAAAACACATCAAATTTTTGAGCAAAATACTACCTTTATATTATATGTTTTTCCTGAATATATGCAACAAAACAAAACAAGTGTCATTGCGCTTTTAAAAGCAAGATTCACCTCAATTTACTCGGCTACATATGACTATCATGAATCAAAAAATAACTTATTAGTTGCCTATTTAATATATGAGTGGAGGTGACCAATTTCTAAACTATAAACTAAAGTAATTCAATTACACAATTTTAAAGAAATATATTTTCAGGTGGAGATCCAGGTTTTATGAAGCCTGAGGTATATGCAACTTTTACTTTCTTTCAGGTTACATTGTTGACTTCCACCAAGATATTTACCATCACGTTAGCATTTTAGCATGACACCAATAATTTATTTAAAAATTCACAGAAATTCTAAGTATCTATATCAAATGTGTTTAAATTTCCCTATATTACATCTGCCTATATATTTCCACATATTTGTATAATCAAGTTACTATTTTATAGCATGCATTTACTTACTAATAAGTATTTGTTGGCATTTTATCAATGAACACTTTTATCTTCAGGCAGTCTTCTGTGTCAATAGCAACCTCACATGGCACTTAATATGAAGTTGATGACTTAGAATAATTTGTGTCAGTTATGCTAAATTGTACCCAGTAATGCTGATGATTCATAATCATGAGGTTTCACACACAGACATACTTACTGTTTGTATATATTCCCTGTCCTCTCTAAATAAAAATACAGTCTACTTCTCATAATTCGTACAGCAAAAAAAAAAAAAAAAAAAAAAAAAAATTGGCTTATTTGTATTGTATGCACTGCATTACCAAATATATTTCTGACAAAGAGAACTTCAATTTGGAATAGGCTTCAATGAAAACCATACAGTCTTCTCAGGAGAAAAACAAAAATGTGTCTAGATTTTCTGGCTCTGTACGTTTCAGATCATGCAGGGCTGAATGACATAGGTCACAGTCATCTCAGTACATCCCCCCTCATTTATATCTTGATGCCAGATGAGACTGCACAGTGGGAAGACGTTTCTACAATAGGATGACCAGCAGAACTGAATGGTACTTAGAAATAACTAGGACGTCCTCATGTAACAACTCCCACATATGACTCCAGAAATAACTATGATCCATACAAAAGTATTGGTTAAATCCAAGCTAAATGTGATACCAACAAATGGGGTAACCTTCAAAGGGAAGTGCAAATACAGACATCCATCATGTAGTACTATGTATTGGTTAGAAGTAGCCGACAGGACATAGGTATAAACACAACAATACAAACATAAACACAAAAAACATTTAGATAAAAATCTTAATGTATTTTAGAACACATATTAACAAAAGTATCCATATTGACACATTATAATAATTTTCCATGTGAGGAAAATAAATGGGAGTGAAAAATAGAATAATTTTAAAAATAAAATTGCTACAGGGGAGCCTAGGTAGCTCAGTCACTTAAGTGGCTGATTCCAGCTCAGGTCATGATCCTAGGGTTGTGGGATCCTGCCCAAGTCAGGCTCTGCGCTGAGTGCGAAGCCTGCTTGGGGTTCGTTCCCTCTCTCTCTCTCTCCCCCCACCTCTGCCTCTCTCCCTCCCTCACGCACTCTCTCTCTCTCAAAAAAAAAAAAAAAAGGAAATGAGATATTTATGGAACTACAATCTTCAGCTTTTCTTAACATGGGACCTATTCACAAAGCATCTTTACTTTAAATGTCAAAATCACTCAAAAGTTAGAAAATCCTTGTTTCTATGTTATAATTAGTTATACAAAATTTCCCGGGCCCACAGATGAGGTTGGTAATGAACTTACCTAAAAATACATTTAAACTTTCTCTAAGAATAAATAAACGTTTTTAACAAAATAATTTAAAACTGGGTTGCCTGGGTGGCTCAGTGGGTTAAGCATCTGACCCTTGATTTCAGCTCAGGTCATGATCTCACGCTTCCTGAATTCAAGCCCCACTTAAGGCTCTGTGCTGACCTAGAGGAACCTGCGTGGGATTCTCTCTCTCTCTCACTCTCTCTCTGTCTCTCTGTCTCTCTCAAAATAAATAACTAAATATTTAAACATTGTAAAAATAGGGGTGCCTGGGGCACCTGGGTGTCTCAGTGGGTTAGGCATCTGACTTCTGCTCAGATCACGATCTCAAGGTTCAGGAGTTTGAGTCCCGCATCGAGCTCTGAGCTGTCAGCACAGAGCTTGCTTCAGATTCTGTCTCCCTCTCTCTCTGTCCCTCCCTCACACTCTCTGTATCTCTATGCCACCCCTCCCCCATCTCTATCTATTCTGTCTAGGACACAGAAATAAGCTTGCTTCAGATTCTGTCTCCCTCTCTCTCTGTCCCTCCCTCACACTCTCTGTATCTCTATGCCACCCCTCCCCCATCTCTATCTATTCTGTCTAGGACACAGAAATAAACTGGAGACAGGAGAATGCCAAAAATCTTTATGAGGTCTAGGTTTTAAAGAATTTTCAGATTCTGATTAGACTCCCCCAAAAAACCATTCAAAAATACAGATAATAAAGGAGTCTTTCAAAAGGAGTTTTCAGTATTACCATCCCCCTTTTCTTTTATAATAGGATAAAATGTTTCTCAGCTTTACTTCTACCTTTCACAAACATTACCAAAACATGAAGAAAGGAAGAATGAACAAGTGTCATGGTGATCCTCCTTTACATTTCTTTTGTATCTGTATTCCATTGATAGTTTGAGTTTTAATTTCAATTTTTTTTTTTTGTTTTTTTAAGCTTGATTTCTATTTCCCTAGCAAGGCGTTCAGCTATATTTTTATCTTATGGAAGCTTCAAATTGGCTTTAACCTTATAAAATTGCATTTATATATTTCTTGCCTGGCTTCTATTTGTTTGGTGTCTCTATTTTCATGTTAGTTTTCATGAAAAAAAATTCTTTAAGGAAACTGTCTTGCCATTAGTTTCTGTGAAATGCCTTAAAATTATTTCTTGGCAATTCTCCAGTTTTCTGGGGGGTATTTTTCTGATATTCTTAAATATCCTTTTCTCTTGACACTTTATTCATTTATACCATCTTTACATAGTGTAACATAGCCCACTATAACAATGGTTGTGTTGATTTCTTTACAGTTATTATACTCCTTTGGGAGTGAGTAAACAGCTGTTTGTTGAGGTATTCTGGGAAGAAATGGGAGTGATACAGTGAACTTAACGAGACTTAAAATCCTTCTCATAAAATCATCCATGTTCTCTTTTCTAGTAGCATGCACCCTCTCTGCTCTTATAGATGTAGGTAGCTAATATCAAATCCCGGGTATTCAGGGCTTTTTAAATGTAATAGTCATTGTATTCTGTCTTTTCTTCTCCGTGTTCCACATATACAAGACTTCTCAGGAAGGAAAGTGTTTTGATCCTTCCTTTCTTCCTTTCTCCCTCCCTTTCCCCTCCTGCTCTTCCTTACCTCTTTCCTTTTTCCTGTATATTAAGTGCATTTTACACAAAGTGAAATGCATAGTTCTTAAGTGTGAAGCTTGGAGAATATTAACCTATGTCTATTCCTGGGTATACACCACCCAGATTGAAACAAAGACTATTTCCATCCACCCAGGGAGTTCCCTCCTGTCCCTGACACTCAATTCTCCCACCTGCCTTCATAAACACTCCTTAGAATTGTATTAAAATAAATTAGTTTTGCTATTCTAGAAATTCATATACATGTAGTCATATAATATAAACATTAACCTCTTTGGCTCAACTTATTGTCATTAATTTAAATCCATGTAGTGTGTCACTTTCATTTCTGTATAGCATTCAATAGAAGTAATTTACAATTTGTTTATCTGTTCTGATGATGGGCATTTGGGCTGTTTCCAGTTTTTGGTTATTGTAAATAAAATTGCTATGAATAATTTGTAAGATTGTGTGTGTGTGTGTGTGTACATATGTTCTCATTTCTTGCATGTATATTTTTGGAGTGGAACTGCTAAGTGTGAAGGAATACACTCAAATTTATTGAAAACTGAAAATTTGTATTGCATTTTTTGTTGTTTATACTCCCACTAAACACGCATGAGCAATTCCGTTACTCCATTTCCACTCATTCAGTTGGTTCTATCAGTCTTTTGAATTCTAGTTATTCTGCTGAGACAGTGGTAATGCAATGTGGCTTAAATTTGTATTCAAGTAAACCTGTCATTAGTAAACTAATGATGTTGGGCTGCTGCAGGGAAATGAATATTGAAGGCTTTTACCACGTTTTAAAACTGGATTATCTGAATTTTTCTTATCAGTTTGTAGGATTTCCTTAAATATTTTAAATATAAGGTTTTTACCAGATAATATATTGCATTTATTTTCTTCCACTCTTTGACTTGCCTTTTAGTTTTCTTAATGATCTTTCATGAACATTTAAAATATTTCATTTAAAATCTTTCATTATATTATAATGCCTAACTTTTATGACTTTTTAAACCTACCTAAGGCAGCATCACCACCCAAACTTGGGTCGCAAAACCATTTTTCTTGGCTTTACTCTAGAAGCTTTACTGTTTTAAATTTTATATTTAAATTGATGATCCATTTCAAATGAAATTTTGTGTATGGTGTGAGATATGAGATAAAGGTAACTTTTAGCCATGTGGATATTCAGTTGCCCCTCCAAGATTTATTAAGAATAAGTTATTTTTTCCTGGAATTTCATTTGTTTCATTATCAAATATCAAGTGGCTACACATGCGTACATTTATTTTTGAAATAGTATATTTGTATTTTGTTAATCTGTCCATTCTTGTGTCAGTACCACATTCTCTAAATTATAATATTTTATGCAACAGCTTAGATCTATATCAAAGAATTATGCTAAATAAAAATGAGTCTCAATAATATATGCCTCCATTTATATAACAAAGTAAAATAATAAAATATAGAGATGAAGAATGGAGTAGTAATTTCCAGAGGTTATCAGAATTAATACTATATTGTTCTATAGATAAAACTTACATTTTAAAAATGTGTTCTCTAAATAGTTCATGATATCCATGTATTATCATTATAATAAACTTGCTTTAAAATTAATATGTCAAAAATTAGACAGCATGATGTATAAAGAATAAATACTAATGTGTTAAGTAATAACATTTAATATAATTGAATTGTTGAGAAAAATCTTCAGTTTTTACCCTTACTTTCACCAGCATTTTGGTGTCATCTGAAGATAATTAACAAAAATCCTTGGAACATACAAGAAATGTCTCAGTAAAAATAACTGAAAAAATAAGGATGTATGAAAAGAAATGATGTGCAAATGGACAAAGTCTAAAAATTTCAGTCACAGGGCAAAAGTATACATATTTCTACATTGATAATCCAACCATAATCAATCTTAATTACCTAAATTAAATTCAGTCCCTAAAACAATAATGTAAAAGCATTACTATCTTCCATGACACAAGTATTCTTATTGTTCAACAAATGTTAAAATACAATTAAAATTTAATAATCCTTTATAGAATTTAAGTACATATGAAGTGATAAAGTTAATATGGTTAATTCATTAAGAAGGTTTTCACAATTATTTTTCTTTAAAGTCAATAACTTTTGTTCATGAAATGTTAATATTCTTAGTATCTATGATTTTTCACTAGCATATATTCTAGCTTATATATTTTTCCAGATTATTTAGTCATTTATACTCTAAGCTAGTGATAATTTATATTTAGCCTTTTCAGCTAATATATATATTGTATGTATATGTATATATGTATATATGAACACATACATATATATACATATATTTATATATATATACATACATAGATATATAGATATATAGATATATAGATATATATGCTACTTTTGTCAATTAGCAGAATGCCAATAACTAATTGTGTTGTAAAAATATTCAAATATAGCTTTAGGTAATGTTGAAACTAAGGAAAATATTACTATGGTATGAAAATATAACTGCTAATGCTAAGGATGGAGAAGGAAACAATTTGAAAGTTCATCCTGCTAATTTTCTTGGTAATGCATAAAATATCCCTTATTAACAATTTTCTATCATTCAAATATCTATAACTGTCCTGTCAACACTCCTTCACTTCTTAGCCTTCAGCACTGTGTACTTGGTGAAAGTCTCATGGAAACAAATTGACAAAAAATTTTGAGTTCACTCCACATCTTAGACCCGTTGGGGCTCTAAACTTTCACACTAACCAATGCTTACTACTAAAGCTTAAGAAATTTTGTCTTTACGCCAGCAAATGTCCTCTGTCCCTGTGTGTTTGCACCTTTTCTCCCTGTGAGTCAGCGACGTAAGGGTTACTTGATCTATTTTCTCTTAACAAGTGTTTACTCCTCTGCATGTTGCTTCATTTATATTACTAAGAAGCTATTGTTTTGCAACATATTTAATTTTTTGCAATGTTAGGATGGAGTGAAAGACTGCAAATTTCAACACTGTAACCTGAAGAAGTCTGTATTATTTATTGAATAAGTAAATAAAATGGATATTTACTCAGGAATGAACTACAGAATTCACCTATAAGGACATAAGAAATCCTGAGCAAATTATAAAATCAGTTGTAGAGTTTATAGGTGAGTTTTATTAAAATATGGGATGGAATACTTTTGTTATTTAAACCTTTCCAGAATCCAGAACATAATTTTAAAATCTCAGCTTATAATTATGCAGAAATAAATCAGATACAAAATTGAACACAGTCCATAAAATGTAAACCACAGCACAAGTTTATGTATGATCAAAGTCGGCACTGGTATTTAGCCAGTTAACAACACAAGAACCAGAATAATTACTAACTGGTTTTGTATCTTCTGTAGCAGTTGTGGTTGTGTTTAATTCTATTCTTTCTGTCTGGCAAGTGTCAAACTTTATTGGCTGATGCTTTCTATAGTAGGCATTAATTTTTAAAACTGAATGTTATATTTCTATGCTTATTTCCACCCTGTAGTTTATAATATTGTCATTTATTTCTGAATGCTGTGTTACACATCTGTCTTTCTAAAATACTTTTATTTTGATTATTCTTTAATGAGAATAATATCTGGTACTCACTGGTTAAAAATATTATCTTAATCATAAAATCTGCCTGTTTCTAAATGAGATTCTGTGTTACTGCCCTGTGAGATGATTCCTCTTTCATTCTAATACTATTTAAATTAATAGTACCTTAAAATATGTTTTGATATTACATAGGACAACTTCCTTCTCATTGCTCTTTTTTCACACTGCCATTGGCTTTCTCTGCACATACTCTCTTTTGGTTATACTTTAAAATAATCTTGTTTTATTAAATTCCTTTAGAATTGAACTGAAATATTACGTTATTTTTGGAATCATTAACATCTTTGAGTAATTCCACGCAGAAAATAAACAGTGTGTCTTCTCATTTATGTAAATATTTCCTTGCTTCTTAGTGATATTTTTGAGTTTTTAAAATATGTATATAGATACCACATAGTTCTTCCTAAGTTTACTTTTAGATGTTATCTGTTTTTTATGTTTGTGAGTGAGATATTTTTAAATTACTCTTTTCTAAATACTAAATGCTTATCTCTAAAAAAGCTTTTTTATATTAGTGGGGTACTAGAGAATAAGCCCAATTTACTGAATTACTTTACTTATTCTAATTACTAGTATTGATAAACAGTAAAAGAGATGGAAAATACAGAAAAAACAATTACTCTGGAAGCAATTTGGGAATGTTGTCAAAGATTGACTTTTCCCAAAGAGCACTGGGCTCCAAAGCCAATTCTTTGAAAACTTCAGGAATAGATAATGCCAAATGTTATTTAAACTGCTTCAGAGCCCAGCAAGAAAAGAGGAGCTTTGAAATTCTTTTAACAGAGTCAGTATGATATTGATGCCAAAACCTAAAAGTACAGAATAATCTCACTTGGGAATACTGAAGCAAATATCTTAAATAAAATATTATAAAGTAGAAGACAGAAAAACTTTCAAAGGATTATGCAACATAGCAAATAGGGCTTTATTTCACGGTTCAATCATAAGAAATCTATTTCTGTATTTCAAAATATTCGTGTCAATAGAAAAATACAACCTTAGTAGAGGACAGAATGTCACTGGATAAAATCAAATGAGATATGTATTTAAATTAGAGACATACAGATATATGTTAAATCAACAATCAGAAACAAGCTTTAAAGTGCAACACTAAATGAATATAACTACCATAGGCCTTGTTTTATAGAAGCTCAACAATGATGCTAGAGACTAATGTGAAAAGAGACATTAAAAGGCTAATTTGGCAAGGGAGATTCAAAATCATTATCTGGTATCATATACCTGAAAATTTGAAGAAAATCAGTTAAAAAACTAGTAGATATTATATTAATATTTATAAAGTTAATATACAAAGATCAGTTTATTTTCTACATTTATCACTTACTGAGTAGATCATGCAATGGAAGAAATAATTTTATTTCCAACAAGAACATAACTGTAAAAATACCTAAAAGATGAATCAACAAGAAATGCTGATAACTTTTCCTGAAGGTGTATTTCTATTGGTGACAATTTTTGAATCTGTTTCCATCTTCTGATTTATAAGATTATAAATCACGTTTTACCTGATTAACCAGTCATTAAACAAAGGGAGTAACAAAGAAAATAAACCCTTGTGTACTAAGTGGAAAAAGGACAGTAAGCACACACACACACACACACATACACACAGATACACAAATATACAGTTACATTTCTCCAATTTCTTGCAATATGAGTGGTTTTCATGTATTTATTAATATTTGTATTTATTCTTTCCAGAATTGCATTTTCTTAAAATTAGTATCTTTTACAACTGGGTTAGAGTGTTCTTCGTTGATTCAAGGAGATCTTTATATATTGTTAATATTATTCTTTAGTCAGTTATATGCATACTAATATTTTCTATAACCATTTACTACTTTTCTTATTTGCTTATTGTGCCTTTTTAAGTTTTTAATTTTTTAAAATTATTTTTAATATGATTACTTATTTATGAGAGAGAGAGAGGGAGAAGTGGGAGGGGGCAGAGAGGGAGAGAGAGAGAGAGAGACAGAATCTGAAGCAGACTCCAGGCTCTGAGTTGTCAGCATAGAGCCTGACGCAGGGCTCGAACTCATGAACCACAAGATCATGACCTGAGCCAACGTCGATTGCTTAACCAACTGAGCCACCTGGGTGTATCTGTGTTGTTTTTTCATAAAGAGAGCTCATATGGGTACGATTTAAAAGTTTAATGGCATATATATCAATAACGATATATATGTCAGGGTGATTGATGGGACTAATTGATCTACATTAAGAACATTTTGATTTTTGATAGTTTTTAGTTCAATTGTATATACATTTTCCAAATATTTTTATTTTTTCAATGTTACACAGGCAAATATGCATATGGTTGCAAGATTAATGGTTATTGGGAACAGCATGGAAGCTTTTTGTGTGTCTCGCGTCCATGAAATACAGCCCGACCAACAATAAACCACCCTACACACCTAGAAAACTGATTGGAGGATTAACACAACAATCTTCACAACCTGAACCACAGAATTCAGCAGGTATGAGGCACAGAGAGATGAACTTGGGGAGTGAGAAGCTGCGAAAGGTAGGGAACCTCTTTTGTGGGTGGAGAGAAGACGGAGACTGGGAGGGGAGGAGCATACAGGAAAAGCATCCCTCCCCAAAAGCAGCTGGAGAGAAAATGGAAAATTGGAAACAGCCATAGGGACTAAACTATAAAGGGAGAAAGGAGAAAGGAGAGGGTTTAAATTCCATTAAGACTGTAAACAAGGGAGCGCAAAGGCTGCAACTCCCCAGCTCGATTCCTGGCGGTGCTCTGGTGGGAAGGACAAAACTCCAGGAACAGAATGGGGTCCAGGAGGTTCTCAGGCCACACAAGGAAAAGAGGTTCCACTGCTGTAAGGACATTTGGTAGAGACTGTTGAAGCCACCTGGACCCAGCAGACCCTGGAAGGCAGCCACATGCACTGGTGCTGGGGCAAGGTCATTGAAGGTGAAGCCTGGTGCCAGATGTGTGTTGTGATTTTCCATAATCTCTGAAATGGTGCTGCTACTCTGTCTCGCGTACTTTTTCTGGGGTAGGCTGGCACCTGGCCGCAGTCTTGGGGCACCAGCAACAGCACGGTCCAGCGGGCATTCCTGGGTGCAGCTGATATTTGTCCATTGCTCATTAGGCCATTGCTTGGTGAGACCCTCTCGCAGAGGGGCGGAACGGGTCAAAGCCGCAGTCCTTCAGAAGTAAGGGGCCAGGGAAAACAGCCGCATCTGAGACAAAACTAGGGAGAGAGGTACTGCCTGGGGCCTGGTCATGGAGAGTGAAAAACTGGGGAGTGGATGAGAGCTAAAGAAAGAGGAATGGAGCGTGACTGCTGATCCAGGAGAACAGACTGGGTAGCTGGGTGGCGCCATTTTCACCGTTCCCGCACATGTGCATATGCACCTAGGAGCATCACAACAATCCAACTCAGTAGGCTAGCTGCACCATCTAGTGGAGAGTGGAGCTGTTACACTGAGCCCTGCTTAACTGGGCCAACTTCACTCTTCAAGAACACAAACCTCACCACTGGCTTAATTTATGGACTATAAAGAGCTAAATAGATTGACTTCTAGGGGAAAACAAAGCAATTTCAGTCCTACTTCAATCTGTTAGCAAGTTCATCTATTCAATTTTTTTTCTCTCTTTTTCTTTTTCTCTTTTACAAATCTTTTCTTTTCCTTGAATACAGAAAGAGAAAAAATTCATTTTTATTTTCAATTTTTATTAAAAATATCTGTCTTTAATTTTTATTACATTATTTTTTACTTTTGTGTACTTTTTTCAAATTCTACTTTACTTCCAACATTTTATTTTAGTCTACTTCAGTGTCCTCACCTCTTCAAATTTTCAATTTCCTTTTTTTTCCTTCATTTTCTTTTTTTCTCTTTTTCATTTATTTTCTTTTTCTTGAATACAGAGAGAGAAACACTTCATTTTTACCTTCAATATCTTTTGAAAATACTTTTATATAATTTTTATAACTATATTTTTTGCTTTTATGTAAATTTTTAAAAATGCTATTCTACTTCCATCATTTTATTTTAGTCTACTACACTGTATTCACTTTTTCAAATTTTCAAACGATTTCTTTTTTCTTTTTTTTACCTTTTTTCTCTTTTTCATTTCTTTTCTTTTTTCTTAAATACAGAAAATGAAAAAAATTCATATTCATATTTAATTTTAATTAAAAATATTTTTCTTTAATTTTTTTCTACTATATTCTTTACTTTTTTGTGTATTTTTTCAAATTCTATTATACCACCATCATCTCATTTTAGTCTACTTCAGTGTACTCATTTTTTCAAATTCTCAAATGATTTCCTTTTTTTACCCCCCCACTTTTATTTTCTCTAATCTGTCAAACTACTTTCAACACCCAGACAAAAACACACCTAGGATCTAGCATCATCTATTCGATTTTTATGTGTGTGTTTTTAATTTTTAATTTTAATATTTTTTAATTTTAATTTTTTTAATTTCAATTTTTCTACCTCATTAATTCCTTTTCTCCTTTCAAAATGAAAAAATGAAGGATTTCACCCCAAAAGAAAGAGCATGAAGAAACGACAGCCAGGGATTTAACAAACACAGATATAAGCAAGATGTCTGAACCAGAATTTAGAATCACGATAATAAGAATACTAGCTGGAGTCAAAAATAGATTAGAATCCCCTTCTGCACAGATAAAAGAAGCAAAAAATAGCAAGAATGAAATTAAAAATGCTATAACTGAGCTACAATCATGGATGGATACAGCGGCAGCATGTACAAGGCAGAACAGAGAATCAGCGATATAGAGGACAAACTTATAGAGAATAACAAACCAGGAAAAAAGAGGGAAATTAAGGCAAAAGAGCACAAGTTAAGAATTAGAGAAATCAGTGACCCATTAAAAAGGAACAATATCAGAATCATAGGGGTCCCAGAAGAGGAAGAAAGAGAAATAGGGGTAGAACGGTTATGTGAGCAAATCATAGCAGAAAACTTTCCTAACCTGGGGAAAGACACAGACATCAAAATCCAAGAAGCACAGAGGACCCCCATTAGAATCAACAAAAACCAACCATCAACAAGGCATACATAAGCAAATTCACAAAATGCTCATGCAAGGAGAGAATCATGAAAGCAGCAAGGGAAAAAAGTCCCTAAGCTACAAGGGAAGACAGATCAGGTTTGCAGCAGACCTATCCACAGAAACTTGGCAGGCCAGAAAGGAGTGGCAGGATATATTTGTGTGCTGAATCAGAAAAAAATGCAACCAAGAATTCTTTATCCAGAAAGGCTGTCATTCAAAATAGAAGCAGATATAAAAAGTTTCCCAGACAAAAATTAAAGGAGTTTGTGACCACTAAACCAGCCCTGCAAGAAATTTTAAGGGGGACTCTCTGAGGGGAGAAAAGATGAAAAAAAAAAAAAAAAATATATATATATATATATATATATATTTATATATATTTTATACCAAAAGCAACAAAAGATTAGAAAGGACCAGAGAACACCACCAGAAACTCCAACTCTACAAGCATAATATTGGCAATAAATTCATATCTTTCAGTACTCACTCTAAACGTCAATGGACTCAACACTCCAATCAAAAGACATTGGATAACAGATGGATAATAAAACAAGATCCATCTGTATGCTGTTTACAAGAGACCCACTTTAGACCTAAAGACACCTTCAGATTGAAAATAAGGGGATGGAGAACCATCTATCATGCTAATGGTCAACAAAAGAAAGCCAGATTAGCCATATTTATATCAGACAATTTAGACTTTAAAATAAAAACTGTATCAAGAGATGCAGAAGGGCATTATATCATAATCAAGGGGTCTATAGACCAACAAAACCTAACAGTTGTAAACATTTATGCGCCAAATGTGGTAGCACCCAAATATATAAATCAGTTAATCACAAACATAAAGAAACTCATCGATAGTAATACCATAATAGTAGGAGACTTCAACACCCCACTCACAGCAATGGACAGATCATCAAATAAAAAATCAACAAGGAAACAATAGCTTTGAATGACACACTGGACCAGATGGACTTAACAGATACATTCAGAACATTTCATCCTAAAGCATCAGAATACACATTCTTCTCCAGTGCACATGGAATGTTCTCCAGAATAGACCATATACTGGAACAGAAATCAGCTCTAAGTACAAAAAGATCAAGATCATACCTTGAATATTTTCAGACCACAACGCTATGAAACTCAAAAGCAACCACAAGAAAAAATTTGGAAGGGTAACAAATACTTGGAGACTGAAGAACATCCTACTAAATAATGAATGGGCTAACCAAGCAGTTAAAGAGGAAATTGAAAAGTATATGAAAGCCAATGAAAATGATAACACCACAACCCAAAACCTCTGGGACTCAGCAAAGACGGCCATAAGAGGAAAGTACATAGTAATCCAGGCCTTCCTAAAGAAGGAAGAAAGATCTCAGATACACAACCTAACCTTATGCCTCAAGGAGCTGGAAAAAGAACAGCAAATAAAACCCCAAACCAGCAGAAGATAGGAAATAATAAAGATTAGAGCAGCAATTAATGCTATCAAAACCCAAAAAAACAGTAGAACAGATCAATGAAACCAGAAGGTGGTTCTTTGAAAGAATTAAAAAAATTGATAAATCACTAGCCAGTTTGATCAAGAAGGAAAAGGAAAGGACCCAAACACATAAAATCAAGAATGAAAGAGGAGAGATCACAACCAACACAGCAGAAATAAAAATAATAATAAGAGAATATTATGAGCAATTATATGCCAATAAAATGGGTAATCTGGAAGAAATGGACAAATTCCTAGAAACATATACACTACCAAAACTGAAACAGGAAGAAAGAGAAAATTTGAACAGACCCATTACCAGGAAGGAAATCAAATCAGTAATCAAAAATCTCCCACAAAAAAAGAGTCCAGGGCCAGATGGCTTTCCAAGGAAATTCTACCAAACATTTAAGGAAGTTAACACATATTCTCTTGAAACTGTTCCAAAAAAGTAGAAATGGAAGGAAAACTCCCAAACTCTTTCTATGAAGCCAGCATCACCTTGATTCAAAAACCAGACAGAGCCCCTACTAAAAAGGAGAACTATAGACCAATTTCCCTGATGAACATGGATGCAAAAATCCTCAACAAGATATTAGCCAACCGGATCCAACAATACATTAAAACAATTATTCACCACGACCAAGCGGGATTTATACCTGGGATGCAGGGCTGGTTCAACATCCACAAAACAATTAATGTGATTCATCACATCAATAAAAGAAAGGACAAGTCCCATATGATCCTTTCAATGGATGGAGAGAAAGCATTTGACAAAGTACAACATACTTTCTTGATAAAAACCCTCAAGGGGCGCCTGGGTGGCGCAGTCGGTTAAGCATCCGATTTCAGCCAGGTCACGATCTCGCGGTCCGTGAGTTCGAGCCCCGCGTCAGGCTCTGGGCTGATGGCTCGGAGCCTGGAGCCTGTTTCCGATTCTGTGTCTCCCTCTCTCTCTGCCCCTCCCCCGTTCATGCTCTGTCTCTCTCTGTCCCAAAAATAAATAAAAAACGTTGAAAAAAAAAAATTAAAAAAAAAAAAACCCTCAAGAAAGTAGGGATAGAAGGATCATAACTCAAGATCATAAAAGCCATATATGAACAACCCAAAGCTAATATCATCCTCAATGGGGAAAAACTTAGAGCTTCCCCCTAAGGTCAAGAACAAGACAGGGATGCCCACTCTCACCATTGTCATTCAACATAGTATTGGAAGTCTTAGCCTCTGCAATCAGACAACACAAAGAAATAAAAGGCATCCAAATCAGCTAGGAAGAGGTCAAACTTTCACTCTTTGCAGATGACATGATACTCTATATGGAAAACCCAAACAATGGGGCGCCTGGGTGGCTCAGTCGGTTGAGCGGCCGACTTCAGCTCAGGTCATGATCTCACAGTCCGTGAGTTTAAGCCCCGCATCGGGCTCTGTGCTGACGGCTCGGAGCCTGGAGCCTGTTTCAGATTCTGTGTCTCCCTCTCTCTGACCCTCCCCTGTTCATGCTCTATCTCTCTCTGTCTCAAAAATAAATAAACGTTAAAAAAAATTAAAAAAAAAAGAAAACCCAAACGATTACACCAAAAAACTACTAGAACTGATTCATGAATTCAGCAAAGTTACAAGATATAAAATCAATACACAGAAATTGGTTGTATTCCTATACACCAAAAATGAAGCAACAGAAAGAGAAATCAAGGAATCGATCCCATTTACAGTTTCACCAAAAACCATAAAATACCTAGGAATAAATCTAACCAAAGAGGTGAAAAATCTATACACTGAAAACTATAGAAAGCTTTTGAAAGAAATTGAAGAATACACACAAAAAATGGAAAAAGATTTCATGCTCCTGGATAGGAAGAACAAATATTGTTAAAATGTCCATACTACCCAAAGCAATCTACATATTCAATGCAATCCCTATCAAAATAACACCAGCATTCTTCACAGAGCTAGAACAAATAATCCTAAAATTTGTATGGAACCAGAAAAGACCCCAAATAGCCAAAGCGATCTTGAAAAAGAAAACCAAAGCAGGAGGCATCACAATCCCAGACTTCAAGGTATACTACAAAGCTGTAATCATCAAGACAGAATGGTACTGGCAAAAGAACAGACAATCAGATCAGTGGAACAAAACAGAGAACCCAGAAATGGACCCACAAACGTATGGCCAACTAATCTTTGACAAAGCAGGAAAGAATATCCCATGGAATAAAGACAGTCTCTTCAGCAAGTGGTGCTGGGAAAACTGGACAGCGACATGCAGAAGAATGAACCTGGAACACTTTCTTACATCATACACAAAAATAAACTCAAAATGGTAGAAAGACCTCAATGTAAGACAGGAAGCCATCAAAATCCTCAAGGAGAAAGCAGGCAAAAACCGCTTTGATCTTGCCCACAGCAAATTCTTACTCAACACGTCTCTGGAGGCAAGGGAAACAAAAGCAAAAATGAACTACTGGGACCTCATCAAAATAAAAAGCTTCTGCACAGCAAAGGAAACAATCAGCAAAACTGAAAGGCAACCGACAGAATGGGAGAAGACATTTGCAAACGACATATCAGATAAAAGGTTAGTATCCAAAATCTATAAAGAACTTATCAAACTCAACCCCCCCAAAATAAATAACCCAGTGAAGAAATGGGCAAAAGACATAAATAGACACTTCTCCAAAGAAGACATCCAGATTGCCAACTGACACATGAAAAAATGCTCAACATCACTCAGCATCAGGGAAATCCAAATCAAAACCACTATGAGATACCACCTCACACCTGTCAGAATGGCTAACATTAACAACTCAGGCAACAACAGATGTTGGTGAGGATGAGGAGAAAGAGGATCTCTTTTGCGTTGTTGGTGGGAATGCAAGCTGGCACAGCCACTCTGGAAAACAGTATGGAGGTTCCTCAAAAAACTAAAAATAGAACTACCCTACACCCAGCAATTGCACTACTAGGCACTTATCCACGGGATACAGATGTGCTGTTTCGAAGGGACACATGCACTCCCATGTTTATAGCAGCACTATCAACAATAGCCAAAGTATAGAAAGACCCAAATGTCCCTCGATGGATGAATGAATAAAGAAGAAGTGGTATATATACACAATGGAATATTACTCAGCAGCCAAAAAGAATGAAATCTTGCCATTTGCAACTATGTGGATGGAAGTAGAGGGTATTATGCTAAGTGAAATTAGTCAGTCAGAGAAAGACAAAAATCATATGATTTCACTCATATGAGGACTTTAAGAGACAAAACAGATGAATGTAAGGGAAGGGAAACAAAAATAATATAAAAACAGGGAGGGGGACAAAAGAGAAGAGACTCATAAATATGGAGAAAAAACTGAGGGTTGCTGGAGGGGTTGTGGGAGGGGGGATGGGTTAAATGGGTAAGGGGTATTAAGGAATCTACTGAAATCATTGTTTCACTCTATGCCAACTAATTTGGATGTAAATTTTAAAAAATAAAAAATAAAATTAAAAAAGAATAATGGTTATTAATTAGTTGTTGTAAGGTTATAATGTATAATATGAAACATAATATATTCTTTAAAAATATCCCTATAGATATACACATTGATATCAACCTAATTACAATAAAATGAAGTTGAAAGAACTTGAATTTAAACACTATATAGTATGCCCCATCTACTTAAGAAATAAACGTCCTAATATGTATATAAATTAATGCATTAATACACATAGACTACACAAACATTTTTAGAAGAACACAAATTGGTAACAGAATTATATCTGGGAAAGGGAACTAGGTCCTGACTTTGGAGACTGGTTAATGCTCAAAGTGAACTTTTTGGTTTCAGTCTAATATTTCTATAATAACTGACATTTTTACAAGTAGAATACATCTATAACCCAGAAATAAGTGAAAATGAGAAAAAATAATAAAATATAGTAAATTTGAGTAATTTTTATACAGAAAACTAAATACTGTAAAATATTATTGGCATAATTTTGATTCTCTAAATAATAAATGTCCTTTATGTAATAAATATCACCTTAATGAAATAAATTATAAATATATATTACTTTTATATGTAAATTTTCTAAGAGAAAAATTATATCATTAATTAATAATAGAAAATTCAGATATATGAATAAAGTCTACGTATTTTTAAAATTTCAATTTTATTTGTGAAATATAACAGGAACTTAGATAGATTTTTGTAAATTATGAACAGTATGTATTTAAATGTTTCTTTACTTATTTTGCGAGAAGAGAGACAGAGCATGAGTGGGGAAGGGCAGAGAGAGAGAGAGAGAGAATGAGAGTCCCAAGCAGGCTCCACATGCCAGCGTGGAGCCCACGTGGGGCTTGAAACAATGAACCATGAGATCAGGACCTTACCTGAATGCAAGAGTGTGACACTTAACCAACTGAACCACCCAGACTCCCCATGGATAATATATATTTAAAATCAAGATATTTAACTATGTATGTAAAACCAAGATAATCTGTTCAAAGAATAGCTAGAGACATTCTGTCTAAAATTATAACAAAACAGAGTCAAGACAAGCTCATCGACTGCAATGGCCATGTACTATATAATTCAGAATAGAAGCTCTGTTGTCAGACTTCTTGGGCATAAACTTTATTTATAGCACTTGGTAATTATGTGACCTGGGGAAAGCTAATCACTTTATTTTTTTTTAATTTCATTGTTTATAATATAGGGAAAATGCTAGTGATTAATGAGTTGTTATAGAAATAAATGTTAAAACACAAAGTAACTACATAATAAAACATCCAGAGCCCCCCACTATAAACCCTAGCAAATCTTTCCAACTGTAGTCCTCAGTTCTGGTATTCCATTTAATTCTGGTATATGTCACCACACATGCCATTTGATATTGTTTCCTGTCTTACAATGTTCATCTCTTAATACTCTATCCTTGGCCAACTTTATCCATATACTCAATGTGTTGTTTCATGAAATAATAATCAAAGTAACCTGTAAAATTCCTGCAAATAATAAAAACTCAAGATTCATGTTCCATATAGACAAAACAGCTTATTTGAATATATGCAGTATCCCAAAATCCCAGAGAATTTTTATCATATTCCATCAAATTAATCAAATATGTACTGGATCAAGTCAAATATGGATCATTTACTATTAGTAGGATGCATGCATAAGATCTCACATTTCCACTTCATATTATTTCAATACTATATGTTGCATTTTCTCATGTACATTTACTAAAACAAGAAATCACATTTCATTCTTTTTTCCTTCAGTTTCCTAGTATTTAGGATACTGATATAATCCTTTCTGAATCATAAGATAAAATAAATATATATTAAATAATTTCTCAGGGCACCTGTGTGGCTCAGTCGGTTAAGCATCCAACTTTGGCTCAGGTAATGATCTCACCATTCCTGAATTCAAGCCCTGTGTGGGGCTCTGTGCTGACAGCTCAGAGGCTGGAGACTGTTTCAGATTCTGTGTTTCCCTCTCTCTCTGCCCCTTCCCCAGTTGCATTCTCTCTCTCTCTCAAAAATAAATAAACAAAAATAATAACTTCTCACATATTTCTTACAACTTCTATTTGATCACTTTTATATGCCTAACATTTCCGTAAGTAATCATAACATCATTTAAGGAACAATACTAAAAGTTTGTTAATGTTTTATGTTTCCTTTTTCAGTATATAGGATTATAAAATTACTTGATGCTTTCACAAGGTGAGTCTTTGACTTAATATCTCTTATGATCAAGGATACAGTTTAGAAAGTGTTGAATATATATAATCTTTGCACTTAGAAATATGATAAATTGCCTTAAAATTGATCACAAATACCATATGATTTCACTCATGTGTGGAATTTAAGAAACAAAACAAATGATCATGGCAGGAAAGGAGAGAGGAAAACCAAGAAACAGACTCTTAACCATAGAGAAAAAACTGACAGTTACCAGAGGGGGGTAGATGGGAGAATGGGTTAAATACGTGATGTAAATTAAGGAGTGCACTTATGCTGAGCCCTGAGTGTTGTATGGAAGTGTTGAATCACTATATTGTACACCTGAAACTAATATTAAACCATATGTTACTTAACTGGAATTCAAATAAAAGTAAAAAAAAATTGATGAAACATTTATTTTATTTATAGTAATATCAAATTCAACTTCCTAAGGGCATATCGTATATATCTGGGCTCAAGCATGTCTAGTAACAAATTAATTGTTTTTCTAATTACTAATTCTAAATCAATATCATCTTTATTTAATAGGAATGATACCTACAATCTGAATAATTATCAGTTTATGAAACTATCAATTGAGATACCTTTTGTTTATAAATGGTAGACATTTGCCATTTGCATATGCTAATGGAATGTTTGTGATAGAGTATGTTTGCAAAAGAAAAATGTTTTATAAGTGTGACTGTATTGAAATGAATTTATTGTTATATTGACAAGTGATAATGTTTTCTTTCAAATTAAAACATTATTTTATTGAATAGCAGAAATGCCTATTAAGTTTCAATAGAGTAAAAGGTGAGTATAATATTATTTAATTCCATTCATTGACGTTTAAATAAGATAGAAAGAGATAATACAATATAAAAAGGAATCATATTGAAAGATGTAAATGTATGCTACTTTCAAAGTGCCTCCCGTGTTTGATACTAGGCATTGAATTTGTTGAATACACACTGGAACAGCATTCCCTACTATTCTTTACACCTTCTCCCAGGTTTCCACTTTCAAATTGATTTTTAAAGGACAATGGTATTATTTTCTCTTGTCCTTCCTAGGGGTAACATTTACTTAAATTCAGAAAAATTTCTATTCTTTTGTAGGACAGTGAACATTAGGAAGTTTGCATATATCATGATATATATTGCATACATACAATTATATGTAAGCAAGTTACCTACTTTTTATTTTTCTTTTTGGTTCTCCATACTATGAAGAAGAACGTTTCCAGAATATGTTTTTATAGTAAAAATTTAAGCAAATTGATAAGAGAACATCTTGATGTTGTGGATTACCAAATCATGTCATTCAAATCATGGTTAAATTATCTACCTAGCTCTACACTATTATTTCTTAATTTTAAAGTAATATTAAAAAATGCGGGTAGTTTATTTTGAAAGTAATATATATATATATTATAATATAATATAATATATTATAATATATATATACACACACACACGTATACATGTACATGTATACATGTACAAGATATATATGTATACATGTATATATTGCAGTATATGTACATATATATATATATATACACACACATACACGTATACACACATGTACATATACATATAATAAATCTTAAATTCTTTTCAGGCCAAAGAATAAAAATCATAGTAATCAGATACAATTTCTATACACAAAAGCTATTTTTACCTACAAGTAAACTACCCAATGCACATCACCTTGGAGAGAAAAAAAGGTTAAATAGCAAAGCAGTGATCTTTATCTAAGGCTCATGCATTTATTACCCATGGCAGTTTTCTCTACTTGCTGTCATAACAAAAGAAAATTGTAAATTGGAACACTTTATTCTGGGAAACTTGTTATTGAAACAAAGTATTTTTTTCTAAATCTTTCTAAGTTGAATGCATTTTAATTTTAAAATAAAACTGTGTTCGTTTCTAGTTCCTTTATCCCCCTAGAAGAATCCTTAATGAGTTTCTGTCATAGCTTATTTTCACTTTCATGTTTGTATAAATTAACACTTCATTAAAAAAGTATTCATTTATTTAAAACAATGTTTCCCTTGATGGAAATGGAGGAGTAGGCATTAGCAACTATGATTAAGAGCAAATAATGGAAAAAGTGGGTGAGTCTTTAGAATATATTATTTAATACTCTGCTTTATTTTTCATCACAGATGATGGCAATAGAGCTGATATTACAATCAATACCTTCTACATATGCAACAAATATTTTAGGTACTGAAATAATACAAAACCAAATTCCTAGCAAAAATAGAAAGTTTTATTATATTACATGACTATAACTAAAGAGTGTATGATAATGACTATCCACAATAACTTTGGAAACAGATTGCTTCTATTTATATTTTACAGAATAGGTTTTTTTCTGATAGTTTAAAAATATTATTTTAGTCATATTAATGACCTAATCTGGTATATGCATTTCTATCTAGTTGATAACTATTAAATAGCATGCTCACACACATATATCTATTAATTAAATGAATTGATATATATAAAATATTTAGAAAATCATCGGGCACATAGTGAATTTCTTGTAAGTGCTTTAAATTGAGTTTCTCAGGAAGCAGATAATGGGATGGAAATTAGCACACAGAAAATCTGCTGGATACATTTATCTGTGAAAGGGAGAATGAAGAAGTAGGATTGGGTAGAGTTGTGGTACATGGTCAAGACTAATGTGGGAGCGCCTGAGTGGCTCAGTTGGTTGAGCATCCGACTTTGGCTCATGTCATGATCTCACGGTTTGTGAGTTTGGGTCCTGCATTGGGCTCTGTGCTGACAGCTCAGAGCCTGGAGCCTGTTTCTGAATCTGTGTCTCCCTCTCTCTCTGCCCCTCCCCCACATGCGCTCTGTCTCTCCCTGCCTCTCAAAAATAAAGAAAACTAATAAAAAAATTAAAAAAAAAAAAGACTAATGTGGCTCAGTGGGCAGCTCCCTCAGAGTTGTTCCAATTTGGGTGAGGGAACCAGGTCCATATACCCTGTGTTTGACTAGTTTTTGAATATAGGGTGCCCAATGAAAGAGGCATGATGTAGTTTTCACCAAGAAAAGAGGTCCTAAAGAAACTTGACAGCTGAGAGTAGTTTTGGGCTGTGCTCTCAGTACCTGGAGTCATAAGGGAACTTATGGAGTCATAAGGGAACTCCTTCCACTTTCCACCTCTTGTATTGCTCAGATCTGTTCTTCATATGGGTTTCTACAACAGTTCCTTCAGCGTCATAATGGACCAGTTCTTCAGTGAAACTTAAGAGGGAGTTTAGATGATGAACTAGAGACCCTGACACTGCAGCTGAATTTGGGACTACAATTGGTACTCATAGTCTCTCTAATTTACCATTTATTTTAAATTGCCCTTATGCTCAGGCAGAATTTCTGATAGTCTTGGTGGCATACCTGATTGTATATTCTAGATCTTCTCCCTGATAAAGTTGAGCCATTAGTCAGTCAGTCATATGATCGTAGCTCAGTATTGCTGGATTTATCTATTAAACATCAAATTAGTCAAGGGAGTGCCAAAAGGCACCAAAATGTGCTGCATAGACATATAATGCACTTCTACTACCTTCCTACATCCACTTCATAATTAGGTTCAATTTTTCTAGACAAGATAAGCACTTCACTTCTTGCCTGCTGAAACACTGGCACAAAGTCCTCAAAGTGCTTAGGCAACATGAAACATGAAGCACAGATTTTCCAAATGAGCCAGTGAATTGTCTCACCCAGGATCAAGCCTTTCTCTTGGCAGCCCATCAAAAAAATCTCCCCACCCAAAAAATCTGAAAGGATCATTCCATCAGGTCACCCAAACTATTGTTAAATGTGAAGCACAGCATAATATTTCTTACTGCCAAATCCTGTGTCCTTACTACTGCTTTTGTTGATACTGATCCCAAGAGTACTCCTAGGTTGATGGTAAGTGGAATTACTCCTCCTTCCAAGGGTTTGAACACTGAATTCTTCCTACTGGGACACATCACCATATAAGGGTCTTTGGTATGTTGTATCCTGGAAAATGACACCTCACTTTTATAAAACATTGTCATTGGGGTGGTGCTTTGGCTGTGCATTTGACTGGTTATTCAATTGCTCTATCATTCCTCTAGATTCTGGATACTGTTGTTTTGAAACAGTCAGTGGATACCAGGGTCTTGAACTCATTCCTGCATCTTCTTTGTGTAAAGTGTGCCCATTGGTCTGAGATGTTATGCAAAAGCCTATGAAAGTGAATCATTCTGAATTTCTTTGGAGAGTGGCTCTGAATGCCAAAAAGTAACCTATATTTTGGAATATGTTTTTATCCTATAAAAAATGAACCGCTGCCCCTTCGAAGGCAAAAGAGGTCCAAAGTAGTCAATTTTCCACCAAGTTTCTAGATATTCTCTTCAAAGATTGGGGGCTCAGTGTTTAATCTTGTTGCTCAAAGGCTGAATATCAAAGTGATAACAGCTTCCACAAAATTGGTAAATAGGATTCATACTATTTATGAATTTCATACTAGGCCAATACATAGACCCCACACCAAAAATATAAGGAGAAAATTTAAAACATTACAAATAAATAATTATAAAGGGATATCACAATCAACAAAGAGAAATTAAATACATCAGCCAACAACCTGCATGTTACTTCCACAAATTCTATGTCTCAAAGACCTGTTAATTATTGTTTCTTGGGCATTTCATACATGCTTTGCTCACAGTTAATGATTAGGTCACACCTTACCTCAAAATAATTTGAATACTGCTCTGTCTGAAATAAAATTATATAAGCTAACTATTTAAATCAAGATACAATAAATTCTCTCATGATGGAAAAACAATCTGCCTCAAAATACCAATGCCTACAAACCACGCCAAGAACTACATAATCAAATGATTTAGGAAAATTCTAATGTCTAAGCAACCACAACAGTCAGTATATTCAAAGAAAACAGTTGATTGTTTGCATATGTGTGTGCACATCCACATAAATGTGTGTGTCTGTGTGTGAACACATACATGTATACATGCATACATAGATAGGTGCAGACACATAGATATGCATGCACATAGGTATTTTTGATAACCTGAGATGTTTAGTTTATTTAAAGCATAATAATTCCTTTATGTTTTTGTTTTATGGCTGAGTTTTCTCTTGTTTTATATCAAAAAGAGAAGAATAATTTCAATTTTTGAGTTTTTGATTCATAAAATATAATCCACATGTTTACATGTGATAAAATAAGTTTTACTCCACCAGCATGCTCCCTTATTTCCCACAATTTGCTTTGGTTGCTTATTTCCCACAATTTGCAATATTATTTGTGATTTATAATCAGTTTCTTACAATACTTGATTTCAACAATGTGTTGCATGTGCTATACCGGTGTTGTTCCAAATTGTTTTATACTGGACTCATAGATAACTATAACCCCTTGGCTTCTATGTATTGGCAAAACCACTTAGTGACTATCACAAAAACTATCTGAAACAATTCTCTTTCCCCTTTCTCACTTATCACTTTGATAAAAAAAAAAAAAATCTAACACAATTCTGTAACACTCATTTACGTCCTGGGTCAAAAAATGATTCAAGTTCATGTAAATAATGTATAAACAACAGTTTTTAATCATCAAAAAACCCTTTCTCAAATTCTTACTAATTTATATCAGAAAACTCTATATCATTTTGATACCTAAATAAATGTTTCCCTTAAGATCAAGAAAATTCCATCCAGATTTTCTAAAACAAAACAAAAGCGTCCAAATTGGTAGCAGAATATGAATGCTTAAATTTTTTTCATAAAGGGAAGTATTTTTTATCTTTCCTTTGTCACATTAGAAAGAAAATTTTGGGTGTTTCTCACAGAAAGAGCTGAATTCCCTAGATAGAAGAAAATAGCTTCCTTACTGCATCTCTAGGGATAGATGCCTGGATAATTTTCTTTAGAAAGAATGAAAATTTCTTACCTTTGTGTATGGCAGAATTATATTTCCTTAATGATATGACTTCTAGTTAAACAGAGCAATCCACCCTTTTTGAACTACATGTGCCATCACAGATTACTGTGAATAAGTAAACTGACAAAGATATACACGGCAAGATAGGAATGAGTGTGATTAGAATATAATGAAACTCAAAGATGAGAGAATGAGCTGGGATGAGCCTTCTTTGAAAGATATGTTCAGCAAAATGGGCAAGACAGAGTCCATTTCAAAGACCATGATTCAGAGCACAAGAGCTATGGTGGCTCAATGTCCACAGAACTAAATTACCAGACTTTGCCTGAGTGAAACAAAAATGATTACCTCTGCCGAAAACTTCCTTGTCCTCATATGGAAGTAATAATCATTTGCAGGATGTGATATAATTTGTGGTTTATCACTATATACTTATAATATGAAAACCTATCTCTGAATTGTCTCTTACAGATGACAGAGAAACCAAAGGAGAACCTTCCCTTCCCCCACCAGCACAGTGGTAGGAACATCCTGTCCAGGTCGTTGGGCTGAGCTATGCAAAGGTAAAGTGAGAAGGAGAGATCTTCTCTAGTATATAAAACTTCAAAAAGTTGTTGACAATTACAAGTGTCCATAAGCATTCCAAATAAATCCATTAGGAAGAATAAGTGCTGTCTATCAATCTCTAAACAAGGATGTGAAAATTTTGTGGATAATCTCTATAGCATTTTCTATCTAGATATGCTCTATTTCCTCTTTAATGTTTTTATTTCTCAACTATTACAAATATTTATTAATTTTAAATCTATGAAGTTTATACTGATACACATTAGGTATCACTTCTCTATTTTCTATTCTCTGTATTTCTAATATTTCTAATATTGCAACAGCAAATTTTGAGTTCATTTTCCAAAACAAATACAGAGTATGTTAAGTTGTATTTTGAGTGAAGTAAACTTTTGTGTGTTTGCCTTGCAGCCTAACTGAAACTTGTGATGTTTACCACTTGTCTTCTAACTTTGTCTATCGGGTCCTGAGGACTAGTGATCGTGCTGGTTGAGTGAAGCCTGGACAAGGTGGAGAGCATCTTCTTGCTTTGGGTTCTTATAAAAGCCATTAGTCCTTCAACTTGCTCAGTAAAATGGGTCAGAACAAAACACCTACCTATGATACATTTTGTTTCCATAGTTGAAAAAAATCAAAACAATATTGTACTTCTGTTTTAGTGGCTTTGGGTGAATGAAACTACAATTTGTGTTTCACTTTGGAAGGAATACCCTGACATCATTCCCGTACACATGCTATGACTCCTGGAAACTTCACTCAGGAGGCAGAGTCTTGAATTTTCATGAGGCTTATCTCTCAGCCTCCAGAATGCATGCATCTTACCAATTCATTCAGGGTACCTGATTCTTTCTTCCCACCAGATCTTGGCACTATAAATGTCATAGACTGATATGCTACGCTATGGGGTAGTGAAATGATCAGCGTCCCTGTGGGTTAATTAGAATCTATTACAAGAGTGTTAATGTAATGCAGAGGTAGGAAAATGAAGGTATATTGCTGTATCCTGATAGATTGAATCAAATTACATCTGGTGTTTTCTCTTAGAGAATGGAGGAAAAGCATTTAGCAGATGGACAGCTTCATACCAGGGGATGCATTCATTTTCTCCACTATCATTTTTAAGACACACCTGTCTCCCATACAGACCAATCAGATGAGTTAAAGGTGGATATACTATCTACATTTTTCAAGTGTTTAATAGTACTGTTTCTTAATGTAGCTCACTCAGTAATATAGTATTGTTATCACGTTGCTATTTTGCTAAGAAAATTTGGTTCCAGAGGTTACAATTCTCCCATCTTATAATAATTATTCTTACTTTTTTTAATGTTTTTTTTTTCAACGTTTTTTATTTATTTTTGGGACAGAGAGAGACAGAGCATGAACGGGGGAGGGGCAGAGAGAGAGGGAGACACAGAATCGGAAACAGGCTCCAGGCTCCGAGCCATCAGCCCAGAGCCTGGCGCGGGGCTCGAACTCACGGACCGCGAGATCGTGACCTGGCTGAAGTCGGACGCTTAACCGACTGCGCCACCCAGGCGCCCCAATTATTCTTACTTTTAAGGTCAGGGAACCAAGGTGGTATTTCTATTAACTGTTGAGTATGTCTATTTTATTCAGGATCCAGGAAAGTTTTTATTAGGTTGATGAATACAGAAAACTCACGATGATATGGAATCAGTTCCAAAACCTACTTTCACTAGTAGATCACCTCTGGATCACAAGAAATTACTAAGCTCAGTAAATCAGTCAGATAACTGGAAATGTTTATTCCTTGAATGAATGCTTACACTGGTAAATGGACAATTATCTTTTAGGATGAAAGTCTAAAAGAAGGGTATAAATACATAATTAAAATATCAATACAAGATCTTTCCTTAAATCATAAATCTGCCTGCTCTTCAATCCTTCAGGTGAGTGACACTGCCTTTCTGAACTTAACTAGGTCTGGGAATTGGATCAAATTGGATCAAAATGAGTCTCCATTGGGATGACCAATATATGCTCTACTTTTAATTAGACTTACACTTATATTTTGATTATTCAAAAATGTACGGTCTCAGATGGCTGGCCATTTCTTTTTGTGCCGAGAACAGCAATTAGTCATTGCCAATACTCCAGCATGTCAGCTATCCCGATTATAAACTTGTTGCCTATTACGGTAAGCATGTCTGCCTTTCCTATAGACGTCAGGTGATGTGTCTTTGCCTCTGACACTCTAGGATTCCATCATCTCCATGGGAATCAATTAGCTAATTTCAAGCATCTTCCATATTTATTCCTATCCTATAAAGAACAATCATTATAGTGTTTTCAATGATACTTATAAAATATATTCCTCGCGGTGCTTGGGTGGTTCATTTGGGTAAGCGTCCGACTTCAGCTCAGGTCATGATTGGTTCTTGAGTTCATGCCCTGCGTCAGGCTCTGCGCTGACAGCCCAGAGCCTGGAGCCTGCTTCAGATTCTGTGTCTCCCTCTCTCTCTCTCTCTGCCCCTCCCCTGCTCATGCTCTCTTTCTTCTTCAAAAATAAATTAACATTAAAAAATTTAAAACATATTCCTCAATGTCATTGAGATTTAAACAGTTTCTTAGCCCACTGGGCACCTAATTATGAGATGATAAAATAAGTTATTTATAATGAAATCTAAAATTTGTATCTCCTCAGTTTTTGGAGTTTTTTTCATCTTTTTTTTAAAAATTTTTTTTTCAACGTTTTTTATTTATTTTTGGGACAGAGAGAGACAGAGCATGAACGGGGGAGGGGCAGAGAGAGAGGGAGACACAGAATCGGAAACCGGCTCCAGGCTCCGAGCCATCAGCCCAGAGCCTGACGCGGGGCTCGAACTCACGGACCGCGAGATCGTGACCTGGCTGAAGTCGGACGCTTAACCGACTGCGCCACCCAGGCGCCCCAGAGTTTTTTTCATCTTATCATAACAAGGAATTGCAGCAGGCATTACAATTTCAGTAATCAGAGACTAAGTTTGATTTGTGGTTCAATCCAGTAACCAAGGAAAGGCATAAACTAGGAAAATGCATAATCTCTGTTAATTTCTCTCAAACTCCCATTTCTATAGGCAACTGAATCTAATAGAGTTATTCTTTTCAAGTACATTCACAGACATTCCCACACATTATTTCCATGCCTCTGAAGATAAGTAAAACCTTGTGTTGTTCCTATGTAAAACTTTTTTCTGGACAGATATTTTCTTGCCCACTGAGAGGAAGTTTGAAGTTTGGAGGCAATAAGAAATGATAGAACTGGGAGATAAGGAGAACTGGTATCCCTTGGATTGTCTGGGGAAGCTGTGACCTTAAGTGAGGCCATTTCAAAATAAGCAGGGACAGGCCTTCAAAAACAAAGGCAGAGAGGCACCTTATATTGATAAGACAGGCCCAGAGGCTTTGAGCAGATTTTGTTATTTAGTACTATCTAATTCTATCCAGGTGTCTTCATTGCACATCACAGGATCCAGTTCTTTCCCAACCAACTTTCAGATGAGGGACTGAGTGACACTAGACACTGAATATAATTTAACAACCTGTAGCATAAGCTTCATTCTCACTGTAAGATTTTATTACAGCAGCTGCCATGTCTACCAAAGCCCAGCCTTCCATAGAAACTTCATTTACACTACTGAAGATAATGACTTGATTGCTTTGTCCTCTATAATATGAATAGCCAATGTCCTATACACAAAGCAAATGCGTGCTTGAATCTCTTCCAACTTATCTATCTAGATGATTAAAACCCATATTTCCATATTGTTGAGTGTCGCTAGTTAAAGAGATCTCTGATGTAATTTTCTATTGGTCAGAATACAGGTGAGAATAAAATCCACTTCAGCTAGCATAAGAATGTAGGACAGATCTCATAGTGATAAATACCTTACTGAATTATTTGAGGATTTGAAGAAACTAATTCTAGTCTGACCTGACCTGTAAAGCCACAGTACTGAAATGGGTTTCCTAGTTGCTGCTCCCTGACACTTTCAGAAACTGTATAATTAAGAATCAGCCTACCAGGTACCTGGGTGGCTCAGTCAGTTGAGCATCCAACTTTGGCTCAGGTCATGTTCTCAGTTTGTGAGTTCCAACCCTGCATCACGTTCTGTGCTGACAGCACAGAGCCTGGAGCCTGCTTCAGATTCTTTGTCTCCCTCTCTTTCTGCCCCCTCCTCCGCTTGTGCTGGGTGTCTCTCTCTCAAAAATAAATACACGTTAAAAAAACATTAAAGAAAAAGAAACAGCCCACCAAATTAGGAGATTCATGCTACAAATATCAACTCTTTATCTGTAGTTTCTTTTGCTAAAATCAGAAAGCTTTCTGTTGATTTGGAAAGCTTCAAGAAAATTATCACCTCTGGCACAATCTGTAATCTCTAGTGCTGTCTCTTTTTCCCTGTTTGATTCAGTTCTAAATTTAAGGTTACTGTGAGTATACTTTATTCATGAGATCTTCTAAGATTCTCTAATGGGATCTGAAAAATACAGTTTATAGTGTTCCAGCCTCTTCATGCTAGGATATGATGTTGGATGTTTGTTAAATGAGATATTTTAAAAACCTCTCCCTCACTAATAGAGTCTTTTGAATTCTCATCATTATTTTACATTCACCCTTTTCCCCTATTTTAAACTATTAACCATTTTCCTGGACTTTTTGGATGTAGGTGAGATTAAAGCATGTGCTCAATTTACTGGACTCTTGCAAGACCATTCCCAGATTAAAAGACTTTGCCAAAATTGGTGACCTTAAATTTCTGGAAGACTTCTCTGAGCAATTTTATTTGCAATATGTGCCTTAGTTATTACACTGAATGCCCTAGAACTTGTTACTCTATACACACTTTTGGGAAAGAATTATGCCAAATTTCAATATGTCAAGCTGTGATTAATCAACTTGGTTCCCCCAAAGATTAAATTACTACTGCAAAAGGTCAATAAATGCTAATGATTGTTATCTGGCCTTAGAACTATGAACAGAATTCTTAAAAAATGATTGTATAGAAAAAATAACTAGGTCATTTTGGAATAAATGATTAGAAATGTCAACTGAATTTGTTACTTTTGTTGTGAAAAACTTTGTCATTCAATAGACAATTAGTGTCTCTTTTTCAAAGGATATTGTGCTAAAAAGAACACCAGTCATATGGAATAAATATTGGTCTTCATTCTTATCGAAACAGAATGGAAAGAAAATGTAGCTGCAGTTTTTTGTTCCACAATACTTATTAAGTACCTAGTATGTGGCTGGTATTTGTAAAGATTCTAGGAGTGTATATAATGGAGACTGGAGATGTTCCAAGAGCTTAAATATAGTGGACTTTATAAGCACTCTGTTATTAATTCTTAGTATGTCATGTTATTCAGATTAAGGGGCCATTTTTACCATTTTAATAATGAAGAAACAAAGGCTCAAAGAAGTTATTATATCCACAAAGTCAAACTGAGAATGTGTGTTGTCCCCAAATCCAGGTATTTCATGTAGCACCAACCATATTGCTTACAATCTAAAAGGATAGACAGAAATATGAGCAACTAATTAATTTTCTCACAATGAGTAGAATGATAAGCATATCAGTATAGATATAAAGTATTTAGGATGGCTAGAGAAGAGAGTGCTCTATTTTTAATGGAAAGATAAAAAAAAGAGTTCATGGTAAGAATTGGTGATTATGAAATTACTAGATCACTTTTAAGAGGTAGAGATTTAGAGAAAAGTATGAGCACAATTCTACCCATAACAGTGAGTGATGCATACAACGTGGCATCACTAGAAGGATTTATTCAGAAAAGGCTTGAAACAGAAATTCTGGCTAAAAGACTGTTAATAGTTCATGTGAAGGATAATTAAAGGAAGTAGGGCAGCAGTAATACTGAACTAAAACTAAAGCCTGAAGAAACACTGGAGTTAAACACAGAAAAACTAGAGTCAAACTCAGAAAAACTTGGAGACAAACTGAATATTATGTGTAAATGAAAATGGAAACTAAAAGTATTTCTGCTATTTTGGTATGGTAGACTGAAAGTATTTTGATGCTTATGGAGACAGTAGAATGAAAAGTTTAGAGAACAGGTAGAAAAAAATACAATTTGAGACGTTGCAATTTTCTTATGCATATGGAGATAAAACAAACATGCCAAACTTCATTAAAGTCAAAAGATCAGGAAGTCAGAACAAAGATATAGACTTAGAAGCCATGCATATAGAAAAGATGATTGTAGTGGTGAGGTTAAAAAAAATGTAGAGCATCTTTTTAAAGGTGCCGAAAACAGAATTTTACAAAATCCCTATACTTGAGGATCATATATGCTGATTTAGGAAAATAGGATAGAATGAAGAAGAGCACAAGAAGAGTGCTCAGAAGCAAAAGAGTAAGGATTTTAAGCAGAACAGTTTTTTTCTCAAAGGGACAAATAGTATGAAGACACGACAATGTAAATGTTCTAATTTGTAAGTTACAGTATATTTGTTAGGGCCATTAACATAGTCTTTATCCTCCTGTATTTGTTAGAATATTTAGACCTGTAAGATGTTACACATACACATTGGGAACATTTTCTTTTTTCACCTTATTATTAATTTTATTTTTGTCCCAGCTTAATTGAGATATAATAGATGTGTAACATTGTGTATATTTAAGGCGTACAACATGATGATTTGATATATTTATAAATTGCAAAATGATTATCATAGCATTAATTAACACCTCCATCATGTCACATAATTATCATTTAATTTTTGTGGTGAGAACATTTAAGATTGAATGCAGGTCTTTATACGACTTTTTGTCTCTGCCTAGAACGCTTATCACTCAGACATCAAGAAACCCAGGTTCCTCATCTTTTTCAAACTTTTGGACAAATGCCATCTTCTCAGCAAAGCATTGCCAATCTGCCTTCCCTGGTCTACTTGTTTATTTTTTCATAGTCCTTAATATGCCCTAATATACTATGTGCTTAATGTACATTTTGTTTATTGTTAAATTGTTGTCTTCTACCAAAATGCAAGCTCCCTGAAGAAAGTCATCTAAATTTGTTTTGCCTGCTCATTCGTCCCAAATATCTGGCATGAACTAGGTACTCAATGCATATTTGTCAACTTTAGTAATTGAAGTTTCACTTCATTTATTTTATTTCCAAGGAAATTTAGAGTACATTTTTTGCTAGTTTATACGAAAAGGTGGTGATTTTTATCTTCCATCTGGATTGGCATGATCTGTGGCTTAACATATTCTTGTTTGTTTGCTTTTACTTCTCCCTTCAGAGAGATGAATTTCCTGGAAAAGATGTTACAGCCTTATTTTTTTTTCTATTGTTTGCGTGGGGAAAAGAAATGCAGCAGCTAAAAAGGGGGATCTTTGATATCTTAAGGGCAAATAAAAATATTAGAATGGAAACCCTTTCTTAGCCATTATTTAGTACTTTTAGACCTTTTACAAAGCCCACAGTCCTAAAACAATTGTCCCCAATCTTTTCATTTATATATTTACATCTCAGGAAAACGTCACTATGTAGGTCATTACTACTACAGCCAAAGACAATGCATCGGGATATTGGAGGCTGATTAGTTGCTAGGCTGTGCTTGTTAACATGCACACTCTTGAGTGAAGAATACATTTGCATATTTCTTTTCTTGTCCAGGATGACACACATTTCTCTTTGCCTGCCTAATACCATTATCATGTTTGAACATTCTTGTCCTGGGAATTAATTTTTCACAGGTTTTTCTGTTTGCTCTACTTCTTCACTCTGTTTTTGATTCTTTTAAAATTTATGTTTATGTAATTCTGTCATTAGCCAGTAAATTGTTCAAAACAGCTTTTTTCTTTGATGTTTTTTATTTTTTACTTTGGGTTTGACTCCTCAGAGAGGATGTGGTTAAGATTTGACCATGGGATGCTGTGCTTTTTTTAATATTTATGATTTACACTATTCTCTCTGCTCCATTTCATATAGCATGTTTATTACCCTAAACACTTAAAACTTGTGTATTTTTCCCAAATACCCTCTAGTCTCAATTCTACTCTAAGCAATTATATCTATTCAACTATCAAGCATTATATATTAATACCAATAATCATATACATAGAGATGTAGATCATGAGTATTTGGAAATGCATCAGAATGAGACATATACATATAAATGCAAGCTTAAAATATTCCCCTGAAGGTTTATACTTTACTAAGAGACTTTTAAAAGAGGGAAAAATGAAAGAGAAAAAGAAAACTAAGAAAAACTTAAAGAGTAAGAAACATGTGTTTTAAAGGGAAGAAACTAATAAATGCTGCTTTAATGAACTTCTGGCTCAGATGGCAAAGATCACTCTCGGATGCATTCTCTCAGTTCCCAACACGGAACAGTGATAAATAAAATGTAACAGTAGAGACAAACAAACAGAAGAACTCCAAATAATACTTAGGATAAGGCTACCAGAATTGCTGTGCTTTGGATTTTGAGGCTGGTCATGATGGTCAGGTTTGGTTCTTATAAGTTAGAGGGCACTGAAAATATTCCAGTTTCAAGAGACTAGCCTCATGGACATAAGAGGATGAAAAAAATCCTTCTGTCCACAAATATTTAGACTAAAGAGATCCCAACATAAGTTAATAATTTTGAAAGAAAAGATAATAAACAATGGTGTTGTGGAAGAAGTCGTTATGCAGATTTCCTAAGGACTTTTCACGTCACACACACACACACACACACACACACACACACACAAGCCAAATACCAAGTATGATAAATAAAAATACATTTATGCTAAACATAATAACTATGAAATATCAAGGATGAAGACAAAATCTTAAAGACTACTAGAAGAGATAAAACAGATTACCTGCAAAGAAAAGTTTTTGATAGAGAGTCATCTTTTTAACACTAGCAGCACATGCCAGGAATAATAGAGTTATATCATTTGTTTGTTGGAGAAAAATGCCTGTCCTGACTCCTTCAGCCTTTCCCACCCCTCCAGCTAGACTACCTTATTCCTTTAACTTCTTCAGCACTTAGCACATAAGATTTATTTGTTTACTTAGTGAAATTCAATTTCAACAATTTGGAAACAACTGTGACATTGAATTCACAATTTTGTGAGACATAAATTTGACTGTTGAAAGGACACTGGTATTTAGGAGTGAAACTTTAAGATATAAAGTAATATCTACCTGTCAATTTGACTTAACAGATCTTGCTTTGCCCCTGTTTATGCTATAATGGTAGATGACAACCTGCATGGGGATTTATCTCCCAAATCAGTAGCAGTGTAAAAGAAACGCCATGGGACATATAAATAAACAATATACTTTATCTAAATTAGGTAATAGTTCAGTTATTTATATGAAAATGACATTTAAAATGACAATATATAGATTTTTTAATATGGCATATTCTTGCTCTTCTGTTGTTTGAATTAATCTGCTGGGCTCTTTCAGAAGGTAGTGCATTCTCTGGGCTTATAAACCCGACTTACTTGGAATTCAGTGGAGGAAATTCATGAATCAGGAACTCTCAGAGTGGTCTTTAAGCTACTTGCACATGAAAGATTTTCAGATTCAAAGTCTCAGTCATTCCACCAGGCAACCATGAGCATCTGAGAAGGTTGTTTTTTTTTTTTTTTTTTTTGCCAAAGAGAATATGAAATGGGTAGTAGAAGAAAGTCATCCTAAATACCAGGTATGGCCATACTAGTTCCAGAGTCCAGGACTGTAACAGTTATAAGTAATTTATTCCTTATTTTGATATGGATATATTTATAAATATATTTTGCATTTTTCTCCCTTCTCTCAATCCCATGCCATCTGACATAATATATCTTAATAGCAGTTAATTGTATATCTCAGGAAATACATTTCTGAGAATACTAAAGGAGGAATGTGAGTCTGTGAGAAGAATGTGCTTTTATAAAGATGGATAAAGAAATGATGTATCCTCTCTTGAGGGTACACCTCTGATTGGTGTGTTTTCAATTGCACAAGAAAGACAGCATCATGTTCACAGCACATGATTTTGCTATGACCTTAATTTGAATGTAAGCATGGTGAAGTGACATACACTGATGCCAAAATGACAATATTTAGATTTTAGTGGATTGTGGTCTGTAAATTTAGCTAAGCTAGGACTACATTTCCCAAAAAGGAAATGGTTGTAAGCTAGTTTCAGCCACAGGAAATATTTTGCACACAACGGGCATGATAAAAGTCAAGCATCTAAGAAGCAGTACCTATATCCTTTTTCTCTTAGGAGCTGGGCACAGGACACTTAGCTGCTAGTACAGGGCATCCATGCTACCGCTCATCTGTTGTCTCACTAGTTCTCAGCAACTCTGGTTCCAGGTTTCTTGAATTCCAGGCCAGCATCTTCCAACTGTGGGGAAGCTGTTGGGTCCACAGCCCCTTTAGCTTCTCCAACACCTGGGCTAGGTTAAAAAAAGGTGGGGAGGGGCACTAGCTTCTCCTGAAAGTTGTTACTTTGAAGGCTCATAGAGGGTAAGAGAGCAACATGGTTCCCGGCTTTCCCTCACAGCTTCTAGTTCCTTTATGCTTCTCCACACTTTTCACTTCATATGAAAATTCTCTGCTCTCCTCTTTCCTTAAATGTCTATCCTGATACTACATAATTAACACCAGGCAAAGTCTAATGTAGGGTCCAAAGGCAGGCTGCCCCAAAATGTGCCACTTTGGCATACTGATTATGTATGTATGTATGTATGTATGTATGTATGTATTTTTAATTTTAAATAAAAGTTACCTAAAAGACAGCCTGTGCAAGAACACTCAGACCCCCTCTGTATTTCTTTTTTTTTGTAAATTTTTTTTTTAACGTTTATTTATTTTTGAGACAGAGAGAGACAGAGCATGAACGGGGAAGGGGCAGAGAGAGAGGGAGACACAGAATGGGAAGCAGGCTCCAGGCTCTGAGCCATCAGCCCAGAGCCCGATGCGGGGCTCGAACTCACGGACCGTGAGATCGTGACCTGAGCTGAAGTCGGATGCTTAACCGACTCAGCCACCCAGGCGCCCCAGACCCCCTCTGTATTTCTGAAGGCAGGAAATAAATCTCCCATGTGAAAGAGACCACCCCCCCTCCTTATACTAGGAGATAGTAGATATCAGAGATATCTTATCATCAGAGATAAGAAATTTAGAGCCAAGAAGGCTGTATAAACAACTTTGTTACTTTTTAATAATTTACTACCTTAGCCCAAGTTCTGTTTAGACATCCTTACTAACCGAAGCTCTTAAAGTTTTCTTTGTCCTGTCAATTCCTCATGGATTTATAGCTTCTGTCTAAAAAAGTATAAAAACTGCTTGCCTTGGTCATTTCTTCAGGTATCAATTTCATTATTGGGCCTCTGTGAGGGTATAAAAAAACTTTGTCTTTTTTCCTTACTTTATATTTTTTGAAATTTTGGAGTTTGTATTTTGAAAAGCATTCCCATATATCAGGGTAAACCCCAAGTGGATTACATATTTGTTTATTTTTTTAAAGACCATTAATGTACTGTAGGAAATAACAAGTGACTTTATATTTATACTGGAAGGGGAAAATGTTTCGACCTAAAAAGTCTAAGAAGCATTCAAAACAGACAGATGAATAAATCTGATTATGTTAAAATTTTTAAAAATCTACGTCATGAAAATATAATAAGTAAAATAAAATTATAAATTATTAAATGGGAAAAATATATGTAGGTCATATAAAAAGTATATGAGGTCTCTTAGGAATCATAAGGAAAGACAACAATAGAAAAATTACAAAGTATATCATTATTCAGGACACATGAAGGGAAATAAAAAAGTTCCTTGAATATATAAAGGTATGTTCAATTGTACTCATAAAAGAAATGTAAATTAAAATATAAGAAGTAAAATCTTTAATCTAACACTTTTGGCAAAGCTCTCCAAATTAGAAAACTCACACCTTCTGTGAGTCTATGAAGAAACAGACGTTATTATGTATTGTTTGTGCAAATTCCTACCACTTCAGAGTGATATGACATTGTATATCAGATTCCAGATGCAATTACCTATTGACTGTGCAATCTGACTCTTTAGAATTTCCTGGGTATGTATTTTGAAACTATAAAATAATATTTAAATAGTTGGGTTTCTTTTTGTTGTGTTTTGCTTTTTTGGATATTGGAATTATGGTCAGGGCAAAAAAACAGGAAACAAACTGTCCCTAGTAGGATTCCAGACAAATAAAATATGGTACAATAATAAACTATAAAGCCATGCTCCTATAAAGACAGAGAATAAATGCCACTAAAAATAGGTTATAGGCCAATATTCCTAATGAATATAGATGCAAACATCCCCAACAAAATACTAGCAAACCAAATCCAAAAATACATTAAAAAATTATTCACCATGATCAAGTAGGATTTATTCCTTGGTTGCAAGGTTGGATCAGTATTCACGAATCAATCAATGCCATGCATAACTTACTAAAAGAAAAGATAAGAACGATATGATCATTTCAAATGATGCAGAAAAAGCATTTGAGAACGTACAACATCTGTTCATGATAAAAACCCTCAACAAAGTAGGTTTAGAGGGAGCATACCTCAACACAATAATGGCCATATATGAAAAACCCACAGCTAACATCATCCTAAATGGGGAAAAACTGAGATCTTTCCACATCCCCACCTCCAAGTTCAGGAGCAAGACAAGGATGTCTACTCTCACCACTTATATTTAACATAGTACTGGAAGTCCTAGTGGAAGCAATCAGACAACAAAAAGAAATAAAAGGCATCCAAATCAACAAGGAAAAAATCAAACTTTCACCCTCTGCAGATGACATGATACTCTACATAGAAAACCCAAAAGACTCCACCAAAAAAAAATTGCTACAACTGATAAATGAATTCAGTCAAGTCACAGGATACAAAATCAACATACAGAAATCTGTTGCACTTCTATACACCAGTAATGAAGAAGCATAAGGAGAAATTGAGGAGTCAATCCCATTTACAGTTGAATCAAAAACAATAAGACATCTAGGAATAAACCTTACCAAAGAGATGAAAGACCTGTATTCTGAGAACTATAAAACACTAATGAAAAAAATTGAAGGTGACACAAATAAATGGAAAAATATACTATGCTTATGGATTGAAAGAAAAAAAATATTGTTAAAATGTCTATTCTACCCAAAACAATCTACACATGTAATGCAATCCTTGTCACAATACCAACAGCATTTTTCACAAAAGTAAAACAAACAATCCTGACATTTGTATAGAGCCATAAAAGACCTTGAATAGCCAAAGCAACCTTGAAAAAGAAAAGCAAAGCTGGAGGTATCACAATTCCAGACTTCAAGTTATATTACAAAGCTGTAGTGATCAAAACAGTAAGGTACTGTCACAAAAATAGACCCATACATGAAGAGAACAGAAAGGAAATCCAGAGATGAACCCCCAACTATGTGATCAATTAATCTTCAACAAAGCATAAAGAATATCCAATGGGAAAAAGACAGTCACTTCAACAAAGGGTGCTGGGCAATCTGGACAGCAACATGCAAAAGAATGAAACTGGACCACTTTCTTACACCACACACAAAAATAAATTCAAAATGGATGAAAGACCTAAATGTGAGACCTGAAACCAAAAAATCCCACAAAAGAACACAGGCAGTAATTTCTTTGATATTGGTCTTGGCAACTTGGTTTTAGATGTTTCCTGAGGCAAGGGAAACAGAAGCAAAAATATTGGGACTACATCAAAACAAAACAAAACAATAAAACAAAACAAAACAGGCAAACAAACTTCTGCACAGTGAAGGAAACAATCAACAAAACTGAAAGGCAACCTACTGAAGGGTAGAAGATATTTGAAAATTATAAATCTGATAAAGGGTTAGTATCCAAAATCTATAAAGAGCTGATACAGCTGAACACTGAGAAGACAAATAATTCAATTTAAAAAATGGGGAGAAGACATGAACAGATATTTCTCTAAAGAAGACATATAGCTGGCCAATAGACACATGAAATAATGTTCATCATCACTTATCATCAGGGAAATACCAATCAAAACTATAATGAGATATCATCTCACATTGTCAGGATGACTAAAATCAACAACACAAGAAACAACAGGTGTTGGCAAGGATGTGATGAAAAGGAACCTGTCACGCACTCTTAGTGGGAATGCAAACTGGTAAATCCACTGTGGAAAACAGTATGGAGGTTTCTCAAAATGTAAAATAATAGAAGTACCCTATGTCCAGCAATCACAATACTGGGTATTTACCAAAATGATATAAAAATATTAACTAAAGGGATACATGCACTGTTTATAACAGCATTATATACTATAGCCAATATATGGAAGCAGCCCAAGTGTCCACTGATTGATGAATGAATAATGAACATGTGGCATAGGTATACAATGGAATATTATTCAGCCATAAAAAGGAATGAAATCTGGGTGACTGGGTGGCTCAGTTGGTTAAGCATCTGACTTCGGCTCAGGTCATGATTTCATGGTTCATGAGTTAGAGTCCTGTGTCAGTCTCTGTGCTGACAGTTTAGAGCCTGGAGCCTGCTTTGGATTCTGTGTCTCCCTCTTTCTCTACTCCTCCCCCACACCCCCCACACGCTGTCTCTCTCTCTCTCTCTCTCACAAATAAAAAAAATTTTTTTAAATTAAAAGAAAGAATGAAATCTTGCCATTTGCAACAACATGGATGGGGCTAGAAAGTACAATGCTAAGCAATATAAGTCAGTCAGAGAAAGACAAATGACATATGATTTCACTCATTTGTAAAATTTAAGAAACAAAACAAAGGAGCAAAGGGGAAATCTATCTATCTATCTATCTATCTATCTATCTATATCTATTTATCTATCTTTCTATCTAGGCAAACCAAGAAACAGACTCTAAACTATAGGGAACTATAGTGAACAAACTGATGGTTACCAGAAAGGAGGTGGGTGGTGGGGGATGGGTTATGTGGGTGATGGGGATGAAGGAGTGCTCTTGTCTTCATGAGCACAGGATGATGTATGGAAGTGTCGAATCACTATATTGTAAACCTGAAACTAATAACACTACATGTTAACTAACTTGTATTAAAATAAAAACTTAAAAGCCAAAAAAATTACAGAAAAAGTAATCTGTCAAGTATTATAGAAGGATTACCAGGATTTATTAAGTAAAAAATAGCAGAGTATAAAACAGTGTATATAAATACTATATTTGTGTAAGAAAGTAAAAGTAAGAATTTATAAAAAATATTTTATTAAATTTGAATATAGATAATCAGTAAAGATACACAAGAAACTGGAAATAGTTATTACTTGCTTACTGACCTAGGGGAAAGGTCGGAGTGGTTAGGTTTGGGATAGTTGGACATTTCATAATGCAATTTAAAATATTATTTAGATTTTTGTACTATACAAATATAATTTCTATGTAAAAATGAAACTTAAAGATGAAATAAAATAAAATTTAAAATAGAAAACATCAGATTGTCCTGATGCTCACTAGTATTTGAGAACCACTGACAGATTATTGAATTAGATAACCCACAAAGTCCTAAATATCTAAATTTTTGTTTTTAAAAAAGGTTCACTTATTTATTTTGAGAGAAAGAGAGAGAGAGAAAGAGAGAGAGAGAAAGGGGCAGAGAGAGAGAGAGAATCCTAATCAGGTTCCATGCTGTCAGCCCTGAGCTCAATCCCAAAAACTCTGAGATCATGACCAGACCAGAAATAAAGAGTCAGACACTAAACTGACCGAGCTACCCATGTGCCCCTAAGTTTTATAATTTAATGCTTTTTCATGTCCTCATAAAAAAATATATGCATTTACACACACACACACACACACACACACACACACACAGTCTCACTCCTTTATAATATAAAAAGGACTTCAACATTTGTTAACTCATTTAATCTGCCCTGCCTTCCAGCTTCACCAATAATTGCACACTGCATTCTCTTTGATTCCTTGTGTAATAATGAACAGGGAATTCTTACTCAAAAAGCGAAAGAAATACTCTATGTATCATCCATAATACAAGTGTTTCATTTGTCTAGTGCTTTAAATTTTACAAACTACTTTAACATTACCAGTATAATTTGATCAACACTACAATTGCATTAGTCCTTCTTTCTATTTGACATAGAAAAGAACTGATATTAGAGAATATATCCCCTCTGCGTGATATATTCTTCATCTGCATTTTTCTCCCATTTTTTAATTGCCTCTCAATGTAGTCTTCTCAGAAAAACATCCCTGACATAATATCTAAAATAAAATATCAGAGCACCTGGGTGTTTCAGTCTTTAAGTATCAGACTCTTGATTTAAGCTTAGGTCATGATCTCAGGGTTGTGGGATCAAGCCCTGTGTCAGGCTCTGCAGTGAGTAAGGAACCTGCTTAAGATTCTCTCCCTCTACCCCTCAAAAACCCCTTCAAAAAAAAAAAGGTAAAATGAAATACTATTTTGTTCTCTATTTGTCTTTTATTTTCTTTGATAGATTTTCTAACTACCTTATATTTTATTCTATTATTTCTATTCTAGTTTTGTTTAATCATCAATCTTCTCAACTAAACCACAGGGTAAAAAGTCTTTACATGTTTAATTAACTACCTCATTCTCAGTGCTTGAAGAGTGCCTGGTTTAATGAGAAAACAAACAAAAAATATGCCTTATCAATTAGTGAACATTTATATATTCAGTTTAAACATAATTCAAAAGTGAATAAATATTAGACACATTTTCAGACCCTCACTGAAAGACCTTTAGTTCAAGCTTATTTGAATCCCATTTTAAGAAACCCCAAACAAACAAGAAAATCCTCCTATCTAAAAACCATGTGTTCATTGGTTTTATATATTTAATAACAATGTTTATAAAATCTAATATTAGATTTCATTTATTTGGCAATATATTTTTATTGTATTGAATTAAATGAGCCTCTAAATACAATGTAACAATATCAACAGAAAATACTACATTTAAACACACACTACTCGTAACTTTTACCTAAAAACTAAGTCACAAGAGTCACTTTATGATCTTTATTATTACAAAACTGTAAGTATTTCTCCCATACTGTAAAAGAGTTTAGAACTTTTGAGAAGAATTTTTGATACACACACAGTAGTCCCCCAGTGGGTGCCTGGAACCATGGATAGTACTGAATCCTATATATATACTATGACTTCTCCTATGCATATTTATGATAAAGTTTAAGAATAGTAGGAGGTTAACCTCAATAACTAATAATAAAATAGAAAATCATAAAAATATTCTGTAATGAAAGTTATGTGTAGATGGTGTCTCTTAAATATCTTATTGTGCTGTACTCAACCTTCTAGTGATGTTGAGATGATAAAACTCTTACGGGATGAGATGAAGTGAAGTAAATGATGTAGGTACCATGACATAGCTAAGCTACTACTGACCTTTTGATATATGTCAGAAGGATTATCTACTTCCAGATTACAGCTGACTGGGTAAGTAAAATCACAGAAAGGGAAAGTGCAGATAATTGGCGGGGGTGGCTAATGTGCTCTGTTTTTCACAAGTAAAGACGATGCTAAAGATGAAATGGTGGTGGGCAATTTATATGGAATTTTAAAATCTGCCTCCAAAGTATATATTCAATCAATTCTCCATCCCAAAATTATTGTATCCCTCGCTTTGCTGATGCTAAATAAGGAGCATTGTGGTGGCCAGCCTACAAGATGGCTCATAATGATCCTGACCTCCAGGTATTTCGAGTCTTTTGTACACATCGGGTTTGCATCGGGTTGGTCTGTGTAACCAATAACATGGCAGAAGAGATGGTATGTGACTTTAAAATTAGGTTATGACAAAGATTATTTGCTTGGCCAAACTTTAGTGAGGCTCCTGAAACTTCTCCTAGGCCAATCTGTGTACTCTTTTGTACAATTCAGTTACAGCAAGAACTCTGCTAAGTCAGCTTAGCAAGAGCCAGTCCTCCCTCAAAACTTGATCAGCCTGGATATCTGATCAGTTTCCTCATCCTCCACCATCCCCAGGTGATATCTACTCACCCTGGCCTGCTTTCATAAAGAATACTGTTAGGTTGGTTTAGCAAGCACCACCTTACCTGTGATGTTTCTTCTTAGCAATTTTCCAGCCACTGACCCCCACCCTGCTTCTTGGCTATAAATTCCTACTTGGCCATCCTGTGGTTGGAATTGAGCCCAGTTCTTTCTCAAGGTCTCTTTTTCCCTATTGCAGTAGTCCTGAATAAAATCTGTTTTTACTTCTTTAACTACTGTTCTGCTTTGTTTTTTCTCTGACAGTTATTAAAACAAAACAAAGAAAAAAACACAAACCCTGTAACTTTCACCTTAGAGAATCTGTAACTATAAAAAAACCATGGCTTCTTCAGGATACACTCTCTTTCTTCTCCATCTTCCACCCCTTGCAATAAGGGAAGCCATTTCATGAGAAGCCTTGTGATGCAAGGAACTTAAACTTCTCACCAACAGCCAAGTGAGTGAGAATGGAAAAGGAACTTTCATCCAAACCAAATTCAAAGCAACAGCTCGCACTGACAACTTAACTGATACTTCATGAAGGGCCCTAAGCTAGAACTACCAGGGCAAGTCACTCCAAAATTCCTGACCTTTAGAAACTATGTGATATAATAAAGATTTTTTGTGAGTAATTTACAATGCAGCAATAGATAACTAATGTAGCCATATTTTTACAAGAGAGCTGGCTAGGATGAAGAGTGTACTTGAAACAACAGAATACAGTTTTCTCTGTAGGAATTTACCAGATCCTTATGGAAAGTCATACATGTGATCAGATTCTCAGCACCAATGCTTTAAACAAAGTAATTATATTGAGATATTGCAAATTTCATTAGTGATCTATTTATATGATAATAAGCTGTTTAAAGAAAAAATCCTAAATTTTATGGAAATACAAATACCCTGAATGCCCAAAGAACTCTTGAAAAACAAGAACAAAGCTAGAGGTAGCATACTTCCTGATTTCATATTATATTACAAAACTAAAGTAATCAGGAGGAGACAAGATGGCAGAACAGCATGGAAGTTTTTTGTGTGTTCGCATCCATGAAATATAGCCAGACCAACACTAAACCATCCTGCACACCTAGAAAACTGACCTGAGGATTAACACAATCTGCACAACCTGAACCACAGAATTCAGCAGGCACACAGCACGGAGAGGTGAACTTGGGGAGAAAAGCTGCAGTGGGCAGGGAGCCGCTTTTGTGGGTGGAGAGAGGACAGAGGCTGGGGGAGAATACGGGAAAAGCAACCCTCCTCAAAAGCAGCTGGAAAGAAAGTGGAAAATGGGAAACAGCCATAGGGACTAAACTAAAAAGGGAGAAAGGAGAAAGGAGAGGGTTTAAATTCCATTAAGACTGTAAACAAGGAGAGTGCAGAGTCTGCAACTCCCCAGCTCGATACCTGGCAGTGCTCTGGTGCGAAGGGTGAACCCCAGGAGCAGAGTGGGGTCAGGGAGGTTCTTGGGCCACACAGGGAAAAGCAGTTCCACTGCTGGAAGGACATTTGGTAGAGGATGTTGAAGCCAGCTGGTCCCAGCAGACCCCAGAGAATGGCCACATTTGCTGGTGCTGGAACAAGGTCATTAAGGGTGAAGCCTGGTGCCAGATGTGTGTTGTGAGTTTCCATAATCCCTGAGGTGCTGCTGCTACACTATCACGCGACTTTTTCTGGGGCAGGCTGGCAACAGGCCGCAGTCTGGGGGCACAGGCAGCAGCAGGGTCCAGCAAGCATTCCTGGGTACAGCTAACATTTGGCCATTGCTCAGTGAGACCCTCCCACAAAGGGGCAGAATGGGTCAAAACCGCAGACCTTCAGAATTAAGGGGCCAGGGAAGACAGCCGCATGTGAGACAAAACTCGGGAGAGAGGTACTGCCTGGGGCCTGGTCACAGAGAGTGAAAAAGCGGGGAGTGGACGAAAGCTGAAAACAGAGGATGGGTGCAAGACTGCTGATCGGGGAGAACAGAGTTCGATACTAGAGACTGGGTAGCTGGGTGACGCCATTTTCACCGCTCCTGCGCATATGCACCTACAAGTGCCACAACCCTCCACCCCAGTAGGCTAGCAGCGCCATCTAGTGGAGAACAGAGCTGTTACACTGAGACTCACCCAATGGGGCCAACCTTGCTCTTTAAGAACACAAGTCTCACCTCCTGCTTAGTTTATGGACTACAAAGCACTTCATAGTCTGACTTCTAGGGGAAAACGAAGTAATTTCAGGACTATTTCAATCTGTTAGCAGGTCCATCTATCCAATTTTCTTTCAGTTAGAGGTCCATCTATTCAGTTTTCTTTCATTTTTTTTTCACTTTTCTTGTTCTTGAATACAGAAAGAGAAAAAATTCATTTTTATCTTTAATTTTTATTAAAAATATTTTTATTTTATTTTTTCTCTACTATATTCTTTACTTTTGTGTAATTTTTCTCAAATTCAATTTTACTCCCATCATTTCATTTTAGTCTATTTCAGTGTATTCATTTTTTCAAATTCCAAAATTATTTCCTGTTTTTCCCCCTTTTTTCTCTAACCTATCAAATTACTTTCAACACCCAGACTAAAACACACCTAGGATCTAGCATCATTTATTAGATTTTTTTGTGCTTTTTTCATTTTTTCATTTTAATATTTTTTCATTTTAATTTTTTTAATTTTAACTTTTCTACCTCATTAATTCATTTTCTCCCTTCAAAATGACAAAATGAAAGAATTCACTCCAAAAGAAAGAGCACGAAGTTGGTTGAGGGATTTAACCAACACAGATACAAGCAAGATGTCTGAACCAGAATTTAGAATCATGATAATAAGAATACTAGCTGGACTCGAAAATAGATTAGAATCCCTTTCTGAAAGGATAAAAGAAGTAAAAACTAGATAGGATGAAATTAAAAAAAGCTATAACTGAGCTGCAATCATGGATGGATGCAGTGGCGGCAAGGATGGATGAGCCAGAAGAGAGAATCAGCGATATAGAGGACAAATTTATAGAGAATAATGAAGCCAAAAAAAAGAGGGAGATTAAGGCAAAAGAGCACGATTTAAGAATTAGAGAAATAGGTGACTCATTAAAAAGGAACAATATCAGAATCATAGGGGTCCCAGAAGAGGAAGAAAGAGAAATAAGGGTAGAAGGGTTATGTGAGCAAATCACAGTGGAAATCTTTCTAACCTGGGGAAACACAGACATCAAAGTCCAGGAAGCACAGAGGACCCCATTAGATTCAACAAAAACTGACCATCAACAAGGCATATCATAGTCAAATTCACAAAATACTCAGACAAGGAGAGAATCATGAAAGCAACAAAGGAAAAAAAAGTCCCTAACCTACAAGGGAAGACAGATCAGGTTTGCAGCAGACCTATACACAGAAACTTGGCAGGCAAGAAGAGTGGCAGGATATATTCAGTGTGCTGAATCAGAAAAATATGCAGCCAAGAATTCTTTATCCAGCAAGGCTGACATTCAAAATAGGAGAGATTAAACGTTTCCCAGACAAACAAAAATTAAAGGAGTTTGTGACCACTAAACAATCCCTGCAAGAAATTTTAAGGGGACTCTCTGAGGGGAGAAAAGATGAAAATATAAATAAATAAATAAATAAATAAATAAATAAATAAATAAATACCTACCAAAAGCAACAAAGATTAGAAAGGACCAGAGAACACCACCAGAAACTCAAACTCTACAAGCATCGTAATGGCAATAAATTCATATCTTTCAGTACTCACTCTAAACGTCAATGGACTCAAAGCTCCAATAAAAACACACAGTGTAAAAGAATGGATAAGAAAACAAAATCCATCCATGCTGCTTACAAGAGACCCACTTTAGACCTAAAGACACCTTTAGATTGAAAATAAGGGGATGGAGAACCATCTATCATGCTAATGGTCAACAAAAGAAAGCTGGAGTAAGGGTGGCTGGGCGGCTCAGTCCGTTGAACGTCTGGTATCGATTCAGGTCATGATCTTGCAGTTTGCGAATTCAAGCACCATGTCGAGCCCTGTGCTGACAGCTCAGAGCCTGGAGCCTGCTTCAGATTCTGTGTCTCCCTCCCTCTGCCCCTTCCCTGCTCATGCTCCATCTCTCTCTCTCTCTCTCTCTCTCTCTCTCTCTCTCTCTCTCTCTCAAAAATGAATAAACATTAAAAAAATTTTTAAAAAACCCTAGTTCATAAAAAAATGAAAGCCGGAGTAGCCATACTTATATCAGTCAATCTAGACTCTAAAATAAGGACTGTATCAGGAGATGCATTGTCTCATAATCAAGGGGTCTATCCACCAAAAATACCTAATAATTGTAAACATTTATGTGCCAAATATGGAGGCACCCAAATATATAAATCAAGTAATCACAAACATAAAGAAACTCAATGATAGTAATACCATAATAGTAGGAGACTTCAACACCCCACTCACAGCAATGGACAGATCATCTAACCAAAAAATCAACAAGGAAACACTGGCTTTGAATGACACACTGGACCAGATGGATTTAACAGATATATTCAGAACATTTCATCCTAAAGCAACAGAAGATACATTCTTCTCCAGTGCACATGGAATGTTCTCAAGAATAGACCATATACTGGGACACAAATCAGCCCTAAGCAAGTACAAAAAGATTGAGATCATACTGTAGACATTTTCAGACCACAACTCTATGAAACTCAAAGTCAATCACAAGAAAAAATTTGGAAAGGTAACAAATACTTGGAGACTGAAGAACATCCTACTAAAGAATGAATGGGCTAACCAAGAAGTTAAAGATGAAATTAAAAAGTAAATGGAAGCCAATGAAAATGATAACACCACAACCCCAAACCACTGAGATGCAGCAAAGGTTGTCATAAGAGGAAAGTATATAGCAATCCAGGCTTTACTAAAGAAGGAAGATAGATCTAAGACACACAACCTAAACTTACACCTTAAGGAGCTGGAAAAAGAATAGCAAATAAAACCCAAAACCAGCAGAAGACAGGAAATAATAAAGATTAGAGCAGAAATTAATGCTATCGAAACCAAAAAAAAAAAAAAAAAAAAACCAAAAAAACAAAAACAAAAACAAAAACACACACAAAAAAAACAAAACAGTAGAACAGATCAATGAAACCAGAAGCTGGTTCTTTGAAAGAATTAACAAAGTTGATAAACCACCAGCCAGTTTGATCAAAAAGAAAAAGGAAAGAACCCAAATAAATAAAATCAAGAATGAAAGAGGAGAGATCACAACCAACACAGCAGAAATAAAAACAACAATAAGAGAATATTATGAGCAATTATATGCCAATAAAATGGGTAATCTGGAAGAAATGGACAAATTCCTAGAAACATATACACTACCAAAACTGACAGGAACAAATAGAAAATTTGAACAGACCTATAACCAGGAAGGAAATCGAATCAGTAATCAAAAATCTCCCAAAAAACAAGAGTCCAGGGACAGATGGCTTTCCAGGGTAATTCTGCCAAACATTTAAGAAAGAATTAACACCTATTTTCTTGAAGCTGTTCCAAAAAATAGAAATGGAAGGAAAACTCCCAAACTCTTTCTATGAAGCCAGCATCACCTTGCTTCAAAAACTAGAAGAGACTTCCACTAAAAAGGAGAACTACATACTAATTTCCCTGATGAACAAGGATGCAAAAATCCTCAACAACTTATTTGCCAACCAGATCCAACAATACATTAAAATATTATTCATCACCATGACCAAGTGGGATTTATACCTGGGATGCAGGGCTGGCTCAATATCTACAAAACAATTCACATGATTCATCAAGAACCATATGGACAAGAACCATATGGTCCTCTCAATAGACGCAGAGAAAGGAATGACAAAATACAACATCCTTTCTTGATAAAAACCCTCAAGAAAGTAGGGATAGAAAGAGCATACCTCGAGATCATAAAAGCTATACATGAAGGATCCAATGCTAATATCATCCTCAGTGGGGAAAAACTGAGAACTTTCCTCCTAAGGTCAGGAACAAGACAGGGATGTCCACTGTTGCCACTATTATTCAACATAGTATTGGAAGTCTTAGCTTCTGCAATCAGACAACACAAAGAAATAAAAGGCATCCAAATAGGCCAGAAGGAGGTCAAACTTTCACTCTTTGCAGATGACATGATACTCTATATGGAAAACCCAAAAGATTCCACCAAAAAATGCTAGAATTCATGCATGAATTCAGCAAAGTTGCAGGATATAAAATCAATGCACAGAAATCGGTTGCATTCCTGTACACCAGCAATGAAGCGACAGAAAGAGAAATCAAGGAATCTATCCCATTTACAGTTCATCAAAAACCATAAAATACCTAGGAATAAATCTAACCAAAGAGGTGAAAAATCTATATGCTGAAAACTATAGAAAGCTTGTGAAAGAAATTGAAGAAGACACAAAAAAATGGAAAAAGATTTCATGCTCCTAGATAGGAAGAACAAATATTATTAAAATGTCCATAGAACCCAAAGCAATCTACATATTCAATGCAATCCCTATCAAAATAACACCAGCATTCTTCACAGAGCTAGAACAAATAATCCTAAAATTTGTATGGAACCAGAAAAGACCCCAAATAGCCAAAGCGATCTATGAAAACAGCCAAAGCTGTAATCATAAAGACAGTATAGTACTGGCACAAGAACAGACACTCAGATTAATGGAACAGAATAGAGAACCCAGAAATGGACCCACAAACATATGGCCAACTAATCTTTGACAAAGCAGGAAAGAATATCCCATGGAATAAAGACAGTCTCTTCAGCAAGTGGTGCTGGGAAAACTGGACAGCGACATGCAGAAGAATGAACCTGGACCACTTTCTTACACCGCACACAAAAATAAACTCAAAATGGATGAAAGACCTCAATGTAAGACAGGAAGCCATCAAAATCCTCAAGGAGAAAGCAGGCAAAAACTGCTTTGATCTTGCCCACGGCAACTTCTTACTCAACACGTCTCTGGAGGCAAGGGAAACAAAAGCAAAAATGAACCACTGGGACCTCATCAAAATAAAAAGCTTCTGTACAGCAAAGGAAACAATCAGCAAAACTAAAAGGCAACCGACAGAATGGGAGAAGATATTTGCAAACGACATATCAGATAAAAGGTTAGTATCCAAAATCTATAAAGAATTTATCAAACTCAACCCCCCCAAAATAAATAACCCAGTGAAGAAATGGGCAAAAGACATGAATAGACACTTCTCCAAAGAAGACATCCAGATGGCCAACCGACACATGAAAAAATGCTCAACATCACTCAGCATCAGGGAAATACAGATCAAAACCACAATGAGATAGATACCACCTCACACCTGTCAGAATGGCTAACATTAACAACTCAAGCAACAACAGATGTTGGCGAGGATGAGGAGAAAGAGGATCTCTTTTGCATTGTTGGTGGGAATGCAAGCTAGTGCAGCCACTCTGGAAAACAGTATGGAGGTTCCTCAAAAACTAAAAATAGAACTACCCTACACCCAGCAATTGCACTACTAGGCACTTATCCACGGGATACAGATGTGCTGTTTTGAAGGGACACATGCACCCCCATGTTTATAGCAGCACTATCAACAATAGCCAATGTATGGAAAGACCCCAAATGTCCCTCGATGGATGAATGAATACAGAAGAAGTGGTATATATATACAATGGAGTATTACTCAGCAATCAAAAAGAATGAAATTTTGCCATTTGCAACTATGTGGATGGAAATAGAGGGTATTATGCTAAGTGAAATTAGTCAGAGAAAGACAAAAATCATATGACTTCACTCATATGAGGGCTTTAAGAGACAAAACAGATGAACATAAGGGAAGGGAAACAAAAATAATATAAAAACAGGGAGGGGGACAAAAGAGAAGAGACTCATAAATATGGAGAAAAAACTGAGGGTTACTGGAGGGGTTGTGGCAGGGGTGGATGGGATAAATTGGTAAAGGGCACTAAGGATTTTACTCCTGAAATCATTGTTTCACTCTATGCCAACTAATTTGGATGTAAATTTTTAAAAATAAAAAAAAAAAATTAAAATAAAGGGAAAAAACCCTAATCAAAACAGAATCATATTGGTATAAAAACAGACACAGATCAATGACACAGCATAGAGCTCAGAAATAAATCCACACATATATGGTCAATTAATTTATGACAAAGGAACTAAGAATATAAAATATGGGAAATGATAACCTCTTTAATAAGTGGTGCCAGAAAAACTGAAAAGCTACATGCAAAAAAATAAAATTGAACTTTCAACTTATACTATACACACAAATCAACCAAAATGTAGAAAAGACTTAAATTTTAGTCCTCAAACTGTAAAACTCCTAGGAGAAAACTAGAAGGGTAAGAACCATGACATTGGTCTTGGCAATAATTTTTTGGGTCTGATAATCCAAAGCAATGGCAACAAAAACAAAAATACCAAGTGCGACTAGATCAAACTAAAATGTTACTACACATCAGAGGTAAGAACAACAAAATGAAAAGGTATCATACAGAGTGGCAGAACATATTTGCAAACTACATATCCAAGGATTCATATCCAAAATATAGAAGGAGTTTGTGTAATGAAAAAGAAAAAAAAAGAAAAAGAAAAGAGAACAGGGGGGAAGGAAAGGAAAGGAAAGGAAAGGAAAAAGGAAAGGAAAGGAAAGGAAAAAGGAAAGGAAAGGAAAGGAAAGGAAAGGAAAGGTAAGGTACCTGGGTGGCTCAGTTGGTTACGCAACCAGCAACTCTTGGTTCTAACTCAGGTCATAATCTCACTGTTCCTGGGATTAAGCCCCACAGTGCTGACAGTGTGGTGCCCGCTTGGAATTCTCTCTCAAAATTAATAACTCTCTTTCTCAAAAATTAATAACTAAACATTTAAAAACACAAAAAAGGGGAAGATGGCGGCGTAGGAGGACGCTGGGCTCACCGCGCGTCCTGTTGATCACTTAGAGTCCACCTACACCTGCCTAAAGAACCCAGAAAACCGCCAGAAGATTAGCAGAACGGAGTCTCCGGAGCCAAGCACAGACGAGAGGCCCTCCGAAGAGGGTAGGAAGGGCGGCGAGACGATGCGCGCTCCACGGACTGGCGGGAGGGAGCCGGGGCGGAGGGGCGGCTCGCCGGCCAAGCAGAGCCCCCGAGTCGGGCTGGCAAAAGCGGAGGGGCCGGACAGACTGTGTTCCGACAGCAAGCGCGACTTAGCGTCTGGGAGGTCATAAGTGAACAGCTCTGCTCAGAAAGCGGGAAGGCTGGAGGACAAAGGAAGGGAGAGCTGCTGAGCCCCCGGACGGCAGAGCTCAGCTTGGCGGGGAACAAAGGCGCTCGCCAGCGCCATCTCCCCCGCCCATCCCCCAGCCAAAATCCCAAAGAGAACCAGTTCCTGCCAGGGAACTTGCTCGCTCCGTGCAAACACCCAACTCTGTGCTTCTGCGGAGCCAAACCTCCGGCAGTGGATCTGACTCCCTCCCGCTGCCACAGGGCCCCTCCTGAAGTGGATCACCTAAGGAGAAGCGAGCTAAGCCTGCCCCTCCTGCCCCCGTGCACCTTGCCTACCCACCCCAGCTAATACCCCAGATCCCCAGCACCACAAGCCTGGCAGTGTGCAAGTAGCCCAGACGGGCCGCGCCACCCCACAGTGAATCCCGCCCCTAGGAGAGGGGAAGAGAAGGCACACACCAGTCTGACTGTGGCCCCAGCGGTGGGCTGGGGGCAGACATCAGGTCGGACTGCGGCCCCACCCACCAACTCCAGTTATACACCACAGCACGGGGGAAGTGCCCTGCGGGTCCTCACCACTCCAGGGACTATCCAAAATGACCAAACGGAAGAATTCCCCTCAGAAGAATCTCCAGGAAATAACAACAGCTAATGAACTGATCAAAAAGGATTTAAATAATATAACAGAAAGTGAATTTAGAATAATAGTCATAAAATTAATCGCTGGGCTTGAAAACAGTATACAGGACAGCAGAGAATCTCTTGCCACAGAGATCAAGGGACTAAGGAACAGTCACGAGGAGCTGAAAAACGCTTTAAACGAAATGCAAAACAAAATGGAAACCACGACGGCTCGGATTGAAGAGGCAGAGGAGAGAATAGGTGAACTAGAAGATAAAGTTATGGAGAAAGAGGAAGCTGAAAGAAAGAGAGATAAAAAAATCCAGGAGTATGAGGGGAAAATTAGAGAACTAAGTGATACACTAAAAAGAAATAATATACGCATAATTGGTATCCCAGAGGAGGAAGAGAGAGGGAAAGGTGCTGAAGGGGTACTTGAAGAAATTATAGTTGAGAACTTCCCTGAACTGGGGAAGGAAAAAGGCATTGAAATCCAAGAGGCACAGAGAACTCCCTTCAGACGTAACTTGAATCGATCTTCTGCACGACATATCATAGTGAAACTGGCAAAATACAAGGATAAAGAGAAAATTCCGAAAGCAGCAAGGGGTAAACGTGCCCTCACATATAAAGGGAGACCTATAAGACTTGTGACTGATCTCTCTTTTGAAACTTGGCAGGCCAGAAAGGCTTGGCACGATATCTTCAGTGTGCTAAACAGAAAAAATATGCAGCCGAGAATCCTTTATCCAGCAAGTCTGTCATTTAGAATAGAAGGAGAGATAAAGGTCTTCCCAAACAAACAAAAACTGAAGGAATTTGTCACCATGAAACCAGCCCTACAAGAGATCCTAAGGGGGATCCTGTGAGACAAAGTACCAGAGACATCACTACAAGCATAAAACATACAGACATCACAATGACTCTAAACCCGTATCTTTCTATAATAACACTGAATGTAAATGGATTAAATGCACCAACCAAAAGACATAGGGTATCAGAATGGATAAAAAAACAAGACCCATCTATTTGCTGTCTACAAGAGACTCATTTTAGATCTGAGGACACCTTTAGATTGAGAGTGAGGGGATGGAGAACTATTTATCATGCTACTGGAAGCCAAAAGAAAGCTGGAGTAGCCATACTTATATCAGACAAACTAGACTTTAAATTAAAGGCTGTAACAAGAGATGAAGAAGGGCATTATATAATAATTACAGGGTCTATCCATCAGGAAGAGCTAACAATTATAAATGTCTATGCGCCAAATACCGGAGCCCCCAGATATATAAAACAATTACTCATAAACAAAAGCAACCTTATTAATAAGAATGTGGTCATTGCAGGGGACTTTAACACCCCACTTACAGAAATGGATAGATCATCTAGACACACGGTCAATAAAGAAACAAGGGCCCTGAATGATACATTGGATCAGATGGACTTGACAGATATATTTAGAACTCTGCATCCCAAAGCAACAGAATATACTTTCTTCTCGAGTGCACATGGAACATTCTCCAAGATAGATCATATACTGGGTCACAAAACAGCCCTTCATAAGTTTACAAGAATTGAAATTATACCATGCATACTTTCAGACCACAATGCTATGAAGCTTGAAATCAACCAAGGAAAAAGTCTGGAAAACCTCCAAAAGCATGGAGGTTAAAGAACACCCTACTAACGAATGAGTGGGTCAACCAGGCAATTAGAGAAGAAATTAAAAAATATATGGAAACAAATGAAAATGAAAATACAACAATCCAAACGCTTTGGGATGCAGCGAAGGCAGTCCTGAGAGGAAAATACATTGCAATCCAGGCCTATCTCAAGAAACAAGAAAAATCCCAAATACAAAATCTAATAGCACACCTAAAGGAAATAGAAGCAGAACAGCAAAGGCAGCCTAAACCCAGCAGAAGAAGAGAAATAATAAAGATCAGAGCAGAAATAAACAATATAGAATCTAAAAAAACTGTAGAGCAGATCAACGAAACCAAGAGTTGGTTTTTTGAAAAAATAAACAAAATTGACAAACCTCTAGCCAGGCTTCTCAAAAAGAAAAGGGAGATGACCCCAATAGATAAAATCATGAATGAAAATGGAATTATTACAACTAATCCCTCAGAGATACAAACAATTATCAGGGAATACTATGAAAAATTATATGCCAACAAATTGGACAACCTGGAAGAAATGGACAAATTCCTAAACACCCACCCTCTTCCAAAACTCAATCAGGAGGAAATAGAAAGCTTGACCAGACCCATAACCAGCGAAGAAATTGAATCGGTTATCAAAAACCTCCCAACAAATAAGAGTCCAGGACCAGATGGCTTCCCAGGGGAGTTCTACCAGACGTTTAAAGCAGAGATAATACCTATCCTTCTCAAGCTATTCCAAGAAATAGAAAGGGAAGGAAAGCTTCCAGACTCATTCTATGAAGCCAGTATTACTTTGATTCCTAAACCAGACAGAGACCCAGTAAAAAAAGAGAACTACAGGGGCGCCTGGGTGGCGCAGTCGGTTAAGCGTCCGACTTCAGCCAGGTCACGATCTCGCAGTCCGTGAGTTCGAGCCCCGCGTCAGGCTCTGGGCTGATGGCTCGGAGCCTGGAGCCTGTTTCCGATTCTGTGTCTCCCTCTCTCTCTCTGCCCCTCCCCTGTTCATGCTCTGTCTCTCTCTGTCCCAAAAATAAATAAAAAACGTTGGAAAAAAAAAATTAAAAAGAAAAGAGAACTACAGGCCAATATCTCTGATGAATATGGATGCAAAAATTCTCAATAAGATACTAGCAAATTGAATTCAACAGCATATAAAAAGAATTATTCACCATGATCAAGTGGGATTCATTCCTGGGATGCAGGGCTGGTTCAACATTCGCAAATCGATCAACGTGATACATCACATTAACAAAAAAAAAGAGAAGAACCATATGATCCTGTCAATCGATGCAGAAAAGGCCTTTGACAAAATCCAGCACCCTTTCTTAATAAAAACCCTGGAGAAAGTCAGGATAGAAGGAACATACTTAAAGATCATAAAAGCCATTTATGAAAAGCCCACAGCTAACATCATCCTCAATGGGGAAAAACTGAGAGCTTTTTCCCTGAGATCAGGAACACGACAGGGATGCCCACTCTCACCGCTGTTGTTTAATATAGTGCTGGAAGTTCTAGCATCAGCAATCAGACAACAAAAGGAAATCAAAGGCATCAAAATTGGCAAAGATGAAGTCAAGCTTTCGCTTTTTGCAGATGACATGATATTATACATGGAAAATCCGATAGACTCCACCAAAAGTCTGCTAGAACTGGTACATGAATTCAGCAAAGTTGCAGGATATAAAATCAATGTACAGAAATCAGTTGCATTATTATACATTAACAGTGAAGCAACAGAAAGACAAATAAAGAAACTGATCCCATTCACAATTGCACCAAGAAGCATAAAATACCTAGGAATAAATCTAACCAAAGATGTAAAAGATCTGTATGCTGAAAACTATAGAAAGCTTATGCAGGTAATTGAAGAAGATATAAAGAAATGGAAAGACATTCCCTGCTCATGGATTGGAAGAATAAATATTGTCAAAATGTCAATACTACCCAAAGCTATCTACACATTCAATGCAATCCCAACCAAAATTGCACCAGCATTCTTCTCGAAACTAGAACAAGCAATCCTAAAATTCATATGGAACCACAAAAGGCCCCGAATAGCCAAAGTAATTTTGAAGAAGAAGACCAAAGCAGGAGGCATCACAATCCCAGACTTTAGCCTCTACTACAAAGCTGTCATCATCAAGACAGCATGGTATTGGCACAAAAACAGACACATAGACCAATGGAATAGAATAGAAACCCCAGAACTAGACCCACAAACGTATGGCCAACTCATCTTTGACAAAGCAGGAAAGAACATCCAATGGAAAAAAGACAGTCTCTTTAACAAATGGTGCTGGGAGAACTGGACAGCAACATGCAGAAGGTTGAAACTAGACCACTTTGTCACACCATTCACAAAAATAAACTCAAATGGATAAAGGACCTGAATGTGAGACAGGAAACCATCAAAACCTTAGAGGAGAAAGCAGGAAAAGACCTCTCTGACCTTAGCCATAGCAATCTCTTACTCGGCACATCCCCAAAGGCAAGGGAATTAAAAGCAAAAGTGAATTACTGGGACCTTATGAAGATAAAAAGCTTCTGCACAGCAAAGGAAACAACCAACAAAACTAAAAGGCAACCAACGGAATGGGGAAAGATATTTGCAAATGACACATCGGACAAAGGGCTAGTATCCAAAATCTATAAAGAGCTCATCAAACTCCACACCCGAAAAACAAATAACCCAGTGAAGAAATGGGCAGAAAACATGAATAGACACTTCTCTAAAGAAGACATCCGGATGGCCAACAGGCACATGAAAAGATGTTCAACGTCGCTCCTTATCAGGGAAATACAAATCAAAACCACACTCAGATACCACCTCACGCCAGTCAGAGTGGCCAAAATGAAGAAATCAGGAGACTATAGATGCTGGAGAGGATGTGGAGAAACAGGAACCCTCTTGCACTCTTGGTGGGAATGCAAGCTGGTGCAGCCGCTCTGGAAAGCAGTGTGGAGGTTCCTCAGAAAATTAAAAATAGACCTACCCTATGACCCAGCAATAGCACTGCTAGGAATTTATCCAAGGGATACAGGAGTACTGATGCATAGGGGCACTTGTACCCCAATGTTTATAGCAGCACTCTCAACAATAGCCAAATTATGGAAAGAGCCTAAATGTCCATCAATTGATGAATGGATAAAGAAATTGTGGTTTATATACACAATGGAATACTACGTGGCAATGAGAAAAAATGAAACATGGCCTTTTGTAGCAACGTGGATGGAACTGGAGAGTGTGATGCTAAGTGAAATAAGCCATACAGAGAAAGACAGATACCATATGGTTTCACTCTTATGTGGATCCTGAGAAACTTAACAGGAACCCATGGGGGAGGGGAAGGAAAAAAAAAAAAAGAGGTTAGAGTGGGAGAGAGCCAAAGCATAAGAGACTGTTAAAAACTGAGAACAAACTGAGGGTTGATGGGGGGTGGGAGGGAGGGCAGGGTGGGTGATGGGTATTGAGGAGGGCACCTTTTGGGATGAGCACTGGGTGTTGTATGGAAATCAATTTGACAGTAAATTTCATATATTAAAAAATAAAATTAAAAAAAAAAGGCACAGAGTAGAAAAAAAAAAAAAAACAACCCATGAATTCCTGGGGTGCCTGGGTGGCTCAGTTGGTTAAGCATCTGACTCTTGATTTAGGTTCAGGTTATGATCTAACTAATGGTTCCTGAGTTTGAGCCAGGCGTCGGGCCCCACCTGGGGCTCTGTGCTGACAGCAGAAACTGCTTGGGAATTCTCTCTCTGCCCCTCCCACATTAATACGTGTTCTCTCTCTCTCCCTCTCAAAATAAATAACTAAACATTAAAAAACAAAAAACAAAAAACACCAAGCCTTAAAATTCCTGTCAGAGTGTGCATGGAATTTATTTCCGTTTCATAGCTTTTTCTGGCTTTTAGGGCATGCTCTGGAGAGGACCAAGGCTCATAAAAAGACTGATACCTAGAATTCCACATATCACCATCCTGTCTTCATGAAATGTTCATAAACTGACATACACGCTAGAACGAGAATGACCTAAAATACTCATTTGTGAATTTACCACTTTGTTAACTTTTGCCTTTTGGGCAGAACAGAACATTCTCTTTCTTAATTAGAAGATGAGGTTCATGTTCATCTAAAGAGAGTTCTCATCTCACACAGAACCAAGGCACAAGTTTCCCTGGAGCACTTTGTATGAAGAGAGAGAGAGAGAGAGAGAGAGAACCAACATGCCAGCTGTTGGATTTTACAGGACCCACCTGGGTCTGGAGAGCCAGTTTTGTTTAGTATTAAATAAAGCCACAGGCTTTGCAGAGAACTACTCCATGAGCTCATCCAGGAGTCAATGCCATTTTCCATAATCTGGCAAGTCTTGAGATAACCAGAGCTTTCTGAATAAACTTTCCTTTAAAAAAAAAAATAAATAAATAAAATAAAAAATAAATAAAAACACAAAAAAATGAACAAAGGATCTGAACAGACATTTCCTTTAATTTGTTTTCAAAGTTTGTTTGTTTGTTTGTTTGTTTATTGGCATAGACAGAGGGAGGCACGGAATCTCAACCAGGCTCTGTGCAGTCAGCACAGAGGCCAATGTGCGAATCAAACTCATGGACTAAGCGACCCAGGTGTCCCTGAAGAGACATTTTAAAGAAGAATACATCCAAATGCCCAACAGGTATATGAAAAGGTGCTCAACATCACTAATCATCAAGAAAATATAAATCAAAACTACAATGAGATATTAATCACCTCACACCTGTCATGACAGTTATTCTCAAAAAAGAAAGAGATAACAAGTATTGGTGAGGATATGGAGCAAAGGTAACTCGTGGGCACTATCGATGGAAGTATAACTTGTATAGTGACTATGGAAAACAGTATGGAGCTTCCTCAAGAAATTAAAAATAGAGTTACCATTTGATCCAATAATGCCATTTCTGGGTACATATCCATAGGAAACTTAATCATTATCCCGAAGGGATATCTGTACCACCAGTTCATAGTAGCATTGTTCACAATAGCCAAGGTACAGAAATAATCTAAGTATCCACTGACTGATAAATTGATAAAGAAAATTTGAGATACGCACACACATTCACAAAGAAGAATATTATTCAGACTTAAAAAAAAGGAGATCTTGTCATTTGTGACAATATAGATGGACCTTGAGAGCATTATGCTAAGTTAAAGATAAAGGCAAATACTGTATCATATCATTTAAATGTGGAATCTACAAAAAGGTGCAACTCATAGAAACAGAGTAGAAAAGTGATCGCCAGGGGCTGAAGAGTGGGGGTAATCGGGGGTAGGTTGGTAAATGGTACAAACTTGAAATTATAAGATAAATAAGTCCTGATAATCTAATGTACAACATGGAGGCTGTAGTTAAAATCACTGTATTATATAATTGAAATTTCCTAAAAGAGGAGAATTGAAATGTTCTCTCTCACACACAAAAAGTTAAATATATAAGGTGATCAATATGTTAATTAAAAAGAATAATATGCTCATTAATCTGAACTTCAAGAAAATAAAATTTTAACTTAGCTAAACTTAGAAATATCTTATTTATGAAGAGAGATGGAATCATAAAAGTATCAATACAAAGTGATCAGATTTACTAGCAAGAACAATTTTTTTTTTTTATGTTTACTTATTTTTGAGACAATGTGAGAGACAGTGCAAGCAGAGGAGGGGCAGACAGAGGGAGACACAGAATCTGAAGTGGGATCCAGGCTCTGAGCTGTCAGCCCAGAGCCCGACACGGGGCTGGAACTCACAAACCGTGATATCATGACCTGAGCCGAAGTCGGAGGCTTAACCGACTGAGCCATTCAGGCACCCAAGAACAATTTAAGAGAAAATAGTACATTCAAAATTGCAGTTCACCTTTAATTAAATACAGATGGAATATTATTTTATGTGACTCATTAAACATTATAAAAGTCTTTCTATAATGAAATTCTGATGACTCTGTTCATACAGTGAGGGGTTTGCTACATATTTATATTTGGTTCAGTTCAACTGACTTAGAACTTGCCTCTTCCTGCCTGAAACCACCTTCTGGCTGTGGCAGGGAGGTGCATGGAGCAGCCTGTGCTCCTGAGGCACAGCACAGAGACTTCCTCCTCTTACATTCAATCCCCACCACATACTGGGATTCCCTAGGTGCTAACAAGTTGGAGAATGCTGACAGCCAATAGCTGGATAATTTGCTTTGTAGCTACAGTAACAGACAATAATTTGCAATATAGTAATAAAAGTACTTTATAGATCATGAATAAAACATACGTATGCACCTATTTCTTCTAATAGAAACATGTTTTCTACCATTTCACATGCAAGTGCATCTAACCATATGGCAGCTTGATCGTCGTTTATTTCTAAGCTTTACCACATTCCTATAGCCTCCTATATATCTGACTTTTCCCCCTGTATCCCAACAGAAAACCTTGCCTACTAGGCCAAAAACAAAACAAAACAAGACAAAACAAAACAAAGCAAAATAGTCATTCAATAAGTCATTCAGCAAGTAAAGCACTCAACTTTTTAGCTAATTACCATGGAAAACACATCCCTTTCCTTGTCTAAGATTAACACATCACTCCTGTTCTGTACCTCACAATCTCACTCTCCGTAAGAACTTCATCAATTATCCATTGCCCATGTAATCACATTAATCTTTCCCTCTTCTTTTGGTTCTTATCTACATACAAACAATTAAAATTTTCTTGCATCTTAAAAATTAAATTTTGACCCCAAACCATTTAGTTACACTCTTATTTTATTTCCATTCAAATGTCCTTGTTGAATGTTTGCCCAAGCCTATATTACCCACTTTCTGTTTGTGTTTGTTTCTTACCCCAGTCATCTGATATAATATGCACAATCACTATGCGAAACTACTTTGGGAAAGGGGTGCCTGGGTGGCCCAGTTAGTTGATCCAGCTCTTGATTTTGTCTCTGGTCACAATCTTGTGGTTTATGGGTTCAAGCCCCGCATCAGGCTCTGTGCTGATGGTGTGGAGCCTGCTTGAGATTCTCTCTCTGCCCCTCCCCCCTTTCTCAAAAATAAATAAACGTTAAAAAAACAGAAACTACTTTGGGAAAAAGGTTACCAGTGACCTCATTTTGCTTATATTTTGCTGATTGCACTGGATGTATTACTACAGCTTTTGATATTGTGGTTCAGTCTGCTACTTTTGCAAATGTTTTCTGTGGTTTCAGACACAACACTCTGCTAGCACTCCTTCTGTGCTTATAGATTATTCTCATGTTTTTCTCTGTGTCCTGCACATACTATCAGTATTTCCCACCCTGAATTCTCTTCAGAGAAATCTCATCCCAACTTACAACTTCAACTATTCTATTGAAGAGACACCTAAAGCTCTATCTCTATATGGTGAGTTTTAAATTCATGTATGAAATTGTTTTCAGCATATAAACTATCTGTATGTCACAGAGACACTGACCATAGAATATGATAAAATTGGAACTTGTTATTAAATCTCTGCAAATCTTCCTGTGCTAATACACATCATGTCTAAGTGAAGAGTACCACCATTCTTTTAGCTGTGACTACCAGAAACTGTCACTGACAGTTCCATTACTTATATAACCCATACTGATGACTGAATCTTGTTTATTCTACACCCTTAATATTTAGTAGAGCCATATTTTTCCCCCTCACTGAGAGCTTTCATCATCATATGGATTACTTTGAAGTGTTAGGTTTCTCTGCATTCAGGCTTGGCTTCCTCAAACACATTTTTGCTATTGTAACCTGAATGATATTTGTGGAACATAAATATATCTGATCATTACCATAATTGACTTCTTTCATTGAGTAGAAAGCATTTGATATCAAGTTAAAATTCACTCAAACTCCATGATAAGAGTTTTAAAAAAAGGATTTTGGCTTCTACTTTTCTCTTCTGTTATTTTTTTTGAATGTCTTACACTACGGAATTCTATTCACTCAAATGATTCATGCTCTTGCCTTCACACATGCACTCTCTCTTGATTTGCTCAACTTCTTGCCCATTCACTCTACCTATCCTCACATTCCGTACCAATGCTTCAAGTCAGGAATTACTTTCTTCTTGAAAGTATTTCTGATCTCTTCAAATCAGTATTTTCATATCCTTTGGGTAAATACCTAGTAGTCCAATTGCTGGATCATAGGATAGTTCCATTTTTAGCTATTTAAGGAACCTGCATACTGTTTTCCATAGTGGCTACATCAATTTGCATTCCCACCGTATCTCCTGCACCTCAAGCTATGTTAGTTCTCTTGCAAAGCATTTTTTGTCTATAACTGATAATAATATTTATTAGATTTTATTACAAATTTCTGGCTTTTGATAAACTCTACATGCCTTGAAAAAAGAGGGGCACTAATGGCTCAGTCAAACTTCCTACTCTTGATTTTGGCTCAGGTCATGATCTCACGGTTTGTGAGATGGAGCCCTGCATCTGGCTCTGCACTGACAGCATGGAGCCTGCTTGGAATTCTCTCCCTCTCTCTGCCCCTCCCCTGCTCGTGCTTGCTTGCTCTCTCTCTCTCTCTCTGTCTCTGTCTCTCTCTCTCTCAAAATAAACAAACTTAAAAAAACACTCCGTGGCTTTTCATAAAAACATACAAATAAATGCATTGACAAAATAGACTGCATATTGTTAATATTTTAATCAAATTCATGATGCAAGAGGAAGATCACATAATAGGTGAATAAATAAGTGAAAGAATGTATATTGAATTAACTAATTAATTGCTAATCAATTAATGAATTAATTAGTACCTAACCAATTAACTCATATGTACTGAATGCCTATAAATTACCAAGACTATGTAGGAGCTGGGTTCCTAGCAGTGATAAATTCAGATTGATTTTATCAGTCTTCTGCATGAGACTTTATACCTTAGAAAGCAGGAGAAAGCTGATCCGTGCTAGACCTATTGACACTTAGTAAGTATTGACTGAAAAAATGAACAAATCGAGATAATTTTTTCAGTTTGTACATCTAACATGTAAAGAGTGCTGCTTTTTGAATGTCCCATTTTTGGATTGCATAGTCATATTTTTCTTTGACTATAAGAGAAGAAACCTGATAGGCCACCTGAGTGGCTCAGTTGGTTAAGAGTCTGACTCTTGATTTCAGCTCAGATCATATCTCATGGCATGTGGGATCAAGCCCCATGTTGAGCTCTGCACTGAGAGTGTGGAACATGCTTGGGATTCTCTCTCTCTTCCTCTCTCTCTGCTCCCCCCACCCCGCCCCATCACAATCTCCCCCTCTCTCAAAAATAAGTAAATAAACATTTTTTTTAAGAGGAGAGATCTGTTACTAATCCTATAGAATTACAGAATTTTTCAGGGGTTCCTGAGTGGTTCATTCGGTTAAGCATGAGACTCTTGCTTTTGGCTCAGGTCATGACCTCATGATTCATGAGTTCAAGCCCAGCATCAAGCCCCTCACTGAGCCCTGCTTTGCACCCCACACTGAGCATGGAGTCTGCTTGGATTCTTTCTCTCTCCCTCTCTCTCTGCCCTTCCCCTGACTGCATGTGCTTTCTCTCTCCCTCTAAAAATAAACTATAAAAAAAAGAACTACAGAATTTTTCAGACATCTAAAGTAGTCTTATACCTATATATCAGAGATAACCTTAATTTTATTTGGTTTTCTAAGATGGATATCTTCTTTATCAAAAAAAGGAAAAAAAAGCTTTATAATTATTTAAGAGTAAAAGTAAAAAAGAGTTGGGGCGCCTGGGTGGCGCAGTCGGTTAAGCAGCCGACTTCAGCCAGGTCACGATCTCGCGGTCCGTGAGTTCGAGCCCCGCGTCGGGCTCTGTGCTGACAGCTCGGAGCCTGGAGCCTGTTTCCGATTCTGTGTCTCCCTCTCTCTCTGCCCCTCCCCCGTTCATGCTCTGTCTCTCTCTGTCCCAAAAATAAAAATAAAAAAAAAAAAAAAAAAAAAAAAAAGTAAAAAAGAGTGTAGGTTAAAGATAACCATTAAATATGGAAGCTAAGAGTTTGAACAACATTAGGCTACAAATTTTCCAGGATTCTCTAATGAATCATCTATATTAACTGGCTTATATATATATAAGATGGTTTGCTATAACAAGAATAGGATAGTGTTACACTTTAAACATGGTACATGGAATATAATATTGCTAAATTTAATTCCCAAAATTTGTAGGATTTTTAGAATTCTACAGATTTTAACGTGACGGAGTACAAGTAAAGCCAGGATTTACACCATTTTATTGTAGGAATGGCATAAGAAATACAAGACATTAAGAGGGACACCACATTTATGAAAAGAGTAAGTGTACATAAGACAAACTTCTTTTCTTTATCTCAGCAAATAGATTAAATATGTGAATGCAACATACTTGGGGAATGAATAATGTTGGGTTCTAAAATATGAATTTCTATCTTCACTAATTTTAAGGAATGACTACCAAACTTAACAAAAAAAAAAACTTGTTTGATAATTTGCCTTCACTTCACTTTACTCAACATTAATCTGATGCCCAATAGATAAAAGAGTGAAGGCATTATCATTCATGTACTAAATAAAGTGTGTTTAATTACAAATTTTAGTTACTGACCTCAAAACAATTATGGTACTCAGTTGAATGTAATTTTCTTTCTAATTACCTGAATAAATTACTGTGTTCACTTTACACTGCTTTTTGATTTCACTTTGGCTAGTTTTTGCTCTCAAACCTGTCAACATTCTAAAGATGCTATTCATTGGAGGCATTTCATTTTCTCTGATGGAAATGAATAGTTTGAAGTGATTTTATTCTGTTCTCTGACAAGTGATGCAATAGAAAATGACCATCACATTCTGGAGACCATTACTTCTGTTTTATTTATTTATTTCTTTACTTTCCTTTTGTTTTAAAAGAAACATCCAGAAATGCTAAAGAAATATTTAAAAATCCAGCCAAAAACAAAAACCAGAAACTCACTTTCTTTTTAAAAATTTTAAATCAGCTTTATAATTGGGGGTTGGGCACATACATTTGTTTACTTAAGTTAAATTATTTTAGCATGTAATGGATACTTGGCAAGTAATTTGGTGATATTTTTTCCTAATGGTATTTTTATAGGATTATTAAACATCATTGTTATGTATACTCATCTCCAAGATCCTTGGCTCACCAATTAAAACATATTATTTTAGAACAATATATATTTTTTCTTAATGGTTTTTAAATTATATTGAATTGGAGGGAGGTAGAAATGACAACACATTTCAGTCTTTAAATGGAAATTTCCTACAAAAAACTATATGTCATGATTTTCTTGTGTAATAAAAGAAGTTAAATTTATGGTAAATATGTTCATGTATAGATAGTTAATGTGCGTTATAGAGTTAAAATGATTTCACTGGTCAGAATAACTTGGCTATAAACTTTATGTCTAGAATATTTATCTTTTTAACCTTGGATATTATTAAGTATTTTCACTATAAGTGGGACAAAGCATATATGTAAATATTCTCCCTATCTGTTTTGGAGAGGGTTTTAGAAGAATGTAAGGCAAATATTGCCAAACTCTCAAGGGTGATGAGTAAATGAATCAGAAGTCTGCTTTTGATGGACAAAATGGAGCATCAGAAAGATCTAAATCCTGATTGCAGAATAAAATGAAAATAATAAATAAGTGACAGTATCTTGAGACTCAACCCAGTCCTCATGTGTGAAAAATCAAATCATAATCCTAGAGGGACCAGTGTCACTGTACTGTGCCTAGTCATAACCATAGGGTAGAAAATTCTGTACTGAGAAAGCATTTAACCTTGAAGGATAGGAGAAGGGTAGGAGAGAAGAAGGGAAAGTAGGCTGGTTTTACCAGGCTGTCAAATAAATTGAACTCTTGTCTCTTTTTAAAATTTCTGGTGTTAAAAAATGCTTCATTTCAGCATTACTTACAATAATCAAGACATGGGAACAATCTGTGCCCATGGATGGATAAATGGATAAAGAAGTTGTGGTACATAAATAAGATGGAATATTATTCAGCCATAAAATAGAAGGAAATCTTACTATGTGTGACAATGTGGATGGACCTTAAAGACATTATGCTAGTGAAATAAGAGAAATTCAAATACTATATGATCTTACCTAAATATAGAATTTATTTATTTATTTATTTATTTATTTATTTATTTATTTATTTATTTATTTTTGAGACAGAGACAGAGCATGAACGGGGGAGGGTCAGAGAGAGGGAGACACAGAATACGAAGCAGGCTCCAGGCTCTGAGCCATCAGCCCAGAGCCCGACGTGGGGCTCGAACTCACGGATGGCGAGATTGTGACCTGAGCTGAAGTCGGATGCTTAACTGACTGAGCCACCCAGGTGCCCCTTTAAATATAGAATTTAAATAAACAAACTCAGGAAGCCTGGGTGGCGCAGTCGGTTAAGCGTCCGACTTCAGCCAGGTCACGATCTCGCGGTCCGTGAGTTCGAGCCCCGCGTCAGGCTCTGGGCTGATGGCTCGGAGCCTGGAGCCTGTTTCCGATTCTGTGTCTCCCTCTCTCTCTGCCCCTCCCCCGTTCATGTTCTGTCTCTCTCTGTCCCAAAAATAAATTAAAAAAACGTTGAAAAAAAATAAATAAAATAAACAAACTCATAGCAAAAGAGATTGGGGGCACCTGGGTGGCTCAGTTGTTCATGCATCTGACTGTCCATTTCAGTTCAGTTCAAGATCTCAACATTTGTGAGGTGGAGCCCTACATCAGGCTCTGCACTGACAGCATGGAGCCTGCTTGGTATTCTCTCTCTCCCTTTCTCTCATCCCTGCCACCACTTGGGCTCTCTCTCAAAATAAGAGAAGGAAGAAAAGCAAGAAAGCAATGAAGGAAGGGAGGGAGGGAGGATCGGAGGAAGAAAAGAAAAGAAAAGAAACAAAAAGAAAAGAAAGGAAAAGAAAGAGAGATAGGACTTGTGGTTACTGAAGCAAAGGGTGGGGAGAGGGTGAATTGGAGGAAGGTGGTCAAAAGGTACAAACTTCCAGTTATAAGATAAATAAGTACTAGAGATATTAAGTACGACATTATAACTATAGTTAACACTGCCATTTGGTAAAGTTGTTAATAATATAATTTGTAAGAATTACGACAAAAAGAAAATTTTTTTCTTTTCTTCTTTTTCTTTTTATTCTACCTAAATGATGTTAGCTAAAACTATTGTGGTAATCATTTTACAATATATGTAAATAAAACCATTATGCTATACTTCTTAAACTTACATAGAAATATATTCCAATTATTTCTCAACTGGAAAAAATTTAATTAAAATTTAAAAAATAAAATAAATTTTAAAAATAATTCTTAATTGATGTGAATCATATGGGTAAGGTAAGAAAATCTAATCATGCCTATTTTTAACTTAAGCTGTTTTAAACTCCATCTGTTATCAGTCTTTAAAATTGTAATTCAATACCCTAGAAATATACATTTTAAAAATCAGTTATAATAGGGGCATATGGGCTCTGTTGGTTAAGTGTCCAAGTCTTGGTTTCAGCTCAGGTCATGATCTCATTGGTTTGTGGGTTCGAGCCCCGCATCGGCTCTGTGCTCAAGGTGCGGAGCCTGCTTGGGATTCTCTCTCTCTCTCTCTCTCTCTCTCTCTCTCTCTCTCTGTCTCTTTTTCTTTGCCCCTGTCCCTCTCATGCTGCCCCTATATCAAAATAAATGAATAAACTTAAAAAATATAGCATATGGTACAGCCGTAACATAAAAATAAATGCAGATTAAAAAAGGTTATGACTTATTGACACTTGAACATTATCAGAATATGATGTTAAGAAAAAAACTAGAAAATACTAAACACAGAGTAAAGGAAAACTCTAAAGAAACATAACATTTGAACTTCTGAAATATACGTTTCAATTTTAAAATAGATTTAGGTTTACAGAAAAGCTGTGAAAATAGTACAGAAAATCCCTACACACTTCATGACCAGGTTCTCCAATTATTAACATCTTACATTACTTACTTACATGGTATGTTCATCATTGTTAATGAAATAATATTGATGTCTTATTATTAAATAAACTCCATATTTCATTCAGATTTCCTTATTTATTTAATTTATTTTTTTCTCTTGCAGGATCTCATCTGAGCTACCACATTACATTTAGTTCTCCTATCTCTACAGGATCCTCTAAGCTGTAACTATTTCTTTGTTTGCTTTTAATAACCTTGACAGTTTTGAGTAATACTCAGAAATATTTAGACTATGCCTTAATTGATATTTGTCTAGTATCTGTGTTGTGATTAAACTTAAGTGATGGGTGTTTTGAGAGGTAGACCAGAGAGACAAAGCACCAGTTTTCATCCCATCATATCAAGGATACATATTATCATTATAACATCACTGTTTTTCTTTAAGTTTATTTATTTTGAGAGAAAGAGAGTAAGCACATGAGCGTGTGGATGAGCAGTGGAATGGCAGAGAGAGAAGGAGAGAGAGAATCCCAAACAGGACCTGCACTGTCAGTGCAAAGCCCATTGCTGGGCTCAGTCTCATGAACCGTGAGATTATGGCCTGAGCCAAAATCAAGAGTCCAATGTTTAACCAACTGAGCCACCCACATGCCCCATGACATCACTGTGGATGCTGACCCTGATCACTTGACTGAGGTAATAGTTGTCAGGTGTCCCCACTATAAAGTCACTCTGTTTTTTACTCTCTTTTCATTCTGTACACTTTGGAAGGAAGACATTCTGCACAGCCCAAAGTTTAGCAAAGGGGAGTTATGCTCCTTTTCCCTGAGGGAAGAATATTTACATCAATTATTTGGAATACTTATGTATGGGAGATTTGTTTATTCTCCCCCACCTATTTATTTTTCAATCATTTCTTCATATCGCACCATCATTTTTGTAATAACTATCACCTACACGTAGGATTATGAGGGATTGTTTTCATATGACATTTTCCAAGTTTTTATAATTAGCTTGTAAAATTTTGTATTCCTGAAGTTTTAATTTTTCTATTATATCTTATGCATTAATATTTAGGGGCAGAGAGTAAGGGCACTATCCCCTTACTTTGTTCCTGGAATCTGATTCAGGTATCCTCACCCAAATAGCTAATTGGAATATGACTCCTCTTACACTCTTCTCTCTTCTTGGGCCATGGTAAATTCATCCTTAGATGTTTTGTTCACTTCAATCCCAGAGATTAGAAACAGAGATGCATAGTAATAATATTTGATTTAAAAAAGGGGGAAAAGCACACACTTACAGTTGTGCACCTTTGTTGCTTCTTTCCATCTTACTCCTGCCAATGCTAGTCTCATATTTGCCATGGTGAACACACATTTATAAAAATGTATTTCCTACTTATAGGCCATGGTATTATTAATACAAAAATAATATAATCATGATATTTTTAATGAGAGAAATGCCCAGAATGTACTAAATAAACATTTTTTATAGCCTCAAGGAAAATACGTGAGCATTACTATTACCTGTGATAGCTGGTCATCAAAAGTCAAAACATACTACATGCCTTTCTTGTGATCAAGTTTCTATTCCTTATTCACACTCTGAAGTATAATGTTTGTGGAATGGTCTAAACCAGGTTGGGGAAAGTACAAGTATAAAAGGTTTTGTTCTTTGTCTCTATTACCCTAAAGAAAACTTTGTAAGACATTGCCTATGAATATTCACATGGTAGATTCCAGAGATTTTGCAGTGCATTTTAAAATCTCAACCAAATACAGACTTTCCACTCTCTCCACCTGATCTGAAACCTCCATGGACCAGCAACGGAGAGGCTCTTAATTTTCCCCACTATTTCTCCACCCAGCTTTCTGCCTTCTCTTCCTGCCTTCTCCCTTTGTCTTTCCCTCCTCTTTGCATTTAATTCCCCTCTTCTCTGTCCTTCTTCTCTTTTCCCTCTCACTACTTTTGCCTCTTCCTCCTCCTCTAATCACTATGCTACTTCTCTGGTGGTTGTTCTAGGGGTGAGGTGGGAGAAGAAGCAACAGGGTTAAAATACCTTTCTGAACTACTGCTGTTGAAATATAATGTTGTTGGTTTCTGTGTTTAGGATACAAACATTCTAAATCATTTCCCCCTGTTGGCTTTTGTGAATGCATTAAGGATACCCTTTCCCAATAAGGTGTGCTTGGAACTATTCTTGAAGAAGGCAATAGTTTTGAAATCTGATTCCTTATTTCCACTCTGTTCCTGCATTTCATGGTATACCAGCACAGGGCTACTTTCTGACTTAGTTATTTTTTTCTGACAGAATCATTTAGAATAAGGCCTCTTTGATACAGCTGTGACCAAACTGGTTCTACAGGAACCCCAAGTGAAACAGGCACATTCTCATACTAACTAGTCTTCCATTCCTATGCAGCTTTTTGTAGTCTTGCCTAGCCATATACCATGACCAAAACACACATCCACTGCCATGTTTTATAATTTATTTTATTGCCTGAGCAATCCAGATATATTAATATTGTTCCCTAGAGTCAGAATACAATGTGGCTTATGTAGCTATTGACATTAAATTTTTAACCATTAGTACTAAGGAGTCAAAGCAAGATATGTCTCACCATATGATTAAATCTTTCAGTTACTCATAAAAGAAGCGGAGTGTATAACTTTCTACATAATATACAATACAGAATCCAGAAGCCATAGAAAGAAAAGACAGATGGAGAAAGAATGTAGGGAGATACATATACATAGAAAATCTACGCTTATGAAATAGAAAACAAAAATGCAAAGAGAGTATTTTTAAATACATCTGAACTTAGCAAACTCATCTACTTAAAAACCAAGATTTTATTTTTAAATGTGTTATTAAACAGGGGCGCCTACCCAGGTGGCTCAGTCAATTAAGTGTCCGACTTCGGCTCAGGTCATGATCTCACGGTTCGTGGGTTCAAGACCTGCATCGGACTCTGTGCTGACAGCTCAGAGCTTGGAGCCTGCTTCAGATTCTGTGTCTCCCTCTCTCTCTGCTCCTCCCCCACTCGCACTGTCTCTGTCTCTCTCAAAATAAATAAACTTAAAAAATGTTTTATTAAACAAATTTGACATAACGCAACGTTGAAATTTAATGTGTACATCTGTTACTTTGATACATTTACACACTGTAATATAATTGCTGCTGTAGTGATATTTATCTCATTACACAATTATGGTGCAATATTGTTGTGTATATTAAAGACCAAGCATTCTTCATAAATAATGGAATCTCTATTAAATGTCCAAATGTTTCTGAAAATTATTTTCAGTTTGGCATTATAATCATAGTACATTCAAATACATTGATCAACACCAGCCTATCCTATCATGAATTGTATACAACTTTTAACTGCACAAATACTATAACTTTGTTCCCTTTAAATTGAAAACAAAGATTTCAAAATAACTCTTGTGATTAAATTGTATTCATTTCCTTCCATATGTCATTTTTTTATTTATATTTGATTTGCACACCCTCTTTATTTACCAGCCTGGACTTTTCTCATATTGAAATTAGGTACTCAAAAAATTAAGTGTTTGGATACACCCCAGAAAGCCAAGAAAAATGAATATATGGTTTAGGTATTTAATTTTCTATATTTTCCATTTTTTACTTTGGGATACTCTCTGTGAATGTTTATAGCATTTATTGTGGTGACTGATGGCCCATAATTGTATCCCCATAGTAAAACTTAACAAAACACAGTAATTGAAGGTCTAATTCTCACCAAGTAATTTCACCAAGTAAGTATTTATTGTGCACTTAATATGCACTATCAGCTGTTCTAAATCCTGAGAATACAAAGATAAATAAGACATTGTTCTAACATAGAGGGAGTCACAGCCTAGAGGGAAATGAAATAGGCTTGTACTTCTTCCTGACATTTTCATTCATCCTTTTTTTCATTATGGAGTCCCTGATAACTCCCCATAGTGTGTTAGTTTTCAGAAGTAATCCAGAGGTGAATTAGAAGGTATTTAACTAGCTAAGGTCTCATTTCTGTTGTCCTTTGTGACATCACTCTTTTAACTAGTCAGAATAGAATTTTGCAGTCCAGTCCTAGCCATTGAAGAAAAGTTGTGTTTCTTATTATTTCTGTAGCCCCAGAACTTAGCATGGGTCCTAGCAAAACTTACATGCTAATATTTCTTAAACTGTTGAATTAACACGTTAATTAAACATTGCAAGCATTGCTTTCCTGATCTCTCCAGAACCTTCTTGGAAACTGTGACATTTCATTGCCTGTGATGTGTTTCTGGACCTCAGTTGCACAGTTAAAATATTCAGACAGCATATCAGCTTGTCAGACACTTATTTCCCATGCTTTACCTTTCCATTTTTTCTGGTGTGTCCTACTTAATAATGTATGAGATTTTAGCTTTTTGAACCTTCCAACTTTCCCGTTCTTGCTATAAGCAACTGAATATCCCCCATTAATATTATAGCATGGCTAGGAAATTACACAAGCACATCATGATAATGCTAATAATACCAGTATAATTGCTAATTTAGTGGAGAAGCATGTATAATAATTATGCCAGAAGGGGTCAGAGAAGATTGTATAAAAGAGATAAGCTTTTGAGGTCCAGAAAGGAAATTTGCCTATTGGTGAAGAGAGTAGTAGTTAACTTTGTTGTGAGGGGAAACTGTCAGCAATGCAGAGACACATGAAAAAGATGAGCATGATTAGTGAACAAGAATGTTTTGTATGGTTATCCTGTTGACATTACTCAAGAGAGTATGAGACAGGGCTATGTATTAGACTAAGACTATGAGAACTTGGTGTAAAATGATAACAGATTTGAGCTTTATCCTCTGTCAAATGCTTTTATCATGTGAGATTAAAATAATCAGATATGTGGTTTAGAAAGATAACACTGGTATAATTCCGATGCTGATTCTGAGGAGAAAGAGCAAAGATTCAGGGACAGCACTTAGAGAAGAACACTGCCTGAGAATAAACCGTGACTGTCATAGGCTTGAATTGGATCATGTTAGAAAAAAATAATAAAATTTTGTTATGTGGGAAGTATGTGAAAGAAAAGGGTCATGTATTCTTTAACTGATTCACAGTGAGTTTCAAGTGCCAAGCCTAGTGCCATGTTTTATGGCTACAGCCACAGACAAAAATGATAAAAAGTCTTGGTCGTAATGTGTTTAATTTCTAGTAGGGCAGACAAGCATTAAACAAATCTGCAAAATAAATATGGTATGAAAAATGATAAGACCTCTGAAGAAAGTTATGCAGAAAAGGAGATGGGAAAAAGAATAGTAGGAATTTTAAATGGACACCCTTAGTGAGACCTGAATTTGAGAGGAGTCTTACAGATCCCTGAGGAAGAATATTCCAGGCAAAGGGAAAGGCAAGTGCAAAGGTTATTATTTGAATGGAGCAGAGGGAAAGAGTGGGAGAGAGTGAAAGATGAGGGCATATAGTAGAGATGTATAAAAGATGTTTCTATGAGGTCGGTATTATCTTTAATTGAGTTGCAGAAGCAGAAGCAGCTCGTACTCTACAGGTGGTTTTAGGTTGGATTTTGTACAGATTTTTGTTTCCTGAAAAAAACCCAGGAGGAACATCCACTGAGCTAATGAAAGTTTGACTAGGCAGTTCAGAAGGCAGGTTTGGGATACAGAGTAAGAGGAACCATAGAAGGAATTTGAAAAAGATCAGTCCTAAAGTTAGAAAAAATTGAAGGGAAAAACAAAAAACAAACAAAAAAAAAAAGAGAGAGAGAGAGAAAGAGTTTAAAAAGTAGATTGTGAACAGTACTGAAAATGCTCTAGAGAAGTCATGTAGGTAAAAACTGAGAGACCATCGTATTTGGCAATTATGAGATAGTGACCTAGATAAGAACACTTTTAATGGAATAGTAGAGGGAGAGGCAGATGACACTGGCCCGTGGATTATGTGGAAGGGAGAGCAAGGAAGGAAGATGTGAATGCATGGAGAAAGTTGTCTCTTTTTTTAATCTTTTAAAAATTACATTTGGTTACACAAAGAGTTTTGTGTAATTTAAAAATTCTTAATTAACATGATGCTATTCCTATCAAATTCAATACAAGAAAATTTAAGGAACCAACAACTTGCTCTATTGTGCTGGAATTAACAGTGATTTTGCAATTGAATAGAGTCTATATGATCTGAGTAGAAAGAACATGTGATCTCAAGTTAAAAGGTGAGATTTCAAAGTTTATTCTATTAAATGGTATTTAGCAGAGTGTTCAACTTCTCTGAACTTTAGTTTCCTTATCCATAATATTAGGGATGCTAAGAATATCTGCCTCAAATTCTCATATGTATATTAAATCTGAATATTTAATATATATATTTAAAAAAACACCTAAACTTACAAGTGTTGGTTCTTGTTAAGATTAACAGTGGTAGATTTCAGAGAAGTTGAATTTGAGACTCAGAATTCAATGAATGATAACTTATGTCTTATGATTTTAGGCAAGTCACACTTTCTTAATCTCAAGCGTAGTATCAATAAGAAGGTATTAAAAACATAGATATCAACCAACCTGAAAGTATGTAACTTTTTCCCCATCTTTGACCAGTTTTATTGTTCTTAAAATACACATGATTTTTGAGTTGTCTAATATATAAGAACATTTTTTATGAATTGTTAAATAATATATTTCTATAAAGTTTTCTGTTTTACATGTCTTAATTGCAGTGATATTTTTATGAAATTTGATTTTACTTGTAACTGTTATTCATAATATATATACATATGTATAATACAACATATATATTCATAATGTATATTCAATATATATTCTGATTCTAAAGAAATATTTTAATAGTTCTGAAATAGTCTCTATTAAAAATAGAGCACCTTTGATTTTCTTCATGAAATTTTTCACAACTTTTGGATTGAATGTCTTATATCACTTTAATGTTGTTTTTAGAAACTATTTCAGATCCCTTTAACATCAAATAGAGAAGGAGAGATACTAAAGCATAATCACAGTTCTTATCTTAGGGAATTCCAGGATAAGGCCTCATGGCATAATATGTTAACCCATCTCTTATTTGGGTGCTTGAGCTTTTTTAGCCTCTGGTTGAAAAGAAAAGGTCACATTCATGTTGCTGATATTGAAGCATATGAATCTCCGGCACTCTCCTTTAACACCAGAATATGGTTCAAATTCACTCACTTTTTCAATAAACCATCACTTATATTGTCTACAGACTTGGTATTAAGAAGATATAAATCTTTTTCAGCTAATACCAACAAAATTATTCTTGTGTACATTTTCCCCAAAGAATTCAGCTTAATTGTGTACTATACTGCCTTATCAAAAACTAGTTGAGGAGGGAGGAAATTGGCGATGGAGTAGGAAGACCCTCGGCTAGCCTCACCCCACAAATATAACTATCAAATCTTCCTAAACACCCTAGAAATCGATCTGGAGACTGACAGAACAAACTCCACAAATAGAGAGAAGAGGCCACAAATGAAGAAGATACGAAGTGTGGAGACGTGGTTTAGTGAAGAAATGGATCACTAGTGTTGCGTGTGGAGTGGGGAGAGAACCCTGGTCACAGAGAAAGGTGAAAAGGAAAGGAGCACACTGGGATACTCACAAGAACACTACCCTATAGTCATTGGCTTGGAAAATGGGAGGGACTGAATTCTGTGAGTTCTTGCAACCAGTGGGGCTTAAGTCCTGAAGTCTCTAAAGGTCAGCAGACCTGGCTGGGATAAAGCCTCAAGGGCACTGCGCTGGTCTTGGACCGAAAAGGCAGGAGAATAATTCAGGGGCAGATAGTGTGGAGCATCTGGGGCACACAGCAGGGAGATTATTTGCTCTTCTCCAAGCATATCTCTGACAGGTTCACGGAGATACCTCTCCAGGAACAAAGGAGCTGGCCATCTCCATTTCCCACCTCTTCCTCTCAGCTTCAACAAAGAGCCACCCATGGGAAACTGCACAGGACTGACACTGGCTGCCTAAGTTGCTTACATCAAACCACAGCCCACCCTGTGCTCTGGTGTAATTGCACTTCTCAGTAACCTTTGCTTCAGTCCCAGTGTGGCAAGTCCCTACCCCAGAAGACCAGAAAAAACCTCTGCCCACACCACATGTCCCAACCAGAGATTTCTGCAGGGTATCAGTGCCAGTGGAGATGGTTTAGGTCTCATTTCACAAGCAGACCATAGCATACCCAGTTAAAACTTGCCACATTCAGGCCAGGGACCAAACACTGCCCATGGCAGGCAAGGAGAGCCTCTGTAGGTGACTGGCCTGAAGGATACAGCAGCCAGAACACAACAGCAGAGCACACACAGCACAAACCAGAGTCATTCCATGAAGTACCAGGCCCTGGACACTATAGGATCTCTTCTTCATTAGGCCATTATTTTCAGGAGCAGGAAACATAACTGGCTTTTCTAATGTAGAGAAGGCAAAGACTTGGACAAAATGAGAAGATAGAGGAATTTATCCCAACTGAAAGAACAACATAAGGCTATGGCTAGAGACCTAAGTGAAACAGATGTAAGTAAAATGCCTGATGGAAAATTTAAAGCAACAATCATAAGGGTCCTCAACGGGCCTGAAAATAATTGAAGACATCAGTGAGACCCTTACTGATAAAAGACAAAAAAGCTAAAAAAGAACCAATCAGATATGAAAGTGCAATATGAGATTAGAAACATACTTGACACAATGAACAACAGGCTAGAAGAAACAGAGGAAGAAGTTAATGACCTAGAAGGCAAAGTAATGGAAAGCAACGAAGCTGAGCCAGAGAAAGAATTGTGCAAAATGAGAACAGACTTAGAGAACTCAGTGATTCAATCAAACACAGTAACATTTATATTATAGGAAACCCAATAGAAGAAGAGAGAAAAAAAGGGAGCCGAAACTTTATTTTAAGAAATAATAGCTGAAAATGTCCCTAATCTAGGGAAAGAAACAGATATCCAGATCCAAGAGGCACAGAGAACTCCCATAAAAATCAACAAAAGCGGGCTTACACCAAGACATATTGTAATTAAATTGGCAAAATATAGTGACAAAGGAAAAAAATCTTAAAAGAAGCCATTTAAAAGTAGCCCTTAATTTACAAGGGAAAACCCTTAAGGTTGGCAGGAAATTTTTCAACAGAAACTTGGCAAGCTGGAAGAGACTGGCATGATATATTCACAGTGCCGAATGGGAAACATCTGCAGTCAAGAATATTCTATCCAGCAAGGCTATCGTTCAGAATAGAAGGAGAAATAAAGAGTTTCCAAGATGAACAAAAACTTTAGGAGTTCATGACTACTAAACCAGCCTTGCAATAAATATTAAAGGAGTTTCTTTGAGACGAAAGAAGATATCAAAATGACAATATAAACACAGGAAACACAAAAGCAGTAAAAATGAATATTTCTATAAAAAATCAATCAAAGAGCTCACACAAAAAGGATATAAAATATAACATATGCCTAAGTCATGGGAGGAAAGGAGAAAAGAATAAGTTCAAAAACTCAAACAATCCTCAACTTATTATAGACTGTAATTTGCGGAAGAGGTTATATACAAACCTAATGGTAACCGTATATAAAAACCACTTATAAACATGCAAAAACAAAGAAAACTAAATCCAAATATATTTTCTTTCATTAAGAGATAGGTTTTCTTAAATGTATGTTTAGAAGCATATGGGAAAAGCCATGAGGTTATCTCCTTGAAACTATGCTGTGTTTAAACCATCTTTGAAGTAACATCTTTCTTCCATCACAGGATAAGTGTTTTGAAACTTGGGTGTGGAAGGTCATGGGAAAAACCATGTGCTTTAGTGCTTGACATGAAACTCTGTGAATAAAGTGTGTTTCAAGTAACATCTCCTTGAATTAAAAAAAAAAAAAAAAGAGTGATGGGGCGCCTGGGTGGCTTGGTCGGTTAGGCGTCCGACTTCGGCTCAGGTCACGATCTCGCGGTCCATGAGTTCAAGCCCCGCGTCGGGCTCTGGGCTGACAGCTCAGAGCCTGGAGCCTGTTTCAGATTCTGTGTCTCCCTCTCTCTGTGACCCTCCCCCGTTCATGCTCTGTCTCTCTCTGTCTCAAAAATAAATTTAAAAAACGTTAAAAAAAAAAAATTTAAAAAAAAAAAAAAAAAAAAAAAAGAGTGCTGCTATAAACATTGGGAATTGAGGAGGGCACCTTTTGGGATGAGCACTGGGTGTTGTATGGAAACCAATTTGACAGTAAATTTCATATATTAAAAAAAAAAATAAATAAATAAATAAATAAAAAAAGAACTCAAAAAAAAAATAAAAATAAAAAAAAAATAAAAAAAAAAAGAGAATATCAGCAAAATATGAAAAAGAGAACAACAAGAAAGGATCAGAGAAAATCTTCAGAAACATGTAATAAACTGTCAATAAATACACATCATATCTATTGATAATTAATGTGAATGTAAATAGATTAAATGCTCCAATCAAAAGACAAAGTTTTCAGAATAGTTAACAATACAAAACAAAACAAGACCCATCTCTATGCTGCCTATAAGAGACTCATTTTAGATCTAAGACACCTGCAGACTGAAAGTGAGGGGATAGAGACACATTTATAATACAGATGGATGTCAAAAGAAGGCCAGAATAGCAATACTTATATAAGACAAACTAGACTTTAAAACAAAGACTGTAATACAGTACAAAGGCATTATATTATAAATATTTATGCATCCAATATGAGAGCACCCAGATGTATAAAATAATTAACAACAAACATAAAGGAACTAATCAATAATACTACAAAAATATTAGGGAACCTTAACCTCCCACTTACATCAATCGACAAATCATCTAAACAGAAAATCAAGATGGAAACAATAGCTTTGAATGACACACTGGACTAGATAGACTTAACAGATACAGTCAGAACATTCTAAATTAAAGGAGCAGAATACACTTTCTTTTCAAGAGCACATGTAACATTCTTTAGAATAGATCACATATTAGGCCAAAAAAGATGTCTCAACAAATTCAAAAAGACTTACATCATACCATGTATCTTTTCTAGTCATAACACTATGAAACTAGAAGTAAATTACAAGAAAAAATTGGGAAAGACTGCAAATACATGAAGGTTTAATAACATAGTACTAAACAATGAATGGGTCAGTCAGGAAGACAAAGAAGAAATAAAAAAAATACATGGAAACAAATAAAAATGAACACACAATGGTCCGAAACCTTTGGTATGCAGCAAAAGCAGTCCTAAGAGGGAAGTATATAGCAGTATAGGCTTACATAAAGAAGCAAGAAAAACCTCAAATAAACAATGGTAACTTATACCTAAAGGAGCTAGAAAAAAAACAAGAAACACCTAAATCCAGAATAAGGAAAAAGATAATAAAGATCAGAGAAGAAATGTTATAGAAACTAAAAGCAAACAAATAAACCAAACCAAACAAAAATGAGAACAGATCAATGAAACTAGGAGGTGGTCCTTTGAAAAAATTAATAAAATTGATAAACCTATAGCAAGACTTATCAAAAATAAAAGAGAAAATACCCAAATAAATAAAATCACAAACAAGAGAGAAGAAATAACAAACAACACCACAGGAATAGAATTAAAAGAGAATATTATGAAAAACTATATGGCAACAAATTGTACAACCTAGAAGAAATGGATAAAATCCTAGTAACATATGCATTAGCAAAACTGTAATAGGAAGAAATAGAAAATTTGAAAATACCAATAATCAGCAAAGAAATAGAATCAATAATCAAAAAACTCCCAACAAACAAAAGTCCAGGAACAGATGGGTTCACAGGTAAATTCTACCAGATATTTAAAGATGAATTAGTGCCTATTGTTCTCAAACTATTCCAAAAAATAGAACAGGAAGGAATACTTCCAAAGTCACCCTATGAGGGCAGTATTACCTTGCTACCAAAACCAATTAAAGACACTACAAAAGGAGAGAGAGAGAGAGAGAGAGAGAGAGAGAGAGAGAGAGAGAGAGAGAATCTCAAACATGCTTAGCACTGTCAGTGCAGAGCCTGACATGGGGCTTGAACTCATGAACTGTGAGATCATGACCCAAGCCAAAATCAAAAGCCAGTCACTTAACTGACTGAACCACCCCAGTGCCTCAGAAACACCAACTTTCTGTCAAATAATTGTTATCAAATTCAAAGTATAAAGTGTTCACAGTGAATAAAATATGTTAAAATCATCAAAATCAAATTATATCAGAATTTTTATTATAAATAGGTAAGGAATATCTAATAAGAAAGTCCTCAAATGTATCTAATGGTTGATGATGAAAGAGAGATTTGATACTACATTAAATAAATATTGGTGTTGTTCAGTAGGTGCCAGCTATGGTTGAAGTTTTGAGCATACAGCAAACAGTAGATCCATACAATTAAACTATTAACAAGATCCTGATTAACATTGACAGAAATGGAAGATTGGAAGCTGTGTATTTTGAGAAGAAATTTTATCAGTGCAAACTCAACTGTTTTTCCAAGTATGCTTCTTCATATTTTGTAATATTATAATTTTGCCAACAGCATTAATTTAGTAATCAAAATATTTACACATTCTGCACTGACCAAATGTCCTCTTATGTTGGTTATTTTTGTTTCAGCAATACTTAATCACATTTACTATAAAGTAATACAAGAAGGATTTTTGAATGTTCCTCACATGCTTTATACCATGTGAGCACATTTTGGCAATTCTACAATATCTTTTAACTCACAAATGTAATCTCAATCTCACATTTAACCAGAAACCTAAGATATGAATTATGGAGTAACAATTTTCTCTTTCATTGAAAAAATATTTTTATTATGTATACACACATACAAACACAACACGTAAACTAAGCCATTTACAAAGGGCAGTAAATACCACATTGCATGCCCCAATTTCTCAAATGTAGCATACACTGGAGTTCTATTTGAGAAACTTTATTACAATTGGCTGCCTTATATATATTTACACACACATACCTATCTATTCTTGATTTTATTCAGAGTTATAAGCCTATTTGGAGCTTTTCCTAAAGTGTATAGCTAAGAGAAATATATATCTTTCTAATATTTCTTTCACTTGCTTGTAATTTAGGCTGCCTTCTTCTAGTTCTAACCTTGTCATTGACTACTAACTTTACAGCATGGTTTTCTTTACAGAAAACACATTCTGAGTTGCCTTCTCTTTGCTGTTATTAATTTATGATTCGGTATGGTCTGAAAAGGAATTTTGAAGAGCAGGGAGAATAAACTCTCCCTTGCACAAGGACCTATAGAAATGGCCCTATGAGGTCATTATGTGGCTGCATAAATTGTCAGATTGCACTATCATGTCACTCTCTGTTGTAAAATGAAGCTTCAGTTTCTTTAAAAAAAATGCAAACATATATATGTATATCCAGTCACAGGAAATTAAAATGCTAACAATATTCACCTTCAGAAATAAAAATTATCTTCAATCGTGTATTATTCAAATATTTTTTCCACAATTCTCTTATTTTGGCAAGTTTAAAATCAGTATATTTAGAAGAAAAATTATTTATGGATTTCTTTCAACAACACTATGTATATACTCTATGTTTCAGTTACATGGTGATGTTAATTGTTGCCGATATATTTTTTAATATATAAATAACTGTTAAAAATTATTTTGTTTTGACCTAACACAGTTTCCCTGCAGACATTCACTGGGATCATGTCATTTGGTATTGATACTGCAAACTGTACCCTTGATGTCCCCACAGACTTTCATTGATTTAGTTTAGTTTTCCATTTGGAATGTAATTTCTTACATTGTATTGACATCTTCTGGGGAATTCTATGGTGGCAGGATGCCCTATAGATGTGAGTAACAAAGATGCATATTTACCTCTTAACATGTATACTATCTTAGCTTACTCAAAAAAGACATTATTTAACTGATTTCTGAGGTATAAATAACATATAGTTTTCCTTAGGTAAGATTAACATGAACTCTTATTGACTTATGTTGAGTTAGGAACAATCTTTATGACTAAATTGTACTTTGGAATCCCATCATTATAATTTTTCAAAAGAAAATTGAAATCTCTACTTTTACATATTAACCCTAAAACTAAGTCTCCCAAATAATTTTGCCAGGACTCACCTGTGTATATGTTTACTGCTTTTGTTTTTAAAAAAAGTATTTATGTATCAAAATGGATTTCATTCATATTTTTGAGTTTTTCATGCATAACGATAAAATGGACAAATTTTCTGCAGAGTGTAATTCCCTAAGGATATTCTACTGTCACTGCATGTTTGAGAGTTAATATAAGATAATTAGGATAGTGAAGATAATAAAAATAAGTTAAGAATTATTAAAAGTATAATTTGAAGACCAGCTACTACATTTGGTGTTATGGTATTGACTCTCTATTAGCAGGCACATATTTTTAAGTTCTCTACTTGTAAATCAAGGAATAAAAGGGTCTATTTTGTAGCTTATAAAATAGAGTTTAACTGGGCCTATTTTTTATTATCTTTTTAATGTTTATTTTTGACAGAGAGAGAGACAGACTGAAAGTGGGGAGGGGCAGAGAGGAAGATACAAAATCTGAAGCAGGCTTCAGGCTCTAAGCTGTCAGCACAGAGCCAGCCCAATGCAGGGCTGGACCTTGTGAACCACGAGATCATGACCTGAGCTGAAGTCTGACACTTAACTGACTACTGAGCCACCCAGGTGCCCCTAACTAGGCATATTTAAATAACAAACTTTCATCTTGGTCTTATAAATTGGTTCCATCTAAACTGGCTATTTGTATAAAAGAACTAGATGCAATATCTTCTTGAAAGAATTACATGTATCTCTGTAAAGTGCTTTTTTAAAGTTTATTAATTTTTGATGTATACAGAGAAAGTTCACAAGTGGAGGAGGGGGCAAAGGTGGAGAGACAGAAAATATTAAGTAGGATCCACACTCAGCACTGAGCCTGACTTGGGGCTTGATCCCATGACCCTGGGATCATGACCTAAGCCAAAAGCAAGAGTCAGACACTCAACCCACTGAACCATTCAGACACCCCACTGTAAAGTACTTTTTTAAAATTAGAGGGAAACAAAAATAATGTAAAAACAGGGAGGGGGACAAAACAGAAGAGACTCATAAATACTGAGAACAAACTGAGGGTTACTGGAGGGGTTGTGGGAGGGGAAATGGGCTAAATGGGTAAGGAGCATTAAGGAATCTACTCCTGAAATCATTGTTTCACTATATGCTAACTAATTTGGATATAAATTTAAAAAATAACAAATAAAATTAAAAAAATAAAATTATATATTAAAGTATCAAGTGTGTTGAAATGAAAACCAAATTATTTAAATGTTTAATTCTAAACAACTGAAATAATGTAAGTGTGTAAAGAATTTGGAAAATTGAATTTAAATGATTACATGGTCTACTTACACCTTAACTTAAACTCTCATAATCAATCATAAAAATATGAAGTTAAGATACTGTCTAAAAGAGAAACACATTATATTCTCAGGAAAACATAAGGTTACTTTTTGTGACAAAATCTTTTTTAAAAAATACACTATTATATTTCTCAAGTCAAAGTGTGAATTAGTTGTTTTTTCAGTATCTTCTGCAATAGGAGGTTCTGTGATAGCTTATTGGTCACTGGTATTATTTCACCTGTCCTAGGTGTTAATTGGAGGATCTTTCACTCTATGAGCTAGCCACTTGGTTGCTTTGAAGTTAAATTTGAAATTGCTTATAGAATTACTCTATAAACACGATTGGATAATTGAATAATACAAGTCACTGTAAAATCAACAAAATATATCATAACCATGTTAACTACATTATAAAAATTACACGTAGCTGTAACTCTGGTAAAATGATACTTGATTATATTCAATAATAATGTTTTTCAGAATGTAAGTGAAGAGAACTAATTGTATTATTACAAGATAACTAAAACTCTTTCTGGCTTATAAAATTGGCACTAAATAAATATACCTTTTCCATACGTTACTGTATCCTTTCCCTTGGTATTTAGTTTATAAAACAAAACCATCTGCATCCCTTAGTTACCAAACGCTTAAGTTATACTTTATATCTATAAACAAGAAGGATTAAACAAAATGAATTAAAACAAACTGACAATGAAAATCAGCATATGGTGAGCCAAATAACGGTTCAAGGAAGCTGTTACATTGCAGTTGAAAAAGATAGATTGATACTGAGGGGGAAAAAAAGAATGTGAAAAGATGGGCTCCTATTAGGAGGAGGAGAACAGTGAGGAAAAGAAAGATTATTTTCTGGTAAGAGTTGTATGTTTTTCATTCTATGGTAGTTAAGAGAATGAATATTTTACTTCACTAGAACATAGGTAACTCCCAAAAGATGCTTTATTCCTAATTGTTGATTAGTCTGTTAAAGCTAACGCATGTTGATTTTTTCCAATAAAAAAAAGTAGAATCTCTGGAGACAATTTTCCTTTGTTCCATTGTTTGTTTAATTATTATTTCATTGGTTATTATTTTCACAATTATTCCCCATATCTAGTCATTTCACAATCAAGTTGGAATTTTGTATACAGGTGCATTTTCCAAGAAAAAAAGTTGTCAAATACATGAAAAGGGGGGAAACAAACAAACCAGCAAACCTACAGTGGAAATCACAATTTCAAAAATGTCTCTTGATGGATAAATAGATATGAATATACATGTAAATGTATACATTAGTGATGAACATGGCTTAATTTCTGAGTAGTTATGCAGCTACACTGTAGTAATTAGAATTTACTAATTTTTCAAACGTATTATTAAACAAAATAGGATGTGTACTTAGGTTTAGAAATTTTAATATTCATTTGAAGACAGTATAGATTTATATTACTTTGGAGCAACACAAAGATAGCAGATCCAATAAAAATAGGGGGAAACAAAAAGGTGTCTATGTTGTTGTGACCTAGAGAATGGGAAGTCAGTGACGAAGATGGAAACTATGGTCACAAAGAAGAAAGAAACTTAGAAAACTATAATGTTGAAAAGGTAGTAATGCCTTCAAGAGTATATAGCCTCATTAGAGGTTTTTGCTGCATACCAGAATTCTTTAACTTGAGTGATTTAATACCTTCATGGGATGTAGTCCATCCATATAAATGAGCCACAGACACTACTGGCCATTTTTGTGGTGAAATAGTTGATGACACAAAATTTACTATTATTTCTTTACACTCAAAGCTTTCCCAGAATGTGATCCATGTCAAAGTTTCCTTCAGAGTTGGTTGACTTTCTGACTCCACAATGGGCAATATACTAAATCTCAGAGAGTTGAAATAAGTTTCCCAAGATAGCATGAGATGATAAAAGCAAACATAAACCCAGGGGTTTTCAGAACACTCAAAAGTGAAGACTGAGCTAAATAAACTCTGATTCTAGATGTGTGTGGAGAATGATTTGGTTCACGTATTAAGTATTTAGACAAGTAAGTGTTAAAATGTCAAAAGGCTACTGATAAATTCTCACCTTTAAGCCTGAACAACTGTTTTCATGAAAAATACTATTATAATCAGAATTTGAATACAAAAATCTCAAAAAGATACAAATTTAGGACTTCCCTTAGAATTAATAGATTTTTATTTTAAAATAAAATGCAGTGACATTAAATAAGTGCTAGTTCAAATTTCATTGGAAATTATTTATATTTTATATGATCTAATTCCCTTAAGGTTTTAGAATATAACTACATAACAGTAAGATATTAGTAAAGTTTTATAAAGATAACTTTAATTACTAAAAACTTTACAATGGCAAATCTCTTACAGACTTTCACCTTTCTCTTATTCATAATTTCCAAAAAAGATGAGTTATATCACTTTATCACTGAAATGTCAATAAAACTTCCTCCTTTTCTTAGATTTTTATATGTAAGTTTCTCTGTTTATAAAATTAAGTAATGAATTTCCCTAGAAGCTCAAAATGTACTTTGAAATACATAATCTATTGATTTAAAACATTATTTAGGAAAGCTGAAAGAAAATACATTAATTGCTAGCTGTGATCATATCAGATTATGTGTGATTTCTTTATTTTTTATTGTTTACATTTCCCTAATCTCTTATAATGAGCATTTGTTATTTTTAAATAACAAAAAATCAGCTAAATTTTACAATATTTATGTTCCTTATCATGTGAGAAAAAACAAATAATTCTATTTTATGAAACTAAAATTAAATGAGACAAAGATTGAAATCTAACACGGACTGGATTTAGAAGATGAAGAACTTTAATATATCAATAAAGGAGTAGTGTATTAATTTTGCATAGTAAGGAAACAAAACAGACCTTCAATGACAGAAATTGGTGCATGAAATAAATGAACATTATTTCTATTAGATAAGCAAAATATACTTAAACTTGTCATTTTAATTTTTAAAATAAATCTCATTTTAATTTTTGTTTCTGTGTGTTTCTGTACTTGTTCCTCCTATAAAAAATGCCTTTGTTCTTTATTTTGGCCCAAACTATTCATTTTTCCACGCCATGCCCATCATCTCCCTCTTCCTAGATGAGTTCTCTAATATGAGCTCTATTTTTTTACTCCTTTTTAACAAAACTCATCTGTTTCCAATCTCAAATTTATACAAAATCTTACTTTTCAAGTTATTTTTTGTTTGCATTGGAATCTGGTAATTTCTACAGTAGTTTATAAAGCAAAAATGAACAAAAAAGAAAATGAATGTTGACAGATGTTAGGGGAAATGAACATCCACTGGCATTGCTGGTAGGAGAATCGACTGATGTAGCTGATGGCATGGCCAAATGGTAGAAAATAAACTGGTACTAAAACAAATGGTCTGTATATTTAAACGTGTACAGAATTTACTAGTTTATAAATAAAAGACAATTTTAATGCTCATTATAATCATTCATTCATATAGGTTCCCAGTTTCAGGGAGGATCACCATATATTCGGATCATGGGGAAATATAAAGAAACATTACAGAATGAATATTATTAAAATAGACATTATGTACTGATGTATCATGCCTCTCCCAGTTTGGGAAAATAAGTGAAATCTTCCTTGAAGAGAAGAGTTATGAACTGAATATTGATAGAATATTTGGGTATATTGAGGTCCGGTCATGTCTACAGCCAGGTGCCAAACATGACAGTTTTTATATTTGATCAACTTTGATAACAATCTACGGGAAATTTTTAAAGAAAGAAATGGAATGCTAAGTTTAAAGAACTCTCTGGCAGCACTATGAAGATTGGATTGTGCTTGAAAGTATGCTTGATTCATGAAGGCTAATTAAATGACTCTGTCTGGATCCCAGAAATGAAAAAGTTCTCTTTTAAATTTTTTTAAAAAAATTATTTATTTTGAGAGAGGAGAGAGAGAGAGCAAGGGAGGGGCTGAAAGAAAATCCCAAGGAGGCTCCATGCTCAGTGTTGGAGCTCAACTCCACCACTGTGAGATCATGACCTGAGCTGAAACCAAGAGTGGAATGCTTAACCGACTGACCCACCCAGGCGCCCCAAAATGAAAAAGTTCTTAACAATTGGGTAGAGGGGAATGATAGGAAATAGGAAGCAGTTTTGAGAAGTATTTCAGATATTGACCAAATTTAATGATTCCATAAGGTATCAGAGATCAGGGTATAAAAGGAACCTAATAAGCCTTTTTTTACATCATGCAAAACAAACAAAACAATTATATTTTATAGTACATTGGGATAAATAATCTACCCTTGATAAGAGATTATCACCTGATAATAAGGCAGAAGTGAACGATATCCAGGTACATCTGTAACCTGTTCAGGGTACACTACAATGGGAACCTCTGCTCTCGATTATACTTCTGGGCTTCTACTTATATAACTGAGTGAATGAGAGTACCTTTAAGTGCAGGTTTTGAGAACAGCAACAACTGATGAGTGAAGTTTTGGACAAGTTAAGTCGAAGTGCAGATGGTCAGCATGTAATTAGAAATTTCGGCGCGTATTTAAGGAGAAAGCAATAGTAGAAAGGAAGGATTTAAGGATTATCAACCTTTAGGCGCTGGCAAAAAGCCATGAGTATGCTTAAACAAACAAACAAACAAACAAACAAACAAACAAACAAACACAAGGCAGGCATATGCTTAAAATAACACAATATAAATGAACAGAATGAGAGCAGGTCAGTGAAAGAATCCAGGAAGCACTGAAGTTTAAAGATCAAGACTGAAATAAGGATCCAAGAAAGAACACTGGCAATAAGCATATAGAGGAGTCAGAAGAAAGACCAATGATTTTCCCACAGAAGCAAGATGAAACATGAGTGATTAGCAACATTAAATGCTCCACAGAAATCTTGCAGTAGAAAGCAGCAAGCATTAAAATTGGAAACTAACATGTTTTTGGTAACCCTGGGGAGAATAATATAGGTGAAATGGTAGGCAAAGCGGTAAAGAATAAATATGATATTGGAAGAATAAATATGATATTGGAAATTATTGAACACCGTAGGCCACACACTATTTGGAGAAAGGAAATACTTTACTAGCTACACGAGATAGATTATGACAGGATACCAGTTTATATGATTAGCTGCTTTATTTATGTCCATTTATTTATTTTATTTTTTTAAATGGAAAAGCATGGAGAGGCAGAAAGAGCAACAAGAGAGGTGGAAAAGAAAAGAAAAAGCAGTCAAACCGAAGTAAGGGCAACTGAGAGAACAAAGTCTAAATAGGCAGGAAGATATAGGTTCCAGATAAGAAATGGGGAAATTACCATAGTCCAGGATAGTAAAAGCCTTCATTTTGGACGACGGTATTACAATGCAGATAATTTTCTAGGTCAAAAGGATAAAACAGTGGTAGAGTTTGCATCTCATTAAATCTATTAATTTGTGAATTAGGAGGAGAGACGGTTGTACGAGAAGGGGTCCATGAAGTGAAGGCTTTGAGAATCAAGGAGTGTTATGACTCACGGACTTAGAAGGACTGTTGTATAAAATTGAGAATCCTTAGAGATCATGGTCATGTGATTTTGTCTAATTACATTCAGAAGTAAGACTGAAAAAGGCAGAGGTTGTTTTAAACAACATTCAGGTTTAGGCAACTTAAGTGCAGAACACTAGGAATAAAATGATTAACAGTTTGCACAAGAGGATAATGTAAATCATAAAGACAAAGAAGTAACTGTCAGGAAGATATTTGTTTAAAACAAATATAAGGAAGAATACGTTCTGAAAATTACAAATTCCCAAATAAATATCTAGAATTGCCTACCAAAAGATACATCAATACTTGGTGTAGTATGTAGTGTGTTAGAACTCCATTGTCAAATCAGACACAGAGTCAGAGATTAAGCTTTATGAAAAAATTTCAAGTATAGAAATAATCATTATGTATGAGCAAAGCAGAGAGAAATCTGGGAATGCCACTGCAGCTGTGTCTTCTTTTGCTACATAAGACTGTGTTCTGGTTCAGAGGAGCATCTGAAGTCTCTAAATAATATCTGCAGCTGTATCAATTACACCAAAACCAAAGGGGGGGCATTTCAGTCATGAGCAATCTCCATTTTACACTCTGATATTCACATAGCATACAGGACATTTACCAGGGAGCCATGGTCATAAATCCATAATTTTTTTTGAGACGGGGGGGGGGGGTGTGGTGGGGGGAGAGGAGGGGGAGGGGCAAAGGGAGAGAGAGAGAAACAGTGACAGAGACAGAGAAAATCTTCAGGAGGCTCCAGGCATGGAACCAGATGCAGGGTTCCATCTCACAAAGGTAAGATCATGACCTGAAGCAAAATCAGAGTCGGCCACTTAACCAACTGAGCCACCTGGGTGCCCCATAAATCCCTATGTTTTAGGTGTGCTTGTGTTAAGCAATTCAAACAAGTACACCCTGCTAAGAGCATTCCACAGGTAAGGGCTCTTCCACCAGCAAATAGCTTAATATGTTTGCAAGAGGTTTCTCATAGACTGTTTACCAAATTTGACCAGGATTTGTTCTTTGTTTCTTTCTGTAAGAAATTCTGCATATCTGCAACTCTGACATTAATATAGTTAGACTCCTCAGGTAAGTAAAGTCTTAGATAATGTCAAGAACTACCTTACTATTAGGTGGGCCACTTTTATTTCTGGGACTCCTACAAAAATACTTTGATTTAGAGAAGGCTACTCTGTTTTACATTGTCTAGCTTACTAACATTTTGTTTGCGTCTATGTAAGTGTGTGTATATGCTGTGTAAACTTACTCCCTCTATAGATAACAGAATTAGAAGCTAGAGTCATGTGCATGGATACCCAGTAATGAAATCTAACTATGGGCCAACATTACAATGCCTTTTGGGAACAAACACACTTCTCTATTTTTTCAACCTGAGATGTTAAAAATTGTCCAAAGTCATCTTATAAAGGCACAAAACTATGAAACACTTGTTTTCAAAAAAAGTGAATTTGTACAGAATATAAACAGAAAAGCAGCAAAAAATAAGTCACTCTCAGTCACACCCTATAGCACAGATCAAATGACCTTATTGAGCAGACATTTAAATAGATCACTAAGAGATAACAATTTGAATTGCTTTTACTTTTATTTAAGAAAATCCTACCAGAATCTATATGCCAGCCAATAAAATGTCATGATTAACTGCATCAAATGCTGCCAAAACTCCAAAAGAATCATGAAAGACAACATCCGTTGTTTCAATCAAAAGGTCATTATTTACTTTCAATACAGCAGTCTCAGCACTATGATGAGGATGAAATCCTGATTGAAATTGCTCAAATGAGTCAAATTGCATCATGTGTTAATGTAATTGATTACAACCTCCAACACTTTAAGCAGAGTCTAAATTAAAAAATGAATGATGGCATTGCACTTTATCTACCAGTAATGAAGCTTTCTTCAGCACTTCTGGCTCAGTATAAATTCATGGTCATTTGAAGAGCTGACCCAGAGCCAAAATTAAAAAGAAAGAAGGAAAGAAAGAAAGAGAGAGAGAGAGAGAGAGAGAGAGAGAGAGAGAGAGAGAGAGAAAGAAAGAGAGAGAGAGAGAAAGAAAGAAAGAAAGAAAGAAAGAAAGAAAGAAAGAAAGAAAGAAAGAAAGAAAGAAAGAAAGAAAGAGAAAGAAATGGAGAGAGGAAGAGAGAAAAGAAAAAAAAAAAGAAAACAAAAACAAAAACTCCTATACAATGGTCATCAATGACATTGTAAGGATCAATATCTAGGTAAAAGACAAGACTGTATCCTGCTGAAAATTAATCTCCCACTCTAAGAGAACCAATAAATCTTACTAATCCTGAAAAAGAACCACCAAAATGGGAAATAGAGGTTATTAACTAAAGACCATTTCTTGATATACATTTCAGTGTATATACACACAAACCAGTCTAAACTGAATTGTAATAGTCACACATCAAGCTCCTCTCAAAGCTTTGCTATTTAAGGATATAAAAATGGCATGTTTTTAGATCCTTAGTGGATCTTCCTTCCCTTTGGTGCCTATCACATATTATGAAGACAAAATCCATGTCACTGTATTCTAAAGAGTTGCTCCAGATGCAGTCTAAGAACATCCCAAGGTAAACTAGAGTTAGGAAGTAGAGGCAAAAATCAGGAAAAATGCTTCAAGAATCACAGCCAAGTTTGGCTCATCATTTATGCATGCACTGCAGTGATGAAAAACAGATTTAAAATAAAAATGTTGCTAAATAATAATAATATCAACAACAACAACAAATCAACAAAAACAATAACAAAGTAGCTAACATATATTGAGTGATTACTTTTGAGTGTTGGAAATTACTGTAAGCAATCTCCTTACATATGAACAAAATGTATGTTTACTTTAGGTCCATTTATTTTAAGGATAAAATATCCCTTAATCTGCAAAGTAATCCCTATTTTTCAGATTAGGAAACTAAGAAAGAATTCAACCAGTTCACTCTGATTCAAGTACAAAAGTCTGAATTTGAATTCAGGAGCCTGCACTAATGCATTATAGTGTCACTGTTCCATCTTTTCCCCATATATTTTCTTTAATCCCTGTGGTTAATGACACAGGAGAATATACTTCAACTCTAATGCTACTTTGCATCTCATTTTAGAACACTTACATGCACTTTAGTATACTGAAAATATCCATCCATCCATCCATCCATCCATCCATCCATCCATCCATGGGATGCATCAGAAGCCTGAAGAATAAATCCCTCAGTGTTACTACATATGTACATATATATTACATATGTGCATGTGAAATGACTTAGATCATAACTGGATATTCAAAACTTTTATAAGAAAAATTATGAGTATATATTATATTTGGATTAAATTATCACCAACTATTTAGAATAAAATATTTCTCAATGGCATTGAGTAGCTATGCAAAAAAATGTTTTAATTTTCTGCAGGAATATTCTCAGCACAATAAACTGTCCAAACAGAATCACATTATAACAGTCAAAATATTGTTATAGTCTATACATTTTTGCTTCCAGACACACATATTGATCTTTATATCCTAAATGTATAAGGTATGACAAGAATGAAACTATAAAATATTTTGAACTGCAGTAACAAACACAAGGATAATTTCACACAAAATCATCATTAAATTTTATTAAGGATATTGGCTCTATCATCACTGATTTTGAAGTGGCAGAATGACCTAGTGCATCACATCTTATAACAAAGAAAGAATGCAGTTAGAATCCAACCTAGGGCAAAAGCTAATAACTAACAAATTAGAGAAAATATTGAAGTTATGTTAAAAGGTGAATTAATAACCTTGAGTGGAATAATGCTAAACAATCTAATGACTAAATTTCACTGATAACTTTCTGAATTCTGAAGTCAAACACTTGTCAAATGTCCAAATTAGTGGATTGATTAGGAAATGCTAACTTACATTTTCCAAGCAATTTATAGTCATTCCATCAGTAGTTGTTTCACTTTTAATTTCTTTCCCATATTTATTGCAGATTCTGATCCTTTCCATTTTTGTTCATGTCTCATGCCTCTGATTTCTCATTTGGTCACATCATAGGTTGTAAAACTGTGCTTTATTCGAAAGACTACTGAACTTAGCGGACTATTTAATGGACGTTGAATCAGAACCGTGGTTGAATTTCCTTTTTACCATTTGCTAGATTAATAGTGTAGAAATTAACCTCTTGAGTCTCTGACTCCTTCACTGTACAGGGAGTTTAAAAATAGTACATGTGCATATCACTCATAAGGAATAAATGTCTTAATTTGAATGAGTCCTTCAGTTGTGCAGATGTAAAATATTTTCAATGGTAACTGATGATTCAATAATACCCAGGAGTACAATTAGGAGAAGGAAAAATAGCAGTAGATGCTATCTATGCATTTTAAAAGATATAAAATAATTTGGTTCACCATAATCAGTTCAACTTTTTGTATTCACACAAATGAACTCACTGTCACAGAAATAAATGTATTTGGGGCACCTTGGTGGCTCAGTCAGTTAAGTGTCTGACTCTTGATTTCCACTCAGGGCATGATCCCAGGGTTGTGGGATTGAGCCTAGGTTCAGCATGGAGCCTGCGTAGGATTCTCTCTCTCCGTCTCTGTCTCTGTCTCTGTCTCTGTCTCTCTCTCTCCCCCTCCCACTGTCCCTCTCCCTCACTCAGTCTCCCTCTATCTATAATGAAAAAAGAAACAAAAGAAATAAATGTATTCAAGGTATCACAAATGTCAGACTTAGAGATTTTGGAAAAAGTCCCTCAAATAATGTTTTCTTATTAGTTTGCTTGTCTTTTATTTATTTATTTTTCAAACATGTTTTTTAGCGCTTTTATTTATTTTTGAGAGACAGAGAGAGAAAAACAGAGGGAAGACAGGGGAAGGGCAGAGAGAGAGGGAGACACAGAATCTGAAGCAGGCTCCAGGCTCTGAGCTGTCAGCACAGAGCCCAATGGGGGGCTCAAACTCACTAATCTCAAGATCATAACTTCAGCCAAAGTCCAATGTTCAACTGGCTGAGCCACCCAGGTGCTCTTTTTGCTTTTTTCTTAAGTAATGATTTAGGAAACACTAAACGGATAAACTGTGGATGTGTACTGACACGAAGGAAAGGGATGAAATCTTGTTTGCAGATTGGCACAAGGCTATTTTATAAAATCGTGCCAAATACAAAACACTAAATAATGAGTAGAGTAATATTCCAATTCTGCCTTGAAATTTGTGACTACGGAGAAGGCACAAATTCATTATGCTCTATTTTCTGCATTTGTAAAATGAATGGGACAAGATAACCTATAATGTCTTCTAGGTCAGTGACTCAGTTTCTTATCATTCCCCAATGCCTGTAGAAGGCAAGGCTTAAGAATTTGTCCTTCTGGTGAAGATAACTTATTTTAATCCTGGCTCAGTCAGGTACTCTCTTGACATTTGACAGATCACGTGGTCTAAACTTTCTGTTCCCTAGAATGAAAATACAAATAAATTCAATTTCACAGAGATGCTCTGAGGATTAATTGTTATAATTAATAAAAAGTGCTTTGTGCAAAGTGTTCGGTCAATATCAGCTGATAATTTCCATTCAGATCATGAATGCACACCTACTAATACCAGCAGAGTGTCATCCAGAGCAGATCCTCAATATATGAGAAAAAATAATAAATAATAGTAATGGTAAGAAGCATTTATTGCTCATATAATGTGCCAGAACAATTGGTAGCAACAACAGACTGAAGAATTATGAGCTATTTATTTCCTAAGTGAGAGGATACGGATCTCACTTACCTGTGGAATCTAAAATAGTCAAACTCACAGAAGCATAGAATGGAATGGTGACTGCCAGGGGCTGGGGAAAGCAGGTGAATGGGGAGTTAATGGTTAAAGGGTATAAAATTTCACTTATTCTAGATAAATAAGTTCTATAGATCTTCTATACAGCATAGTCTATAGCTAAGAATACTGTATTGCATATTTCAATGTTTCTAAGAGCATAGATCTTAAGTGTTCTTACCTTAAAAAAAAAGAGCAATAGAGAGAGTGGGAGGAAACTTGGAGGTAATGGATATATTTATTGCCTTGATGGTGGTGATAGTTTCATGGGTGTATATATACCCCAGACTTACTCAGTTGTATATATTAAATATGCACAGCTTTTTTCCGTATCAATCATACCTCAATAAAATGGTTTAAAAAAAAAAGAAAATGCTAAACAATTTTCAAATACAGATCTAAGTAAGGTTCTGAACCTGTCATGTGATCCTCTTGTTTTAACCTCTGATTCAGATGAGCCTGGGTGTGACATTCTAACACTGAAAGCACGTCAAAAATTGTTGCTGAGCAACTACTTTAAAACTTGAGGAGGAACATTATATTGAAAATTGGATTTAAAAAAAATGCCTAAGTTTCTTGTGTCTTATTCTGTCATTAATACGGTAGGCATAATTCAAAATGGAAAAATAAAGTTCACAGATTAAGTCTAAAGAAGAAACAAATGAATAAGCCAACCAAGCAGCACTCAAAATAAATGGATATCATGACACTGGCAAATTAATTTTAAGGAATATAACATAACGACATAAAGTGAAATAAGCACCGTTGTGTGTTCATTCACGTTCCATTGTTTTTTTGTTGTTGTTGTTTTTTTTTTTTTTTACTAAAATCCTCTGCCAGATAAATGTTCCATGTATGACATTATTTATTGACAGAAGTGTTGTGAAATTGTATTCGTTCAAACTGGAATCAAAATATTTTCTAGATCCCGATAGGAATTTTAATGGAGAAGGAAATGAAAGTAGATTAAAGAATATATCCGTGCTGATTCAGAGAGCATAGAAAGTTAACAAGAACAGGGATGATTCACACAAAAAGGAAGAAGACTGTGTGAAGAACAGGATCACTGGTTTTAATTTTTTTTCTAACATCAGATTAATGTCATTAGAGCACTTTTGTAGTTGGGCTTGTATCTACTTCTTTGATATTTTTGTGGGTTTTGATGGCATAGCCTACCTTACCATTGATGGAGGAGGATTATTTCTTTTTTTCACTTGGTATCTGATGTCTGATGAAATCTATGGCTTTAGGTATAATATGTTTGCTTTTTTGGGTGTGTGTGCCTGCCTGCGTGTAGTGTTGTATATCTATGTTTATTTGTCTTTTTTCTATTTATCAAATAATATATGTCAATTGTTTAGACACTGGAATATTTATAAATAAAAAGATTAAAATAACCCAAATCCACCCCAACATATGTTGATTATATAAATGAAATTGTGTTTTTATATTCTGCCTGCAGGAAAAAAAAAAGGACTTCCTAAGGGGAGGATGCTCTATTTTGTCCTTCACACTCTGGGTGACAGCTACTTGCAAGGCACCAAACCCAGAGTTTAGTAGGGACCCTACTCATAGGGATGCTTAATAAGTAATTTTTGAAATGATGGCTGAAAAATTATCACAAGTATTCTTCTATGTCATCAAGTATTTTCCAAAATCCTGATTTTGCATTGCTTCCTAATAGCATATGCTAATATATATCAAAAAACTGATCTAATCATTCATATATATATGAAATTATACATGAAATTTTACACACACACACACACACACACACACACACACACATAATTCTTGTGAAATTCTGCCTGAAATAATTGCTAAAAGTTAAGAGCTAGCATTTAACTTCAAAGTAACACACTTAATTTATTTAAAAGTAATTTAAAATATCTACGCTACTTTATAGGGTGTAAAGTTTAACTTTGTCTTCTCCCTTCTCATAGAAATTTAAGAAAATGGAAGTTTAGGATTATTCTACCCCTGTCAATCACTATGGCTCACAGTTCTTTTTGGTATTTCCATTCTTTCATTCTTTCATGCAGAAAACATTTAGAACAATGATATCACTTTGTAGTGTGGGGGGATTACATCTAATTGAGCCTTAAAATGTTTCACTTATACTCAATTATAGCAGTTTGAGCATACATTTATATCTTATAAAAACAAATCACAAATACAACCACAAAGCTTCTAGTTATCAGGTCATAAAACATTGTCAACTCAATTTGAAATATTTTCCCTAGGAATACCAATGCAAATTATGTCATATTTCTTTAGCAACTTGGCGAAAAGAAAAATGACACAATTCTAACCATTTTGCACAGGAAGAAAGATAGATTCTCATTTCTTTGTGAAAATCAAATGTTTCAAAGATAGAATTTTACAATAAACACATACATTTATACTTTGTTTCAGAAAAATAAGACATGAGGCACTTACGAAACACTCCTTTATTATAATCAGGTTTAAAAAAGCATGAATGTGAACTTTTTTCCAGATTTTTCTAAATAGTATTATAAACTCTACCTCAAGCACAAAACTTTAAAAGATAAAAGAAAGTAACCTTTCTTATGAATCTGTCACAACAGCTCTATAAGCTAAGTAACATGGCCCTTATTCCTCCACGGCGCTGCAGGTTTCTCAGATAGGTTAAGTCACTTGCTCAAGGTCACCTCACTAGTGCAAGGCAGGCAAGAGCATGCATCAAGCTTGTTTTAATGGTAAAGTTCTACGCTCTGTCCACTGTATCATGTTGTCTCCATGAAAATGTAAAGAGAAAATGACACAAAAAATCGATAACTGAATGAAGGAACCAGGATCTGTAACTTAGGAAAAAATAGATTTTGCTTTGTCACAAATAAAATGGTTTCACATCTGTAGGATGGCTTCATATATAATTTACATTTTTACATTCAATTTTGAAACTTTGTGGGCTTTTTTTCCACTAGTCTCTATTTTTCAAATTACACATTTGTCTGTAGCTATTTTATGTTCCCCCCCCCCCTCAGGTTCTATTTCTCATGTATTGCTGCACATTATCATTTCTTGGTGAAGTTTATTTAACTAAGAATCAGCCACCCGGTTATTACAGTCTTATATAGTTAACCTACTCACATTGCTTTTTTCTTGATCTAGGATTGAATGGTCTAACTTCACATTTAAATAAATTAAAGAATGAATTTAAATCAGTGCAATTAACTTTCTCTCTTACCAGTTACATCTGTGCACTACTGAACACAACAATTCAACTGAAACCATAAAAAGAGTTGGTGTATATGGGTGAAATTTTCTTTTAATTTTGAATATGAATTCCTTATAATAACATTATTTTGTTTTAATAAAGTATTTTTAATTAACAAAATAATTATATAATATGCATTTGTGCACCTACCTTACAACAAAACTATTATCTGATGTATCTAAGAAAATATTTCAAATTGATTACTGAAATAGAACTGGGAAAATATTAAATTGATGAATTAAAGAATTATATTATAATGTTGCCATGTGAACAAGCATTCACCTTATAAATGCACGCAGTTTGATGTTTGTACTTGTAAATATGAATATATACATTAAATGTGTGTGCGTGTATGTACTGAGAAAAAGGGAAATACCAAGAAGTTTGCATAATACAGTGCAAGAGTGCCACCTTCTGGATTTAGAACATCTAGTGACAATTTTTTATAATGCTTCTAGCTTCAGAAAAAATATCTATGGTTAATATTGTTCATTGCCAGTTCTCCTTATATTTTATTATTCATATTTAAATATTGTTTTTAATGTTACTATTCATTTAATATGCCTGGAATTAATTTAGTGTATACAAAGATTTTATAGATAATATAGCAGATTCCAGAATTTACTCAAGATGTATCAATTTGTGTACCAGCAATACTAACACAGCTACCCCCCCAAAAAAAACAATCAAAATATATATTTGCCAATAAGTGAATTCATACATTTTCTAACATAGTAATTAATAGGTCAGCAATGTATACACTTTTTCAACATCTTGTGTAAAATATAAACAAAGCACATTTTTCTAATTGATTTCACTGCTTTGATGCTCTGTATTTATATACACCTAGGTTTCCTAACAAAAGTAGTAAAATTAATAAGAAAATTCAAAAATTAAACACATTAATATTATACAAGTACCTCTCAATTATCAGGGATAATCACACATTACGTGAATTGAGCAAACATGACCTGAATTTATAGCTGTTGAGTATCTCTCTTTTCTCTATCAATATCAGGCTCCCCTGACCCATCAAGAAGCTGAATCACAATGTCCTTCCTCACTCAGGACTTCACATACCATAATCAGAACTTGGTTCTCAATTTAAAATCTGACCAATTTAAACAGTATACTAACTCATTTAGAATAGTTATAATTGTTAATTTAAGTTATACACTAAAATATGTTGACCTTTTTTCTATTAAAGAAACGTCAACACTTTGGGATGGGACATGACTGATGGTGGCGTTGGGGGTAATATGTCTTATTTATTTTCCTTTTGCCTTTATTGCCTCCCTTTATTCATTCCCGTATGTTTTTGGGTGTGTGGGATACATAAAGATTTCCCTGAGCCTATAAAAATTATACTTTATTTGAAACTTTCTATTTGGCACATGGATAAGACTAACCCTGCATATAAATATATCAAGTATGCATAAGAATCTTAAATGTGTCAGAAGAGAAATACTATTTTTTGTGGTAGACAGTATTTTGTAATATAAGGTAAATGTTCTTAGCTACTCTAATACTAATGCTAATTTTATGTAACCTATTTTTTAAAGGTCTCTTAAAGAACTTCTAATTCTCTCTTCTTTGGAGGAGGATTGGGAGTTCAAGAATCATGACACCTCTCCATTATATGTGTAAAATTGCAATAAGACATTATTTTAAACATAGGATAATATTCTTCTCCAGATTTCTTACCCTTCAAACATTATCCATTCACTCTTGAATCCCCAAATGATAGCTTCTCAAGTATATTCAACTAATGGGGATATGGAGTGTATTGAAACAAAATGAAAGTGAATAATGAAACAATTCATTATAATAGAAGGGGATTTTAAATGCTGATGACTTAGAGATCTATATATAATTCAAATAATCAGAGTATTGAGGAAGAAAATTCTACTAGCCTATTAATATATCAGCAAGGACACATTTTGAGGCTCCTGTACTAGCTTCTGTCATAAAACTCCCAATGACGTCAGCTGCCCCAAATATAAAATGAGTACAATTTGTACATAAGAGATGTGCAGCTTTTTAAGAACAGTACTTTATTTTCTATATATAAGAGCTTAGAGATCTCTAAGCCTAATAACAATAACCTTCAAAAATGTGTAGTAAGCTCTCTTTAGATGCCACATAACCACTATAAAAATTATCAGGAATTAAACATACCATCAAAAGGACAAGAAAGTCCTTTGAATCTCTTACAAGGTTATTTTCTATAGTTTTCATAAACGATTTATTTCAACTGAAATCTTTTATAACTCCATATATTCCAAAAATAAATATACTGTTTATGTAATTAGCTTAAATAGGTCTGTAAATTTATGTAGGATAAGATAAAATAGAGTATAAATTAGCATACAAAACTAAAGTCTCACAAGGAATTGAGAGTTCACTGAGAATACTAGAGACAGAGACTCAGGTATGTACACCTTGCAAATAAGATATATCCAGACTGACCTAGAGAATTCTCTTAGTGAATCCACTAAGGGCCTGTGTGTATGTGAAGGACTTAGAAATCTCTTGATAAGAATCTCTTCCTAATAAAAAAGAAAGTTGAGCATGTACTTGGTGCAGGATCAGTCAACCCTGGAAGAGAAAGGGCACATGTAATTGCAATCTGAAACATGTTATGCATTACCCTTATACTAGACCTTTCATATTCCTGTCAGTATTTCAAAAACATGATGCTAGGGGCGCCTGGGTGGCGCAGTCGGTTAAGCGTCCGACTTCAGCCAGGTCACGATCTCGCGGTCCGTGAGTTTGAGCCCCGCATCGGGCTCTGGGCTGATGGCTCGGAGCCTGGAGCCTGTTTCCGATTCTGTGTCTCCCTCTCTCTCTGCTCCTCCCCCGTTCATGCTCTGTCTCTCTCTGTCCCAAAAAAAAAAAAAAAAAAAAAAAAAAAAAACAAAAAACAAAAAACATGATGCTATCCTGGAAGCATACACACACACACACACACACACACACACACACACACACACACATACATATATAAAGAAAATCATCACTGAAGTCTCTACAAACAACTGAGAGCCCAAGACTGAGCATCTTGGAAAATTTGCTCCACAATTTTGGAAGCAACACATTTGTCCCAGTTAAGTGTGATGATTATTTATTGGTTGAAATACATGGCACCCTATTTCATTTGGAATGGTGGAAGGAATCTCTATAGCAACCAGGACTCAATGGCTCCATAAAAAAACTACCTGCTATGAGCAGAAGAGCAGGAAAAGACAGATGCTGATATATAGTCCAGGTGACTGATCATCAGAATATGTGAGTGAACTCCTGGGGAATTTATATTGTCTGCAATGTCCAAAATGCTATGTGTGGTTTTGCACCAAGGAAGTGTGGTTTTAGTTGTCTTTATTGTAAATCTGGACTGACATAGAAAAACAAGAAAAATAAAACCATGTGGCAATTTGTAAAGGTTATGCTATTCTTTTTTTTTAATTTAAATGTTTAGTTTAGAAAGAGAGAGACAGAAAGAGAGAGAGAGAGAGGAAGTGTGGGAGGGCAGAGAGAGAGGGAGACACAGAATCTGAAGCAGGCTCCAGGCTCTGAGCTGTCAGCACAGAACCTAATGTGGGGCTCAAACCCACAAACTGTGAGATAATGACCTGAGCTGAAGCTGGATGCTTAACTGAGTCACCCAGACATCTCATATTATTATTATTATTATTTTTTTAAGTAGGCTCCATGCTGGGCATGAAGTCCAATGAAAGGCTTCAACTCTTAGCTAACTGAGCCACCCAGGCACCCAAGGTTATGCTATTTTTAAAAACTGATCTGATGTCCAGAACATAATGCAATTTTTTGAAGTTGTTAGAATACTGTTACTGCTAATTAAAGATCTCTCTGTGCTGAGTTTATTGTCATTGAAGAAATGACAAAAGGCCTAAGGTTAGGGCTATAAACACAAATGAAACCATGGGTGTTCATAAACATACCAGATAGACTAACAAAGTGAGGCCAGAGCCCTGACTCCTTTCCCAGGCAACTCAACGACTATGTTCTCACCACTGGATTCCTTGACAGACACTCTGGGAGTATTCTAAGCCAAGAAAACAACAACAAAGCTAAACAATGATCAAAAGAAGGGATTTTCTTCAAAAAGGTGCAAAAAACAAGACAAGTGACTTTTTTCTGTGCATTTTGAGTGGTTTATATCCTTAACACGCCAAATGCTAAAAGAAAACTACTGCTTTGTTCACATGAACAAAAGAAATTGGTCTGAGTGGTAAACACATGTTTTAGGTTTTCTAGGCCTCATTTGGCCTTACAATTATAAGAGTTGGTACATTTCCCAATTGAAAGATACCTGTATGCCCCTTTTAACCATACCAAAAATAAATGGAGAAAGTGAATGAAATCCAGAAAACAATAATACAGAGTGATCAGAAGGAACAAATTACTGCTCCAAAGAAAAGTTCTAATCCTTCATTCCGGAATCTTTTTGGTTTCTTGTTTCATATCAGTACTTCCCCTCAGGATTAGAAATCTGAATAGAAGTTCTTAGACCAGGACTTCTTAACATTTTTAGCAATATGACACACATAGGAAATGATAATATGATATAGAAAAGGGAGACACTAATGAAAAGGATTTGGAGACATCTATGTGAAGATAGATTTTTTTTAAATAATTATATTTATTACTTCATATTATGATTTTTTAATTAAAGTATCAGGGAAGAGATTAAATTTTGATACCCAGTATTTTTTCAAAAATGCTGATAGGCAACAAGCTTACTTCCATAAGCGTAACTTTATACCAAATTCTGTGATTAAAAGGCTATACATATTTCCTGATCAAAAGCTTTTAATGATTATATTTTCAAATTCTTCATAGTCACCACATACTAGATACTCTTGCACATAAAATAATACCATATTGAACTCCAGTTGGTGGTCTTTGAGGAAAGCAAGAGGTAAGCCTGGACTACATCAAGGGACAGTTCCCAAGTGATCTCAGTGTTCTAACCACTGTAGGTGGTCACATTTTAATTGGCCTAAACCCTCCAACATTTAAGTGTTCTTTAGTACCCATCCACTCACTGAATTGGAAGAAGAGAAAGGAAGGAGCCATCCTAATACATACTACACTTTAAACTTTATTATAAGATGCACAATATCAATGTCTTGGAATATAAGCTTTCACATCCACACTTCTCTTTGGAAAAAGAGTCAGATGCCACACATAGATATCTTATCCTAGAGACAAACCACTAATTCAATACTTTCTATGATTTCCAATAGTGTTGACCAAACCTGCTGTCAATTAGGGGCATTACTTTCCGCTTTGCGGGAGAGATTAATGGAGGACCAGAGAATTTCTGCAAGAACGGTGTTAAGGCCACTTCACTGCTCTTTGCCATGGCTTCTATTGATCATTCTGGGACGAAAGGGATACGCAGTACATCATATTGATCAAAGGCTCTTCTAAATGCCTCTTTAACAATGCCCCCAGAAAATCATTGGCGTGAATTTTGGGCGTGACTAATTATCTTGAAGATAACATTTATTTGGTCAAAAATGTACTTCGTATGTCATTTTTCATATCAAATCATACTCAGCTATATTGTCCAACATAGATGATCAGATAGCCTTAAGAACTGAGAATTGCAAGTTAGAGCCAACCCAGAAATAAAAGAACCCATCCTCTCTGATTTGATGGGTATAGTGGTGAAGTAATTGAACAAATTCATTAACTTAGAAATCAAGATAATGGATATGTCATTTAAAAATTTTGATTTACACAAAGGAAAATTAATTCACCAGTGATAATGAGTCTAATTCAAAATCTTTCTTGTGTACCCCTCCCATAAGACATATATTTTCAGTTTCCTATTTATTTAAAGCATAGAAATACCAGTCTGAATGTAAAAATCCTTCTATATATTTTGCCCCTCCTCCATCCCTGAATCTTTTAAAATTTTTGTCAAAACCAATTTGACAGAAATTTCTTTTTAATGATTTGCCTTTAGGAAGTTTCTCTGAACTATTAATCTTAGTGCATATAGATTAAAATAAATCCATTTTCCCTGTACTCATGCATCATCATTTCGCATATTATTTAATGAAATCTCATAAATAAAATAACACATGCAAAATTTTGCATCAACACTCACAGGACTAATACAACACATTTGGTAAGCACACACAAACGCACATGCACACAAACAGCCCAACTGCCATGACTATTTAAAGGAATATAAAGCATTGGTTAATCTGTCATGTCTATTATCTGGAAGTAAATTATGAAAGCTTCTACTGTAATGTTTTGTCAGCAATTAAACAATGTTCAAAAGCAAATGTCAATACCCATTTCTAAGTGAATGTCTTATTCCTAAATGAAATTTCTTCTTCCTTTTAAACAAATTTGTTTCCAAAAATATTTTCTCCACTATCATTTCTTTATTCAATTTAGTCCTAGCTATAATGCCACACTTCTGTGCCTAAAGAGAACCTAGATTGTTTTTCTCAGCTGTAGCCACTTGAATCATTCTCTATAGTAATCAGGTTCATTTCTTTACTTAGCAGCTCCAAAGTTGGTTAATCTAACTTCAGTCAGTCCCGTGTCCCTACTTTTCTGAAGTTCCAGCTGGTCATTAAGATACACAAGGGCATTTTAGCACTAGTACAACTTCCAGAACATTTAGAAAATACAATCAGTTCTCCAGAAACAAACGTAAACAGCTATATCCTTTTATGATCAAGACACACATTCCCTTAGAAAATAGCACTTCTGATGCAAAATTGGAATGCACAGAATCAATATACAAGAAAATATAGTTTTAAGGTATAAAGTCAGAAGTTTACAAACAAATCCCTTCTGTGGCTTCAAATACACACATACATACGCCTTTTCCCAACATAGTTTATTCCATCTTGGTGAAACTTTAAGTACTGAATTTCCGTGTCCCTCTCACACCACCAATTCATATGTTTAAGTCCCAACCGCCGGTGTGATGGAATTAGAAGGTGGGACCTTTGGGAGGTAATTAGATCACGAGACTAGTTTTCATAAATGGGATTACTGCCTTTTTAAAAGGGACCCCAGAGAACTGTCCCACCCTCTTTCAAACAGTGAGGAAACACTGAAAATGAGGCAGTCTGCAACCTGGAGATTGAGAAGGGCCCTCACTATTAATTATACTGGCACCCTGATCTTAACTTCTAGCCTCCAGAACTGTTAAAAACTAAGTTTCTCTTGTTTATAAGCTACCCAGTTAATGTATTTTGTTATAGCAGCCTGCATAGACTAAGACACATCTGGTTGAGGGTGAGTACTTGAATTTGATAGTTTGTATTTTTTTTAAGTTCCACAATGACTCCTAGATGTGCATCTCCATCTGAGAAGTAATTGCCTACAGTTATCACAAACAGAATATAGAAGAAATTTAATTGCTTGGGGGAAGGAAGTAGAGAAACAGAGGTAGACAAAAACAAATAAAATGTATTTGGGGGTTCACAGTCATTAAGAAGGTGCTTCTTAGTGGCATGATTTCAAATACAAAATATGTGGCATGATTTAGAATCCAAAAATTTCAGATGATAGAACTCTTCTATCAAGTCACTAATTTGGGTACTGTCTTCCCCTTGCCTGGGAAAGATGTAATTCCCCTTCAGACTGTGATATCTGAAACTTTCTTATTCATGAGAAATTGTATGGGCCTTTGTTCCTATTTTGTTGTTGTTGATGTTGTTTGTTTGTTTGTTTTCTTTTGACTGCTGTGCCTCTGGTATCTCAATGCTGAATTGAATGAGAATTCTCAGTGTTAGAAGACAGACTCCACCACTCTCTCTTGTATCTCAGGAATGGGTCCTACCTGTTTCTCCATTTCTTGGAATTAGAAAATGTCTTCAAAGAGACTGTTGAACTAAAATTGGTACTTTAAAAAATGTTTCTTTACCCTCCACCTGCCAATAATTATTTTTTTTTCTCAAATCCCTCCAGTTGTTGGACTTGGACTTTTTAAAGTTGTGAATAATTTAACTTTTTCTATTGTGATAACTATGCACCTCTTTCTGTGCAGTGGGACAACTTGATTGGGATTACTCTCGTATTGCATTTTCTTCCCTATTTTCCTGCTTACATTAGTCAAACGTCACATGAATCTTTAATATACTAGCCTGTTCCATTTCTAACATATTAAGAATCAATAATATTTACTGAATTTAGACATTTCTTTCTTCAAGAAAAAAATGACTTTTCTAAGAAGCAAGTCTTTCTGTAGGCTGATGGCATGCTTCCTCGAATGTCTGATGTTTCCCTTTGAAATCCACGACCCAGGGGCGCGTGGGTGGATCAGTCAGTTGAACATCAGACTTCAGCTCAGGTCATGATCTCATAGTCCGTAAATTTGAGCCCTGCATTAGGCTCTGTGCTGACAGCTCAGAGCCTGAAGTCTGCTTCGGATTCTGTGTCTCCCCCTCTCTCTGCCCCTCCCCTGCTCATACTCTGTCTCTGTCTCAAAAATAAATAAAAACAATTTTTTTTTGAAATCCACAACCCTACCTGCTGTTAAAATAACAGAACATAAGGAACTTTTACTTCTCAATTCTGTTTTTCTCTAATTCTGAGAAAACATTCCTAGAGTCAGGGTATTTCCTACAAAGACTGTTTACCCTTTCTGCTTAGCCACTGTTTGCCACAGTTTCATTGATTTTTCCCCCTCCCCTCAAATTCAAGAAGATAACTCCTGTACTGTAAAGACCCCATTTCTCCTCATTCATTGATGCATTCAGCTATAGCACTGGGTTTGAACCTACACTCAGCTGCTCTGAGATACATAACCATGATCAATGGCTATATAATCAACAAACCAAATCCAAATTGAGAGTCTGAGAGAAATCACCAGTAGGCCATAGGATTACACCGAAGTTCATCCCATAATGGTTCTTTTTGTGACCCTGGCTGCTATTATAAACAGAACAAAGAAGGAGAAAATTTGTGATAGTCAATATACTACTAACTAAAGTACCTGGAATTAAGGATCCAGTGACCTGAATAAATCACACAGGCAAACTGTGCTTCAGTGAGTGAGCTTACCTTTACCCATATAAATGCCATTGCTTTTACACTTTGAAATCCAAAACTCTTGAAGTCTGCCAAATAAAGTCCTATACCATCTTTTGTCAGAATCTGCCTGCCTGGAAAGCTCTCTACCAGACTTGGAACAATATTTGCAAATTGAGTTCTAAATACAAAAAGGATCTGATCATTCATTCAATCTTTGTCTCATTCTCCCTCCTTCCGTCACCCTCCCTCCTTTCCTCCTTTCCTTTTCTTTCCTTCCCTTTCCTTCTCTTCCCTTCCCTTCCCTTTCCATCTGTCTTTTTATTTCTTTCTTTTATTCATTCCTTCTACAAATATTTATTGAAAAAAAGACAATGCCAGAAGTATTCTTCTAATCATAAGTAGTCACAATAGTGAAAATCAGTAATAAAACATGCTCTGTTTTCCAGAAGCTACCAGTGCAATGGTGATAATATTTAAAGGAGGAGTATAAAAATAATTTTATAAAATTATAGTAATCACTGAAGGAAAAGCACAAAATGCAGGTTTGGGAATAACTTCATGAGAGTTCAAGTTCACAAACTTTCTCACCTACTAATATATTAGATATTGACAATGATATTTTAAGTTGTTTTTTTGTAAGTCTCCGTACTATGTGGTGTTAAGTTTATAGTAAAAAGAAAGTATCATATAGGGGGCAAAGTAAATTATTCAGAAACCAATTCTCAAATTTCCATGGCAGTCAGAACTGCCAAATTTCCATGGCAGTTAGTGAAAAATTTGACATGAATACTTTGGAGAGCAGTATTTAACATAATTCTAAGTCATTACATAAACACCTGGAGATGTAAACTAAAATATTTAAGTAATGAATTCATTTTTTTTTAATTTAGCAAACCTTAATGATGTGTGATATATTTGAATGAAGAAGTGCTTTAGTCAAATCACTTAATGTTATGCTTAAATCTGTGGTCAATAGGACATACATAATAACGTGTTAAAAAATAAATGAAAATAATTTTTGCAATTCCATTTATGAAAGTTATTTTCCCAAGTCTCTGGTTTGGCACCTATGTATAACATTAATATACCAAATATCATTTTCCTCCAAATATCTTTTGAATGCAATATATTACAAATTAATATTCAAAATGAAAATAAGACAAGATATACCCTTCAGCTAAAACTAACATTCTGTCCAGATGTCAGGTTGGATTTAAACTTTTAAATCCTGACTTAGAGTTTGACACTAATTTCCTTCAATGCCAAACTAAATTAGCCTTAAGAAGTGCAAAATGAGTAAAAATAACCAAGCATTGTATTTTTTCTTCTATTATATACAAATCTTTCCTTTTAGGACTAAAATCTCTTCAGGATTGCTTTTTGCAGGTGTATATATGAAATAAAACATCTTTCACTCACCTTCTCACATACAATGTATGAGATTTCCTGCTCAAACCTATTAATTTTACAGACGAAATTACTGTTGTAGTGGGATTAAATGCTACAACCTAAAAGTGGCAGCTTCAGGACTAGGACCCAGAGTGTTGTATTTCAGGATAGTACTTTTGTCTCTTGACAAGAGTCTGCAAATTAGTAGTTTGGAGGCAAAATATGTTTTCTAATCTGTATTCTGCTTACGTGTCTTACTGAAAGTAAAACCCAATGTAAGTGAATGTGAATCACTTGAGTGTTTCTGATTTGCCGTACTAATTTTGATCCCTACTAACTCTGATGTTTGTATAACAGGTCTAAAATATGATATGTACTTGAGCATAACATAGTTTGTAGTCTCCATTTTAGTCAACTCCTTTCTCTGTCATCAAATGTCTTATAAACAGGTTGTACAAAACTAGTATGTTGTAAGTGATATATCTATCATATTTAAGGAATAACTACATTTAAAGAATGCTTATATTTGATTTGCATTTAAATTCTATTCAACATGCCTTCTACAGAGTCAGGAAAGTTAGAATCTGTATTTCCTATGTTTTACTATTGTTAACCTGTGATTTTGGTTTATGGAGTTGGGTACCTTTACTTAACTCTGGGAATGTTTAGTAAAGTGGAGGTATCATGAGGGTTGATTTTGCTATTTCTGTATTTTTTTTCTGGCTAACCCAGCCATAGAGGCTTTGTTCCCTCAGTAACTTTACCAGAGGATCCAGTGTCCAAATGCAATTTTTAGGATTTCAACAGGCTGGGTGAAAGCATTCATACTGTACCGGTGGATCATGGTAGGTAGTGAGTGGTTTCGAAGTCAGCAGGGGCTTTGGGGTTATGGTGGCTTTCTCCTGATGGCAGTTGCAAGGTGGTTCTAGAATTGTCATACAGGGTAGTTTGAAGTCATTCTACATGTCCTTGTGTTCGCTTCAGCAGCACATATACTGAAGTCATTCTATTGCCCCAACTAAAGTCTATTTACTTCAACCATCCCACATTTCTTTAGACCACTTAATGTTCTGAAAAAAAATATATATATATTCCTTGCCCACAGTAGTAACCACGATTGCATTAACTTTCTCACCAGCTTGACTAAACTTTATACAAACTTCTTCCTCATTCTACGCTTCTGGTTTCCCTTCTCCTAGGGCATTTACCTTAGAAATCATAATTTCTTTCTTTGACTTTTTGAGATATAAATCCTTTTGTTAATCTTACTAATTTATGTTATTGTTTATAAATCTGTTTATAGGTAAATGATCATAACATAAATAATGAAAATATTTATAATTTTTATAAATCAAATTTCTAAATGTGTTATGTAACATACCTGAAACAATGTCAGTGATGTTAGTGATGATATGTTCTTGTCCTGATTGTGAGTTGAAAGCTAATGCTTTAAAGCATTAAAGCAGGATTTCCAAATACTAAAATGATGCTATTTGTATAGAATTGAAATTATTATTTTGGGTTTTTCCCCAGCTTTATTGAGGTATGAGTGACAAATAAAAATTACATGTATGTAAGGTATACAACATGACGTTTTGATATACATTGTGAAGTGATTACCACACGCAAAGTAATTAACACAACCATTACCTCATATAGTTATCTTTGTGTGTGTGGTGAGAGCCCTTAAGATCTACTTTTTAAGCAAATTTCAAGGATATAATACACTATTTTTAACTATAGTCACTATGATGTACATTGCGTCACCATAATTTCTTCATCTTATAACTAAAATTACACTCCTTGATCAAAACCTCCTGTTTTCCCCCATCCCAGCTGATTGTAACTACCACCCTACTCTCTGTTACTAGAAGTTCAATTTTTTTTTTTTTTTAAAGACTTGACACATAATGAGATCACACAGTATTGTCTTTCTGTGTCAGGCTTATTTCACTTGGCATAATGTCCTCCAGAGTCACCAATGTAGTTGTAAATGGCAGGACTTCCTTCTTCATTTAAGACTGAATAATATTCCATTGTTCATACATATAGCAGAAGTTCAGAATTAAACAGACATAATGGTTTTCTGATCATGACAGATTTCAGATCTCAAAAGTCTATTAGTAGCAACTTTTTGATCAGTGCAGTATTTGTTTGGTTTCAGAGTCAGGGTCTTCCTGATTGTTGAAGATACAGCACATCTATTAGCGTCCTGATCATAAGATATGGCTTGAAATTCAACCTGGAATCCACTTCTGTCCAACCAATAATCTTGTAAGTTATTTAATTCATTGTAATAAAACATTTTCTGCTTTAAAACTTGATGGTACAGACTCTGTTATACACTATTGAATTTTGACCAATATATGTACTTCCTCCAAAATAGTAGAGACTTACATTTCTCTCAGTAAAATTTTATAGTTTTCTGTTTAGCAGTTGTGTACATCATTTTGTAGGCTTATTCTTAAGTGTGTTATATTTTATGTCATTTCAAATAATATTGTTTTTTAAATATGTCTTCTATTTTTGTTGTTCATATTTAGAAATATAAATAGTAACTCTATTTTGTCTTCCCGTATTCACTCATAAATTTAAATTTTTCTTCTGTAGAGTCTTTCGAATTTTCAACATACACAATCATGATCCCTATGAGACTGAGGTTTCTTTCCAATCCTTTCTTTCTTTCCAATCTTGTTTTTTATCCAATTATTCCTTTCTCCTTCTTCCTTCCTTCCTTCCTTCCTTCCTTCCTTCCTTCCTTCCTTCCTCTCCCTCTCTCTCCATCTTTTTTCTCCTCCCTCCCTCCTTTCTGCCTTCTTTCCTTTCTTCTTTCCTTCCTACCCTCTTTTTTTTTTTTTTTATCTTTCTCTCTTGCTTCCTTTCTCACAGGGTAACAATTCATCTTAGTGCTGAGAGTGGGCACTATTTCTTTCTATATAGCATTATATATATACATATATATATACACACGCACAAACACATGCACACATAGCATTATTTGTCATACTTTCTTCTTATTCATTTAAAGAAATATGGGTAGATAGATAGATATACAGCAGATGTCTTTTTTAGACAGTTGCTTGCTTATTCACTTCCTTATGGTACTTTTTGAAGATGCAAAGTTCTCAATGTTAATGAAGTCCAATATAATAAATTTTATGTTTTTATTTCCTTAGCACTTTTTTTATATTCTGTTTAAGAAATCTGCTTATGCCAAATTTAAATAACTATTTTTCTACATACACCTTATTTTATCTTTTACTTTGAGATTATTCTGGAGAAAAAAGGAAGTTAAAGCGATTGGACTGTGATCTATTTTTTCCTGGAATTACCAAATGTATATCCCAGAATAAATGTAAAAAAACAAGGTGACTTGGTCTAATCACCACTGAAAGGACTAATTTTCTTTGTTTGCATGACTATAAAAAAAGTACTATTGAATGGGTGGCTTAAACACCAAACATTTATTTCTCACAGTTCTGGAGTTTAGCAATTCACAGATTAAGGTGCTAAGAGGTTCAGTGTCTGGTGAGAGCCTGCTTCTGTGTTCATTGACAGGCATCCTCTTACTGTGTCCTCATAGGGTGGAAGGTGCTAGAAAGCTTTCAGGAGTCTCTTTTATAAGCATACTAATCCCATGAGGGCTCCACCCTCATGACCTAATCAATTCCCAAAGGCCTCACTGCCACATATCATCACATTTGATATTAGGTTTCAACATATGAATCTGGGGGAAGACAAATATTCAGCATACAGCCCTATCCTTCATATAAATGAAATTATAGTATTTGGTAAAGGAAGGTCCCTTTCTATGGAATGTCATCAGGCATTAGGCTTTTGACTGGTTTTGGTAAATTAATACAAAACGTATGGATCTATGAGCCAGGATTTTTAAAACGTCATGTATTTTTGGGGTATAAAATAGAGATGTTTTATAAACTAGATGATCCCAATAAAAGATAATAATCTAAGAACCAGAGTTTGGTATGCCACTTACTCTGAACCAGAAAGAACATGTGTCTGATCTACGAAAGAAGGACCTGGGGGGGTTGCCCTCAATATCCAGAGCTGACCATAATCTTGTACCACTTGATTGTTTCTTATTTATTTATTTATTTATTTATTTATTTATTTATGTATTTATTTATAAATCTATACTGGGCAAGATCTCTAATTTGTGTTGGTCTAACTTGAAATCCAATTCTTTGTGTTAGCTCAGTGTTTCCTCTCAAATTTTGTGTGAGCTACGAGGTAAGGGCCAACGTTCATTTTTAACATATAATTACCCAATCAATAAACCACCAGTTATTCAAAAAAAAATTTGTCATTATTTTGTTATTGCACATTTGTTGTTGTAACTTAGATGACCATAGTTGCTATTATTTTCATTACCCTATATATCTATCCTTACGCCAATGCTATATTCCTTTTATTATTGTGAATTCACAGTGAGGCTTGATATTGAGAGTATAAATACTCCAGCTTTGATTGTTTTCCTCAAGATTATTTTGACTCTTCAGTGTCCTTGGCAATTCTGTATACATTTTAGAATCATCTTATCAGTCTCCGCCAACAAAGAGGAAAGAATGAAAGAAAGCAAGAAAGAAAGAAGAAAAGGGAAGGGATGAAAAGAGGAAGGAAGGAAGAAAGAAGGAAGAAAAAAGGAGGAAAGGAGGATAGAAAGGAAAAAAAGGAAGATTCTGTGATCCTTAAATTTTAACTGGGATTGCACTAAATTTCTAAATAAGATTGAAGATTGATATTTAAAAACAATCTTGTCTTTCATTCATAATATGATGTAACTTTCTATTTGTTTAGATAAATTAATCTCTGAAATGGTTTGAAATCCAGTGTATGAGTTTTCATATCTATAGTGAGACTTATTGGTATAATTTTGATATTTTAAAATATTATTGTAAATAATTTGTTTTTAATTGATGGTTGGTGGTATATAGAAAGAACATTAATGTGTGTATATTTACTTCTACCAGAGACCTTACTATTCTTATTTATTAATTCTAATTCTATACCCCTTAAATTTTTCATCTTTCAAAGTCATGTTATCTGTGATGATATTTTTCCATGTCCACTACCAATCTTTATACAATTTATTTCTCTACAATATATACATTTTTTCCCCATAGGCAAAGACATGCAGTACAATGTTCAATAGAAATGGCCATATAAAACATTGTTTTTAATTTTGTTCCCCAAATTACAGGAAAAGCATTCAATATTTTCCATTAAGTATGATGTTGTCAAAAACTGCTTTCTTTTACTTTTTTGAAATACTAACTATAAGATTAAGAAAACTCTATTTCATTTAGTTAGAATTTTCAATGTCTGTTGAGCATAAAATTTTATTTTTTTTTACCTTTTTCCTCTTTGCTAATACAAAATGCATTTTTTAAAAAATATCAATCCAACTATTATTTAACCTTTCTTGTAGATTTCTTAGCAAATTTTGAATGTAAAATTATTCCAGGCTCATAAAATGAGTTGAGAAGTGATCTTTCATTTAATTTTTTTCTGAAAACCTGGGTGTAATATTGGTAATATTCCTTCCTTGAATGTTTTGAATTAACAAATAAAGCCATATGAACTTAGAAATATCTTAGTGAAAAAGTCAATTATGGATTCAATTATTTTAAAAACTACAGGGTGTAACAAATATTTCATATTGTTTTTTATGTCGGTTGTAATAAATCACGATTTCCAAAACCTTTTGCCATTTCATCTAAATTTTCAAACTTATTATCAATCTATAATACTTTCTAATACCCTTTTAATGTCTGTAGGATCTATAGTAGTGATCCATTTCATTTCTAATTAAGTAACACGTATTTTTTCTTTTTATTTATCAGTCTTTCTTACTTATAATTTTAAAATTTTCTTAAGATCCAATACTTAGGCTTGTAAAATTTTCTTTTTCAACTTTTTTTTTTTTTTTTTTTTTTTTAATTTATTTTTGGGACAGAGAGAGACAGAGCATGAACAGGGGAGGGGCAGAGAGAGAGGGAGACACAGAATCGGAAACAGGCTCCAGGCTCCGAGCCATCAGCCCAGAGCCGACGCGGGGCTCGAACTCACGGACCGCGAGATCGTGACCTGGCTGAAGTCGGACGCTTAACCGACTGCGCCACCCAGGCGCCCCAAGGCTTGTAAAATTTTCTTTATTGTCTGTCTCTTTTTACTTCGTGAATGCTTTTTAAAATAATTTCCAGCTCTTTCTAGGATTTTGAGAATAATGTTGAGATCACTGAAATTCAACTGTTCTTATTTCTTTTTTTTTTTTAATTTTTTTTTAATGTTTTATTTATTTTTGAGACAGAGACAGAGCATGAGCAGGGAAGGGGCAGAGAGAGAGGGAGACACAGAATGTGAAGCAGGCTCCAGGCTCTGAGCTGTCAGCATAGAACCCGATGCGGGGCTCAAACTCACGAACTGTGAGATCATGACCTGAGCCTAAGTCGGACGCCTAACCGACTGAGCCACCCAGGCACCCCTGTTCTTATTTCTTAATACAAACATTGAAACTCTGTACATATTTAGCTCCACTTTCCTCTTCCTTATTTTTCATTTTTTAAAATATTTATTTGAGTTTGACAGAGAGAGAGAGAGAGAGCATGTGCACTCACTAGCATGCATGAGCAGGGGGCTGGCAGAGAGAGAAGACAGAGGATCCAAAGTGGGCTCTGTGCTGAGAGCACTGACTGCAGAGAGCCCGAGTGGGGCCTGAACTCACAAATGGTGACATCATGACCTGAGCTGAAGTTTGACTTTTAACCGACTGAGCCACCCAGGCGCCCCATCCTCTTCCCTAATTTTAAAAATAATATTGTTATATGTTTACGCTCTACATAAATTTAAGCTTCAAAAACATCATCATTATTAGTAATGGTGTAATAATTACAACTGTAATTACTGTAATAATACTACCACTGTAGTAGTGAGTCCATATTTATTTAAATCATACACATTACTTCTTTGACCTGACCCTGGCTTATTTCCTTTAGACTTTCTATATCTCCATCTATAAATATTTTCCTTATACTTGAAGGGATTTTTTTAAATAATTGGTTTAGTGCAGATGTAACAATTAATCATTCTATTCATCTGAAATGTTTATTTCAATTTATGTTTTAAAGAATTTCTAAGTATAGACTTCTAAGTTGGCAGTTATTTAATAATAGCACTTTAATACTACATTTCATTGTTTTGCATAATTCTCATTATTTCTGCTGAAAACTCATCAATCTATCTTGCTGGACTCCCTTAAAAGTAATGTAACTTTTCAAAAGAGGTAGGAGTGACCATATTAGAGGTCATTGCTACAACAATTTATCATAAAACGAGTCTTGCCTCTGTGGAATTTTAATTCTTCTAGTTACTTTTATATCACAGCTTTCCAAACTCTTTAAGAACATGAGTTTTGTATTTTTTTCTTTTGATTATCTTACTTTTTATGGCAAGAATAATAGCAACTACATCGTATCTTAAAGCAGACATTCTTATTTATTTTGTAAGTTTTGTTTTCATTGCAATTCAATCAGGCATACTTACCCACACTCTAGTTATAAAAGGTAAATAGCCTATTCTCAAGATGTTAGAGAAATGAAAAATAGGACAAAGGTGTTACTCATTAAACAGAGTAAATATTTGTATTAATTTAACATGTAAACTTCCCAATACTGATTCCATAGTAAATGTTAAAACTTTTAAATAAAAATTACTAACATAGACATTTTGAATACTAGATTGAACTGCAAAAAGTTCTATTTTAGAATAATTTATTATATAATTCCAAATTGACACCAATTATTCTCTAACAACTGTAAGGAATATCTACACTCTAATCCTTATGTAGAACATGTCCTAAAACCATAATTACTGTCACATATGCTATCTGCCTGATTAGTATTTTACCTCCATTAGTTTTTTTTATTGAAGTATAATTGACATACAATATTACATGATTGTTTCATGTGTACAACGTTATGATTAGACATTTATATACATTAAAAATGATCACCATAAGTCTAGTTATCATCTGTCACCATACGAAGTTAACACAGTATTATTGTCTATATTCCTTATGCTATACATTACATTCCCATGAATTATTTTATAATTGTAAGTTTGTATTTCTTGATCCCCTTCACCCATTTCATAACCCCCCACTCTAGCCCCCTCTCCTCTTGCTACTATCAGTTTGTTCTCTGTATGTATGAGTCTGGTTTTGATTTTTTTTAAACATTTTTTAAGTTTATGTATTTTTTCGAAAGAAACTGAGTGAGTGTGAATGGGGGAGAGAGAGAGGAAGAGAGAGAATCCCAAGCAGGCTCCGAACTGTTGGCACAGAGTGTGATGCGGGGCTCGAACCCTTGAAACTGTGAGATCACAATCTTAGCTGAAACCAAGAGTTGGACTCAACTGACAGCCACTCAGGCACTCCCAGTTTTGATTTTTTTTCTTTGCTCATTCTTTTTTTTTTTTAGATTCCACATATAAGTGAAATCATACAGTATTTGTCTTTCTCTGCCTGGCTGATTTTATTTACCATAATACCCTCCAGGTCCATCCATGTTGTTACAAATTGCAGGATTTTATTTTTTTATGGCTGAATAATATTCAGTGTTATCATATATACATGCCAAAATGTTAGTATGAAATTTTACATATTTATAGATAGTAACCATGTTCACTGTGAAACGTACACAGCATTTGAAAAATCAACTGATAAATAATACAAAATAAAACTAAATGAGGCTTATGTAGCTGGAGTAAAATATCCTTTGCCATAATTATAGACATGTAATTATGGTTCTCAATTATAGACATTATATGTCTAGAACACAGCTAAAATTATTAAATATTAATTCTATCATTTAACTTCCCCCAAATTCATTTGATTTTTTGAACACTATCTACGTATTTTCCAGATAGAAATGAAAAAAATTCTCTAGCTCATCTTCCACAATGGTTTCCAATGACTGACTAGTTGTAGTTCTTGAATCTCATCATCTAATCTAAAATGGCGAAGGTAAAGATTTAAAAAATGCTTCTACGTTATACAATGGAAAATATTTTAGGATCTATGCATATTTAATTTTTATGTATACTTTCCTTAAAGTTGGAATATTCTACTTTCTATGCTTACTGGAAAACTTTTAATTACATATATTTTGACTTGTGAAAACAAACTATTCGGGAAATGGATCATATGTTATACCAATAAGATTTCATTTCTAAATAGCTTTTAGAATGTAAACTAAGTATTGCCATTTGTAATCCATTCTTATCCTTTTCTCAGTTCTTATCTTATATGTTAGGGAAATTTATTTTCAATGTTAAATCATTTAAGTAATAAAATTATATTTTTTGAATGTTTATGATGTGCTAAGTCTGAGATAAAAGAAAAAGAAAATTTTCATTCTCCTTAAAGATTCTCATAATATAATGAAAGACATTAAACACTGACTTTAATTTTCCATTTAAGAATATTTATTATTGAATCATCTAGTTTTGTGTTGCACTTGAAAAAGTAGAATTAAATGTATAATTTTTATCACTATTACACATTGCTATTTATTTTCATCAAAGTTGAAGTTAGCACAAACTATGTAGAAAACAAACCTTTCAAGTTATAATTGGCCTAATCACAAATCCATTTATCTTCAAATATAAAAATAGACAACTTTCTTCATTATATAAAAGTGTTACTAATGAATTAAAACTTTGAACTTGAGAGTTAGAAAAATATGATTGAAGACTAAAAAAACCTTACCTTAATCAGCATTATTTCTTGTAAATTAATTAAAAGCAATTTGAAATTAATTTCTTTAATTAACTAGTCAAGAATATGTTTGATTAATGTAATTGTTTGTGAACTGACAATTTTGTACTTAGGAAAAGTGGAATGTTGATTTTTAAGGTTATATAATCTTTAAAAATATTATAAAGAGGCTTATTCGGACTATTTAAGATGGCATGGACAAGTACAAAATTATCCAAATGGTTTGTGTTAAAAGACTCTGTTCATTTCACTCGTTTGTTTTATTTTTCAAATTTATCACAAATTGATATTATTAATTTTTACTTTTATTGTCTGTTATTCTACACCTATTTCTAGAACTCTGAATGCATGGACTTTGTCCATTGTGTTTATTGCTGTATCTTATAACACTTCCTGACATGGTATATATTAAATAATTTTTATAGAGATAAACAAGAAAGGAAGAAAGGGAGGAAAGAAGGGAGAAAGGAAGGAAGGGATGATGTAAGAAAGGGAAATTTTTAATATTAGCAAGGATGTAAAATATGTAATGTCACTGGAATCTTTAAATATCAAGGCCAGAAAATCATAACTGTAGGGAATGTTAAGTTATTGGAAAATACAGTGCAAGAGCATAGCAGGAAGCTAAGTTATAAGCCAAAGAAGTTGATCTTAATTGATAATAAGGAATTTCAAGATAGAGAACCAGGAATCTAAATTCAGAAGGTGAAGGCCAAAGAGTTAGCAATCCTGAAGAAGTATTGTATGTACCAGCCAATTCACTGATGTGTACGAAGATTTGGAATCCCAGTAGCCAGACAACACCCAAGAATTGTGTGCTATTCTTCTTATCTTCCACTATCCTACTCAGTCAGGTTCTTATTAAACCTTCTTAGATGCGTCTTGTCATTTTCTATTTCTTATGACTTTTAATTGACCCTTATATCTAATTTTCTAAAATTCTTCCCTTATTTTGACCTTCCAATTTCCCCAAGAAACATACTTATAATTCTCCCTCCAGCTCTGTTACCTTATGCAAGGACACACACACACACACACACACAAGATTATGTCATCCCATAGTATTATCTATACTTCATAGCTCTTAAAAAACTGGCTTTAAATCATGTCATGAGAGTTTCTTCCTCTATACTGTAATCTGTGAGAGAAGGAATCAGTTTAGTGTCTTTTTACCAATGTACTCACAATACTTAGCCACTCTCAACACATGTAACACATATTTATAAAATACACACATTAACTAGACAAATGATCAGACTAAAGCAAAATGAAAGAGTACGTTATTTTTTCTATGAGGAAATATTCTCAGCAGCGTTATCATTAAGTTAAGAGTTTAAAAATTATATTATTTTATACTACTGATAATTATTTTTGAAATAAAAACATTAATATATTGCAGGAACTTTAAAAATTCTATCCTAAAATAACTTTCTTCTGAGGAAATCTATCCTAAAGATTGTGACCCAAGCCTTGCTGTTGGACCTCCACATGACATTTAACTGGCTCTTATGCACCTTGCATCTCTTGAAGGCTCTTGGATTCTCAGAATCCCCACTTGCATTAGCACAAAACAAGAGGATGAGATGGTCTTTCATGGGCTTATGACTCAGCTTATGATTTCATTCTCTTCTTTTGTAATGTAGGTCCTCTGGCATCTCTTTCCAAAAAAGCCCCCTCTCATCCTCTCATCGCAGTTAAAAACTTGCTCTGGCAGGTAAGACTCAGAAGCTTCTGGATGAAGTTTCAGCTCCCTAAGAGTCCAAACTTTCAGCCTCTCCATGCCTCACAACACTATGGATGCCACTTCTCCTCTTAAAGTTATCAAGCCATCCTCTACTTCTCTTGAAGCCTTCATCATTTTCTGTTGACACACCTGGCCTCTCACTTATGAGGTCAGATGTCAGTGTACAAGACTTTTGCCATCTTGCAGATAAGTTCTTGGTCACAGCATCACGTGCTAGTTGATTCTCAAATCCAAACAGAAGCAACTTTTCTACATCTTTCTGAACACATGGCCGCTGCTTTGATATTCGCGTAACTCCTTTTGCTGCATCTAGCCCCCTTCTTTCTTCTTTCTTTAATATTGTGAAAATGGTCAATGTAGACTTCTTATAAAATCTTGCAATTTTGGCCACTTGCATACTTTGTTCAGACTTCTTGATGATTTCCTTCTTAACTTCCACTGTAGTCATCTCCTTCTTACTGCCTTTCTTTTTAACCTTTTTCTGTATGGTGGCCATTGTATATGCTTGCATGGATACTGACTACAGTACAGTATTAATAAACTCTTTTCATATACTGTATTTAATGTAACTGGCAATAAGGCAGCAGAGGAAAGGGTCTATATCTTCAGGCAGCCTGACCTAGAATGAAGCAAAGCATGCCTAAGCTTATTCTTATACGGAAATGCAAAGAACTGTCCATAGGTGCTTTGAAGCGATAAAAAATACACTAGTGTCACTTGTGGGCACTTTCTGAAAAATAACTGATTTATGCCAAATACCATGGCCTGACTGAGCATCCGAGCGTGGGAGACTATCACCCACAATCTCACAGTGAGAGAAAGAGAAGAACTATTGGCTCAGTTGTGATCATGTGACATTCGGTGTCACGTAATACCTCATATTGCAGACATTGCTCGTTTATCAAGTTAAAATTTATTAGAAATGTTTGCCCAACTTGTGGAATGCTCACAGAACAAGTCACTCGCAGTTCAAGGTTTTACTATATCTATTTTTCTAATTAAAAATGGAATAGCATTTACTCAGAGGCTTATCCAGACTAGAAAGTAGTAACATCTGCTAAAATTTATTGAGTATTCAATATGTCATAGTCAGTTACGCAGTAATTCAAAGACATTGATAGAAACCTTATGAAAGGGTTGCTACTATATCCTCATGTTACAGATGTTGTAACTGAAACACTGAATAAGCAAGCCTTTTAAGGAGACATTTATATCCTTCCTTTTAAGGGTGAATTGCATATAAGATATAACACAAAACACTGACCAAAGGGCTGTTTGATTTCATACCACTTGTTCTCTCTGTTCCAGCCACAGACAATATTTTTATTTTTGCTTTTTCTAGAAAATACCTCAATCTTTCTTGCCTTCCATACTTTGCATGTGCTATTCCCTCTACTTAGAAGGTCTGTTCCATGGGGCACCTGGGTGGCTCGGTTAGGCATCTGACTTTAGCTCAGGTCATGATCTCACACTCCATGAGTTCGAGCCCCATGTCATGCTCTGTGCTGACAGCTCAGAGCCTGGAGCCCGCTTCAGATTCTGTCTCCTCCTCTCTCTGCCCCTCCCCTGCTCATGTTCTGTCTCTCTCTGTCTCAAAAATAAATAAAAACATTAAAAAAACCTTTTTTTAAAAAATTAAAATAAAAGAAGGACTGTTCCAGGTTTGTTTGTTTTTCAGAGATGGTTTCTTCTCATCAGAGAATTCTTCCTGTTTGTCCAAGAAAAAGTAAGTCCATTTCGTTTACAATAGGCAGTGTGATTATGTGATTAACTCTGTTCAGTGGCAGACTGCCAGATCTAAATACTAATTATGCAATTTAGTAACGTCGAAATCTTAACACAGTAATCTACCTTTTGTTTCTCATTTTCTATAAACTCCAGTTAATACCTAAATCCAACTGACTAGAATATTTTAAAGGTTAGGTACAATAAAGCATTTAGAAGATGGGCTGGCACAAAGAAGTCACTCAGAAAATTGTATTAAAATGTATATTTTATTAAAGATGTATAATCTTTTAAAAAAACATGTATACTTTTATTATACAAAATGTCTTCCGTTTTTCTCCGTAACCAAAGGAAAATAATAGGAGTAGAGGATGCTAGAGATTAGAGGTCTACATTAAGTTTTACTGAAAAACAAAGTTTTCCTTTGTAAAATGGAATAAGATTTCTAGTTTCCTAACCCAGTAGGTTACTATAAACCTAAAATTATACCAGCTATAAATTTAATTGTTTTTAAATTATAGGAGAAACAGAGGTATAAAATAGATACCACATTTTCTTTAGCTTTAAGTATATTTAATGTAGCTCCAATATTTTATGATTATTTCGTTTTGCATATTTTTCTCGCTCAGGAACTAATAAACAAAACAACATAGCAGACTGAAAATATTTCAAAGACTCTTTGACCTCTTTTGCATTTAATATGCAGGCTACACAATGGCTTCTGATGTAATTAACTGTCTCTTCCAAAACTTGTTCTAAAGTAGGCTATAATATCTGTGAACAATAGATTATACTATACATGAGAATCTTAACATTTGGAACTTCAGTCACATCTTCAATTAATTTGAAGTTATATAAATTCTTCTAATATATACATTCATGATGGGAAACCTTCACCATGGATTTTAATATATCAATGTCTTCTCTCCACTGCTTCCTTAGGGATCTCCAGGTTGTAACCGCTTTTTTTTTTTAAGTTGAAGTCAATTACAAAATATAGTCCTTTGTAACTCAATTATTTAAAAATCTCTGCAGATGTTTTAGGTATATAAACATCCTATAATAATTCCTTCAAATATAAAGCAATTAATTTTGTAAATTCCTTATTTTCAGTAGCCTAATAAAAAGATAAAATAATTTGAAGTGATTATAACAAAGTAATTATGTGATGAGAAAGTGCTAAATAATTATCATAATGGAACTTGCATAAGATTTTATAAATTCAGTACATTTTACCATTATGAACTTATTCTTCATGAATTTATTGTTTAAAGAATCATTGCTCCTTTATTTTTAGTTATTAAAAAGATAAAAACAAAAAAACATTCAAATGTTAAACTTACAGTTCTGTAAAATGTATTTTAAACACTAGAAATACTTCCAAATCATTGATGAAGGCATACATCTCATTTCACAATGGCTATAGAGTTTTTACTGGCTATAAATATGACAAGAAGCTAATAAAGATAAGACATACAATGTAACAAAGAAGTGGATTCATAAAGCATGGAGATACAAGCATGTACTCATATTTGAATTGAGTTTGCTTATCCACATGCACTGTAAAAATAAACACTATAGAAGACAGACTGAAGCTCAAGATTAATTAAGGAATATACATGGCAATAAAAATATTCTTAATGGGCAATAGCCCACCATTTTTCATGAAAGAATATGCTATTAAAGGCCGTGATTAACATATTTCATTCATATTAGCATTTATTTATCAAAAACATGTTGCATACAAATATGCCAATTACTGCAGATAAAAACAACAACAACAACAACAACAACAACACTATTTAGTGTTGGAGAATTTGAAAATCTATTAGAATGATAAGACAAAGTCACAGATAAGTCTAAATTATACTAGAACATAGTGTCTTGATTATGAAAATTTAGAAGTAAAATATACCATAGCTTTTTTTTATTTTTAAATTTTTTAAATGTTTTTATTTTTGAGACAGAGAGAGACAGAGCATGAGCAGGAGAGGGGCAGAGAGAGAGGGAGACACAGAATCTGAAGCAGGCTCCAGGCTCTGAGCTGTCAGCACAGAGCCCGATGCGGGGCTTGAACTCATGGAGTGTGAGGTCATGACCTGAGCTGAAGTGGGACGCTCAACCGACTGGGCCACCCAGGCACCCCAATATACCATAGCTTTTTATACAAAGTAAAAAAAAATAAAACATCTTCTTGGAAAATAAGAAAAGTTCCTTGTGAAGGCAGTAGTTTAGACAGACATGTAAGTAGGAAGATAATTTATTTAGGCAAATGTTTACAAGAAAATGCCTTTTAGAAAATGAACCCAAAATATGATGCATAAGTACAAAGTCTGTTAAAAGATAAATAATTGTTTGAAGTTACATGTGTATGTAAATAGTAAAAGAGGAGGGCAAAAAGTAGGATGATACCATATTATAGAAAACCACTGTTCTAAGATTAGAGATGCTGACTAAAATAACTGGTGGTGCCTATCCATTATATGTGTTGTAGATCAAAGAAACACATTTGGAACAGTTTCAAAGTAATGAATCTCACAATGTGATAAATGGAGATGGGGATGAGAGAATAGGCAAGAATGGTTAGCAGGTCCAGTTCAATAACAAGGTAATGAGTTGAGAATGGGAAGGAGTGGATAAATTGAAAATGCAATACAGACTAGATATTTTAAGGCTTCACAGCTGGTGAAAAAGAGAGGTAGGTGAGAGATAAGAATATTTTTTTCTAATATAGTTGCTTAACGCACCTATAGTACAGTCATGGAATCTGAAAATTCAGGAGTCACTTGTATTAATTAAAAAAAAAGGGGTTAAATTTAGTTCAAAACATATTTAGCATTGATTTCTGATAGAAGATTATGGAGGCAATGGTTAAGGTCATGGCTAAATGAAGTTAGAGCAAGCAACGTGGAAGAAAAACTGAGATCTTGGTTAACATCTACTCCTCTAACTCTTACTACAGCAATCTCAACGTGTTTTGACTACGATAAGGGTCAAGAAAAACAGCTGAGGTAGCAGGCTGCCACAATCATTACAATTCTAATTCAGGATATGCTTTATTTTATTTTCCAGGTCTAAGAACCCATCCATGAAGTTGGGATGATATAGTGAGCGAGTCACCTGATTATTTACACTGACAACCATGACAGTGGGCGAAATGACAGGCATGAACTCTATGCAAGGATTTATCAAGGACAAAGCCTTCACAGGTTAAAGCTGAGGAGAGGAATTTATTTTTGGTCCTTACAATGCATGTACCACTCTCCCTCTTAGCAATATTATCTACTTCATTTGTGTCAGTTATTAGCTCCATGAGATGACTCTCAAATCTCTATTTCTAATCCAACCTATTCCTCAATTCTAAACCTGCTTTTTCTACTTATATTTGAATTGGAGGCATTGCTGTTATATCATCAGAGATTCAAATTGTTAGTACATCTGTGAAAAGCTGAAATGGTGCAGACATTTAGAATTGGCTGATGGATTAACTAGCATTTCTTAAATGTGCATTTTTGATAAGTTTATCTCTGGGTAATGGAAAGAAACAAAGTGAAAGAAATGCAATAACAAGTTTGTCTTAACAGTATCTTAGAAATAAGTAAATTTAGGCAGAATGAAATTTAAGCAATGCAGGCATATGTCAAAAGCAGGGGAAAA